>NC_064640.1:720329045-720949514 GCF_023864345.2 Schistocerca serialis cubense
GAAAAGTATAGGGTTATCACCAGTTCCAAACTCATTTGTGTATAATGTGGATTTGGAGTAATAATTTACTTTTCCTAAGAAGCCTTAGAGTTCCTTCTGGTTTGTTGCCAATCGTAAGTAAGTGACAGCTTCAACCTGTTTTGAATCAGTCCTGTGCCTCTACTGATAAGGATGTGGCATAGGTATTCCACTCAAGGTTGGAAGAATTCATGTTTATCTAAATTATGTTTTAGACCATTCTGCTGGAGTTTTGTATAGAACAGGCACAGATTGTGAAGGCATTCAGCTTCTGTATAATGCACGATAATTATAACACTCAAGTAACTGCCATATCTATACATATAGTCTGCAGACCTCTGCAAAGCGCATGGAAGTGGTTACAGAGAATAGTAGGCAACAGGTTAAGGTTACTTCTGGTTCCAGTTGAGTATGGAGAACGGGAAAATGGCTGCTCATATGCTTTTTTGTGTGCTATAATTAGTGTAATTTTGTTTTTACATCCCCTACATAAGTCATACATAGGGGAAGGTGAATATCTCTAGATTATCCACTTAATACATATTCTTAAAATTTAGCGTGTAAGCTTTTGTCTAATATTTTCAGTATATCTGAATGTGTCAGTCAATTCAGGTTTTTTATACATTTGTTTCTGCTCTCTCGTGAGTCAAACTAGCCTGTGACCATTCACACTACCTTCTTTGCATACACTGAAAATCACCTGTATGTCCTATTTGGTGTGGGTCCCATATACTTGAGCAATATTCTAAGATTCGATGCACAGGTGACATATAAGCATCCTCCTTTGTAGATTGACTGCATTTTCCCAGTATTCTGCCACCTGTGTCACCTACAGCTGAGCATATGTGAGCCTTTATTTATTTAGCACTCTTATTAACATGTTCATGATATTGGACGTTTCAAAGTACAAAACAGTATAAAATACTATATGTTTTCATCACTTACAAAATCTTATCAACAAATCTTTATAACAGAAACATTATTCTGTTTAATTAAATTATAAAATTATATATGTACATACTGATAAAAGCTAGTGAAACACCTTGGTTGATTTTACTAAAACTATTAAATACGACTACTTTACTGAAATAGGCACAGTAACGTATGGCACTAAAGTTAGGTGCATAATCAGATACATACATTGACAAAAGAAGTTTAGATTTATACAAGAATACTCTGATAGCTATGAATTTTTGCTTAGATAGATTATGAGCAGACCTATAGATTTGAGCAGAATTACAGGTATTCATTAATGCTGTTGAAGCTATTGTTTGTTAGTAGATTTTTAAGCATTTTTATATATTTTTATATAATTTTGAAATGTACTAATGCTTGGTATTTTTTGATGTTATCAGGCAACACAATGTAAAGGATGTTCGGTTTGTAAACAACATTGTCCTTATATACTGATTTTCTATGTACATCCCTATAATAATCATCCCTGTCCCTTTTTGATAATTGTGTGTCTCACTGTACAAAGCTGAAACTTGATGGTTTTTAACGAAGCAGATGAATTCATATATAAATATAGATGGTAAGGTCATAATTTTTAGTTCCTTAATGATACTTCTACATGATTCTCTGCAAGCAATATCACTTATTAATCTTACAGTTCTCTTTCGATGTTTAAAAGATTGCTTTGCGCACAGGGGCTTTTGCCCAGAATACTACACCATACCTCAGTAGACTATGCATGAATGTGTAATAAGCACTTAACACTGTTTCAGTATTGCAGCAATCTTTAAGAACTCTTCAAATGTAACATTGCTTGCTTAATTTCTTGTTGAGCATTTATACATGTTTTCCCATCTCAGATGCTCACCCATCTGTAATACTAAAAATTTTATGTGATTCTTTTGCTGAGTTTGGCTATTTGATAATTTGAATTTTACATTTGTCCTATTTTTGTTTCTTATACGGTTGAAGATCATCCTTACAGTTTTCTTGTCACTGATACCTAGATAATTACCTTTAAACCATTTTCAGCCACTTCTGCTGTTTTTTTTATTTCTTTCTGCATTCATAATCATTCTTCCATTTTATAAAGAATCTGGTATTATCAGCAAACAATATAGTGTATCAGCTGTTGAAAATCTTTGTGGTAGGTCATTAATAAGAACCAAGAATAACAATGGTCTTATTATCAAGTTCTGGGACACCCCATAATTAACTCTTATTATATTCAGAATGATACACATTACCATCCTGAGAAATTAGCACTCTTTGTTTTCTATCAGTTAAATATGACTTGAACCACTGATAGGAAACACCATGGACACCATAACTATATAGTTGTGACAGTAGTAGTTTGTGATTTATAAGATCAAACGCTTTGGAAACGTCCAAAAACAACCCACAGACCGGTTCCTTGTCCCCTATAGCTTTGTAAACAAGTTTTAGGAAATTGAAGAGAGACATTTGTGTTGATTTGCCTTTTCTGAAACCATTCTGTTCATTTACAAGAATGTTTTTAGTAAGTCTAGCAATCAGTCATACATTATTCTTTCGATTATTTTTGAAAGTAAGGGTTATAATGATAGTGATCTGAGATTTTTTATATCAAACTTGTCACCACTTTTATAAACTGTTATTAATGGTGACTGTTGAAGTTCACTTAGAAACACACCAATTCCAAAGGAGTCATTGATTATGTCCACAAGTTGAGAGAAAATATTATTGCTACTAAATTTATAATTTTGACAGTGGTTCAAACAAATCGGCAGGTCATTTTACTTTTTACTTTACTGATAGCCCTCCGTACTTCTTCAGGTGTTATGGGATATAGGAGCATTGTCTTTCCATTTATTGGAGCTATTACGTTTGTCTTTGGACTATATACACTTGTGGTCATGTTTTTGGGCTATATTAATGTAATGATCATTAAATATATTAGCTATTAGCAGTGGATCATCAACAATTTCATTTTTGTGTTTTATGGGGAATGTATTACTTGTGTTTCCATGTTTGCTTGTATGATTATTAATAAGTTTCCACACAGATTTCATTTTGTTGTTCCCTATTATGATATATGAATCATTGTGCTTCTTTTTGCAGCAACTATAGCCACTCAATTATATTTTCTATAACATTTTGCATATGGTTTCAAGATATTATTTTGATTTGCGTTCTTATATAGCATTCTATGACTTTCTGATTACTTTTTGATTTCAGTTGTTATCCTTGAATTTGATTGTTTATTTTTGTTCTCTTCAGAGGAAATGAATTATCATAGCACTATTTATAATTTGACAAAAACTTGTTGAATTTTATATCTACAGAACTACTTGTTTCCGTATTCCAGTTTACATTTTTTAACATGAGATTAAAGACCCCAGTGCAGTGATCATTAATTAATCTTCTCTCAGAATATCTCTTGTTGACACTTTTCGTCTGAGGTATCTAAGTTAATTTAATTGGATACAGAAACCTATATCCAATACCTCAGATTTAAAGTCACATTTTGTTTTATCAATGAATTTTCGGTCAATAGCAATTTCACTACTGCTGCCATATCTGGTGATATCTTCTGCACATGTGTCCATATTGTATGATTTTAGTACATTAAGCAGTTTCTGCCCTTTTTTCCAGTTGTCCTTGAAATTAACATTGAAATCCATAAGCATAATTATGTATTTTGACTGACTATCTAGACAGTTCAGACGGTTTTCCAGACTTTCGGAGAACAATTCAAAATTGCCTATTTATAGATGCAATCACAATTTAGCTTTCTGTTAGTTAACATAAGCCATATTCAAAATATTTTTCAATACAGTAGACATTTTTAAACTTAATTTCTTTTGGTTTACTATCCATTTTTACATATGTACATGTTCCACCCACTCTGTATGTTTCCCTGCAAAGTCTGTAATCCCAGCTGCACATTTTTGTATTTCTTGCAGCCAGTGTTCAGTTACACACAAGACTGAAATCTCCTTTAGTTTATCATTCAAAAGTACCTGTAGCTCATATTAGTTACTTGTTAGGCCCTGTAAATTGTGATATGGGAGAGTTACCAAATCATTCAATTCTATGAGAGGTACATTTCTTGCTTGGTTAATTCTTTGAAGAGTAAACGCTGGTCTTCTTTTCATTTCTGTCTTGATTTTCATCTCCTGGTAGTCCTGGAGTTCTCCTTGGTTGTATCCTTCTGCAGTGAATTGGACCATAAAAAATCATTCATGTGTTGTTCGGGTGCTGTCCTGTGCCTGGTGGTTTATTGTGATCTGCTGTTTTTATTTTCTGTCCAACCTGGTATCTCTTCCTCTTCACTCTTATTAGATGGTGATATTGTTTTCTGTGGTGCTTCCTTGTAATTTGTTCATTCCACAGAATTCATATTTACTGTTAACTAATTTCATAACCCTACCATCGTTGTCATTTGTTCGTCCCACAGAAGCCATATTTACTGTTAACTGATGTTGTAACCCTACCAATAGTCACACCTAGGTATTTATATGAGTCAATTGATATTAAGTGCAATTCTCTGATATTGTAACCACAGAGAATTATGACTTTGTTCCATTTTGTGAAGAGCATGACTTTACATTTCTGTACATTTAAAGCAAGTTGCTAATCTTTGCACCATCTCGAAATTTTATTAAGGTTTGACTAATGTTCTTGTAGCTTTTTTCAAGGAATACTTCACACAGATAACTGTACCACTCAGGGTACGTCTGAGGTTCTGTTTCGATATGGTTTGCCATACCAGTAACATACGACATGGAGAAGTGTTCTAGCATACTTTCATGGGCCCATCTGAAGTACTTGGACCTCTGTTGAAGACCATTCATCCAAGATAACATACTGTTTCCTGTCTACCAAGATATCTTCAACTGTGTCAATAATTTTGTTTGATACTCAGTATATTCATAATTAGTCAACCTTGGTGTGGTACTGAGTCTAATGCTTTTCTGAAGTCTGTAAATACTGCATTCATCTGATTTCCTTGATCCATGACTTTTAGAATGTCACATTAAAAATGCTCAAGTGGGTTTTGCATGCACAATGTTGTTGGAATCCATGCTGGTTGAGATGGAGGAGGTCATTTTGTTTCAGGTAACTTGTAATGATTGAGCTCAGGATATGTTGAAGGATTCCACAATAGATGGCTGTCAGTGTGACTGAATGGTAGTTTTCTGGATTGCTTCTGTTATCATTCATGTACACAGGTGTGAACTGTGCTCTTTTTTAGTCATAGGCCTAGTTCACTGTTAAGGGATGTATGATATATTATAGTGAAAATGAGATCTAATTCAGTTTTAAATTTTGTATGTAATCTGACAGGGATCACAGTGGGTCTTGCATCCTTGTTTAATAGCTCACATCTTTAGAGCGGTGTGGAAGATAAATTGTATCTTCCTTAGTCATTTGAAAATACAGTTCAGTATTTCTGCTTTCAGTTCTTTGGTTATCCATGAGTGTGTGAACACTAACACTGGTGTTGTTGATGGTTTTCATATAACTTGAGTTTCTTTGGGTTTTGGTAGTCACTGATAGCCTCATTCACTGCCATCTTGACAGCCAAATACACTTCATTTTTCATCTCTCTATATATGGCATATGGGACTGGCTGTGCTTGGGAGATTTTTGATTGTGCATTTGCTTTCAGAGTAATAAGAGCTTGAAAATCATTGGCCTTACATAAAGAGTCTAGAAAGACATCCTGAAATTCTTTGCACAGTTGAGATAAAATGTCATTAGGTACAAATGTGTTGACAGACGAAGCATTTTCCTAAATATGTAAGCCAGACAAGTCAAAAATGTCGATGCCAAAAATATTTCGATGCTGTCTTTTGTGTATAGCAGCACGAATGACATTGTTTTAGTTACTTTCTTAAAAGTGACATGTAAACTAGACATGCCAAGAATAAGAATGTCACCTCCATTGTAAATGGACAGTATCATTTGTGACTCTGAAAGTTTTGGCTAATGTAATTGTTCATATGCGTCTAGTTGCAGATACAAAATTTGCTGAGAAATGTTCAAAGGCATGAATAACTTAGCTTTTCTCTGCAATGAGGACCAATTCTATGACTTTGTGACTGACTTCGCTACAGACTTGGAACTGACAGACTTAACAATTTTTGCCTCAGGAAATGGCTTTGACACAATTACATTCACACTCTTATCTTTCTTTTTTAATGAACAAACATTTTACTTGTTCAGAAATTGTTTTGCATGCAAAATGTTTGAATGTTTCTATGTTTGCCACATTTAAAACATTGCACCTTTCTACAAGGACAAGCTAGCCATTTATGTACTTTGAGACATTATGGATATGACTTTACTTTGTTTACTGCTTGCTTAGTGTGAGGCAGGTGTTTACTACTTCCACTATGTAGCGCGGGCCAGGCTGGTCTTGAACATTCCTCACTGGGCCATGGTGCATAACCTGCATGCTTACACTGTTTACTACTGCCACTAGCTTGAACATCAGTCTATCAAATATGTCTTGGTAATCCAACAAATCAGCAACCCGCTTGAGAGTAGGATATTTGAATATGATAATTTGAGCTCTAAGAAAATTGTCTACCACATTTTGGGTAATGGCATCATGCCACATCTTGTCACTATAATATTAACCACATTGACATTTAAATTTGCACTGCCTGGTTAAGAATGAAATATACAACCTATTGTTTGTTACTTTGCTCTTGTTTGCTTAGCAGTGTAAAAAAAATTTATACTTTGCAGCTGCTACACAAATCTATTCATCAAAATGCTTCTCTAAAGCAGTTACTAAATTGTCATAAGCAACGTTCTCAGTGCAAGCTGCAGGAAACAGTTTACAACAATGCTGGTGAGTGTCAACACCAACTGTTGAAAGAAAATGAGCAAACCACTTTGTACATTGTATGTGATAGACTGAAAAGTGTGCCTGCAGCTGTAAAAAATACCCATCCAGTCTTCCTGTTGTACATAAAATTCTCAGAACTTAGATGCACAGGTAGATTTAGATTGCTGCAGTGTGGCCTTATTAGCAGGACGCCATGCTGTTATGTTTGATTGAAACTCCTAAAGTCTATTCATACTATTCCTAAGTTGCTGGATCTGTAGTGCCTGAAATGGAGCGACATGTTTAAGTGACATATCTGGAATAGAAATGGCATACATAAATTTAGGTAAAGGTGCAAGCAATGACTAATTCCAAGCACAAGTAAAATCAGAGTACTGAACAACAATAAAATACAGTGTATATACTGGAGGCAGTCTTCTGCCAGTATTCTGTAGAAAGAACACATTAGTACACCTAAATACTAGTGAGCAACAGCCAGATCTCAAACAGACACAAATTTTCCAAAATTTAAGCAGCACTTTCAAAACCTTATTTTTACTTGTCGCCAGATGTTGTAGCTCTTAGTGTCAGCATTGAACAATTTGTTTCTTAGTGGTAGACATGCATACAAAATACAATTCTGTTCAGGAAGGTGCACAGGAATTGAAGCATAACTCAAACATAGAATGAATAACAAACATCATTTAAAGCAGTTATGCCATGCGGAGGGGCCGTGCAGTCAGAGGCGTCATGTCATTGACTGCGCGGCACCTCCTGCTGGAGGTTCGAGTCCTCCCTCGGCCATGAGTGTGTGTTGTTCATAGCATAAGTTAATTTAAGTAGTGTGCCAATGATCTAAGCGGTTTGGTCCCTTAGAAATTCACACACATTTGAACATTTGAAAGCAGTTATATTGAGAGTAGTCAGTTTATAAATTGAAGACTGGTGTGGGGTGCAGTCCTTTCCTTACAGATGGTGTTGACATGTACAATTGTAAATCTCTGTACAGTAGTTCAGTTGTGCTGACTGAAGTCAGAGTTTCATAAAAATAACTGCCCCAGCCATGAGTTGACATCTCTGAGATGAAGTAAACACTGAATACCAATGTACATCACTGTGCTGCTAAGTGGCTCCGCATAGGATATGAGCCGGCTGGTGCTTGGGGCTGGACAGCAATCACTACAGTGGTGAATGGCAACTGCACTTGATCTGCCAACTTTGGAGTCCTCAGTAATGGTATTGACTGTACAACAATAACACATCCATGAATTTAATACAAATGGCAATTACAGAATTCTCCATCTCTTCTTGTACTTGAACATGTTTGCAGTTTACACACTGCATAAATCTGTGGCACAGAATCTTGTGAACTGCCTCAAAATTCCGCACTCAGTTAGGTTAAGCTTTGGAATGTGTCAATCCAAGCACTCTAGCTTTTGTGTATGCCAACAGCCTTATATCAACATCATGCACAGCCGTGGAATTGGCCCTTGCCTCTTGGAAAGTACACTAACTATTCTGTGATGTGAACTACAGTTTTTCACGTTTTTCTATGTTGTTCCTACTATCTCTGATAATGAGACAGATAGTCCCTGTCCTTGACTTTTCTGAAGTGATGCGTAATTGTTTTAAATGACCACTCTTTATTTTTTGCTGCTATCATCACTAAAAGTGTTATAAATTGATTCAACATCAGTAATGGCCTTGGAAGGCATTTGCACCAGTTCTTCATTCTCTGTGATTTCAGTGATAGTGACATTTTCAAGTTTCTTGATCAAACCAAAAATAGTGTTTGCATTGTCTCTTTCCTCTTCAAGTACTTCACATGATAAGATGGAAATTAAATTGGTATAAAACCTCATAACATCTTGTTTGCATCAGTCCTCATTGTGAACAATACAAACACAAATACAAAATGTCCACTTACAGTTCACTACATCACTCACACATGAATACTGTAGAGTCAGAATAATCTTATCTTATGCTGATAAGGCACTATGTACTGGACACATGGATTACTTACAGCTGACATTCTGTTAGTCTGTTAGATACCAGTTAAATTGGCAGCTAAAATGTGTGTTACTGATATCTATTGTATTGGCTATGCCTGTGTCCAAAACATGGGTTCAATGCTCATGAGACATTTTTCAAATGTACCTTGTCAGGCAAAAAAAGTAAGAAGCAGCCTAGAACATCACCACATTCTTTCAGTACTGCTACATTCAATAGAAATTTAAAGGATGTGAACATGCTGCCAGTGCTGTGCTGACTTCAGTCTCAAGTAGTAAATACTATTCCTTTGATATCATAGCCCACATATTTCCATTTGTCTGTTTAAGTGCATCATATTGACAAGTTGATTGATGCCCTAAACAAATTACAGCATGACATAACTAAAAGAAAATCATTAAAAAGAATAACAATGTTGGGGCTTCACTTGCAAAGTTCGCTGCCAGTGTTTACCCTTTACAGTTATTTTTTATGTGTACAAGTGCTGATAACATGTTATGATTTTAAGCACTGCTGTATTTCAAATGAACTTAGCATTGAAATCATAGAAATAACACATCAAACTATTTCAGTGTATTTCATCTATCACAAGTTACTAACCAAAATGTTAAGATGCAGCAAGATGAGTGATTTGGAGGTTAAATTTTAGTATAGATGAAGAAACAGTATCATAACAGCAGGAAACAGAAACAAATTGTTTCTTTGGATTATTACGCTAAGTATATATCTTCTTAAGGAGGATGTGAAAGCTTACAAAGCTGATAAAGTTTAATAAAGCTTTTCAAACAATTAGAAAGGGTAAAATGATGTGTCTGGTATATTCAAGTGCTCCTTGTAGGTTTTTGACTGTTTTCAAAGGTGATTTCAACTTATTGAGGGCTATAAAGTCTTCAGTGACTGTACATCAACACAACATCACAAACTACTAGTAACATTTGTGTAAAGTTTTAGGTGACTGTTGATCAACACATCAGCACAAAATACATAGACATATGGTAGCTCTGGATTCTTCCAGAGATTGCTTAATTCAAGGGAAAAATAAGAGAGAAAACATGATCATTGGACTAAGGGATGGAAAAAAACAGAAATGAGGTTTTAATACCAGTATGTTGAAGCTGATATTCACGACACTCATCACAGACACATGAAGCTCACTACACTATTCCCTTTGTGAGTAGCCAATCCTCAGTACCTAATTTACCAAAGCCAACAAGCCTTATGGATGGCTGATAATAATGCAGTCACCAACACTCAAAGAGATTCAAACAATAGAACGGTGCTCTAGCTACATTTTATCTTGCATATCATGATGTAAATCAGGAATTTCTTCGCATTTTCATGTGTTTTGGTAATTTACAGCACTTGAAAAATGTACCAATAAGTCACACTATATTTTGTTATTTAAATTCTTACTGACACAGTTGCAGACTTTAGAAAAAACATTGTTTTTATGAAATTCATATGCAAGGAACACAACACAAATCATCTGACAGCCTCACATGTTCTGTGGCATTATCACCTATTGAAGTACAATCAGTAAGACACTGTAGGATAGGAAACCTGTGCCTAATAGTTAAGTTTATGTTTTGGGAACACAGAGGATGTGACAGCAGCATTATCCACTCCAGTGGCCATACCAAGTAACTTGGACAACTCTTCTTACTGGCAAACGCCAATATACAAGCTGAAACATGTAAGATAAAACCTGTTCCTGTGTCACGCCAAGGTTTCAAGAGGACTTATAATCTGTGTTGTTTTTCAATCTTTATCCATTACGTACTTTAGTGATGTTTCACCATCATCCACAAGTTCCCTCTCTCTTACTTAACAAAAAATTTTGTTATCCATGTCCATAGGCATGCACCCTCCTGGAAATAGGTACCAATTTTTTATTCATACTGGATTTCTAGCAGTCATTGCCTGCAACACCCCCAAACTGCAGATTCAACAATGCCAACCACAACAACAGGTACATAATCACTATGTATTTTGGGTTTTCTCATTTGTCACTCTTTTTATAGATAAGCATACCAATTCTTTGAGGTAGCTGTAATTTGCCGGGATAATGTCTTCAGTCTTCTTCTGTCATTTCCTCATTCAGCACTCACTGAGTTGCAGAAAGGAGCTAGTTGCAGAAAGGAGCTAGTCTAACACCATGGTGCATGGATTCTGTCTCCAGTTCTCACCACATAAGCTTGGCAGCAGTATATGTGCCTGTCATCTACTCACATTTCCTGTAATGACACCCCTCCATCTAGTCATCTGGTGCACAATAGTAGTTTACCATGTATCTATGGGAAAATAAAACCCATGATGGTCTACTGCTTCTCCATTCAGTTTTACAAACAGAGCTATTGTAGTACAGTAAGAAGAAGACAGTTACGCTAACTTGTGTATGCTTAAATTGATACTTCATTCACAAAATTTTAGTTGAGAAAATTGTGAAATTCCAAGGTCATCAAAATATGCTCTCCAGGATTGGGGCCTTCTGTCTGTTGGTGAAATACAGCCCCATATACAGCTATGAATTATAAATTCCAGTTGGCATCCTGCACAATAATGTGACAAACAGGAAGGATAAGGATTACCTTGGCGCTGTCCTATGTTGCTAAATGTTGATTCTACCTGCCAATTTGACAATCGTTTCTGGAGGTTTCCCACATTCATCTAGTCATATACTGGCTGGCCCGAGGCTACAATTTTAATAAAAAAAATAGGTTCAAAACACATTTTCTTCAAATTCAGTTATTCCAGCCAGCACTAAAAAATAGGACTTATGAAAATAATGCAGTAAGTCCATTAATGTGAACAGATGTGAAGTCTTGTAAGTAAACAAAGTCTTACAAGCAATAACAGAGTAGAATAAACTTTTGTAAAAGTTTATTTCCTGTTCCTCCACTTTTATGGATATCAAAGTGACATTTCTGTTGTCATCCAACAGGATTTTCTCTGTCATTCTGACTTTTTTCTTATTTCAGGTTTTTAATTTTCCAATTCCACCTAACATTATGCAAGTTAAAATAAATCATTTTTGTGAATATTTTCTAGTTTTAGTTCATAATGTGTTGGATGTTCTACATTTAATGATATGAGAATGTAATTTCAGATATAGTAGTTGAATCATAATATCACATAAATATTCATCTTAGTAATATAAGAAGATATTTTTGAATATATTTATTGTTTAGGTACAAAAATAATCTGCCTTCAAAATACTAAGGAAATAAATATCCAAAGGTCCATCTTTCAAGGTACAGTAAGTTTTGTGTACTTTTTGTCAAATTTAGTTCATGGGGCATAATTCTCACAATCACTTAATCAATTATGTTAAAACTAGCAAAGTTTTGAATCTTGCACTATCTTGGAAAAATTTTTGCACACTCCCAAGTTCATGTCACTGTCTGTCTTTTGGTCTACAACTGATTGCCTTTTGGTCTCCACTTATATTTTGTAATAGTTTTTCATTTTTGTTAAGGATGATACAGGTTTCCACATAGTTGGAACTTGTGGAATCTGCTTGCAGCATGTTCTGTTTCACAGATTAATCTCTCATAAACTATGAAAGACTGCATGTTGCAAATACTGAGGATAATTATTAATCTTGTATTTCATCATTAGACTGTGTGTTTGTTTGCCATAACACGTTAAATGATATGATTCCTCAAGCCATTCCAAAACCTCTGCTAGTTTGGTCTTGATGACGTTCTTCAAAATCAAGCACATTCTGCTGCAGGCAGAACTGTGAAGAGAATCATGTTTAATAGCATACTGTGTTTCCCTGTTAGGTACTGCATGGTTTGTGCTTCTTATCCCACTGAAGACTCTTCCTTGCATTCACATTGTATAAGAAATCTCCGACACAAAAGTAATACAATAATCATTTTACTGAGACTGTTGCCCTAGCATGGTTTTCATTGACACTATTTTCTCTGAATGTTTTCTAAGTTCAACAGTTTCTTTCATGATAACTGACTTTTATTTACGGTAGCAATCTTCTTCAATGGACTCCTGCCTCTGTCAGAGAGTTAAGTGTCTCCTTCAGTGTTATGTTTATGAGACAAAGATTTCTGATGACCTCCGTATGCAGTGATGATGCTAGATACATTACCCCCATGTACACTATGTGATCAGAAGCATCTGGACATTTGACCGAAAATGACTTGCATGTTTGTGGCACCCTCCGTTGGTAACGCTGAAATTCAATATGGCGTTAGCCGACCCCTATCCTTGATGACAGATGCACTTTCACAGACATACGTTCAATCAGGTGCTGGAAGGTTTCTTGGGGAATGCCAGCCAATTCTTCACAGAGTGTTGCACTAAGGAGGGGTATCAATGTTGGTCAGTGAGGCTTGGCACAAAGTTGGCATTCCAAAACATCTCAAAGCTGTTCTATAGAATTCAGGTCAGCCCATTACAAGGATGTTATTGTCATGTAACCACTCCACAACAGGCCGTGCATTATGAACAGGTGCTCAATTGTGTTGAAAGAAGCAGTTACCCTCCCCAAATTGCTCTTCAACAATGGGAAGCTAGAAGGTGCTTAAAACATCAGTGTTGACATGTGCTGTGATAGTGCCATGCAAAACAACAAGGGGTGCAAGCCCCCTCCATGAAAAACATGGCCACACCATAACACCACCGCCTCCAAATTTTACTGTTGGCACAACAAGCACTGGCGGATGACGTTCACAGGGCGTACGCCATACCCACACCCTGCCATCAGATCAACACATTGTGTACCGTGATTCATCACTCCATGCAATGTTTTTCCACTGTTCAACCGCCCTTACGCCAAGTGTGGTGTTGTTTGGTATTGTACCGGTGCAAAGTGTGGCTTATGAGCAGCTGCTTCACAATGAAATCCAAGTTTTCTCACTTCACGCCAAACTGTCATAGTACTTGCAGTAGATCGTGATGCAGTTTGGAATTCCTGTGTGATGGTCTGTATAGATAACTGCCTATTACACATTACGCCTCTCTTCAACCATCAGCCGTCTCTATCACTCAACAGACAAGGTTGGCCTGTATGCTTTTGTGCTGTACATGTCCCTTCATGTTTTCACTTCACCATTACATTGGGAACAGTGGAACTAGGGATGTTTAGGAGTGTGGAAATCTCTTGTACAGAGATATGGCAGAAGTGGCACCCAAAGACCTGACCACGTTTGAAGTCCATGAGTTCCGCGGAGCACCCTATTCTGCTCTCTCACAATGCTTACTGACTACTGAGGTCGCTGATATGGAGTACTTGGCAGTAGGTGGCAGCAAAATGCACCTAATATGAATAACGTACCTTTTTGGGAATGTCCAGATACTTTTAATCACGTATTGTACATCTAGTGCATTTGTGAATTTTGTCACAGAGGTATCAACTAAGAGGCACCAGAAATTACAATGAGTGCCAACCAATGGTGGCTCAGGGCACTGCAAGAGATATTGTAATTCAAGTGAGAAAGAGAGACAATATCATTGTGTTATACAAAAGCCAGGAAAAATCCTCCAGGAAAGAGATGGTTCTATCAGTCTTTCACTACATTTCACCCATCCTTGGACATGTATTCTGTACTCATCACAGTGAACTGTTCCTTGTATGGTGCCAGCTGACTGTAGCAGATACAAGAAAGGTCATACAATTTATGTTAATTAGCAAAACAAATTATGTTTGAGACTATTACAATGCTGCTGGAGTTCATGATCTGAAATGTGTGACAAGTAAGACTTGAAAGTTACAAAAATCATTATGTGGCCTTAGTTGCTCAATGACATTGTCATGTGCTAAAGTACAAATTGTGGCAGTTTGTAATTATTACCAACTGCTCAGAAGCTAATTCTTACTTACTGGTTTTGGGACTAAAAGCTGTGGTAGATGCTCCATTGACATTGGCAGCAGCAGTTGATCCAAGAGACTTTTCCACCTATATGGACACACCATCACAACCAATGATTGAATATTCCAATAAAGAAGCATGTGAAGGGTAAATCCTGTCTGAAACCTCTGTGAAACCTAAAAGAGAGCATGAAATATTTTTGAAGTTTTATATGTTTTCTATTAAATTAGGGAACCATAGAACACTGATATTACCTTGGATTTTTCTATATGATTCCCAAAAATATTTCTGTGACCTAATGTCAGTAATTTGGATATTTATGGGATTGCATAATTTTTTTAGCACATCTAAGTTACTTACAAATACAGTAAACATTTATCATTATTTAGAAAGATGATTGTCTCACTCTTGTTTGCACTTTCATCATAAATAGGACTAAACTTCTTGGTGAAGTTAACATTACGTACAGCTATGGACTATCACCACTGATTGACACTGTCACAGGCATAACCAAGCATTCTGCATCAATCATTGAACGTAAAGTAAATGATATAGAGAAATTAAGATGTGATGTCTTTGTAGATAACTCTGAACTTTCAAATCACTTGCATCAGATATTAAAATTAAACATAGGTGTAAAAAACAAAACTAAAATACTCACATACATAATGGTATTCTTTATGCCGAAAAGAGTCAGATCTGTCAGAAAGATGAACACTTAAACTTGGAAACACTTGTACATGGAGATTAGCATGAATGGGCAATTTTCAAAGTTCATTTCAATATTTAAATTCAGTTTTGAATTTCAGTTTTGAAGAAGTCGTAAAAGCTATTAAAACACAAAATAAAAATAACTGGGTAACTAATTGGATATTGAAGACTGTAATCGTCAACCATCTTAGCAGTATAAAAACAACAAAAACAATGCTGCATTTTGTAACCAATACCATTCATACAAAAAGAAACCTATTTATTTATTTAACAGCTTATGGTGTACATTTATGGAGTAAGTCCAAGTACATATTTGATGTGTCAGTTTTCCAATAAAATACATTACTTTTACTGGTTCTAGCTGTAGTTTTGCTAAGATAAGTAATAAATTTTAGCCACAACATTTCCGGAAATTAAAAACATCATGACAAAATTTTAGATACTATAAACTGAACAGATTTTATGAGACATACATAATCTATGTACCTAAATTACAGAACATTGAATTTCAATTATTTTATGCTTTGGGTCCATCATCTTATATATACGGTATAATACAGTCACATAGCACATACATATTCTAGATCCTGTTTTGTTTACATTCATAAAAAAAATTTAACAGCAATAATACTGTAGAAAAAGAAAATCTTTGGATAAAACAATGCTGTTAAGAAATTAATACACTTTACTTTTTCTTTTTCTCTGTACCTGTGTACATTTTTCTTTTCGTGTACTATGTCTGTTTGCTTCAGTTATTTTCATTTGAAAGAATTTCTCTGATTGAATATAAAGGGGTTTCTAATAGCAGTTGTTTGATTGACTGTTTAAACTTCTCCTTTGATTTGTCATTAGTGATGTGAGGTGATAAAGTGTTGTACAACTTTACTGCCCTGTAACCACTGCTTCTCTCATATTGAGTTGTATTCTGCTGTGGAATTCTTAATTTCTTGGTGTTTGTGGTGTGGTGGTGGTGTACATCTTCATTTTTGTTGAATTTATCATTATGATCCCAAGCAAGGAGCAGAATTTTATATATATACAAGCTGTAGAATGTTAGAATCTTATATTTTTGGAAAAGAAGCTTGCAACTATCTCTTGATCTTTTGTTTCCCATTATTCTAATTGCTCTCTTTTGTAATTTGAATATTTTAATTGGCTGAGTTGAGTGGTCCCAGATTTCTATACCATAGCTCATTATAGCATTGAAGTATGAAAAATACACCATGCGCACATCATCTTCAGTCGTTAGTGGCTTAATTTATCTCAGAGCAAAAACAGCACTGCTAATTTTATTGCTTATATTGGAAATATGATCTTTACATCTTAACCAACTGTCCTCAGTGATCCCTAGAAATTTAACACTTTCAACTACTCTTACATCTAGCTCTTGCAAATTTGTTGGTTAACTTGTTTTTCTTTTGTTGTTCCTAAATAGGACTGCATTAGTTTTCTCATAATTGAGAATTAACCTATTCACTTCAAGCCAGTGGGTGATTATTTCAACTGTTTGATTACTTTTACTTGTGGCCTCCTGTAAGCTTGGTCTCACAGTTATTCTTGTTGTGTCATCTGCACAGAGTATCAATTCACGGTCTATGTTACAAGGTAAATCATTTACATATATTAAGAAAAGGAGGGGTCCTAGTAGAGTACCTTGTGGCATGGCACCCCATGTTTTATATCTTGTAGTTCTGATAGATGTTTCCCTTGATTGACACTTCCACTGCTTGTTTTCTGTTCTGCAGTATGACTTTATGATATCAAGAGCACTTCCTCTAATTCCATAGTGCTGTAGCTTCATTATTAATATGTGGTGACTGACAACATCAAAAGCTTTAGAAAAACACCAGCTGGGATTTGACCTTGATCTAGGCCTGCAGAGATTATATTAATAAGTTGAAATGCAGCTGACACTGTAGATTTTCCCTTCTGGAACCCAAACTGTCTACCATTTATGATAGAGTTTTTATCAAAAAATGCCATTAACCTAACAAATATTATTCTTTCTATGATCTTCGAAAAAGTGGGAAGGAGGCTAACTGGTCTGTAATTATTTGGATACATATGATCACGTTTTTTGAATAGTGATAGCGCTCTGGCAATCTTCATTCTATCTGGGAAGATTCCTCTTTTGAGACATGAATTTACTGAGTGGTACAGGGGTTTAGCAATTTTCCTAGTAGTCAGCTTCAATTTTTTTTTTTTTTACAGGTCATTTATGTCTGTGGATGCTTTATTTTTTAGTTTCTCTATTACTTTTCTTATCTCTTGTTCAGTTGCCAGGTACAGGTAACATGAGTTACTGGGTGACTTTTGTTTATTCTCAACTAGTTTTTGGACTTGCAGAGAATCGCTATTGTTACCCTGTGTAAGTTGTTGGCAGCTGCTGGTAAAATATTGGTTGAAAGTGTTACTAGTGGTTATTGGATCTTCTGTTACAACATTATTGATTTTTAGGCTTAAGCTTTTATTGTTATTTCCTGATTTATTTATTTATTTATTTATTTATTTGATTAGCCATCCGTAGACATTTTGCAGTGTATGGATGTTGTCAGTTTGGATACAGTGATTTTTGCAGATACATTGACACTTTTATATGCATTTACAGAGTATACAAATACAATGACATTTATCACTTAAATTACATTCAACCAATTAAATATTCACTTTTTGTTTAGAAACAGCGTTCCTGAAAAAATAGTTTAAGGGTTTTCTGTAACAGTACATGTTGTTAATTTCTTTGATGTCCTGTGCAGCTTGTTATACATTTACAGAATATACAATACAATGTCATTATGTCACTTAAATTACATTCAAACATTTAAATATTCACTTACTGTGTAAAAGCAGTGTTCCTGAAAATACAGTTTAAGAGTTTTTCTGAAACAGTACATGCTGTTAATTTCTTTGATTTCCTGTGGCAGCTTGTTATACAATTTTACACCCTGATACAAGAAACTTTTTTGGGTCTTATGCTTGTTTCTCCTATCTAGATGAAGGCAGTGGCTTGTTCTTGTGCTATAGCTGTGTAAAATGCTGTTTGTACTATAATTCACTATATTTTTCTTTATATATACTATAGTGTGGAACATAAATAAACAGGGAACAGTTAGAATACCAAGTATTTTGAATAGTTCTCTGCAGTGAGCCCACTTACTGCTTTTAGTTATAATTCTCTCTGCTCTCTTCTGCACTTTAAAAACTGTTTGTAAGTTGAGTACATTATTTCCCCAGAAAATTATCCCATAGCTTATGACTGAATGTACATAGCTAAAATATACAGTTCTTAGACATTCATCGCTGCATACTGAGGAGAGAACTCTAAGTGCGTAACACGTTGTAGATATCTTTTTTGTGAGTTTTTTAACATGTTCACTCCACCTAAGCTGGCTGTCAATATGCAACCCTAGGAATTTTGTGGTGGGCACTTCGTCTACAGAGGTGTTATGTAGCTTTAACTTTAGGGGACTGTTTTTTCTGTTTATTCTAAAGCGTATGCTATTTGTTTTCTTAATATTTAAGGTCACTTTATTCTCTGTAGACCATTTGTAGACATCTTTCAGTGATTCATTACAATTTTCCAACATTTGTGCTGATGTCTCACTGGTGATTATAATATTGCTGTCATCGGCAAACAATATCTTCTCTCCATGTCGGATATATTGTGGAAAGTCATTTATATAAATCAAGAACAACACCAGACCCAGCACACTTCCCTGAGGGACCCCAATATTAATATGCTGTGGATCTGACAGGTGTTTTTCTATGAACTTTGATCTACGGGAGACATGCGAGATCTCTACCCACTCTACTCTATTTTTAAGGTATGAATGGAACCATTTGTTGATTACCCCTCTTACTCCTAGTGCTTCTAACTTAAGTAATAGATTCTGGTGGTCAACTGTATCAAAGGCCTTTGACAGGTCAAGGAATATGCCAGATACATAGTTGCCTTCATCCAGTGCTTCTAGAACCACTTTAGTGAAATGTGCTATTGCCATTTCTGTATCTCTGCCTGGTCTGAAACCAAATTGGTCATTTGAAAGAAGGTTGTATTTGTTTAGATAGCTCATAAGTCTGTTCTTCATTATGGACTCTATTATTTTGGAAAATGATGACAGTAGGGCAATTGGCCTGTAGTTCTCAATGTTTTCTACATCATCTTTTTTGTGCAGAGGTAAAATTTTTGCATGTTTCAGATAATCAGGGAAACAACCGGCTTTGAAAGATTCATTTATGATATTGGTTAGGGGGGCTTTGATACTATTTATGCATTTTTTCAGCACAGACATTGGAATTTCATCTAAACCTGCTGAATTTTTGCTCTTTAATTTCCTTACCACATTACATACTTCTTCCTCAGTAGTGGGTAGCAATACCATTGAATTTGATGTATATTCCCGTGTTCGTGGATTATGAGATTTTGAAAAATTTTCCTGTAACTTTGTAGCTATACTACTAAAGTAAGAATTAACAAAGTTTGCTAGTTCTTTTGGGGTACTTGTTAGGTTTTCTTTGTTCCTCATTTGGGTGTTTATTTGCCTTTGTGTTGCTGTTCCTGTCTCTTGTTTCACTATAGTCCATGTAGCTTTACTTTTATTTTTAGCTAGATTTATTAGTCTATCATTGGCCTTTTTTTTTGCAACATTGAGCACCTTCCTATAGATTTTTTTGTAGTTTCTGTAGTAATGAAGAAAATCTGGATCACTGTTGTTGTTTTTTATAGAGTTTAGGTATTTAAAAGTTTGGGCAGATTTTCTAATTCCTGTGGTAATCCACTTATTTTTGGTGGATGTTCCAGTAGAACTTAGTGCTTTGGGGAAGGCTTCTTCGAATATTATCTTAAACTCCGACATGAATTTGGAGAATTTCTGATTCACATTATTTTCTGAATATACTTCTTCCCATCTTTCATGTCTTAATTGTAAGCAAAATTTTTGTATTGCTGCGTCTGAGTAGACTCTTTTAAACATGTGGAGGTTTACTGGTTTTTCTACAGAAGCTTTTACTTTTATGATTTGGCATAAATGATCTGACAGTCCAAGATTTTTGACAGTTATGACACAGTTTTCCCCACCTTTATCTGTAGCTACATGGTCAATGGTAGATGTTGAGTGTTTGGTTATTCTTGTTGCACAATTAACTAAAGAGGACATGCCAAAACTATTCAGAATATTCAGAAAAGTGTTACTGGTTTCATCTGCCTTAGCTGTGTTAATGTTTAAGTCACCACACAAGAGTATATTACTTTTCAGGGATGACACTTGTTCTAGGCTTTGCATAAGTTTTGAAAAGAATGTTTCTAAATCACCACTGGGAGAACGGTATACACATAGTACAATTAGTTTTTTGGGCATATCTACAGCTGGTATCTCTACTGCTGACACTTCAAAATGCTTGTCTACACTTAGTAGGATAATATCATTCCTGACTTTAAATGAAATACCACTCTTAACAAAAATACATGATCCTCCACCTTTCATTGAGTTTCTGCAATAAGAACAAGCTAGTACATATGAGGGCAAATTTATGTATTGAATTTCATTGACTTTGCACCAGTGCTCTGTGATGCAGATAACTGGACTTTCTAAGGATTGTAACTCAACTTCTAGCTGTTGCACTTTGCTTTTTATACTCTGAATGTTTTGGTGAAGCACTGTTAGAGATTTAATGTTACTTATCTTGGAGGTTTCTTTTTCATCATGCTTGTGACTAAAAAATCTTGCAGATGGGAGGGAGGCACTCTCTTCCGTCTGCTTGTTGCTCCATGTGAGGTTGCGTACTTTTCTGCCACTGCTGATGTTGGAACTGTTGCTGCTCCTGTTGTCTGTACTGCTTCTGTTGATTGTGCTGCTGTTGACGGTGCTGTGTCTGCTGTTTCTGGTACTGCTGCTTTTAGTGACACTGGTGGCAGTTGTGCTGGTGTTTCTGCCTCTATTTTTGTTGATGTTACTCTTACTTCTACTAGTGTTGAGTTTTCATCGTTTTTGCTATTGGGATAGCCTGGGATGGCGGCTAATTCTGCTGTAACCTCCTTTGAATGTGTGTTTTGGTCATCTCTGTTTATTATCTTCCAAGTGTTTCTGACTTTGTTGGGAACTTGTGTAATAACATTTCCATTATACAGTTTTTTTGCAGCTATTTAAGTTTTACTGTAAATCTTTTTATCGGCTCTATAAAATTCACAAAATGAATAGGCCAATCTGGAGCTTTCAAAATTGCGTGAAGAAGTTTCAACTTTTTACAGGATACTAATAGACCTTTTGCTAGCCATGGCAGATTTCCTCTCTTTTTCTTTATTGGTTTAGTTTTGGTTGGCAAACATTCTTCAATGATTTTTAAATAGATATCTAGGAAACTGTTATATTTATCATTAACACTATTACTTAAGTACATTTCTGGCCACTTTCCATTTTGTTGTTCTATCTTTAGGTCTGTTGTGTTAGAACTTCTAATATCTCTGTATGGGATAAAGCTGAGTGTATCTAATTTCCCTACTTCTTTTATTATTACTGTCTGTGAGTGGTGATCTGATAAATTCATGTCTTCTATAAGGCAATGTTATCTGCCAGACTGAATATTTGTAATTATGTAATCAATGGCAGTTTGAGTGTTCATACCTATTCTGGTATAAGTTTGTATTGTGTTATGTAAACCATACATTATAAGTAAGCTCTCTAGTTCCGTTTTATATTTTGATTCAGATAGTCAATATTCAAGTCTCCACATAAAATTAACTTGTTCTCCCAAAATTCTGATAGCAGCCTATCACACTGAAATCACCACTGGGAGCTCTGTTTAAAGACATTATTACATGGGTTGCATTTTGCAGTTCAATACTTATACCACTACACTCAAAATGTTTTTCAATTGCATACCTTTCCAATGGAATTGCAGTTACAGGGCAGGAGAGGCAATCTCTAACAAATATGGAGCTACCACCATTTATAAAATACTCTCTGTAAAAGTATCATACTAACTTATAACTGTCTAAGTTTATACAAGTTATGTCATTGTTTTTTAGCCAATGCTCAGTTACACAGAGAACAGTAGTTCTTATACCACTGCTTTCTATATCTACTTGTGAGTTTAAGAGTTTGTTTTCGATTGATTGAATATTTTGATGCGTAATTATTAAAAAATTATCTCGAAAAACTACCATAAAACAAAATCAATGCAGTCTGGAAATCACCAAAGAGGAGACAAATAGAAGAAAACACAAGAAACATATCATTGAAGTACCATGGTACCACAATATATAATCCCAGGAATGGAGCACGCATTGCAGTTCAATACATTAGAAACATAGGTACCAAGCTACATACAACAGACATTTGACAAAACACAGTCTGAACAAAAACTCCCCAAATACAATAATTCTGTGACCCAACACTACAGTACAACTATGCACTTTTAAGCACAGTCTAAAAAATGAAGTGCCTCTGTGCGTACAGAAGAACTGTACAGTCAGTGTGAAAAACTCTTCAGTGCATATCATAAATGATTCTTTCATGACAGGCTGCTTCCCAGGGACACTAAAGGATGAATATGGAACCAAATCCAGTGAGCGATTATTTCTCAGTAGGAAAAACAAAGCGAAATTACAACATGGTTTCTTACACCGTGGAATTACATATTACGACAAACTTTTACAAGTGATCAGAGACTTAAGAGAAAAACACGTTCATTCAGGAATACCCTAAAATCCTACTAGAAAATTGTTTCTACAGGTACCTTCAGAGATTGCCTGAATTGGCACATAGATTATGGTGACAATTATGCTAATTATTAACTGTTACGGTTAAGAGACATTCTACAATTATTGAATATAATATGCTGCACAAATAAAAAGCATTAAATTACATGTGTTTGTCTATACATTTATGTATCTGTATTGCGTACATTTATGTGTTGACAATATGCATACAATTCATATTGTTTACAGAAAAAAATCATAATCCTACAAAGCTACCCTTTGGCAAAGTGCAAACTAATCACTGCTTAGTGTGTCACAGAGTGCATCCACAGTTACTGTTAAAACCTTGGGCAACACTTCTGGGAGAGAGGAAGTCTTCCTCACATGCCATAACAAGGTCAATAAAGAGTAAGACCTTGCCGCAGGCCTCCTGAAGGCTCATATTAGTTGATCCATGTACTACACACCCAACAGTGTGTATCCTAGAAACACGGCGTCAGCAACACTGAGAAAGTACAATGAATGAATCAATAAATAAATGGGGAAATGAGCAATTCATTTATAAAACCATCTCCAATATATCGAATTTGTCTCATTTCATTTTTTTCAGCATAGCCCAAGATAACAGAAATCATGGGATTACATCCTACACAAACAACAGACGTAAATTATGTTGATGAGTCAACCTTGCACTGTCACAAAATTAACATTTCCAGTTTTCCAGAAAATTAAATGCAGAAACCTTTATACAACATCAGATGTTACTAAGACTACAGTGCGTGTCTCACCTACTTCAAGCTTTCCAAAGATTCTACCACATGGAGTGGTGAGCAGATGACGTATGTGTAATGGTATCTTCCAAACTTCTTTGGGAGTCAACACAGTGCCTACGAAGAACAAGCAAATAATGGTTAAGCTACTGTAGGTCTCATGCAATCATTTATATCACTTATGAATCACGTACATATAGGAAGTATGATGTACTCCTATTTAAAAGGTACAATAATTTTCAGTGACAGTGCACATTTCCATTTTTCTCTCACCCCACTTATGACTGAGATTTGGTGACTAGTGTAATGTAAGTGTAAATTGGATTATTTAGAACAAGTCAATGTATGATTTGCAGCAATTTGATTGTGTTTGAAATTCTCTAAATATTCTGGATAAATCTGTGTTTGGCTGTTCAGGAAACATTTCACCTTGAAAACGGGTCTTTCTGGAAATGCTCACAATGATTTCTTCATCCAAAGACATGGAAAATCTCACAGGCTGACATGTCAAGACAGTACATGGCAATGTTTGATAGCCCAAAGAAGCAGTGTGTGTAAAAACACACACTTGGACTGCTTCCCCTAATTCTTCATTTGGTAGCCCCCCTAGCTCAACATGAGATTTTGGTAATATGCTCATTTGACAGTTCACCTGTTTGCTGCTTGTACCACACCAAGACACCTTTGTTTCATGGTCACAGTGATATACCATACACTTATCCAGGTGACTGGGTGACTAGAGATGGCAATTGGATGACCATGACAGCTGCAGTATTTCTGCTGTGGTTTCAGTTTGGCATGCTTTTTGTTATGGTGTGAATAGCTGTGGAACCAACAGGTAGCAATATTTTTCATATTCAATATTTCATTGTGTAAGATACTGAAAACAGATCATTGACTAATTTCCAATTTATCCACTATTGCCTTGATTGTGTGAACTCTATATAAATTGAGCGCAATGTTTCTTGTGTTCAAATGCACAAAAGATATCAACAAATCATTGCTTGATGCTCCACTTTATTTATGGTCTATACCATTTTGTTTTCTCTCTTCAAGAAGTGTGCTATGATAGGGATTATTGTAGTGTGTGGTTTTCAGTGTGTACTGAGTCTGTGAACATGCACCTGCAAATAAACAGAAAAATAATTATGAAAACTTATTTTTTGAGGTGATGATAAAAATTTAATAACTGTCCGTCATAGTTAGCATTAAACTGAATTCCATTCTTCTGAAATTATGTAGGAGAAGGAAATTTAGACAGGTAAATAATTTCAGTGAGATTTATTATTCACTCCAAAGGACCAGATCTGCAGAGTAGCATAGATGTATTTGTGCTGTCACAAGGAGAAGGTAGCAGGCCTGTGTCCAGCTGGTGTTAGACCTCCTATGTCCCCTTCCCAGTTGGTCCCCTCACTGCCTCTCCTACTGGGGTCTTTCCCCAGCCCACTTAAAGCCCCATATACTGAGATGTCCCTGTGCAACAGCAGCATTACATCACATGAACATGGCTCAGAAAAGCATGCAGCTACAATTCAATTTACCCACAAGCAAAGCTCCAGTACAAGGTAGGGCACCGCAACTGAACTGAACACCTTGATAATTTTCAGCTTCTACCCAAATCTCAGTCAGCCCCCACAATGTGTTAGCTGACACTGCCTGTCCCCAATGCACCAAAACCCTTGTATACTGCAGTGTCTGTGTGCAACAGCAGCTTTATATTACTTGAAGGTGACTCAGAAAAGCATCCAACTACAATGAGGTCTATCCACCAACAAAGCTCCTGTACAAGGTAAGGCATCACATCCAAAAAGAAATCCTTGGTTATTTCATGCAAGATGGAATACCCAGACACATCATAATTATTGGATGTGACACTTTAACTAAGGTCTGGAGCTGCCAAATGGCACAGATGTGTTTGTTCTGTTGCAGGGAGGAGCAAGCTGGGTTGCGGCAGGCTTGTGTTAGGCAGCCTCCACCTCTAATCCCGTTGGGCCTCTCACTGGGTAAGCGGTTGGGATGTATCCCTACTGCATCAGAAGTCACATGTACTACAGTGTCCCAACATAAGAGTGTTAGGTCATCATATGAAGAAGGGTCAGAAAAGTCTGCAGCTATAATTGGGTCTCCACACAAGAAAAGGTCCTGTACAAGGTAAGGCACCACAACTGAACAGAATTCCTTGCTAATTTTATGTGAGATGGAATACCAAAACACATCAAAATTACTGAATGGGACACTTAAGCTAAGGACTTTTGAGTGCCATAGATGTGATTCTACTGTTGCAGGGAGGTGCAAGCAGAGCTGCGGCATGCTACTGTTAAGCAGCCTCCACCTCTAATCCCATTGGGCCTCTCACTGGGTAGGCAGTTGGGACCTGTCCCCACTGCATCAGAAGACACGTCTACTACAGTGTACCGACATAACACAGCCA
The DNA here is from genome assembly GCF_023864345.2 of Schistocerca serialis cubense. Classification (NCBI taxonomy): domain Eukaryota; kingdom Metazoa; phylum Arthropoda; class Insecta; order Orthoptera; family Acrididae; genus Schistocerca; species Schistocerca serialis. The sequence continues at coordinate 720,355,288 of NC_064640.1, forward strand.
GTTCGTTATATGAAGAAGGGTCAGAAAAGTCTCCAGCTATAATTGGGTCTCCCCACCAGAAAAGCTCCTGTACAGGGTAAGACACTGCAACTAAACAGAAGCTCCTTGATAATATTGTGCAAGGTGAAATTCCAAAACACAAAATGCCAATTTTATTCTTCCATAACTTGTACCGAGAGTCTATTAAAATTACTGCACATAAAACTTAAAAAACGAGCACAGCTGTAAAGAGGCATAGATGTGTTTGTAGTATTGAAGGGAGGAGATAGGAGGGCTGTGACCAGCTGATGTTAGGCAAGCTCTATCACCATCCAAGTTGACCCTCTCACTGCCTCTGCAGGTGGGGCCTCTCACCATCCCACGAAATACCATGTATAAACTAGTTTTTCTATGAAACAGTACCAGTACATCACATGAGTTTGGCTCTGAGAAGGGTGCAGTTACAATTGTTTCTAGCTACCAGCCAAAATCATGTATGGGGTAAGGCACTACAACCAAACAGAAGCTCCTTCCTTTTTTTGTGCAAGATGCAATATCACAACACAAACTCATTTCTGGAAATTGTGGAGAGAGTGTATTAAAATCACTGGATGTGATACTTAGTTTAGTGGCAGAGTGGCATGGATGTGTTTGTGCTGTTGCAGGGAGGAGCAAGCAGGGCTGCGGCCAGTTGGTGTTAGGCAACCTGTACCCTCATCCCAGTTGGCCCCCTCACTGCCTCCACAGCTAGGGCAGTGCCCTATGCCAAGGAAAGTCATGTATATGGTATCACCTGTGTGCAGCAGCGCAACAGAGGGTGCAGCTACAATTGGTTCTACCCACGAGCATGGATCCAGTACAGGGTAAGGCACCACAACCAAGCAGAAGCGCCTTCCTAATTTTGTGCAAGATGAAATATCACAACAGAAACTCATTTGTGGAAATTGTGCAGAGAGTGTATTAAAATTACTGGATGTGACACTTATTTAAGTAGCAGAGTGGCACGGATGTGTTTGTGCTGTTGCAGGGAGGAGCAAGCAGGGCTGTGGCCAGCTGGTGTTAGGCAACCTGTAACCTCATCCCAGTTGGCCCCCTCACTGCCTCCACAGCGAGGACCTCCCCCCATCCTGCGGAAAGCTATGTATACGGTATCACCTGTGTGCAACAGCAGCAGGACATCACATGATGGTGGCTCAACAGCGGGTGCAGTTACAATTGGTTCTACCCACGAGCATGGATCCAATACAGGGTAGGGCACCACAACCAAGCAGAAGCACCTTCCTAATTTTGTGCAAGATGCAATTTCACAACACAAACTCATTTCTGGAAATTGTGCAGAGAGTGTATCAAAAATACTAGATATGACACTTATTTAAGTGGCAGAGTGGCATGGATGTGTTTGTGCTGTTGCAGGGAGGAGCAAGCAGGGCTGTGGCCAGCTGTTGTTAGGCAACCTGAACCCCCATCCCAGTTGGCCCCTTCACTGCCTCCACAGCTAGGGCGTCTCCCCGTCCCGCGGAAAGCCGAGTATACAGTATCATCTGTGTGCAACAGCTCAACAGTAGGTGCAGCTACAATTGGTTCTACCCATGAGCATCGATCCAGTACAGGGTAAGGCACCACAACCAAGCAGAAGCGCCTTCCCAATTTTGTGCAACATGCAATATCACAACAGAAACTCATTTGTGGAAATTGTGCAGAGAGTGTATTAAAATTACTGGATGTGACACTTATTTAAGTGGCAGAACTGCAGAGCAGAATGGATGTGTTTGTGCTGTTACAGGGAGGTGCAAGGAGGGCTGTGGCGAACTGGTGTTAGGCAACCAGTACCCCCATCCCAGTTAGCCCCCTCACTACCTAAACATCTAGGGCGTCTCCCCGTCCCGCGGAAAGCCATGTATATGGTATCAGCTGTGTGCAATAGTTCAACAGAGGGTGCAGCTATAATTGGTTCTACCCACTACCATGGATCCAATACAGGGTAAGGCACAAGAACCAAACAGAAGCTCCTTCCCGATTTTGTGCAGGATGCAATATCACAACACAAACTCATTTGTAGAAATTGTGCAAGGAGTGTATTAAAATTACTGGATGTGACACTTATTGAAGTGGCAGAGCTGCAGAGTGGCATGGATGTGTTCGAGCTGTTGCAGGGAGGAGCAAGCAGGGCTGTGGCCAGCTGGTGTTTGGCAACCTGCAGCCACATCCAAGTTGGCCCCCTCACGGCCTCCACAGCTGGGGCGGCGCCCCATCCCACGGAAAGTCATGTATATGGTATCATCCATGTGCAACAGCGCAACAGAGGGTGCAGCTACAATTGGTTCTACCAACGAGCATGGATCCAGTACAGGGTAAGGCACCACAACCAAGCTGAAGCACCTTCCTAATTTTGTGCAAGATGAAATATCACAACACCAACTCATTTGTGGAAATTGTGCAGAGAGTGTTTTAAAATTACTGGATGTGACACTTATTTAAGTGGCAGAGTGGCATGGATGTGTTTGTGCTGTTGCAGGGAGGAGCAAGCAGGGCTGTGGCCAGCTGGTGATAGGCAACCTGTACCCTCATTCCAGTTGGCCCCCTCACTGCCTCCACAGCGAGGGCTTCTCCCCAACCTGCAGAAAGCTATGTATATGGTATCACCTGTGTGCAACAGAAGCAGGACATCACGTGATGGAGGCTCAACAGAGGGTGCAGCTACAATTGGTTCTACCCACAGGCATGGATCCAGTACAGGGTAAGGCACCACAACCAAACAGAAGCTCCTTCCTAAATTTGTGCAAGATGCAATATCACAACACGCTCATTTCTTGAAAATGTGCAAAGAGTGTATTAAAATTACTCGATGTGACACTTACTTAACTGACAGAGCTGCAGAGCGGCTTGGATGTGTTTGTGCTGTTGCAGGGAGGAGCAAGTAGGGCTGTGGCCAGCTGGTGTGAGGCAACCTGTACCCCCATCCCAGTTGGCCCCCTCACTGCCTCCACAGCTAGGGCAGTGCCCTATCCCATGGAAAGTCATGTATATGGTATCACCTGTGTGCAACGGCGCAACAGAGGGTGCAGCTAGAATTGGTTCTACCCATGAGCATGGATTTAGTACAGGGTACGGATCCACAACCAAACAGAAGCACCTTCCTAATTTTGTGCAAGATGAAATATCACAACAGAAATTCATTTGTGGAAATTGTGCAGATAGTGTATTAAAATTACTGGATGTGACACTTATTTAAGTGGCAGAGTGACATGGATGTGTTTGTGCTGTTGCAGGGAGGAGCAAGCAGGGCCTTGGGTAGGTGGTGTTAGGCAACCTATACCCCCATTCCAGGTGGCCCCCTCATTGCCTCCACAGCTAGGGCCTCTCCCCATTCCACGGAAAGCCAAGTATACGCTATCATCTTTTGGCAAGAGCAGCAGTACATCACATAATGGTGGCTCAATAGAGGGTGCAGCTACAATTAGTTCTACCCACGAGTATGGATCCAGTACAGGGTAAGGCGGCACAACCAAACAGAAGCTCCTCCCTAATTGTGTGCAAGATGCAATACCAAAATATGAGTTCATTCCTCAGGAAATCGTCCAGTGAGTGTATTAAAATTACTGGATGCAACACCTTAGATTTTATGTTAGGTCTGTTTATGGTAAGGGACATGCACCAAATACTGGGTAAGTCTTTCCAATAATATTATTTGTGCAGAAATAAAAAGATATATATAAATTACAATTAGAACAGAAGTGGTTAGTTTCTGTGTAGTAATGCCATCTGTTATAGTTATTATCTTATTTGCATGTCCACCACAGTTAGAAAATATGAAAGTTGTCTGAGTGTCTTCATGAATCATAGTAGTGTACCCATATGGTAGCAAGTTATGTGTCTGGTTATCACAAAAATAACTCCTAGTGGCAGTAGTAGTTATCTACTTTCTTGCTGAATAGTATCTCCAATGAGTTGTGCTTCAGCTATTTAATATAAAAAATGCTCCTTTGTGGTAGGGTTATATAATTTTGTGCAGCAATGAAAATCAAAAAAGGACCTCTATTCCCTTTTTTGGTAAGTGATACCTGTCACCACTGTGTAGCCAGGAGCATTGATTTGGTGTAGGATCATAATTTTTATTGTCAAAATTAAGCCTCCACTGTTTAACCATTTGAATGTGTTAATGCTCTTTAATTGTGGTATCTTGGGCAATAAATTGATAGCGAATAAATCCCCTTAACATCAGAAACAAAGGAACCACAACAATATTGCTCACATGTAGGTTCTTTCCAGTTTTGCTTACTTACCTTGGGTTGAGATGCCAGTCTTCCACTCACACACTTGTTCTTCATTTTAAGAGTTATATGTATAAAAAAATGACTCAGAGCAGAAAATGATTTTTGATAGAATTCTGATGCGGTTACTGACTCTTCTTCTAAATTGTGGCACATGCTCACACATGGGTGGTTCTCTATTCACATTAAAGCACAAGCAGAAAGAATTTTGCTACCACACCATTCATCTATGTATCTCCAGTAAATTGTTTTGGGATTAAGGGCAGGATATTTCAGTCAGTTCATTCAGTTCATCAGTCATTCTGAAAAAGTCAGATGAAGTGACATAACAGATTTCATCCCCCTTCTTGGCTGTTTTATAAGCTGAAGTACAACCCAGCAACATTTCATCTCTAACAGACATCCAGCTACTTGAAGATCCCACAAATCACTAATTACCTGATACATTACATAACATTGCATCGTTTATGTGTGTTGAATCAGAACAGCACCTGCCCCTGATTTTTATTAGAAGGAAACAGAACTTGATTTTACCGTATAGCTCAATTAAAAAGTTGTTAAATACCTGAAACATCTTTTACAAAATAAGAAAGGAAAGAAGGTGCACTGGCATTTAATGACGTATTGACAATGAAACAGATTATAAATTCTAGTAGGAAATGGATGGGGAAGGCCATTGGCTATTTTCCTTTGAGAGGAACCATAACAAAATTTCCCTGTAGTAATGTAAGGATACAATAGATAATCAAAGTACAGTAAAGGCACCCTGAAGGACAACCTATCTCATCAGTGGACTGCAGGAAATGGGTTCTTGTTACCTGTGGACCTGTCCATATATTGTGCAACTTATGTAACAGGATTATCTCAGCATTCGCTACCTTTGTCCCATAATATGGACACTATTAGAATAATAGGATTCAGCTTATATCTTGAAACACTGGCTACATTTCAAGACTATCGTTTCAAATGTCTTTTGGTTGTGATAGGTAAATTCACTAGCAATAATAACCACAAAAGCGCTCTCTACATAATATTCAGTGTGTTTCTGTAAGCTTATTAATCTCTGAGACAAAGGTGTCAACTTCATTATTTTGTGTGGAGCTGTGGAGTAAAAATTTTGTCAAACTGAAATATCCTATTTTGCTTGCAGAGTACTGAATGATGCAGCACTTTGAATTTTATATTACTTGTAATGGAAAACTGACTTTTGGAGATAGTAGATGATTTGAATAATTTTGTATTGTCATTGAAGAGATTGATTACACTGCAGTGGATTCAGTGATTGTGTAAAACACCCCAAAAACTAGTCATGTTCTATCAATGTCAAAGCTATTGGAGGAGTACAGTTTACATGTACATTCAGTGGCACTGTATGTTTTGTCACTTGTAGTTTGTTCAAACTGAATTATGTAGAAGATTCAGAATATTGAAGGAAAAGTTTTGAAACACTCATAAGCCTAAATAGTCTGCAAGAGCTCATCACTAACATTATTGTTATCCTTCATCAGGGCCTCACAAGTTTTAAAATTCAGAGTTCTGAAGTGAACCTCGAAAAGTTTTAAATGTTGTAAAAATACTTAGCATAGTAACCATTACTGCACAATTAGATAAATTCCTTCCTACTAAATGGCATATTGAAAGTCATTCTTCCCACACATTAATTGGAAATGGAACAAGAAGGGAGTAAAATGATACTGCTACTGTATCTACAACAAACTGTATGATGATTTGAAGAGTACATAGATAATTTGAGATGTAGAGTTTACTAGGCTAGAGAACAAATTCTGCTGTGAAGACATTCTAGTAATTGTTTGCTGTGATGTAGGGAATCCACAGAATATCAAACTCTAGATGTCAAGAGAGGGATCTAAATCTCACCCATTCAATGTACAGATCTACAGAGGTTATTAGCCAGTACAGTGACAGAAATGTTGAGGGAAGGTACCAGTTTCATTATTGTTTGGTTCAGGTGTGGGGGTGGCATCATAATGAGTGCGCGTGTGAAAAATGAGAAAGATATTTTTCCTCTCTGGCTTTAACATCAGTTATACCTCCTCTTCCTTACTCAACTGTTTTTACTGTAACACATGTTTCACCAAAAGCTTGATGCCATACAAATGAAATAGGTAGCAAATTTACATAATTGGCTACTGTTTGTGATGATTTACAAATTATAAGTCAACAAACTAATTTTTATGGTTATTGGTAGAAAAGATTACTCATATTGTCCCAAATAACACAAAAAACACAGAAAATTGAAATGTTGTAAAAAACTTCAAGAAATGAGGAACTGGCACACTCCACACCTGAGAAAGTTATATGCCCAAACACGTGAACCTACATTCTGAGCAAAATTACCTGGTTAACTCTTCACACTTGCTTCTGACTGGCTTCTGTTCTGAACATAAGCTTGACTCATATTCTTTTCTTGTAACATAAAGTTATACGGTTGTCAGCTAGTGACAATGGTGGTAAACCTGTTCTGTAGTATATTACCATGTTACGTAATGTTGCTGTTGGACTTGTGTCTAGTTGAAATGATAATGGCTGTTTACTGATATCATTTACATTTTATATGATGTATAACATTCTCCTACAAAATTTTAGGTATTGATGAAAATTTTCAAATTTTGTATTTTGGCTTCTTAGTGATGTTTGATCAATATTAGAAAACATTTGGTCTGTTTGCAGTAGAAAGCTACTTAACTAAATTTGCTCCATTGTTTATGATCTTCCTTCACTGCTTTGTATTCCCAATTGATTCATCATGCATAAAGGAACATAAATGTAGCACTCTAATTAATGACATGATATACACTATATTCTGATTTCATTTTGACTTTATTGTCAAAGCTCATTAATCGATTTTGACAAGCTTTTCATGCAGACATATTGCAGAGTACATTGAACTGAAGATGCAGCATACACTAATCGACTTGGTAGGCTCTGCAAACTTACCATAAATAAAGAAAATCAATCCAGGCCTTCAGCAGTATTGAAAGATGCTGCAATGCTGCAATACTGGTAGAGTGTATTACAATAAAGCAATGTTTGCATTCATGTTCAATAAAGCACTGTGTGCAAGAAGGCTACATCTGTTCAGAGTGGTTTATTAATTGCTTAAAATGCTTGCTGCTTAGATATCAAGTCCTTGCTCAATTGTAATTTTAAGGAATTGTGTCATACCTCTTCCATTTGGCTCATACTGCATGAGTCTGTTATGAATAAAAGAGCCCATATATGGTGGATAAGATTATTGACATCTAAAGGGATATTTATATACTAATTTCTCTCAGTCTGTTAGTGATGATAGTATGCTGCTAGTGACAATCACGTTTATACAAATGACAATGTTTCTGGGCCGGCTACTGGGGCTAGCACATGTAGTGAATAAAACACATAACGTCCAGTCCATAAGAAAAAGTAGGCTTTTTGACTGACACTGTCTGACACCTCAAAAACTGTAAAATTCGGTTGCTGTTATTTACATATTATGACTTCAAGCCATATGTACCTACTAAAGATGGTGGCAGTGCAGTGGATGATATCTATGCTAAAGGAGATTTCTGCATTTGTAAGTTGTAACTCAGAATTTCTACTTTTGCATCAACTACACTGTTCAGTCACACTAAAGTGAATACCTGTCAAAAGCCCATATAACTACCTCTTCCCTTTTGGCTGTCTATGAAAGATGCTGATGAGATTTTGGAAGGGACTGGTAAGAATGTGGAACTATAATCAACTCCAGCACTGTGGCCAGCTGTACTATGGTTCTGGGTTGAGGATCCACAGCGCAAACAGCCTGATCAATGTGGTCCTACTGATTCTCAGTTGGGTTTAAATCAGCTGTGCTTTTCAAACCATGCACATACACTGATGAGTCTGGAATGAAATACATCACTGATTCTGTGTATTAGGGATCTGACACTTTTTTGGAAGGTTTGTGCCGGTATATGGCTTTAGACGTCTATTCATAGTTCATGTAATTCATGCTAATGATGGGCCACTGATTTGTGTATGCAGTGATGCCGCTGATTGCGACACAGGTGGGTCCCACAGGATTTACATGAGGTGAATTTGGTTGCTGAGACATCAGCATGAGTTCGCTATAACACTTCTGTATCAAGGTTTTGGCACTGAGAAATGGACAATTATACTGCTTAAAGATGGCATCGCCGTTGGGGAAGACATCAGGTTTGCAGGGATTCAGGTGATTTTCAGCTATCAGCGTGTCTTTGATTACTACCACAGGCTCCACAAAAGCTTAGAATAATGTCTCCCATACCATAATACTGCTCCTACCAGCCTGCATCTGTGGCCTGCTGCATGTTTCCAGCCACCTTCACCTTAATAGTGTCTGTGGAGATGACCAGCAACCTAATATAGCAAAAGTGTGAATCACCCAAACAGGCAATAATTTCTATTTATCAATCCCAATGGTCCCATGGCCATGGCACTCATAACTGATGATGCCATTGGCACAACATGGAAACATGTAGGGATGGCTTGCTGTGGAGCTCCATATTTAACAGTGTATGATGAATAGTGTGCTCCAAAACACTTCTGCGCACACCAGTGATATTTTGGCAGAGATGCCACAAATCACAATACATCCTATTTTATAGAGCAGATGAGCCTCCAAACCCCACAGTCTGTGTATGTAGATGCTCATGACACTAGCATGTGAACATTTGACCAGCGTCGCTGTTTTCAAGATACTCGTTCACAGTCTCTGCTAAGTAATAATTTGTCCTTTGTCAAAGTCGCTTATGTCAGTGGGTTTCCCCATTTTCAGCCTATATCTTCACTCGGGTGATCCCCCTTGCATGTCTTCTCTGCTTACATACATTTGTTACCTCATCACGTGCCTGCAACGACATCCAGTGTCATGGTGGGCAGTGGTCATAATGTTTTGGCTGCTCAGTGTACACTGCAAGCTGTGTGGTACATTGCTTTGCCCTGCTGGTAGATGCCATCTTTCTGAGGGAAAAATCTGCATGTAGTGGTGGAAATGGTCCCAAAGCATACATGCATCTATTGTGCCTTCCATAGTGACTAGATCACCCAGGGAATGCCACAAGACCATTCCCCAGACCATAACGCTCCCTCCTTCAGCTTAGACCCATCATATGTGTTGGTGTTGCAGGGTGTTTGATTTCAGATGTTTCATCCTGTTTACGTCAATGACCATCTGTCTCAGTCAGCACAAAATGTGATTCTTCTGGAATCCCAATTATTGCCACTTAGTGGACATCTAGTTGTGGTACTCATGTGAAAATTCTACCTTTCTTTGCTGATAAACAGCAGTCAGTATAGTTGCATAAACCAGGTGCCTTTTGCAGAGGCCCACATGCAGAAATGTTTAATGAACTGTCATTGAAGAGAGACTGTTGGTATCCCATTGGTTCATCTGGGTAGTTTGCTGCTCAACAATGGTACATCTGTTTACCCATACACATCTCTGCAACCATCATTCACCCATTTCATCTATGGCTCATGGTGTACCAGAGCTGCCTTAGCACAGGTTTCTTATAGTACCATCTTGCCATTCTGGTGTACTTTAATGCCAGCAACATGCAAACAGTTTACAAACTTAGCCATTATGGAAATGCTTCCACTCTTGATCTGAAAACCAATGATCATGCCCTTTTGGATGTGAGATAAATCATTATGTTCCCCCCTTACAACAATGAGCTCTTGTAGATGCTTTAATTGCTGTCCCTGCAATGACTTTTGTCTTTGCCATGTATTTAAAATATCAACATCTGAGCTGTTATTTATCAGTCCACATGTAATGTCTCATGCAGCTTGTCACTAAACAGTTGTTTACCCTGGCTCATTATTCTTCTTAAATCCATAAAAGTCATTGCAGTCATGAACATCACAACAAATGTTAATACATTTGTTCAGTTACCAGTCCATAGTTGGACTCTTTAAACCAGTGCAGAGCAAGACATCAGTAGCATAGTCACAGTCAATCCTATTAACATTCACAAATGCAGCCCAGGTAACTCAGGGCCATCATCCATAGAGTAGTCAGGCAGGCAGCTTGAGTAAGCAGTGTACTGAGTATTGAACATCATGTGAAGTATGCAGTCTATGACGGAAACTTTTAAAAGTGTCATGATGTCACAGTGACACCAACTATTGGTATGGCTTACACTTCCATGGTCAGCAGTGATCTGCCTTGTGGTGAGAGAGTATCTCTAGCTCTGGCAAGACATTGATATTGCTATGCAACACTATCCTTGTACTGATCTGATGATGGAGTCAGTGGTGGTGAACAAGGCCTCTACTTATTGACCAGTGCTGGCCAGTCTGTTAGTCACCCATTTGTGTCATTATAACTGTTGTTTATGATGGAGGATAGGCTGACTCTGCCTTCAGACACTTTGGTACCATCAACAGCCAATGATAACACCCTGATTTAACATCCACATAGAGATATGTGAGCTCATGTGGTCATATATTTGTGACAGTGGGCTATGGGCTTGCTGGGTTGGATATGGCACTTTGAACAAAATAAAAACCTAAGCATGTGCAACTGATCTACAGGTCTGTCACAATTAATGGAGATGGGATAATACATTGCAAAGAAGACTGTTAGGTCTTCCTGAGTCACTGTTTATACCATAATTTCTCTTTGGACAATTTGTCACATTTTGGAATTAAATACTGCATGGAACAAAATGGTAATAAGACGCTGACTATAATTGTGGCTGCATTTACAGGAGCTCAAATAGTGTGAGGAAGGTAGTTGTGGGCAGTCATCAGAAACCATCACATGGTGTGTTCTCTTCAGGGAAAATACTTTTCCCACACCCAAGATTGTAAAACTTCTGGTGATGATTGTCATCTGAACCACATATAGGAAATTTGAGATGGCTTCCACAACCAGTAATCATATAGCTCCCTTGAATGAGTGTGAACCTACTCTGAAGAGTGGTCACATCTGAGTCAAGGGGAAACATGCTGCACAACACAACCAGAGTCTGAGGACATGCATTGTAGGCTTGCACCATTTTTTGAGTCTCAGTGTCAATGCCTGTCCAACAAACATGATGTGATGCTGTCATGTGTATAATTCCCCAAAGTGACGTTTCCAGTAACTGAAGTAGCAATGGCTGGGATGTAGGCGGAATGATAAAACTACAGTTGTCATCCACATAACCAGCAACATTATGAAACTAGTTGTGTTGACCCTATGTTGTAGTGGGAAGTATGTTATAAAAGCTGGCAGTAATCCTTTCGGTAGCTGATATGGCAACCCATACTTAATTGATGATGTGACTCTGCAGAGTAGCATGGTTCCCTGTGTACATGGGTCTATGTGGTGAGAAGTAACAGGGATTTCTACTAGAATAGATTACACATTGTTATTTATTTGTAAATGCATTGCCTTGTACTGATGAAACTTAGTCCATGAAGTTTCATGGGATGGAGAATTTTCATTAGCCGGGCCTATAATGAATGTCAAGCAGTTCTGCGCTTGGGAATAAGCCCCATTACTGTGATCATTGTACTTACTTTTGTGGGAACTTAGACTGGAGGCTTATGATCTGGAATTATGTAAAATTGTGCTCCTTACAGATATGTGTGAAATATCATAATCCCATATGCTATCACTAATACTTTCACTCTATTTGTGAGTAATTAATTTGGGCCACCACTAAGTCACATAAGGTAAAAGTGGTCGGCTGGTGTGTGTTGTAAGATTGTCTCAGTGTACTTCTTGTGTTCTTCTGCTATACAGTCGCCTCAATGATAGTATCGTATCTCAGTATATGGCCAATTTATGCATCTCTTGTGTGTAGGTTAAGCTTTGAAGGACATAGCTTCCTTGCCTTCAGTCTGTTGAGCATTCTGCATTAGCACCACATCTGGAAGCCTACTATTTTGTGTTAGCCTTATTACCTATTCAAGTACTAATGTTGACATTAAGTGTACAGCATGCACTCATGGACAGGTTGTCTGATGACTGTTAATGCTTATAAGTTCCCAAAACGCAGAAGAAATGTGTGATTACATCAAAAATGGCAGAAGCAGCCTCTCCAGTTGCCACACTCAGTTGCTTTGACGAAATACCTGGGGGATCATTAACTGAATATACTGAGAAACAAATAGCAGAAAGACAAGTTGCTTTACTTACATGTAAAATACCAGATAGTGAACTTACATTAATGTTTGGAACTTTCTAGAATAATTTTTCACTCTGCAGTAGAGTGTGTGCTGATATGAAACTTCAACGCAGACTGAAACTGTCTGTCAGACCAAGACTCAAACTTGGGAACTTTGCCTTTTGTGAGCAAGTGCTCTACCAAATGAGCTACCCAAGCATGACTCATGATCTGTCATCTCAGCTTTACTTCCACCACTACCTCATCTCTTAACTTCCAAACTTCACATAATTGCTACTGCAAAACTTGCAGGGCTAGCAGGCCTGGAACAAAGGATGTTGTGGAGACATGCTGTAGCCCAGTTTGTGCATGTTGCCAGTAGTTTGGAATAGAGGAGATGAGGTCCTGGTGGAAGTAAAAATGTGATGATGGGTCATAAGTCATGCTTGGATTTCTCAGTCAGTAGAGCACTTGCCTGTGAAATGTGAAGGTCCTGAGTTTAAGTTTCAGTCCAGCACACATTCGTGATCTGCCAGGAAGTTTCATATCAGCACACAGTCCACTGCAGAATGAAAAATCACTCTGGAAACCTCCTCCAGGGTGTGGCTAAGCTGTATCTCCACAATATCCTTTCTTCCAGGAGTGCTAGTTCTGCAAGTTTCACAGGAGAACATACCTGTGTTTGTAACACTTCTGAGGCTGCACAATTTGCCCCACTTGTTGAGCCAGCATCTAGTTTTCCTGCCCAATCTGGACAAGTGCAGAGGATGTGTACGCTAATCATATGGAGCTCCAATGGCAGTTGTGTAATGGAGTTCCTCATAGAAATAGCATGCAGGGTAGGAAAGAATGCCAGTGTGCACTCAGTATGTTTGCCATGGGATCTCAGGTACAACCGGCTGCAAACAGTGGCACATGTTGGCATGAATGATGACTGCCACTTGGATGCTGAGGCTATCCTTGGTTTCTTTCAGTGTATAGCTAATTTGGTGCATCACACAGAATGCATGTTGAGCTGACTATTTGTTGCATCATACTCATGGTTGATCACAATCCTCTGGGTTGGAGCAGAGGGGAAGGTCTAAAACAGAGGCTCAGACGACTTTGTGATGATATTGGATGCTCATTTCTCAGCCTCCACTATGAGTACAGAATTGTAGGGCTCCCCTTAACAGGATAGTCATGAACTAAATGCAGTAAATGGCTACTAGGGTACCAGAGTGTGTGTGGCATGTACATGGTTTTTTTATGTTAGAGAAACACATCTCCCCATTGGATAAGAGATGTATTGCCTTCCAAAATTGAAGTTACAACAGCCACAATGTTCTTAGAAAATGCTTGTCCTCATGGATCAGGTTGATATAATATTAATAAGCAGCAGGAGCATCAAAGGATAGGTCCTTGTCCAAGAATTAGTATTGCTAATTGAAGGTTATTACTGGAAGCAGGAAAGTGAACAGCAGCGAATTCCAAATTCAGATTGGAATATTTATTCTTAGGATAGGTTAGTCACCAATGGTGGCAGCATGTTTTTTGCAGTAAGGAACTCAATAATATCTAGCAATGGTATCACAGATTCTGAATGTGAATTAATCTGGGATAAGTTAAGCAACAAAGATAGGTCCAAAATGCCAATCAGTTGCTTTTATAAACATCATGGGTCAGGAGCTGTAGAGCACTTGAGAGGGAACTTGCAGGATATGATTAATGATTTCCTTGATCATGCTGTTGTAATGGAAGGGGGGGGGGGGGGGGGCTTAACTTCAACTTTCCAGGTACAGATACAGAGGGTCATGTGATCAAAATTTGTGCTAGAGATGGATTCATGCGACATCACTCAGTATGTCTTGTCTGAAAATTACTTGGAGAAGATAGTTAGAGAACCAACTTGGTTTCACCTTTCAATCATTGTACAAATGTCGAAATGGCAGATATTGACATAACTGAGCATGGAACAGAAAAATAACTACAACTACTTAGTAGTGGACAGGCATTATGACCAGATAAGATACCTCTAGGATTCTACAAAGGTTATGCAAAAAAACCATACACCCCTTCTAGAAGTTGTTTATCATAGTTCACTGGACCAAAGAATGATACCTAAAGACTGGAAAAAAGCACAGGTCATCCATATTTTGAGGAAGGCCCATAGGGCAGATGCATCTGTTGCATAATTATGCAACAAGTTTTATGCTCAAGAGTTATGACATTTTTGTTGAATGAAGCTCTCCTCTATAAAAATCAACATGGATTGTCAAACAGAGATCTTCCAGAACTCAGCTCACTCTATTCCTCCATGAGATACATAGTGCTGCAGACAATGGTGCACAGGTTAATGCCTCGTTCGTTGACCTCTGGAAGGCATCTGACATTATGAGCTTATTTAGTATCACAACAGATTTGTGACTGGATTCAAGCCTTCCTTGTGGACTGAACGCAGCATGTCACCCTTAACAGAACAAAATTAACAGATGTAAAAGTAATATCCAGTGTACCCCAGGGAAATGTGATAGGGCCATTTCTGTTTACAGTGTGAATAAATGATCTAATAAATGTGACATATTCATTTGCAATTACATCTACATGCATACTCTGCAAATCACACTTAAGTGCCTGGCAGAGTGTTAATCGAACCACCTTCACAATAATTCTCTGTTATTCCAATTTTGAACACTGCGTGGGGGGGGGGGGGGGGGGAAGCGAACAGCTATATCCTTCCGTGAGAGCTCTGATTTTCCTAATTTTGTTATGATGATCATTTCTTCTTATGTAGGTCAACATCAACAATATATTTTTGCATTCGGAGCAGAATGTTGGTGACTGAAATTTCGTGATAAGATACCGCCGCAATGAAAAATGCCTTTGTTTTAATGATGTCCACCCCAAATCGTGTTTTATGACAGTGACACTCTGTCCCCTATTTCATGATGATACAAAACGTGCTGCACTTCTTTGAACTTTCTCTATACACTCCTTTGGTTTTTGAACACATTCTAAGTTGATTTTTGAACTAATCATAAGTTGATTTTTGAATGCGTGCGTAGCGTATGTGATGTCTCTGCCAGGGGAATCTCTGTCACATCAAGAAGTAAAAAATTTCTGCAGACAAAAGAGCATGGGGCTATACAAGCTGAGGTGAATAAGCCCAAATGGGTGAATGCAATGGCTGTTTGTTTATGTGGTTAACTGGGTGTGCCAGTGATGGGTGTTATTATAACTATTAGTGAAATCCAGAGATTCAAGCTGCCAGAATGGAAAAAATGGCTAACAGGAATAACAGCTAAGAAAGATTACCTATTACCTTCTCAGTGTAACCAAGAAAATGAGATTTTGACAGAAAATTTTTGCCAGAATGCCACAATACTAGGGCCAGTAGTACAGTCCACGGTTGGCAGCCACTTAAGTTCTATTCTTGGCATACGTGTTGTACAAATACGTTATAATGCCTGACCAGAGAATGAATATATCTACTGTGAAGGAGATTGAATAAATCTGATCACACTAGGAGACCTGTGCAACCTAAACTGCCTTCTCTCAATACTGGAGATTTGAGAGCCTCCATAAGGCTTAGGAAAATAATAATCAACTTTCTCATCTGTAACTGAAGCTAACATACAAAATTATTTCTAAACAAATTCAGGAATTATGGAAAATAATATGCACTGCATATGTTGAAATTTAGAAAAAATGATAAACACTTGACATTAAATAGAATACATCTGTATTTTATATTAGTAAACAGTGATAAATCACTAGCAGTTAATGTACCTCAGCTATCCTTTCTTCCCTGTAGATAGGTTAGGATGAAAGATTTTCTGAATTGGATGACTGTTAAACTGCTAAATATTGCATAATTACTCTACCTAGTTGTTAAGTTCACAGAAACACTTAATAAAATCATAAAAGTAAACGTAAAAGGCTGTGCCTATAACTCTCTACTTTTTTAGGAATCACACAGGTAATTTAAAAATGATTACAAGTCCTCTGTTTATTGCCTGAAAATTTGAAAAAGAGCTTACCCTTCTCTCATTCGTTTCTTGGTACGTTTAATCAATGGCGATGGGGATGTAGTATCACAGGAATTGGGAGTCAGCTTGTACAGGAGCTGCTTTGGCCACATACATAATCACTCATGTTCATCTATATTCAGAATACCTATAAACATGAATTAGTTTGGGAAAACATTTCAGTTTGTCCTTTAATAGGCAGCAATGACATAGAACAAGCTAGGTCACCTGAAAAATATTGTACTATGTACTGGGCGTACAGATAATTAATCAGACTTTGCCTGTCTTTTTGTTCCTTTAGGATTGCAGTATCAGTGTTCATAAGGGAAAATATACATCTGCATCTACATCATACTCCTCAAGCCATCTAATGGTGTGTGACAGAGGGTACTTCTCACACCAATAACTGATCCCCCCTTCCCTGTTCCACTCCGTAATGGTGCATCGGAAGAATGATTGTCAATAAGCCTCTGTATTAGATAATTTTTCTTGAAATTTCTCATCAGAGTCATTTCCAGACATGTATATGGGAGGAAGTAATATGTCATCCAACTTTTTCTGGAAAGTATTCTCTCAAAATTTCAATAGTAAATCTCACTTGTAATGCTTGCCAATGGAGTCTGCTGAGCATTTCTGTAACACTCATGCACCAAATAAATCATTCCATGACAAAACATGCCGACCTTCTATGGTCTTGTTGATCTCTTTTATCTGTCTACCTGGTAATGATCCCATACTGAACAATACTCAAGAATCGGTGGAATATGTGCTTTATGAGCCCCTTACTTTGTGGATGAGTTACATTTCTTAAGATTCTTCCTACGAATTGAGTCTGGCATCTGTTTTTCTTACAATTTGTTGTATGTGGTTATTCTACTAATGGTCACTTCAGACCAGGGTACAGATTAGCTGGCTGTTTATCAAGGAGTTCCCTGTGGGGTGGTGGAGTGGCCATGTATGTAAAAATTAATATTCCATTTGAGTCCCTACACATACCACAGCACTGCACTGAACAGATATTTGAATGTTGAGCAGAGGCAGTTGAATTTAATGAAACTAAACTTCTAATTTTTGTTGATTATAGATCCCATAACTCTGACTTTAGAGCATTTATGCTCAAGTTAGAGTGGGTTCTTGATTCACTTTATAGGAAGTGATAGAAATTAGTTATGTGTGGTGACTTCAATATTCATTTTGAATATGATTGTTCCAGAAAAAGGATGCTGGTAGATCTCCTAAATTCATACGGTCTTATGTGGATGGTGTTTTTTCCTGTCAGTGTGCAGGGGAACAGTAGCACGGTCATAGACAATCTTTATATTCATTCTTCATTACTAGATAGGCATTCTGTTAGTAAAAGAGTTACGGCCTTTCAGACCATGATGCACAATTTTTAACATTAAGAGGCTTTTATTCTCAAACAAATGTCACATGTAATTACAAACTATGTAGGAAAGTTAATCCAATGGCAATAGAGAGTTTTCTAAAACTCATCAAGGAAGAAGAGTGGCACGGTGTTTATACAGCTGATAACATAGATAACGAATATACAGCTGTCCTTAACACATTTCTCATGCTCTATGTGAGTTACTTTCCATTATAACATTCCAAATGGGGTAAGAGGCAGCCTGGGTGGCTGACTAGTGGGATAAGGATATTGTGCAGAACAAAGAGGGAATTATATGAAAATGTTAGAAGTAGTCACAATCAAGTTACAGTTGCCCATTACACACAGTATTGTAAGATGCTTGAAAATGTTATTAGGAGGGCAAAGAGTATGTGGTGAGCAAATGAAATAGTTAATTCGCAGAATAATGTTAAAACCATATGGTCAGTTGTGAATCTGGTCAGCGGCACAAGGTCAATGACATAAAGTCAGTTCGTAGTAAAAATATTTCTGTTACTGATAAACCAGATATATTTACAATATTTAACAATAATTTTATGAGCATTTCTGGTGAATTAAATAAAAATTTAGTTTCTACAGTGGATCATATAGCTCTCTTGGAAAATGCAATTCCGAGACTGATGCCTGAAATACTCCTCTGTGAAACTGACATGAGGGAGATTGCGTCAGTAATTGAATCACAGAAGACTAAGGAATCTCATGGATGTGATGGAGTGCGTAGCAGAATATTAAAGTACTGTGCGGCACATGTTAGCACTGTAATTAGTCATATTTGTAATTTTTCCTCAAGGAAAGGTCAGTTTCCTAAACAGCTTAAGTACTCAGTAGCAAAGCAGTTTTATAAAATGGGAGGAAGGGATAATACAGACAATTTTAGATCTATTTTTATGCCATCAGCGTTTGCTAAAGTTATTGAAAAGGCTTTGTATGTGAGGACAGTTGATCATTTTATATCACACGACAATTTTAGATCTATTTTTATGCCATCAGTGTTTGCTAAAGTTATTGAAAAGGCTTTGTATGTGAGGATAGTTGATCATTTTATATCACACGATTTGCTATCAAATGTTCAGATCGGCTTTAGAAGTCATTTAAAAACTGAAAATTCTCTTCTCTCTGTGAGGTACTGGATGGGTTAAACAAAAAGTTTCGAATGCTAGGCATATTTTTTTTTTAGCTAAGGTGTTTGATTGTGTGATCACAAAACATTGCTCCAAAAGTTTGACCATTACAGAATACGGGGACTAGTTCGCAACTGGTTCACCACTTTAACAACAGACAGCAGAAAGTCATTGTTCACAGTGCTGAGAATGACTATGATGTGGGGTCTTGAGTGGAGTGCAGTCAAGTGAAGGTGCCAAGGGATCAGTGTTTGGGCTACTCCTGTTTCTTATTTATATAAATGTTGTGCCCTCTGGTATTGCGGGTAACTCCAAAATATTTCTGTTTGCTGATGACACTAACTTGATAGTAAGGGATGTTGTGTGCAACATTGGCTCTGTTTCAAACAGTGCAGTTGAAGACATAAGTTCATGGCTTGTAGAAAATAAACTAACGCTGAATCGCAGTAAGACCCAGTTTTTTACTGTTTAATTCAACAAAACTCAATGTTTTAATTTCGCAGAATGGGCATATGATTAGTGAAACTGTACAGTTCAAATTTCTAGGTGTTCATGTAGATAGTACACTGTTGTGGAAAGGCCACATTCAGGATCTTGTTCAAAGACTTAATGCTGCCATTTTTACTATTCAAACGAAATCAACACGAAAATTAGTCTTCTTTGCTTATTTTCATTCACTTGTGTTGCATGGTATTATATTTCGGGGAAACTCTTCCCACTCTAAAAGGATATTTTCGTCTCAGGAATAGCGGGTTGTGCAGTAAGTGGTGTAAGTTTGCGGAACTCTTGTCGTCCCATGTTCACTAATCTGGGAATTTTGACATTGGCCTCTCAGTATATATATTCTTTACTGTTGTTTCTTGTTAACAATATCAGCTTATTCCCAAGAATAATCAATTTTCACTCAGTGAATACTCAGCAGAAATCTGACCTGATTTGGATTGGAATTCAAAAATGGTTCAAATGGCTCTGAGCACTATGGGACTCAACTGCTGTGGTCATCAGTCCCCTAGAAGTTAGAACTACTTAAACCTAACTAACCTAAGGACATCACACACATCCATGGCCGAGGCAGGATTCGAACCTGCGACCGTAGCAGTCGCACGGTTCCGGACTGCGCGCCTATAGATTGGACTTCCTTAACACTTGTGCAGAAAGGAGTGCAATATACTGCTATGTCCATTTTCAATAAGCTACCACAAGAATTCAAAACTCTTAGTAGTAATTTACTCGCTTTCAAATCGAAACTGGAGAATTTCCTAATGGGTCACTCCTATTCTCTTCAGGAGTTCCCTGAAAAATTAAGCTGATTTTTATGTTATATTTTTGACTGAGTTTCCAGATACTTATTGCTTGACCTTTTTTTTTCTTCATAAACATTCTATTTTTATCTTTTATTACCTTTAAGTTGTAATTTCATGTCCTGACATGTTCCATAACCTTGGAGATTTGATCCTCAATTTGGTCCTATGGAACTTGACGTTTAAATAAAACCAAATAAAGATAGCTACTCGTATATACTTTATGGCAGATACTGTTTCACATAGTTTGTAATCAGTGGTGTAATTATACAGTGGCGGATTTCTTTTCCTATTTATGTACAATACACAGACTGGAAAGTTGCACAGGTCACACTAATACTCAAGAAAGTTAGTAGGAGTAATCCACTAAATTATAGGCCCATATCATTAACGTCGATATGCAGCAAAGATTTAGAAAACATTGTTCTTCTGAAACACAACCACCTCTTTACACATGAAAATTTCTGAGTGTTATTGACAAGGGATTTCAAATTTATTCAGTATTTCTATATTTCCAGAAGGCTTTTGACACTGTACCACACAAGTGACTTGTACTGAAACTGCGTGCTTATGGAATATTTTCTCAGTTACATGACTGGATTCATGATTTCCTGCCAGAGAGGTCACAGTTCATAGTAATGGATGGAAAGTCGTCAAGTAAAACAGAAGTTGTTTCTGGCGTTCTCCAAGGTAGTGTTACAGGCCCTCTGCTGTTCCTTATGTATCTACACGATTTAGGAGACAATCTGCTCAGCCGTCTTAGGTTGTTTGCAGATCGTGCTGTCGTTTATGATCTAGTAAAGTTGTCAGAAGATCAAAACAAATTACAAAACTATTTAGAAAAGATATCTGTATGTTGCGAAAATTGGCAACTGATGCTAAATAATGAAAAGTATGAGGTCATCCAAATATGAGTGTTAAAAGGAATCCATTAAACTAAATCAGTCAAATCTAATGGCTGGAAATTCAACTAAAACCTAGGAATTAAAATTATGAACAACTTTAATTGTAAAGAACACATAGAAAATGTTGTGGGAAGGCAAACCAAATACTACATTTTATTAGTAGAACACATCGAAAAGTAACAGACTGTTAAAGAAATTGCCTACTCTACACTTGTTTTTCATCTTTTGGAGTACTGCTGAGCAGTCTGGGATGCTTACCAGGTAGCATTAATGGAGTGAGCCCCAAATCTAAGATAGTCCGAGCCGGGGCAAAAATGTCTTTGAGCATTTGACTTAGGAAGTAAAAAATTAAAAAAAAATCGTTTTTGAAAATTATGTTCATTTTGTAGGGCACATCTCTCTCAAGAGTCTGATATGTAGAACATACATGTTTGAGAAAATGTAAAACAAGTTGTTTGCTCTTAAGTGTGACAAAGTGAGGTGCCAGGCATATTCACACATCATTCTTCTATCACACGTCACTGTATTTCAGTCTGTGGGATTAAAAAGTCAATATTTTGTAATGGAAGCTGTCAAACTTATATTCAGCGACAGTGGGAATTAAAATGTCCTGTGGTGCCTATCCTATTCCCAGTCGGCCGGTTTGACATCATAAATCCCTTTTAAAAACAAAAAAATAAATAAATAAATAAACTAACAATTAATACAGGTTGGTATTATATGTGACCTGGAGAATAAGAACTCTTCAGAAAATTTGCACTCTTTATTGCTTTATAGCTAATAACTTTCTCTTTTGTGTAACATAAAAATAAATATAGGAAACATAAAACCAGTAAAGGCAAGAGACAAGCATGACGTATATATTTCTTCAGTCCTTAGGTCCCAGCATTTTTTTCTCTCTAATGTAGCTACGGCTTTACACACAGTCCTTTACTTTCTGCAAAAGAATCTATAAGCCACACTGTTTTGGCATAAATGGTCTTTCTATATACCTCATTTACATAAATAACACAACAGAATGTATTTCTCGAAGTACCAATATGTAATGTCTATAATGCTTGTTACAGAAAAAAAAGTTTTATTTTAGGAAATTTGTATCACATTTCAATTACATGCTCCAGCTTCTCAAGCATGAGATCGAAAAGTAGTGGTACGGAATTTTTATATAAATATGGAATCATCATAATTTTCCATGTAATTTGTGTAATGTCCCAGCTCCTTCTCCTTCCTTGATCTAACAAACAATCTTGTCATCAATAATTCTGTAACATTCCCTGATTAACTTCACTAACCCTGCCAGAATCTCCAGTTCAGGTAATTGACAAAAATAACTTCGGTGGATGTTGTTTTGCAAATGTCAAACATATCTTATTAATTTTTATAACATATTGGATCCCTAAAGTGAATAGTAACAAATCAGACTACATATTGTACATTTACAACTTATTTCTACAGTTAAAAGTATGAATTACATGGTTTTGTGCATAGAATACCACAAGATTGAATAAAAGCAGTATTGCAGTAGGTAAGCTGTCACAGACTTAAATTTTTTCTTCAAGATGAGGTTTTATTTGTCTTGGATATTTGTGACTTACTTTTTTCTCTTTTTTTGGAAAAAATTGTGTTGCAATGGTTAATATGTATATTACTGTGCTATCTGGTACTGTAATCATGGTCAATTATGTTTTGCATAAAAGTGTTTTCTTTTCTCATTACACTTTTTTGACTTGCAATACTACTTTAAATATATAAATGCAGGAAATGAGCAAAATTTTTAGATCTTCAAAGTTAGTTTTGCATGATTTTCTGCTGCTTGCTTGTTTAATTATTCCTATAATTGGCTTCTGTTTCCTGAAAACTGTCTTGGTGTGATTCACATTCTCCAGAAAATGATACTGCAGTTCACTGATGAATGTACATGAGCAAAGTATATAGCCCAAACTAATTCTGCACTGGTGTAATTGCAAAACAATCTTACTACATAGCTAATTTTTGGTAGTTTAGCATTTACGGATGTACTATGAGAGCTCCCTGTAAGATTTTCTTGAATATGAATCAAAGGAAATTTAGTTTCAGTTACAGCATCAATGTTTTGGTTATCCTGACATATTATTTGTTGTGCTGCATAAAAGAAATATAAGGAAATAAGTAACTAGACTAATAATGAATGTTTACATGTTTCAATTATATTTGCTGAAAATACTCTGACAGCACATTGTGTATTAGTTCCTTTCCAAAAACTGTATGCTAAAAACCAGCATTATTACACATGGATGTATGTAGCTCCAAAACATCTTTGATTTATGCGTTAACAAAAGTTTCCGTTTTTGAAAATTAATTGATGATGGTGGGGTATTCTGAAAAACTTCAAATTCTTGTAAAATTTAATTATAAACTTCCCAAGAAGGTTAACTACATATTAACTTTCATGTGAGAAACATTTTTTACATATCATCAGTTTGATGAAAGTACCTCAAAACCTAATTACCAAATTGCCTTGTGGGGTGTGTTTTACTTGTTAAAAGTGAAACTGGGCACAAGAAAAGTATTGCATCATTTTTCACCCTCAGCATATCCGCCAAGGTTCATCAAGATCATTTAGTGGCACTTGAGAATGTTCCTTTGTTAGTTAACATGTATTTATGTCTGTTCCTTACTATAACAGGCCACAGGCCTGCACAGATGCCTTTCTGCAATGATGAAGGCCTATAACAGAAACTGCAAGTTGACCGAAGGTCTGCAAAACTAGCTCTTAATTTCCAATGGAATGTGTGTACTGACATGCAACTTCTGTATTTACCGATACATCTGGCTTCTGTTGCACATTGCAGTGTATAAACAATTTTTTAAAACAACTGGGAACAGTATAAACAATCTTTGAAAATAACTGGGAACACTAAGTTTTAAAGTGTTGTTTCACATAAAACAGACAATAATGAAGGTCAGCTCTGGCCTTGACTTGTACTTAGAAACATTGCACCCTTCCGATACATGGAAACTTTTATTGATTGTCCAAATGGATTGAGTTGTAAAATCTTCTAAAGAAGTAAAAACTATTTTTCTTAAGCCGTAATCAGTTCTTAAACTTGGTTTAATATTATGATACTGTGATTAAAATACACTGACAGAAAAAAAAACACAACACGAAGAAAGGGTTGTGCAGTTTGGTGGCAGGACCTCAAGTAGCCTCTATCTAAGCAGCACATGGTCATCACTGCCACCTCAACACTTACCTCCAATGATCTCTCGCTTGACACCACTTAAGTCAAAAATAGTGGTGGTTTGAGGTCAGTGGAATGCAGGCTACAGGGCATCTGGCTCACAGCTGTCCTTGAAGTTACTGATTTGTAACAGTTCGTTGTGGCACTGTTGTGCCAACTGGTGCTCAGAGTGCTGTTACAGTTGCAGCACAATATGCCAGGACCTTCTGCTGAACACAAAGGTGTTTCCTCCTGCTAGTGCCAAGTGTCTGTCCAGAGCCTGGTCTTCTTGTGACTATACATTCTTGTGACCATGATTACCAGCAATGATCTACAGTGGTTACATTCCTGACAAATCTTGCTGCAATATCTCATAAGGAATATCCAGCTTCTCACAGACCTATTACATGGCCTTATTCAAACTCAATGTGGTGTTGACAATGGCATTTATGTTGCCTTAAATGAATTCTTGACTAACATCAACTCACTACATTCAATCTCAAAGGCACCTAACACTCTTGACCATTACAGCATGTGTTTAAAGCAAACCTGCATCATCATAGTGATACTGCTAGTGCTATTTTTATGCAGTTCCCATGAAATTTGAACAGACATCATCTTTCAGGTGTCGAAACTTGCCTACCAACTTTTGTTTATGTCACACAACTCTTTCTTTGTATTTTGAATTTTTTCTATCAGAGTACATTATATGACGAAAGTGTGAAAACTCAAATGCTGGGCAAGGTAGCATGCTGATACAGTAATTTAGTGCAGTATTCAGGTTTTTTGAACAACAGAATCATTTTCTATGCATTTTTGTGATATGGTAAAATGTTGCAGCAGTAAGGTTACCATACATATATTTGTTAACACAGTTGGAAATACTTTGTTGGAACTGTGTTCCTTAGACACATTTTAAGCCGAGATGACACCTGAATGGAACTGACATCACATAAAAGGTAAAAATCTTTTTAAAACCATTTTCTCTCTTTCCAGAATTTCAGATCCTCTTCAAAGCAGATACATTTATCCAGCTAACTTTATACAGATCTGAAGATTAGATACAATAGTTGGAGATATCCTTAGTAGCCTTTTACTGTTACCACAGAGGCACCAAATAATGTGTAATAGACTATTCATGCTTCTTAAAAGTCTATAAGCTTCCACATGATTATAGATCAAGGAAACACACAAGGCCAACAGCTTACTCATTCTTCAGCACACTTTCAAATTTGTTGTGGATCAAGGGAAAAACCAAAGAGCACCACAATGTGTAATAGATGACTCAGAAAACAACTTACAGAAAGCAGTGGTAATAACATGAAAATCTTATTGGTTACCCCTCACCTGGACATGCTATCTTCAAAATAGTTTCATCTGAGAACTATTCTGGGGCTCACTACACTAATTTGTGCCATTTTGTGGATTCAATTAACAGTATTATATCTGAGAAAAACTTCACAATTAATGTTTATCAGTGAGAAAAGGATGTTTGTGGCAATTAGGCTTTACTTGTGATGGCATTGCCGTCCACAAAATGCAAAAAGATTTACCGAAGTCTGGCTAGTCTTGAAGAAGTCCAGAACAACACACACAAAGACACAACACACACACACACACACACACACACACACACACACACACACACACACACACACACATAATTTGAAACCCATGTCTTTTCATATTACCGTTGTCTATTAATGTACAAAGAGCGACAATTTGCAGTGCAGACATTTCACCATGTTATCTAAGGCTATTCAATGGTTCTGGGCATTCATAACAAAGAGGAAACCAAGTGAATAGGACTCCTGTAGGAGAAGCAGCAATTGTATTGGCTGCTTCCTCATTCTGTGAAACACCATGTAAAAAACAAAGAGGAAGAGTGTAAGTTGTTTTACTATCCTCTCCATAATAATGTTAGTATTGCCAATTGTGTTTTGAAATATGTAAGTGTGTGTCATTGCATGAGAGAAGCACTGACATACTTCGATGATTTCTGTAATATTTCTGTTGTTTATGAAAGATGAGGCTAAGAGTTGCCATTAACCTGAACTCGTATTATCCCTCCTACACAAAATACCATTTTTTATATTTGACGTATGTAGAAACAGGTATCCAAGTATCTTTATATTTTTAACTGGTGTAGAATATAAATGAATAAGCAACATAAAGGCTAAAAAAACAAGCTCCTACACACACTGTTGCCCAGATTGTCTCATGCTTATTCATGGTTCTAGGTTTTCAGAACAGAGGATAATGGGAGTGTCTGTGTCAGCTATGGCTGAAACAGTATCTGCGTCCACCTTTAATGACACAATGCCAGGCAGGGCACCAACTGAATATACCGAGAAGCAAATAGAAGAAGAGTAAGTTTATCCTCATTAATGTCTAAATATAAACACATATTGAGTTACTTTTTCTGATATATTGGTGTTTTCAAGTTAATTACAGGTGAACAGGTATACAGTCATTATGTTCACTTTCCTAATTTTAGTTATGTAAATAGTTATATGAGCTAATATAAGTAGTTAATATGTTTATTGACTTCAGTATGTGTTTCTTGAAGGAACAGGTATGAAAGGCGTACAATCTATTGTAGCTCTACCAGTATTAACCTGGTTCTCATAGTCTCCCCTCAGTAGCCCCCCTTTTGATCGGCGCAAAGCTGAAAAGTATAAATGAGTGCAAGATGGTATTTACTCAAAGATGTACACAACACCCTTGTTTACATTGAACTAACACACTCATTTGTTCTTCACTAAGTTTGGTATTAGAAACAGTGACCAATGTGTTAATTACAGAAATTTGCTAGCTTATTGAACCACATCTGCTCTACAATTATGTTAGTGAAGTTATATTGCAGCACAAAGAACATTTCACATTTACACATGCCAAAACTTGCACTTAGCATTCTTCTGTAGTAATTCACTAGAAAAAGATTACGCTTTGATGGTTCTTTTAAGCAAGTCTATAATGGGAAGCACCATGTGCAACTGTGACTAGTTTTGATGTAAATAACATTCTTCACTCTTGCTTATCACAGTACAGGTTGAGTGAAATGTTAATTACTTTAGGTTCCAGAAATCATCCAAAAGCTATTAACTGTTAAAGTTCTTGAGTTCTTACTCGTGAGCTATCTAACTGCAAACTGACAATTTTGAGTGAAGTTTGACTACTTATAGATAGGCATAACAACAAACTGTTACTCTGAAAACCATACAATGTTTTACAGTTTAGCTAGGAATACTTTCACTGTTTTTGATTACAACAAGAACTAATGTGATTTTGCATTAACTAAGTGAAACAATGTTTTAACCCTCTTTCACAACCTTCAGTATTCCTGTATGACCTAGCTTTCAGGTTACAAACCTATTTTCCTGAAACCTATGTCATACAGTAAGAATGAAGTTTTTGAAGCAAGATTAAAAGAGTCTTTCATTTAGTTAATATGATATACAGTATTTACCAAGAAACCACAGATGAATCAACTAAAAGAATGAGATTTTGCCTGATAGAAAATATTGCTTGATAGAAATGTAGAAAAATACATGTACACTATTCTCCTTATGCAATGTGAATCCCCTTCTATCTATGTCTGAATGCTGTATTGAAATTTAGGATAATTTACAAGAAATTATTAATCATTTAATTAATTATTTTTGTGTATAATTATCTATCAGTGGCCGTGCTGCAGTGGTAACATTAGTTCCAGTCAGATCACTGAAGTGAAATGCTGCTAGCGTTGGTTAACACTTGAACCGGTGACCATCTGTTGGCAAGTGTGGTGCACTCAGCCCTTATGAGGTCAATTGAGGAGATACTTTGTTGAGAAGCAGCATTTTTGGTCATGAAAACTGACAGTGGCCAGGAGAGCAGGGTGCTGACCACATGCTCTTTCATATCTGCATTCAGTGATGCCTGTGGGCTGAGGATGACAAGCCAGTGTAGAAGGAAAACTATTTAGTGTAGAGGTATCCAGTTGTATAAGTATGATGTTCAGGCTCTGTGCTGCAGGATTTGCATTGTTAGTAGTGCTAGTGTAATGACTTGTTGTTAGGTGTTGGTACTGGTATGGTGAAGCAGGATTGAAATACAAGCATCAGTTTGCATTACAGTAGCAGTCAGTCAACATGAGCTTGGACTAGGTGAGCAAGGCTTCACTCATAAAGCTGTTTTATCAAAATAAGCAGCATATTCTTCATGAATATTGACACATTAAAGGAATATGGTCAGGTCCTCTTTCTTGAAGAACGTTATTAGGAAGTTTGTATTAACTGGTGTTTTGGAAATTGCTCCTGGGAGAGGCTGATGGACAATTGTGGTCCAGATTGTTGAAGAAGTTACTGCAATGTGGCTGAGAATTGTGGATGAATTGTGCAATCTTCAATCAGTTCACAGGCTGTGTAACAACAGCTGAACATTTCACGGTCCACCGTTTGAAAAGTAATACAAACAATTATGAATTGGTATCCCCAATGGCAAGGAAAGCGTTTCTGAAGAAGAGAAATTTGTTAACATCCAGTATTGATTTAAGTGTCAGGAAGTCATTTCTGAAAGTATTCGTATGGAGTGTAGCCATGTATGGAAGTGAAACATGGACGATAAATAGTTTGGACAAGAAGAGAATAGAAGCTTTCGAAATGTGGTGCTACAGAAGAATGCTGAAGATTAGATGGGTAGATCACATAACTAATGAGGAAGTATTGAATAGGATTGGGGAGAAGAGAAGTTTGTGGCACAACTTGACCAGAAGAAGGGATCGGTTGGTAGGACATGTTCTGAGGCATCAAGGGATCACCAATTTAGTATTGGAGGGCAGCGTGGAGGGTTAAAATCGTAGAGGGAGACCAACAGATGAATACACTAAGCAGATTCAGAAGGATGTAGGTTGCAGTAGGTACTGGGAGATGAAAAAGCTTGCACAGGATAGAGTAGCATGGAGAGCTGCATCAAACCAGTCTCAGGACTGAAGACCACAACAACAACAACAACAATCCCTAATACAGTTCCAGGCTGTATTGGTAGCAAATAGTCATAGTATTGAGCAACATTTGTAACCTGGAACATAAAAGTGGTATGTAATTAACAGATGTTACTCTGTAATGTGGAAATTAAATGTCTTTCTTTCAATGGTTTACAAAGTATTCATCTTCCACAAATCCTTACAAATGTTTCCACTAAGTTTCATTGTTGTACGCTCACTAGTTTTTTGTGGGGGCTCTCTCAACTATGGAAAGTTTAATTATAAGCACCGTGTATATTACAATACTTATCTTCATGTCTGTATTCTGTAGCTGTCCATGGCAAACTCAGATGTTATACAATACAAGAAATGCAGTATAATACAACAGAACAAAGGTCAAAGCAGTGTTTCTCCTGAAATGTATGCAACAGGAAATTCACAAATAATGCTGCAATTAAGGCTTCTAGCAGAACAGTAATTAATGTAGGTGAAGTGTGTTTGCTTGCATTAACCCCTCAATACCTTACTGCACCATACTTTACATCTATGCCAGTGACACTGTGAGCCCCTGCCACTACCAGCCTGCTTCATTGCAATTTCACCATTGCTAGACAGTCATTCACCAAATGCTCAGCTATTCACCCAGGCACATTTGTTAGACCAACTGTGCCACTTGATGTGTAGAGCCTTACCATGTTTTTTTTCTGTCACTGTCTCTTTTGAGAATGTTAAAATATTTAGACTCTGTGCCAGTCTTGTACAGTAAAATTTTATAAAATGTTGACAAAATCATTTTATTCCTTACAACTAACCATTTCATCTTGTTAAAGAATCAACATGTGCTACCTCCATATTGTCTCACTTAATCAGACACTGGCCCACTCTTCCTCTCCTTTAAGTTTGCTCACTATTTTTAGTTGTAAACATTATTATCAACACAGTGTTACCAATGGTAGCTCATTCTGTGGATAACAAATTTTCCTGAATTGAGGTAATCCTAGTTTGTTATTCACCTGCTGTCTGCACAACCTCCATGATGGTGTGTACTATGCCATTGTGTCACACAGTTTGGCTTTGATGGAGTTTGCTGTTATACTGCATCTTTCCCATGTTGTGCTTATCTTTCATGGCAATGGCCGGATGACTTCCTGATTGCATAGAATACCAGCTGTTACATTTGCTGTGGCAATAGCTGTGTCCTCTCTCCAGCATACCTGTGGTTCTTAGTTCTCTGGCCCATGATTGATAAGGGCCAGTATGTTTGTAAATACTCAGAGATCCTTGGGCAGTCCGTCAAATTTCATACAGGACTAAAGGAGAGCATGAACATGGGGTATTAGATTCACACATGGAACAAGTGGTTTCTATTTTTGCCTCTCCATCACAATGTAGGTTTTCCATAATTTCTATTGATCATGCAACAAAAATATTTGGTTGAGTCTTTTGATAAGACCACATCCAGCCTCTCCATCCTTGTCATTCATCCACCATAAGCTAGAGTCCTGTACCTAGTGATTTCACTCTCAACTAAACATTAGACACTAACCTCTATTTCATTCCTTTCTTCCTTTCAAACAAATCTGCTGCCCTCTGATCTTGATCTGCTTTGTATGATACAGAGACAAGCAGGCAGAAGTAAGCAGTGCCCAGCAGCCTTCACCACTGCCACCTCTTAGCATCCTGCGGAGATCTGAGAAAGAGTTGCTACAATGGCCTCTCCCAACACCACAGGATGTTGAGTACTACATTGGTCTTCCATTATATGCTAGTAGTAGTAGCTCACTGGGAGTTGCTACTGCAACACATACAGATGCAGATACATCAGAGGAATCCCCAACTGGAAGAGGTAAGTTGTTACTGTGAGTTTCTAAAATCATTTCCACAGTAGACAGAAACATTAGTCATCTGACATGCTATTACTATACTAGTGTATAAAAAAACCTCAAATAATTAATGTGCATAACTTGAAAAGAGTATTTGATTGTTCACAGAACAAGATAAACCATTAATCACAAAATGTATGAAACTGAACCGAGTCGACTCCAGAAACTGAACAGAGCCGACTCCATGTATTTTGAAAAAC
Source organism: Schistocerca serialis cubense (assembly GCF_023864345.2). Taxonomy (NCBI): domain Eukaryota; kingdom Metazoa; phylum Arthropoda; class Insecta; order Orthoptera; family Acrididae; genus Schistocerca; species Schistocerca serialis. The sequence goes on from NC_064640.1 coordinate 720,386,646, forward strand.
TACCCATTTAAAAAGAAGTAAAAACCTGGAAACTATCTTAAACAACAACAAAAGTTCAGCAGACAAAATAGTTTCTCCCAGCTACCAATCATACTTGCGATAAATTAGTTCAGAAGTACTATTGGCAATTGATTCCTGTCCTGAGATTTTGGTTTTGTGGATCTGGAAGAGAGATGTTTGCTGATGGGTGGCAGTCTGCCTTGCATTGCATCCTAGATGTACTTTATACCAACATTTCTTAAGGTTCTCTAATTCTGAACCCGTGGTAACTAAATTTTGAATCAGGGGGTTTGAAGTATTCCACTTTTTGCCATCCAACAGTACTTGACATTTGCACCTTTGATGTACTCAATATTTCCCTAAACACTGAATAGAGTAGGTCATATTCTCTTTCATCCATGCTATTACATGGTATACTACAATACTCTGATGTGATCAATCCCATGAGTTTGATCACATAAATAATTTAATTTCAAGTTATTATTATTTTACCAGAAGTGCTACTCAGTTCAAATTGTGATTCATTTTGTTGGTTATGATCAAAGTGTTATGATCACCATGTTTTTATATGTTTATAAGAATAATATCTGAAAACTACACTGAATACAGGGTGATTCTTATCAGAATTTAAAAGCCCCAAAAGTGCCATAGTTGATGATGAGACAAGTAATTTAATTTAAGGCACATGGAGTTACAAAAGTCTGGAAATACCCCAAAAAGGGATGAGAAATACTGAACATCTGACATCACCAGATGGCATACCTCATTGCACATGCAGCAGTTGCCCTAGGGCACGAAAAGATTATTGAGTGATGTAGTAGTTGCACTAAAGCAAACAGTGCAAATTTCAGACATCTTTTGTGAATGTGGTCTGTTGTAAATGTTGAATTTGCAAAATTATGGTCCTTTCTGTAACCAAGTAAAAGCTGTTTTTATTTTGTGCTTCTTTCTTTTTTCCTCCTTTTTTTCTGTTTACAGAAATTATGTAGTAAAGAAAACATAAATCATTTACTGGTAACAATGCAGTATGGAAGCTTATGCCCATTTACTTGTGATGCAATATTGTACGTTTTAGTTGTATTGTACTTTGTATTAATGAGTGGTGACTGCGAGACCAGTAAATAAAATAATAAACCTTACTTCAGTGTAAACACATAATTGTTTAATGGAATGAAAAAATACTGCTCGCCAGACACAAGACTCAAACTCTGAGCCCCGTGCACTGAAGTCATGCATGGGAGCTCAGAACCACACTGATGGGAATACTTGAGTAGGGTTGAGATGAGCAGGTGCAACAAACTGATAGGTTCAACTGGTGCATCTACAATGAAGTACTCCAGGTGGAGACATCACCTGTTCAACATTTGTCACCCACTTTGGGGATATTTTGTGACATTTGCAATCCCACGTGTCTTAAATTAATTGACTCAGCTTCATTTACTTCACTTCGGCAATTTTTAAATGGTGATGAAAAACACCTTGTATATTACATTAATTACCCAGTGAGGAAGAAACACTAGACAGTGGAGAATAATATCACTGTGATTCAGAGTAAGACTGTGAAAGAGATGAAGAAGCTTATAATGATACTTGCAGTTATTTTATTAGCACAGATAATATACGTAAGGCTCAAAAATTAAATTTCAAGAAATAAGCAAGATTACAAAACAAAAACTGAATGAAAATACCACCTCACCCAAGGCATATTGCTGAAATACTGGCTGCATATTGTTACTTATTTATCCTGGTTATGAAGAAAGGCAGTCACTGAAATTTAACTGAACTATGAAATTCTCGTGGGTCACATACTGTAAGCTCAAATATAGTGTCATCACAGTTTGTTAAACACAAATAAACTTTCTGTAACAATAGGTTTCAATTGTCTATTAGTCCATGAAATCAAACAATAATACTTGGTGATAATTAATATAAGCCTTAGTTCCTGATAGAAATGAAAGTGCAATAGTTTCTGTTTGAATATGATATAAATCCAAGCACTACTTCTTTATGATGCATGTGTATTGAAATTATAACATGAAGCAAGTGCAATAGTTTCTGTTTGAATATGATATAAAACCAAGCACTACTTCTTTATGATGCATGTGTATCGAAATTATAACATGAAGCAAAGTTCCACCTATGACTAGAGGGGCTGGAAACCAATCGCTCAGCTGTCAGAGCACTATACAACACAGTTGTAAATTTGTCCACATAAACATCAGTGGTGGTCATAGTTCACTTGCTGAGGAAAAGTTGGATTATAGCAACTGAGAGCAATCTAGCCACTGGTTGGTCTTATATTTGCCATTTACTGTAAGCATTTATTTGACCAGCCTATTGTACTGGTGGCTGCAGGCTCCCTTGCTGGATGTGGGCAATGTCACACAAATTGACATGTTCATATCTTCCATTTGCATGTCTGGCAAGGTCCCTAAATCATATACAGTAGTTTTGATGGTGTGTATGCATTACAAGCATTTCTTGCTTCTGTTTTGAGCTTAGCACTTTAGCCAGTAATAATCAAGAATACAAAGAAGAAACACTAAAAAATTGGGTATTTTGCATCCATTTTTAGATCTATATAGATGAATACTGTCTAGGTTATTTTTGTCTCAAGACAGGAAAAATCAGAGTATTTCCAAGGAAGGTGTAGGCATATGCATTTCAATCTCTGAATGGCAGTTAGTAAATAGTACAGAATTTTTCTAATTTTTGGGTGAATGTAATGATGAAAACCTGAAAGTGGGAGAAATGTATAACTGAGTTGCTCAAACAACAAGTTTAGGAACCATTGTCATTCACATAATTACGAATGTTTGAAAGAAACAGACAAAAATCATAACATATTCTTCATATTTATGACATAATTTTCTGTGGTAAACAATCATTTGTAAGAGTAGTATTATTGCATAAAAGCAAGTAGTGAGTAAAGTATAGCATCAATTATCCAAAACAATTTGGGGTTGGGGGTGTTCAGATAACTGATTTTTTACATAACTAATCATTTTTCAGAAAAAAAAGTACCACTGTCATTGGAGGAATATGAAATGAAGAAACAGATTTGTCTATTAAATACAAAGGTGCATGTTTTTTGTATGTATTACAAATACTGTACCTAACTTACATAAATTACTCATTTTCTATTAAAGCATCCCTACCAACTATGAAAAGGAGTTGTAAATTAACATTTTCTCCAGACCTGAGACATGCTTCTATTGTCACTAAATCTCATGCACATCTTAAACACAACAGCTGCACGACGTCACACTCTTCAAGTTTGCAAGGCAGTGAAAAACTTCTGGTTCTTTTATGGTACAGTCATCACTAGCCTCTATATTCTCACTGCAAGCATCTTGGTCATTGATGACTTTGCCAATGACCTCATCATCTGTCAGTAATCGATAACCAGGAGCATTGGTATCACATTTGAACCAGTCTTGAATGTTTTTCAGTTCATAATCTCCTAATCTTGAAGATCCTTTAACCATCCCATGCTGTTGCAATACAGATGTATGGTTGGTGGTTCTACAGTTCCAGTGAGGTGCTCATCTGATGGAAGGAGTTTGTTCCAATGTTTTGCTAGAGTAGTGTCCTCAACAGCAGTCTGAACGTCTACTACTGTGTGCACAGCGCCCTATAAGTTAATGCCAGAGGACTGCAGTAATGTTCTGAGGCAAGAAAATAACTTTAGACTTTCCATTTTGTCTTTGCATTGAACAGTTTGAGGGATGACTTGGGGACAACTAAACATTTTCAGAATTACCAATTGCATGCCGTTGCTTTTACACTTCAGAAATAAATACAGGGTGATATTATTCTGTAAAAATGCTTGCATCTGTCCTTGCATTCTTTTGATTCTTGTAGGTGACCAACTATTTTTTACTCCCATAAAACAGTGTCAAGTCTTGGATTTCCCTATGAACAGAAAGGGTAGCCTATGTCTTCTGGTAACATTTCTGCACACCGTAGCAATGATGCAAGGTTTTCTTGCCTTATAACCAGGACTGACACTTCTTTCTAGGAAACTAGTTATTCTGTTGGCATTTTCTTCCAATACAATGAAATTTCATCTATGTTGTAGATATTTTTTTGTTATAGCACTTGGTGATAAATTTATTTAAAGTCTCTTTGAAACAATCTGCTGCTTCAGTGTCAGCAAACAGTTCTTCACCTTGAGTGTCCAATTCCCCAATTCAGTGCCTAGATATAAAGTGCATAACCCAGCCAGAAGAATAATGGGTAGCTTTGAGAATTGAAATAGTGAAGGCAGCAGAGGATGAAGTAGGTAAAAAGATGATGACTAGTAGAAATCCTTGGGTAACAAAAGAGATATTGAATTTAACTGATGACAGGAGAAAATATTAAGATGCTGTGAATGAAGGAGGTGAAAAGGAATAGAAACGTCTCAAAAATGAGATCAACAGGAAGTGCAAAATGGCTAACAGGAATGGCTGGAGGACAAAAGTGAGGATGTAGAGGCATATATCACTGGGAGTAATATAGATGCTGCCTATAGGAAAATTAAAGAGACCTTTGGAGAAAAGAGAACCACCTGTATGAATATCAAGCGCTCAGATGGAAAACCAGTTCTATGCAAAGAAGGGAAAGCAGGAAGTTTGAAGGTTTATATAGAGAGTCTATACAAGTGCCATGCACTTAAGGGCAATATTATGTCAATGGAAGAGGATGTAGACGAAGATGAGATGGGCAGTATGTTACTGCATAAGAAATCTGACAGAGCACTGAAAGTTCTAGGTTGAAACAAGTTCCTGGGAGTAGACAACATTCCATTAGAAATACTGATAATGTTGGGAGAGCCAGCCATGCACGAAACTCTTCCATCTGGTGAGCAAGATGTATGAGACAGGAAAAATACCCTCAGACTTCAAGAAGAATGTAATAACTCCAATTCCTAAGAAAGAAGGTGCTGACCGGTGTGAAAATTAGTGAACTGTTGTGACTCGCCAATCTTTCAAAGTGCCGTTGTGCAGTTACGTGCGTCCTCTTCATGTGATGCTGTCTGCCAGCCATGCAGCAGCAGCGCCACCTAAGCGGCCAGCCAGCCAGCAGCAGCGAGACTTGGACTCAGTTATGATTTGACTGTTAAAGTGACACACATCTTACTCTGTTTACTTGATCTGTGACATTCATGTATTGCATTGTCCTTGAAATATATTTGTTCAACTTGAAGTTATAACATGAACTATCAGTTTAATGAGGCACAGTTTCAAAATAATAACTCGATTTCTTTATAAGCAAATGCAAAAACTAGTATAAGCTGACCTAAGGGAAGATCAGTATGGATTCCAAAGAAATGTAGGAACACTTGAGGCAATAGTGACTCTACGACCTATTTATATGATTTGTAGACTTAGAGGAAGCTTTTGACAATGTTGATTCGAATACTCTCTTTCAAATTCTGAAGGTGACAGGCATAAAATACAGGAAGCAAAAAGCAGTACAAGATTTGAGTGGCACAAATGGGAAGCAGTGGTTGAGAAGCAGGGGAGACAGTGTTGTACACTATCCCTAATGTCATTCAATCTGTGTACTGAGCAAGTAGTAAAGGAAACAAAAGAAAAATGTGGAATAGGAATTAAAACCCAGGAAGCAGAAATAAAACCCTTGAGGTTTGATGAAGACATTATAAATCTATCAGAGACAGAAAAGGAGTTGGTAGAGAAGTTGAACAGAATGAATAGTGTCTTGAAAGGAGGATATAAGATGAACACCAACAAAAACAAAATGAGGATAATAGAATGTAGTAGAATTAAACCAGGTGACGCTGAGGTAATTAGACTGGGAAGTGAGACACTTAAAGAAGTAGATGAGTTTTGCTATTTGGGCAACAAAATAACTGATGATGTTTGAAATAGAGAGGATATAAAATGTCGGCTGGTGATGGCAAGGAAAGCATTTCTGAAGAAGAGATATTTGTTAACATCAAGTATAGATTTAAGTTTCAGGAATTATTTTCTGAAAGTATTTGTACAGAGTGTAGCCATGTATGGAAGTGAAACATGGGCACAAAGGAAATAGCAACTTTTGAAATGTGGTGCTACAGAAAAATGCTTAAGTTTAGATAGGTAGATCATGTAACTAATGAGGATGTACTGAATAGAAGTGGGGCGAAGAGCAATTTGTGGTACAATGTGACTAGAAGAATGGATCAGTTGTCAGTTGGTAGGGCACATTCTGAGGCATCAAGGGATCACCAATTTAGTATTGAAGGGAAGTAAATCATACAGGGAGAATGAGAGACAAATACACTAAGCAAATACTGAAGGATGTAGGTTGCAGTATTTACTCAGAGATGAAGAGGGAAGAACAGGATAGAGTAGCATGGAGAGCTGCATCCAGCCAGTCTTTGGACTGAAGACCACAACAACAAGCAACAAGCCAGCCAGTAGTCACTTTAAAGTCAGTATTATCCCAAAGTTTCTTATTCAGTGAAGCACTTTTTCATAACTCAAAGGGCCACTTATGGACTGTACCTGCGTGAACCAAGTGTACACTGCAGTGTCTAAATTATGATTTTCTGCCATTTTCATCATTTTTCTGTGTAAGATTCCATCTTCACTGCCAAGTCACTTGGCAAGTTTTGTAATAGCGTTACATTCTTTTTAATATCCATTCTTGTGGCATGCCATATACCCTAGCTAAGCTTGATCCACTAGCACCATTCCTCAGATGGCCAAATATTTTAAGTTTATTGGAAATATTGAGAACAACTCATTTACATTTGTTAACTGTTGTGAACAGTATAACTACAGCATATTTCAAGTGAAGGCTAAAATGCCACTCATGGATGATGACTAGAGGATTGAGTTCAGGCAAGAACTAGTGGTCACTAGCGGAAAAGTATGATGCACAAACTTAAATTTATTGACTGAAACCCTTTCATATAATCACTGTTTCAGTTGATTCACATCAGGTTATCAATATGCTGCTCTATAATATGTCATGTTTATCAAGAACACCTTGTAAATACCTTTTCAAGGAATTTTTCATATTAACTGTTTCACAATATGTCTATTAGCCCATGAAGTTCATCATAAAAATTCAATCAGGATTTGAGGTGAGTACAATGTTCATAGCTGTTATACTAGATGAAAAAAAAATACCTTTATACTCTTCAATTGACACTGTGCAAAGCTCATTCCATAAGGAAGATATGAAATAATTTTATTTGTTAATTTATGTACTAATGTCATCACTGATTTGCCATGGAACAGAATTTTAAGGGACCTATATGAGACCTACAAACTTATGCAGATATCTTACTTTCAAGCTAATCTGTAGACTAGCTTAAACCCAATCTTTCTCCTTTTCTACAGACAGAGCACAAGCTTGGCTTGCATTCAGGATGGGAAGGAAATTGGCTGTGCCATTTCAAAGGAATCATCCCAGCATTTGTCTGGAGTAATTTATGGAAATAATGGAAAATCTAAATCTGGATGGTCGGACATTGGTTTTAACCATCATCGTCCTGAATGGGAGTCCAGTGTGCTATGTAGTGCGCCAACTTGCTCAGTAATATATAGAAAAGTAGTAACACACACACTGATTAAACACTGCAGAGTCAAAGAAACTGGTACACCTGCCTAATATCATGTAGGACACCAGCGAGAATTCACAAGTGCCACAACGCAATGTGGCCTGGACTCGACTAATGTCTGAAGTAGTGATGGAAGGAACTGACACCGTGAATCCTGTTGGGCTGCCCATAAATCTCTAAGGGGACTAAGGGGTGGAGATCTCCTCTGGACAGCACATTGCGAGGCATCCCAGATACACTCAAGACTCTTCATATCTGGGGAGTTTAGTGATCAGTGCAAGTGTTTGAAATCAGAAGAATGTTCCTGGAGACACTCTGTAGCAATTCTTTTTATGTGTTGTGCTTCATTGTTCTGCTGGAATTGACCAAGTCTGTAAGAATGCACAATGGTCATGAATGGATGCAGGTGGTCAGACAGGATGCTTATGTACATGTCACCTGTCAGAGTGATATCTAGACATATTAGGGGTGCTATATCACTCCAACTGCATATGTCCCACACATGTCACACACCAGGAGGAACACCACTGTGCCTCTCTAAGAAATGGGAAGAATTGGCTTATTCCTCAGGTAGCCACCATACTTGCTGACAATGATCATCTAGGGTAGTGCAGAACCATGATTCATCACTGAACAGAATGTGACAGCTTTCATCAGCAGTCAAAGCTACCTGGTACAGCACCACTCCAGACACAACTGTTTGTGTTGTGGTGTTTTAGCAGTCCACACAAAGGACAGCAAATCCCTACTCAAGCTGCTGCTTTCCTATGACCAGTGGTACAGGATGACATAGAATGTTGCAGATAGTCCATTACTTGTGGATCTTCAACTTTATCTTATGTAGCTTACAGGTGAATGGCCAGACATCAGTGTCCAGTGAGCACAGTATTTCAGTGAGCAACCACATTGCGATCATCAGATGCACTGATGAACTGACTGCTTAGGAGCTTGTTCATGGTCTGCACTCAGGTGTGGATGTGCATACAGCATCTCCTGCCTCATCTCCTCGTCCATATTGCTCCACCGAAGGTTTATGACCCAGTGACTTGTGCTGGTGACATCTCCGATTTCTGTTGCTCCGTATGATCCTGAAGTCAGTTTGTAATGGAATACCACTGTACTCTTCTATGCAACCTAGTCCTGATTTTCCCCACATATACCAATGCCCATTGTTTCCCAGAATTTCCTATCAAAATTTAATCTATTCATGTGATATCTATTCCTGTCTTTATCTTGTTGCTTGTATGGTTCAAAGTTTATCCTTCTCTCATAATTCTTTTGTGATAATTAGCCTGATTTCTTCTATTTTTCCCCACACCAAAGTGACTAGATCTCATTTGGAGGATCCCTAATGTACCTCATCATTACCCCTATTTTCATATCTACTGTAGTTAAATGGTCTGGCGTTTCCTTCCAATGATCGGTTTAAATTTTCTTGTATTCTTTCTCATTAACATTTCTGTCATTCGACTGTGGATCACTTTTCTGACGTCTTCCCTCATAATTATACAGATAATTTCTTCCCCGTTTCCTTCTGTAATTCCCCATTCTTGCGCTGAGTCACACTATGGAAATTCTGATTAAAAACTATATACATAATTTCTCTCTAATCCCCTATCCAGTAAATCTACATATTTCAGAAATCAAAATAGAATCATCTGCCCCATAAACTAAACCCTGTTGCACTTTCCTTGGTAATCTCCTGTTTCATACACCTTTTTGTGTAAGCTCATCAAGTGATTGATCTAGGATTATTAATTTTCTCAGGTGCTTCTCTCAAAAATCTTTCATGTTGCCATTCACTTATCACTAATTGGTCCATTTATGAATTAACTTCTGATACAAGCTTGTTCAGTTTCTGACAATTTATTCAGAAAGCTGTTTTCAAAAGCACAATACGTCATTTCTGCATGAATATATTGGTTAGTCCAAGAGAGAGCTTCCTCATCCAAAGACTCTTTTACAAACTTTATCTTAAGCAAATCAGTCAAACACCTGTCAAAATTATGACAAAAATATTGATAAAAGTCAACTATGTTAAGGTTATTATTTCCTCTAAAACTTTTAATTGGCACATTGGTGCTCATCCCACTACTGTTACTACTGAAACTTCTAGTTACAAAATTTTCCTCCAATTCAGATAGTTTTCTAAGAATATTAACTACTTTACAACTTTCTCTAGTGCAACAACTTTATCATTAACTACCTACTTTTCTAGTTATTAATTTTACATTCAAGATTATTGTCATTTTGATCCATTTCTGATCTTAATACCTGGCCTTCTTGTTTCATCACATTGTGCATTATTTCAAAAGTTTTCCAATTTTCTCAACTATATCAGGACAATTTTGTTTTAAATTCAGTCACTTCACGTATAACAGAATCAATCTGTACATTGATTCATTTGTCCCCTGAGTGTGCAACTAATTTATATTTATTAAGATTCCCAATCATTTCAGGCACTTGAATGCCAGTCTCCAAATTTCTTTCCTCAACTCCATTAACTTGTCATTTTTAGCAGTGATTTTACCTATCACTTTTTATTGTTTTAATTCTACCAATCAAATCTTCATTTAGTTTTGCTTTTTAATGCCTCAATTCTATCCCCCCCCACCCCCCCCCCCCCCACCCCCCCTCCCAAATTGTTATTCAGTTCCCTGTTGCATTTTTCTAGTTTTTCTTCAAAAAGCTTGGTTAGTTGTCAAAACAAACTATACTAATAGTTCCCCCTGATAATCCTCTGTGACTGAAACTTTCGAATGGACAGCAAGCACTACTAACATTCCTGCCTACTGCTCCTTTGTCTTGCCTCTGATTTTGTTCCAACCTTGTCATTAAAAACAATTTCTATCTCCTAAGGCTATTTGTAAGTTTCATACTGTCATTGAAAACTGGTTTTTTAATAACTGTGTATGTAAAGGGAAGCAGTCGTTGTAATTACAATGATGTGATCACTCGCATTCTTAGCACTTAACATGAGTACTTTTATTCTTGCAACATATACACAATGCGTTTAGCATAGAGCATGTACTACAGAAAACTCATCTGGCAAAGATACAGTTGTTCTTGCTGTGGTAGGGCAGCGATGTTATTGAGGGATAGAGTGCTTCTAAATCCCCCCAGAGGACCCCCCCCCCCCCGCCCCCCTCAAATCACTAGAGTGCTGCATGGTGACTAGTGTACATCATTATGTATTGTCCTGCTGGCGATGGGTAATGCCAACGTATTGTAGTCTGCCAGGTATCTGGGTGCCTGTAAAGTGTGGCTGGCCTGTGATGTCAAGCAGTTGTGCCATTGGCACAGTGGCGATGTCCATTGAGGTGTTGGTGGCTGTTAGTGTGCCTTCCAGTATTATAAAATTCTCTGGGGCCGACAAGAGCAGGTAGCCGTCCAAAGAAAGAGTAGATTTCAGACCTGCTGTGTCAGTCATAGGTGGAAGTGGCATGCAGTGCTCTAATGACCTCAAGACCATGCTATAGCCTGACTGTCTATTGTTTAATTTGCACCTGAGCATGACATGTGTACATGATTGGAGGTCCTTGTCCTCGAAGATGATTGGTTTATTGTGGTGGGATGGTGATGGGATGTGGACGTGGTGGATGTGGTACCTGACATGTTTTACTAGGTTGACATCCACAGGGTTGGTGGTTTGTGGTACAAACTCTGTTGGGAGGGTGATCGGTTCCCCATAGAGCACCTCTCCAAGTGGGGCACCCAGATCATCTTTGTAGGCAGCTCGTATGCCCAGCAGCACCCAGGGGAGAGCCTCCGTCCACTCCTGGTTGTGGTGTACGAGTGGTGTGTTCAGGGTGCAGTGCCACTGTTCCACAAGTTCGTTGGATTGGGGATGGGAGGCCGTTGTGTGGAACTGGTGGCACCCACAGAGGTGGCAGAGCTCAGAGAACAGGGTCAACTAAAACTGCTGGCCCTGGTCTGTTGTCAGGGACTCTGGGCAGCCAAAGTGTGCAGTCCATAATGTGATGAAAGCTTGGGCGATGGCGTCAACTGAGTTATCAGTCAGAGTGTGGCCTCCACCCATCAAGTTGTCCTGTCTATGGAACATGTACTTGTATCTGTCTGAATGTGGGAGGGGCCCCACCGGGTCTATGTGGACATGTTGCAAACAGCCCTTCAGGCTGGAGAATTTCCTGAAGGGTGGCTGGGCATGACGTTCTGTCTTGGCCCATTGGCATTGGTTGCAGGCTCTCGTCCATGCAGTCCTGTCCCAGTTAATGTTAGTCCAAAAGAAACTATCTGTTATCAGTTTTAGTGTCAGGCATACTCCGGGGTGAGACAAGTTGTAGAGGAGGTCGAAAACTGTCTTCCTGAAGTTCTGTGGGATGACAGGTCATTGCCTACCATGGGATACGTTGCAGCAAACTAGTTTTGTTGTGCCTGCAATGGTGCACTTCTTGAGCTGGAGGCCTGTTGTGTGTCCAGATAGCAGGTTTTGAAAGTTGGTGTCAGTTGCTTGTGCCTCCAATAGTTGGTCAAAGTAATGGTGTGCCGATGTGGCAGTGAGTCATGAGACGAAGTCAGCCAGTGTGTTGTCTGCTCCCTCATACATAGTGTAAGTCTGTAGTATATTGGTATATTCTGAAATCAAGTTCAGGTGGCAGAATTGTCAAGAGGAGGTATTGGGTGGCAGGTATTTAACAGCGTCTGTGTAGATAGTAAGCTGACAGCCCTCAATGTCATGTGGGAAGTATTGAATCACTCTGTATATCGTCAAAAGCTCACAGTCAAAAGTTGACAACATCTTCTGGGAGTCAGTAAGTTTCCACGAGAAAAGCCATAGGGGTTGGGTTGCACTGGGGACTTCCTGTTGTACCACTGCCCAAATCGCTCGGTCGTTGGTGTCGGCTATCATAACCATATGAGTGTCCATGGATGAAAGTGCCAGGGTGGTAATCTGACCAAGCTCTATTTTGATGTTCTCAAAAGTTCCTTGCGAATCAGGAATACAAGTGAGCTTATGTTTGTCTGATGTGCTCTTGCCACGGAGTGACTCTGTGAGCAGGACGAGTGTCTGTGCGGCATGGGGGAGGTGTTGTATTAAAAATTAATTACCCCTAAGAAAAGGCGGAACTTTTGATAGTCCATTCTTGATGGTAGGTCCGTACTTGGTCTCTCTTTTCTGGGGTGGGATGGATTCTCGAAGTGTTGATGAGCTGGCCTATGAATGTAACACATTTTTGCCAGAGTGGGCATTTGTCCTCATTGACAACAACACCCTGCTCTGCTAGTTTGTTGAATACTACTTGCAGGTGTTTCTCATGACCTTGAGTTGTTTCTAAGAATATATGTACATTATCCAAGTAACAATAGCAAAAGAGCATGGTAAAAAACAACCCGTCAATGAAGCACTGGCCAGTCTGGGCTGCGTTCTTTAGTCTGAAGTGCATAAAGAGGAACAAATGGGCCAAAGGGAGTAATTATTGCAGTCTTGATGATGTCCTTCATGGCCATTGGGATCTGCCAACTATCTCTTTTAGAGTTGATAATGCTAAGTATGGTTGCACTAGCCAGTTGCCGGAGGAAGTCCTGAATATTGGGCATGGGCTAACTATCAATGATGGTGTGCACGTTCAAATGTCTGTAGTCTCTGCACATGCACCACATTTTATCTTTTTCCATTGTCATTGTAGTCAGTGAGGTGCACGCACTGTGTGATGGCCTAATGGTGCCCTCATGTAACAGTTCCTTGATCACGGCCTCGGCCACCTTTAGTTTGTGAGGGACAAGGTCGTGGGGCTGGTGTTGGACCAATGGACCTAGGGTAGTATTAATTCTCAGCGATGGAGTTGTTGTTCAGGTGAATGCGATAGGAATTGCAGTATGAGCATCCTCGTTGTCTCATATCTGCCAGTGGTTGGTGCATGCAGTAGGACATCACTGGTAAGATTGGTGTTGGTAGGGAGGTGGCTCAATAGCACGAAAGACTTGTCACAGTCGTCTGTGATCCTGGCCAACTGCATCATGCACTCGCAGAGTGTGAACCATTCTTGCAGGGAATCAACTTGTAGTGGTGGCAGATGTAACTTGGTGTGTGGCTGGCGGTAATCTGCCTGGTGGTGAGTGACCAGGACCTGTATGAGGTTGCAATCATGTGAAGTAAATGGTGCAGATTCATGAAGACCTTTTGGTGGCACTGATAAAGGCGGCGGCTGGAGCACGGTAGTTGCGGTAGGTGTATTGGTAATGAGAGAGTCATGACTGGTTATCACAGAATGTGGCACAGGTGTCACAGCTGGTGCACTGGCGTCATGAAGGATGGTGTAGTAGTGGGGAAGCAAGGAATACAGTGCGGTGGACAGGGTGGTGGATGGCACATCAGTGTAGATCACCCAACCCAGCAGCTGTTGAATGTAGTCCTTGTGTTCACACAGTGTGTGATTCGTAGTTGCAGTCAAGCTCGCCATACTGATATGCTGTTCTCACGAGGTGTGAAAACCCTGTGCAGTTGCAGGTAGACATGGTATGCCTGCTATTTGAGTGACTTCATGTGGCAGGTGTGGCCCAGAGCATGACACGGCTGTTGTCAATGTGACGTCGTCGTTATGACGTGACGTTGGGCACAGTACAAACTTAACAAGTGTGACGTCACCCGGGTGATGTATGGTATAAAATAGAATGTAAAGTTCAGGTGTAGGCCCTGGAAAAGCATGGTCTGGCATAGGTAGGTCACTTGTAGGATGGATTTGTCTGCAATAACCTGCAAATATCAGTTCTCTGCAGTGGAAGGTGGTCATACATGGTGGCGATTGTTGGTCAACAGTTGCAGTACTCTGGAGTATGTCTGTCCATAATGTCAGTGTGTGCTATGTCATTAGAATGAAAATGAATGGGTTGTAGTTCATTAACAGTGTCACTGATCGGTATATTACTAGCACTGGCTAGGTGGGAGGTGGAGATGGCAGCAGGCAGCCATTGTACACAGTGCACACCTGTTGATGTACCACAGTTAATTAAGGGTGTGGCAGGCTTCATCTCACGATCTTCAGTGCTAACATAGTACTTGATCTGTGATTTAGTGTGTTCATCTGTTTGGTGAGAGGTAACAATGCCCTGATTTGGTGGTTGTTGAAACAATTCTAACACTGAATGAGATTTTCAGTCTGCAGTAGAATGTGCACTGATATGAAACTTCCTGGCAGATTAAAACTGTGTGCCAGACTGATACTCAAACTTGGACCTTTGCTTTTCATGGACAAGTGCTCAACCAACTGAGCTACCCAAGCACAACTCACACCCTGTCCTCACATCTTTGCTTCCTCTAGTAGGAGCCCTTGTTTTGTTCAAGACACCTTCAAGACTACCTTCAAGTTTGTGAACAAATATATTTATATATATAAAGATGGTATCTGTTCTTTTGGACATGTCCGAAAGAACATATACCATCTATATATATATATATATATATATATATATATATATATAGTTAAAGCTCACCGGCCACTTGACCATCTTCTCCTTTTGTGGGGATGCACAAACAGTGCCAGAACTCTTACAGGAATCAGCAAAAAACTGTGAGTAATGAGTATAATGGGTAGGGGCACTATGAATATAGTGTGGGACAATAAGTTGGGAATGAGGGTCTCACTGGAGGCATACCAGGGATAAGTCCCTGCCATCACACTATCCTCTGTGTCCTTGGTGGCTCAGGTGGATAGGGCATCTGCCCTGTAAGCAGGAGATCTTGGGTTTGAGTCCCAGTCGGGGCACACATTTTCAACTGTCCCTGTTGACTTATATCAATGCCTGTATACAGATAGGGGTATTCATTTCATTGTAATGAATATATTTATATTTGAATTTGGCCTACTGAAGAGGCATGCAATGAATGTTTTTAGTGAAGTTCGTTCTATAGGACAAATTTCAAAGTCCGGTTGTTTTTCTGACTTTTTCAATAATTCTAAGCAACAGTTGTTGATACCATCTTTCTCAAACATACATTTTCTTCAATGAGTAGTTTTTTTTTTTTTTTTTTAAAGCAACTTGCATTCTCTTTGGGGGTAGATCATCTGATGATGTAGATCTTTCATTAGCTGAATATGCTGTCACTCTCACTGTTTCTTTTTTTATCAATTTCTGGCTGTGTTGTTTCACCTCCTATAATTGTTATTACAGCTGCTCCTCTCTGAAAACTTTCTTCTGTAATCAATGTTTCCTTGTGTGATACTGCTGCTGCACCTCAATAAGTAGGTACGAATAATATGTTGTAGTTCTACTTTGTAGTTGGTCAAGAAATTGTGTAACATTTCTGAATTCTAGAAAAAACATTTTTCACTAACACTTTGGTATTCTGGCTGAGTAGTTATTTGCCCCATGTGCTTACATGAATTTTGTGCATTGAACAGTGGTTTCTTTCCAGACCATAAATAGTGAGGAAAAAAAAGCATTGGAAGTGGTATCGCTGATCTTACTGTAAGTCCTGTTTGGTTTTTGGCTCTCTTTATTTACAGTACACAAAAAGATTCAGTAAGGTCATGCCTTTGTTGTTTGCTTATCGGAATCAGTTTTTGATCACCTAGTGTACATAGCCTGTCTCTTAAGATTCTCTTTGCTACTTTTATTTCAGTTTAATAGATGTCATCCTTTGCATTTTGCTCTCTTCTTCAAGCAGTTTGCGTAAGTGCTGCCTTCCAATTGTTACTACCTAAGCTGCATATAATAATGTATGCCAAACTGTAATTTTCCGGTTTTGGACATTAAGTTGGTATATTTGTTAACTGAGTTGGTCACTTTCATTATTGTTACTTTTTTGTCTGATTTTTAAACATTGAGTGAAGCATGTAAAACAGATAGCAAGATTAACATGAGCATTTTTTGTGATTGACAAAAATGCTTCAGACAAAAGTTGCTATGGGTGATAGGGCAGATTATGCGGTGTTAACAGCCTTGAAGAGATACAACAGTCAACTCTCTTATTTTAAATTGTGCTATGTTGTACTTTGGCTCCAGAACAGTATATATTGATGTGAAAAATCAGCCAACCAATTGCAAATAAAGGTTTATTTTCCCTTGATCATGGTTTCCATATTTGTAAAAATATCTTCTTCAGAAGCATTGGCACTAAAAATGTATACAGCAGTTACAAAATGAATTTTACTAACAGAAAAAAAATATTAATAGAAAAACATTTCTGAAGTAAATGTACTCATTTATTTACATCACATGATGTACCAATTGATTAGATGAAGTTGAGCTCCTCTTGTCATAAATGAAATTGGTGGAACAAGAGTTACCACAAGCCATGGCTTTAGATATCGTGAGATTACATGTATCGTACTGTAGAAAGACTACTCAGTAAATGCCCACAGGTAGAGGCTCTTGTTATCATATAAACAGAATAGGTGTCTCAAAATAAAATACATGCATAAATTACATATACTTTATGCCAGAGACTAATTCAATTGCTAGAAATATACAGGCTCAAGCGAGCAGGAAACACTAGTCTACAGAGGGTGCTGCTTTTGGCTGATTTTTCGATCTGTTCTGAATTACACAGTTGCTGTTTCACAGCCATGTTTAAGATTTTGAGCTATAGATGAGGTAGGTTATTTGATATAAATAATTTTTGATCTGGAAAGTAACAGATTAAAATGCATTTAAAATAGGCAATTTACTACTATTATTGTGTTGGGCTGAATAACATACCACTCTGAAGTTCTTGCAACTGTTGATGGTAATATGAGGTCATGAATGAAGATATTCTTAAACTGATGTATATTGATCTTAGGGAAATAGGAAGGAACATTAGGATTTAATGACTATTTACAGTAAAGTCATTAGAGATGGGGCAAAACCTGAATAGGGTAAAAATGAGTAAGAAAATTACTTGCGTTCTTTGAAAATAAATCATCACAGCCTTTGTCTTAGTTAATTGAAAACTAAAATCTAGATGGCCACTTGGTAGTACAGAACCCATCATTCCTCCTGATAGTTCAATGCCCTTTGGATGATCTGATTAAAGTGTGGATCAACCACATCCAATACAATAATGTTGAGATTCACCAGCAGATATAAATACTGGGAATGTTGACACCTGCTGATGAAGTATGATGCTGGTGGGTTAATAGGATCCATGAATGCGGTACATAAAATGAGATGATGGTGATGTGTTATTAAAATAACAAAAATAGTTTGTTGTGCTGATTTATTACTATGATTCCTATCACTGCATTTGTACACCATAATTTATGCAACTACAATATGGTACTCTTAAAAAGAATCATCTGGGGAATTTAAAAGGTCAGTTTCAAATACAAAATCAAAAGAATGTTGGGAAAAATCCTCTGTTACCATAAACTTCTGTAACTGTTCAACAACTAAGGTAAAAAAGGAAAATTGAAAGACCTGTTATTCTGTAGTACACAATGACGACCATATAATATTTTGATAAAGAGTTGTGATGTCGTACAGGACTTAAAAACATGTCACATAATAATCATTGGTAGCTCTTTTCTTGTCATAAAATACAACAAATTCAATAGAAATTTGACTCACTGCAATGAAAATAACAAAAATACTGCAGATTTGTGGGTCACCTTTCCAGGGTAGTAAACAACAAGCACTGGATACTGGTTAATGCATGTTGGTTAATAGTACAATAATCTGTCACAGACAGATCATTATGTCTGCATTTAAAAACCAAATAAGACCAATTTCCTGTCACAATTAATAAATTAATCTCTGCCCAAGACCATCTACCATTAGGTAAAATGAAATTACAGCAGTTATATGGAAGCTGAAGATATCTCCATAACCAAAGTGAGCAAATTACCAACACAACCAAATATTACAGAATTATTGTAAGAAATGATGAGTTTTTTTAAAGGCAGAAGCAAATTGTCTCCCTCCTTTACTTTTTGATTATACATTGTACTGAACTACTGTGGACACTCTGTTTCAGGTTAATGCAGTAACTGGAGGGTGTTGTACAAAGGGCACAGCATAAGGTGTGGAGCTGAAGCATGAGTGCAGTCTAATAACAGATACAGTTTCTTGAGTATAGAGAAACCCAAAACACATACTTGGAGTGAAGCCAGCATCACAATGAGTGTAGCACTAATATTTCTTTGATTTTGTGTAGTTTACTAATTCATGAATAAATTTTATTCATC
Source organism: Schistocerca serialis cubense (assembly GCF_023864345.2). Lineage (NCBI taxonomy): Eukaryota > Metazoa > Arthropoda > Insecta > Orthoptera > Acrididae > Schistocerca > Schistocerca serialis. The sequence goes on from NC_064640.1 coordinate 720,405,330, forward strand.
ATTCAGTAGAAAGTCTACATTATATTGTTCCATATGCCTCCACATTTCATTATGTGTGTTCACATGAGTTTGCTTGATAAGATGTTTATCAGAAAGGTTTTTAATGTTTTAGCTGCTTGTTCCTTATAGGCCAGCCACAAAAGTGTTAATTTTGGAAAAATTCTATACTAAAATGCGTTAATGTCTTTACCATATTAGTAACAGTTTTTACCACTGGATCATCAAATGTGTAGTAAAAATATTTTGCCTTGTCACATTAATTGGCTCTTCACTTGGCATATGTAAGACAGTTTTTAAATTTTAATCTGTTTGTCTGTGTATGTCAATTGACACTCAAAATATGTAATTTGTTAAATAATCAATGCCATAATGATGAAACAACTATTGTATGAAATATGGCACATATATTTAAGACTTAAGAAATTATTAATTCATTGCTCTCAATTATGTATGCTATAAAATAGCACCTAGTCACTCAAGTATTATCTAAAGTTTAAAATGAAACAGGAAAACTTTTATTGTTTTATTTATGAATGATTCTTCTTATTCCATTACCCACTTCAGTGATATAATAAATGTTATAGATTGGGCTGCCATTCAATTAATTCCACTCTCACACTAAAATTTTTTTATAGGCTACATACATTTCTCAGTTAATCACTCAACATGACTTAAGCTTCACTTGAAAACTGTGCAGGGCCACCTGTATTTAGACATTTTGATATGATTAGAAGTTGTTTTCAATACCAGCAGTTTTCCTACACTGTATTAGGTATCAGAATGTCTTGCATTTTTGTGTTTCCATGTTATTGTCCACCTCCCATAACCACACTATCTAAGTGTATATGTTCGCATAATTCATTCAAACCCTTCTTCCATTGATTAGTAACAACTATAATGCATGCCACTTTCATGTCTCCTACACATTATGTTCATTAGGATAGCGCATTGTCCATAGGGTCAATAAGCCATTTCACAGATAAACACCAAACTTTCTTACTATTTTAATCATCACAATCATCAGCACTGCATAACAACTAATTATACATTTAACTATTCAGTCTAATAATTGCAGACCATTTTTGTATGGATGTCCAATCATTGTTATTATTAGTTACACTGATGGAAATCTTGACCTATTTTGCCTGTTACTGTCAAGAAAACAATGTAATTGGAATCTTAAGCCTTTCGCGAATGGTGGAGTAGGGTTGGACAATGTAGAAAGAAAGCTATTTTTCTGTAAGTTGTGACTCACACACACAGCCAAAAAATTGTTGACATCATGACCTAGATGGCTATGTGACTCCTTTTGTGAACCATTGATGCAAAAGTGTTTTGAAAACTCTGTACATAGTGGATATTGTCAGGATATGAGTTACATAAAAAAATAATTAAAAAAAACCTATGTTGATATTTCTAACTCTGTATGTCACCTAGAACAAGCTTTAACAGTGTTGATGTTTCTTAAGGGCAGTGGCCCCCTTTGATGAATGAAGTGTGTACATGTTCTGTTCCATAGATGGGAAGTAGTACATGCTGTACTTTGCCCTTGTGTTTATTGCATAACAGTATAGAGAGTTATATAGCATAAAGTCCGACCCGATAGCTGAATGGTCAGCGTGACGGATTGCCATCCTACGGGCCCGTGTTCTTTACCTGACTGTCAGAGATCTTCTCTGCTCAGGGACTAGGTGTTGTGTTGTCTTCATCATCATTTCATCCCCATCCAGCATGCAGGTGGTGACGTCGAATGTAATAAGACGTGCACCGAGGCGGCTGGACCTGCCCCGCAAGGGGCCGCCCAGCCAATGACACCAAATGCTCATTTCAATTCCATTTATGGCATAAAAAATGCCAAATATTTTGATAAGCTTTCGGGCCTTGGTGCATCAGATTATATGGCTAAAGTTCCTGCTTGTCAATATGCTATTAGGTATCCTGGTCAATGCTATCCACACAAAAATTTATTTTGTCATATGGTGTTTTACCTTTGAGAGACGAATTATTTTAGTTGACTGTCACTGAACAGAGGCCACATATAGACTAGCCATAGCGCAGTTACAAAAGATGCCATTTTTGAAGATATATATGAAGGACCCAGCTAAGTACACATGACGTAACAACACAGTGGCGTATCTTGCAAAGAATAGTAATTGACATGTTGCATGGTGAAGAGATCCACCTGCATCACTATTTGATAATTCAACACCTGCATCCAGAAGATTACCTTCTACAGATGCAGTTTGTGGATGGATTCAACCATCATATTAACCGGATGATAACTTCTTAAAAGTTTTAATATGGTCTGATGAAGCAGTAGTAATGGATGAGGATAACTTCAATATGCATAATGCCACTATTGGTGTGCAGGCAGCTTGCACATCTCCTAAAATCATGTATATCAGATTTGCTTTAGTGTGAATTTACAGGAAGTTGTATTTCAGGTCCCCACTTCCTAAATCAATTGACTGCACCACCCATTTCGTGCGGTTCTAGGCGCTACAGTCTGGAGCCGCGCGACCGCTACAGTCGTAGGTTCGAATCCTGCCTTGGGCATGGATGTGTGTGATGTCCTTAGGTTAGTTAGGTTTAATTAGTTCTAAGTTCTAGGTGACTGATGACCTCAGAAGTTAAGTCACATAGTGCTCAGAGCCATTTGAACCATCACCCATTTCTCATAAACAATTTGCCTGAGGTGCTGGAAGATATTCCATTTTACATTCTGAGGGGGTTGTAGTTACAACATAATGGTGCACTTGCGCACTCTGGAAGGAATATGTAGAACCATTCCTGGAAATGGGTTAGTTACATAAGTCCAGTTTCATAGCCTCTGTATTTGCCTAATTCCTTTATATTTGTTCCCCCAGGGGCACTTGTCCTTGTGTGCAGATTTATTCTATTGGCAAGGAATGTACAAGACCTAGTAAACGAACATCCAACTGCTCATGTAACTGTGTATGCAAGTATGTCTGAAATATTGCAGAGGAGCATGATCCAGTGAGTTACTAAATGCAAGGAGGCCACTTTGAGCAGTTGATATTAAAGTCTTTCAAAATAACATTATCTTAAAAAAATTTCTCCACATTCAGAAATCTCAAATATGAGTTATAATAAGCTTCTGAAGATAATCATTATCTTCTTTATCATATATTATACTATGAGAATCTGCTTTGAAGGCAGTGTATGTTTCATCAAAGACATGGTGTTGTGATAGTGTATTTGTACTGTCTTAGCAGGGTGCTAATGTATTTCACCTTGCAGCTTATGCTGAATGTAGTTTGTATGTTTAACTTTTGAAATTATTTTTGTCCTATTACAGATAATTTTTGTTTAATATTATTACTATTATTATGATTGCTATGCTCATAATTAAAATATTATAGTTGCAGGATATATACGGTTTAAAATATAGTGTATACTACATTATCATAGGAAAGAAAAAAAAGAGGACACCAAAATCGAGTTTCAAGGATCTCTGTATGCAGAATCTGTGTTGTTTGCTGTAGATGAGATTTTTTTCTACAAGTAGGTCATAATCGATGATCAAAAAATAAATTCCATAGTTCTGCATCAGACAATATGAGCCTGTTAATATCTTCATCCGCCAATAAACTTTTTCTTAAAACTGTTAGCAGCTAGCAATTGTCTAATTGCTTAACACAGCATCATTAGTTTTTCCAGTAACCTGAAATGATCTGTTGATAGAAGGGGGCAACTTCTTTTGCATGAACTGTATAGAATACTAACAGTACTTATCACTCCCCAATTTCTTGACACAAGAGAGGAATGTAGGTGCATGTCTATTCTGTGATGACTACATTATTATCTGGCATTGTGGTTTTCATGCAAGGAGTAAATGAAGAACTGTATTACAAAATTCCACAGTGAAAAAAATTTGAAAGACCAAATTTGATACTTCAGCTTTATATCTATCATCTGCCACCTTCACCCCAATATCGTTACTGAGCAGTTGAGTACGTAACTTTGAACCACTTACTGAATTTGTGAAAGACCAAAACTAATTCAGATACTTGGTCAGTTGGAATAATAAAAGTTTGATTTTGAGTTCACTGAACACATCTTGAACTACTCTCCTTATGGTCAGTATCAAAATGTTGAACAGGTTCAATGGTAAGTTGTGCGTCTTAATTATAGCTGTGAGCAATGACACAGGAAAAATAATATGGAACATGACAAGAATTATAAACAAAGAAATTAATATTCTCTAGCAGCTCAGTCCAGTGAAATGAATAAAGGTCATTACAATTCTGTCTAAAGTCAGTATAGCTGTCAGAATCTCATCTGTTCAAAAATGTGTCTATCTTGAACATATAAGGACATTACTTCACTTCGTAACATTTTCGTTTCTTATGATGGTATTCCAGATGCTATGCATTTTTTTATTGATTGCCATTTTTTATTTGTAGTTCACTGTTACTATTTGAGTTTACATATTGTCATTTTTTCATTTGGAGGTAGTGAGTGGAGCTGTGGACACTAGAAAATGGAATGCCATGTGGGAACATTGCTGACATATTCTTCTTTTTTGAGTTCAAAGAGAGGGATGACAGGAGTGGAGGCAGCCAGAAACATTTTTGCTGCGTCTGGGGATAGTACCATTGGACAAAGTATGGCAAGAAAATGTTTTTCCCATTTTAAGGACGATTGTTTTGACATTAGTGACATCCCACGTTCATTTAAACATGTTAATCTACAGTCACCCACATCAGTGTACTTGAGAACTGGCAAATTTGATGAACTGTTATGATTCCACCATGTTGAGACATTTCCAAAGAATGGGGATGGTTCAAAATCGAGTGTATGGGTACTGCATGCTCTAAACCAAAATCACAAAAATCAGTGGGTGGTCATATGTGCATCTCAGCTTGCTCGTCACCAGTTGGCTCATGAACAACACCAACCATTCCTATCCTGTATCATTACTGGTGATGAGAAATGTTGTCGTTATGCTAACATAAAGAAAAGAAAGGAATGACTGAGCCTAGAAAATCTTGAAAATGATCATAATTCTCTTAAAATGCTATAAAAATTTTAAAAAATTATGCACCAAGGAGGAGCTATGTAAATTGGTCACAAATTGAAATTCATATATGTATTGATGGAAAATACAAAATTGTAAACTTTGGCAGATGATGGATGAATATATGATGCTGCAGCACAATTTCACCCTGCAGCTGGCAAGTATAGTAAACACAGGACATGCCACTATCAGGGCATTAGGTCTTCGTGAATTTCATACTGTATAATCAAGTGGACAGTAACTATGCCTCACAGACAGGTGCACAAACAATACATGCAAATGTTAGCATTTCAGAGCGGGTATGTTGTTGGGCTCAAAGAAATTGGTGGGAGTAATTGGTGAAATGCTCAACATTTGAATAGTGGCAATGCGATTATTTGACAATTTCAGCAGGAATGGGTAAACCATAGTCAAACATAGTATCAATAAGGAAGTGGTCGAGCTAGGGAGATGACAGAAAGTGAAGACAGAACAATTCTTAGAGGCACTCAGAGCACTGGATGCAACAGTATCATTGATCTGACATACAACTGCTGTTTCAGTGACCACAACAACTATTAATAGGTAGCGCACTGAAATGGGACTGAGGTCATGGTGTCCCTTGCCCCAAATGCCATTGACCTCTGTACACAAGCAAGCCCATTTGCAGCAGTGTTAGGTACATTCAGCCAGGAATCGCAATGAATGGTGTAGAATTGTCTTCAGGGATGAGTAACACTTTGAACTGACGCCCAAAGGGCAGCAAATACGTGTCTGGAGATAACCTGGACAGCAGTAGGATATCAATTGGACTGTCGTCCACCATATGGCCTGACAAGTGGGTATGATGGGCTGGGGTGCCACTTCATTTCATAGCAGCCACCCTTTGGTTGCTGTCTGTGGTATCCTTAAAGCACAGTAGTACATCAACTATATTGTATGCGCCATTTTGTTGCCCTTCAGTGCAAACCATCCTGAACTTACATTCTGGTGAGATAACACCTATATGCATACAATGAGAGTTTCTATTGCTGGTCTTCATGCTTCCAAACCATACGTTGGCCAGCAAGGACGCTGGATCTCTTACAAGTATAGAATGTTTCGAGCATTATGGACAGGGCCTTCTATCCAGCTCAGGATTTCGGTGGTCTAATGAACCAGTTGGACGGAATTTGCCACAATATTCCTCAGGAGGACAGACAATTCTGTCAATCAATGCTAAACTAAATAACTGCTTACAGAAGGGCCAAAGGTGAACCAATGAATTTCTGACTTCCTCAATTTGTAAAGCTCTGTCTCTCAAATAATTCATTCAGTTTTCCTTAAATTCTAATAATTTACTTCTCTGTAAATGCAAATCACATCTATCGATATCCATCCTATTTGGGTAATTCTTTCCAGGTGCATAATAATGGCAGAGTTATAATATTTAGTAATATTAACATAGACATTAGGTATAAGACTAAAAATATGTTGTACCTATTAGACATGTTAAGATAACTAGACTACTACCGTCTGTATGATAATCCCATCAGGCTCAATGAAAGCTTAGATAATATAATCTCCAACTTTCAACCAAGTAAAACTGTATTTAATACTACAGACCTCACGATTTCTGACCATGCTGGACGATGGCTTAGGCCCCCTCTAAGCAACAAAATGGCTTAACTTGGAAGGGAAATCAGACCAAGCAATGAACATGAATTGAATAAGTTAAAAAACCATCTTAGATTCATCAACTGGGGTACAGTAGTCGATAATGTTATGTTTGCCAACGAGCCAACACAGGAATTTTTAAAATTACTTGTAGAAAACCTTGTCACATGTCCCATCTATTACAAAAAACACACAAAACAGAATCAGTGTAATAAACCTGAAGAACTGAGGGACTGGAACATGCCACAGCTGAGCCAACTTAGTGAGGAAATCACTGAACACTGCGACAGATTGCAGCAGACTTCAGCTGAGAAGGAAGCTTACACAGCTACAAGAAGGAAGTGTAGATTAGAAATGAGAACAGTCAAAGGATACTTAATGACAACTATATACTCAACTCAAACTGTGAAGTAGAATGGAAAGTTATTAAAACAAAAGTAAGCTCTGAAATTAAACACAACATTTGAATCTAATCAGGCACCTAAATGCACAATTTACCAGTCCTGGCACAAATAAATAATATCGCTGAAGATGTAAATAATGCCAAATCTTTGGTCCCAGCTCTAGACAGCAAGCTATTCACAATTTCTACTGGTCTTGTGTAACTTACCAAACAGTATGTGAAGCAGTTGTCAAACCTAGCAACTCAAAAACCAAAAGCTTCTATGGGCTTTCAAACTATGTAATAAAAACATTAAGAAAGAAATTTTACAACCACTAACTCAAATCATCAACCAAATACTTCATGACTGGATCTCTCCAGATGACCAAAAATTACTATTTTAATACCTACTCATACCAGAGGTGATAAAGCATCCCCTAATAACTGCCATGCCATCTCACTCACGCCAATAATACCAAAGATAATAGAATATTATATGTACAAACAGATGGACCAGGATTTCGATGAGAATACCATACATAGCTCTTAACAACATGGTTTCTTTTAAGTTTAACGAAATAACCTCTGAAACTCTTCTGAATTTGAGAAAAATGTTTGATACTGATTCCCACAGCATACACTAATCATAAAGTGCCAATACTACAGAATTGGAGAGAATGCTCTTCACGTTACTGAGCCACATCAGAGGAAGGGAAAACAGTCACTAACTATACTCAAAGTTCAGAATGCTGATCTGCTACAAAAGGAATCCCACATGGTTCAGTACTCTGTACTTTCTTATTAATTGTGAGTATGAATGATTCGCCCTCATTTTTATCATTTGAGTTCTTATTAGACGTAGGTGATACAACTCTAATTATGCAAGTTGATGATCTGGAGGAGCAATGGACAATTGTATTATTGGTTTGACATAAAGTTTTTACAAATTATAATAAAAGAGAAGTCATTGTTTTCAGTTTCAGTGTTTCCAATAAAGATTACAAAATAATTAACCTGTTGGGTTTCTACATAGACCAGAAACTCAGCTGGATGAGTCACATAGAAAAACTGTGCTCGAAATTGTCTTGAGTGATTTGTTGTACAAACTGAGGAATAATTAAGCATAAACCTATTAGTGTATGGACATTTCACAATTTTCCACTCTTGCCTTACAAAAGGAGCTCTTCTACATGGTAACTGCCCCAGCTCAAAATTGTATTCAGATGGCAAGAAAAGGCTGCCAGATGTATAGCAGCACTTACCACAAGAGAATCTTGTAAAGATTACTTCAAAGATCGTAGTGTAATTGTAATTCCTAGCCTCTATATGTAAATTAGCCTTCTCAATGTTAAAGATAAATTATATGATTTTAACCTTAGGATGTCTGGCCTCGAACACAACACAAGAACTGGACAATCAATTGATACACTCACAGTAAGCTAGTTAAGGTTCACAATAGCCACAAATATCTAGGCCCCAGATATTTCAGTAGACTTTCAAAAGCTGTCCATTGTCTTAGCTACAGTACATTTAAAACTGTTTTAGGAGATTGGTTTGAGAGGACAGCATGCTGCTCCATAACAGAGTATGAGGAATCAGACTTAAGTGACTCAAAGTTCTAACTAATTACTGTCAGACAAAGTTGTAAGAAATCATTGCTTAAAAGGTTATTGCGTATATAATTTTCACATACTAGGTAATGATGTTCCACTGATGCAAATATCATGAAGTTTTATGTACCTCATTTCTCTTAGCCTTATATATAAATATTTCTACCAATAACATGTAAAATGTTTGAAGTGAAATAAACTGTATTCTGAACTCTATTCGCTAATGGTTCTCTCCTTATCCATATTATGTGACACAATTTTTTAATTAATGGATGGATAGAGCCATAAAAAGATCGGTTTCCCAATGCTGTATGTAGATTAATGGATTAATTTGTTTTTTTACCAGTCACACACAAAAAATAGGTGTAAGGCAAAACAAGTAGAGTCACAAAATTTGTGACTGTTTAAAGATCACAAGATATTTCTCAGAAGAGTGGTCAGTCAGCTTTCGGGCACCTCAATGGTCATTAATGGAAATTGTTCTTCTCCTGAGCCATATCAGTGACTTGACCGTCCATACTGATTTACATAAAACAATATTATTAACAAAAGAAGTACAAAATGCAGATACCCTAAATGTAGTTAGCTCTTTTATAACTCAGCTCAGTAAATTGTCAACAATATATCAATTCATTACAGACCCTGAGAAAACAATACTAATAAATTTTCATAGTAGTCAAAACAGTATTCTGCATTAACCTGCCGTCGTCAACAGTCAACCCATTGTAAATAAAGAAGCAATAAGGGTCTTGGTATTTAGATAGAATGTGGCCATAGAGGGATAGACACATTAAATACGTCAATTCCAATATGTGAACAGACTGGTAAATTTTAATGTGTCTAAAGGGATCTAGGAACAAACAAATACTAATGTGTGCTTATCTTTATCTGGTTTCTAAATGGGTGATTTACCTAATTTTGGGGTGCTGAATACACTGGTAGAATCAGTTTTTCTCTATGAGGTCACATTTCCTAGATACACAGCAGAATAAAAAAAGGTAATAGCAAAAATTGACACAATTAAGTCAAACAAAAATACACATTCAGAACGTTTTAAATCAATACTATTTGGTATGTATATATGGGCATGATGCCAATAAAAGGTCAAAATTAGTTCAGCATATATTTTCACCTTTAATCGTCTTTGGTTTTTTGAAGAATTCGATGCCAGAGCTCTCCTTTTGTTTGCTGTTTCGTCACTCTCCCTAACAAGACCTCAGCAGTAGTCACCCATTATCAAAGGGCTCCAATGGCCTTGGTGACAGTATTCTATGGTAAGAATGTCCCGGTGAAAGCGTTCTCCTTGCTCTTCACTTACGGCTCCCAAATTTTCCAGGAAGAAATCGAGGTGAGAATGTAAAAAGTGAATTGTAAGCAACATTCTTATAATTTTCTAACAATTCTTTCATAATGGTAACATAGTTTTGTCTTTTCTGTTACCCAAAAAGCCCTTCAAAATTGCTTTAAAGAATACCAAGCACCTAATTGGATATCTGTGAGTTAAGTATCAAAGCTTGGATCTTTCAGAAATTTTCTTATTTGTGGTCAAACAAATATACCCTCTGTCAGCTTTACCTCACTTACTTTGGGAAACTTTTCTTTTAAGGTATTGAAGGCCTCACCATCTTTATTCAGAGCTTTGACAAAGTTCTTGATAAGGCTCAACTTGGTATAAAGGGGAGACAAAATGATTTTATCAGGCTCAACCAATGGGGTATTGTTCACATTTACGTTTCCAGGAACATATGACTTCCTTATAGGCCATTCCTGGACTGTATAGCGGTTCATGGTGTCATGGCTGTCCCAAAGGCACAAAAAGCAGCAGTATTTCGTGAATCCAGCCTGTAAACCTATACGGAGTGCAACAACTTTTAAATCACAGCAAAGCTGCCATTCATGATGCTCAAATTTGATTGCCTCTAGCAGCAAAGCCATGGTTTCACAAGTTTCTTTCATGTCTACTGCGTGAGCCAAAGGTACCATAATGTGGGATGAAGTGATACAATGAGGTGAATTGAGACAAAATGCAACGTTTGCTATAATATGTCTCTGTAATTGCAACTCAAAGTAAATGTTCGCTACAATGACGTTTCTCTGACCATTTAGGTCTGTTCTAATGCCTGTGACCATCAACTGTTTTTTCGTGGCAATTTTTCTAGTCAGTTGAATTGTTTACTTTGACAGGTTATGTTGTGGTTTTTTAAGATACTGGAAACTTTACTCAACTAATACATGTCCTACATTTCAATAAAGCTGAACTTCTTGTAAAAGGTGCGGATGCTAATCCTGTTGGTATTGAAGAAAACCTGGATGAATCTGTAAAAAGTCTGCTTCAGGAGCTACAATATGGGAAAGAAAAACTGAGACCAAGAACCAGGTGGACAGAAAGCTCCACATTGAACCAGAAACAAGTGTCAAGAACGTTAGAAAAGATGAACCAGAATCAGAAGAAGAAATGGAGACGTCTCATGACAGCAATGACGAAGAAGAGGAATACTATATTGCTGCCCCAGAAGAAAGTGAGAAAGGAACTGTGAAGTAGTTGAGCCAACCACAGAAGTTGATTGCATGACACTCACTGTAGGAAACTTTTTGCCTGTAAAACTAAAAGACCAAATAACAAAAATAGATAAGTTAAATTGTTTGTAAGTCTCAGGTGTGTCAGGAACCAGCAGTGGTAGTAACAGGGTTATAGAAGTAACTTTTCTAAAACAGTATAGCTGCTATAGAGACACTTATGTACGGCCAGAAATCAAGGAGTCAAGTATTGTATACCATCATGAAGTTATTTCATGTATTCCAAAGCCAGCGACTCTTCACTATGGTCGCCTTCAATTTCCAAAACATGTTTTCGAATTTCTTTGTGAATAAATAATTTTTTAAAAACATGCTATGTGTTTCAGTTCACCCCAGCACTGTTAGAACATGATACAGCAGCCATTTCATATGTTGTATCACTTCACCCCTTTACCTGAGGTGAAGTAAGATAAGGTTTTAAAAAAAAAAAGGTAAATAAAGTAACAAAATTAAAAAGGATTACATGGACAGATACTCCAAACAAAGATCTAACCAGCCACTGGTATAAATAGATTTTTTTAAAAAAAATTATGTGTGTTAATATGTTCTTAATTTGCGAATTACCGATGGAAATGCATTGTCATAATGCAGTAGTACTGCTTTCAAGCTATTTTTACTGAAGTCAACAAGTAGTCGCCACTCACGTGGATTATGTTGTAGGCCTACACCTAGCTGCATCATCACACCATTGACATGTCTACATACACACACGGAATTCTGCATATCGAAATATTGAGCAAAGGAAGCACCTCTTAATCTGAAACAGGAAATTGTGGTCCCCTACAGGTTATGCAGGCAATATGAGGTGCAAAATTTTTATCTTATCGCCAACAGGACAATCAAAATACATTTTATAAGCCTTCTTAACCAAATCAGTGATTGGTTTTCTTTGGGTTTTGGAGTGAATTTCCCACACACATAACAAAAGTTGTTGGGGTGGTTTGGGCACCAATGAGATTAACTAGTTGCCATTTTTCTTGGTGCAAGTTTCTAACACAAGAAGTTTGCACTAACTTTCACAGGAAACAGTCTTTGAGGATCTCTGCCACACCACTGGATGACCATACTAACCATATACTGACGATCTGTAGATCTTCTAGCTCTCCTGCGCATATCAGAAACGAACAATTAAACATAAAAACAGAAGAGGAGCAAAAAGCGAAGTACTGAATACAAAAAATGAAAAAGCTTTAAAAACTCAAAAACGGTACATACTAGAACATTTTGAAAAGTATATTCGGATTCTACACACTAAAATATATACTAGTAGATGTATCACATCGCAGATGTAAAATGGCTGTTGGCTAGTGTTGTTATAGGAAACAGAGATAGACAGCTGTATAAACCATTGTTTAAAACACTGCAAGCGCTGTTGTTACAATGCATGAATGTTGCAGACAAACTAACGAATATTTAAAAATTTAACTGGCACAGATAGTTGCATGAGACACAATTGTGACATATACAATAACAATTCAGGATTTAAAGGAGATAGGCACGTAATCTCTACTAATATGTGTTTATGCTAGAATGGTGCAAGCAATATGGGAATAAAACTGTTCTACATGTTGCCCGATGATTTGAGACATTCACACATCAAAAAAAGTTTTGCATCACCCCGGTTCCCAGAACACTTGAAGATAGACGTTGACTGTAGATATTGTATCACAGACGCAGCCCCTTTGACTGTGCAGAGAAGTCACAAAACATCCTGAAAGATGTAAACTAACATGCTTGAGCAGCACCTGTCAGCCGGAGGGGGTTCGACAGCTAATCAGTTCCAGTCATTCCACCAGGGAGGAGGTACACAGCTCATGTTATCTGCAGTTCAACAATGTCTAGATGGTCAATACCGCGGTTCGATCACTTCTGCATTGTTACTTTGTGCTAGGAAGGGCTCTCAACAAGGGAAGTGTCCAGGTGTCTCGGATTGAACCAAAGTGATGTTGTTCGGACATAGAGGAGATACAGAGAGACAGGAACTCTCGATGACATGACTCGTTCAGGCCGTCCAACGGCTACCACTGCAGCGAATGACTGCTACCTATGGACTATGGCTCACAGGCATCCTGACAGCAATTCCACCACGTTGAATAATGCTTTCCATGCAGCCACAAGAAGTTGTGTTATGACTCAAACTGTACGCAATAGGCTGCATGATGCGCAACTTCAATCCTGACGTCCATAGCAATGTCCTTCTTTTCAACGACGGCACCATGCAGTGCAGTACAGATGGGCTCAACAACATGCCGAAGGGACCGCTCAGGACTGGCATCACGTTCTCTTCACCAATGAGTGTTGCGTATGCCTTTAACCAATCGTCGAAGACGTGTCTGGAGGTAACGCAATCTCACAGAACGCCTTAGACACAGTGTCCAGCGAGTGCACCAAGGTTGAGGTTCCCTGCTGTTTTGGGGTGGCACTATGTGGGGCTGGCGTACTCTGCTAGTGGTCATAGAAGGCGCCATAATGGCTGTACGATATGTGAATGCTGACCTCCAAGTGACAGTGCAACCTTATTGGCAGTACATTGACAAGGCGTTCATCTTCGTGGACGACAATTTGCGTCCCCATTGTGCACATCTTGTGAGTGACTTCCTTCAGGATAACGACATCGCTCGACTAGAGTGGCCAGCGTTTCTCCAGACATGAAGCCTATCGAACATGCCTGAGATATATCAAAAAGGGCTATTTATGGATGATGTTACCCACCAACCACTCTGAGGGATCTACGGCGAATCGCTGTTGAGGAGTGGGACAATCTGGACCAAAAGTGCCTTGATGGACTTGTGGATAGTACGCTATGACAAATACTGGCATGCATCAGTGCAAGAGGTCGTGCTACGGGGTATTAGAGGTACGGTATGTACAGCAATCAGGACCACCAACTCTGAAGGTCTTGCTGTATGGTGGTACAACATGCAATGTGTGGTTTTCATGAGCAATAAAAAGGGCGGAAATGATTTTTATGTTGATCTCTATTCCAATTTTCTGTACAGGTTCTGGAACTCTCGGAACTGAGGTGATGCAAAACTTTTTTTTGATGTGAGTATATTAAATGTAACTGCATTTAAAAAATCTAGTGAGTGAATGTTGGGGCTTTAATATAGGTACATATGAACATTATTATTTTTCATTGCAAACACTAAATTCTTATAAACTCCAGTATCGCCTGGTACATCATACTGCATATGACTGAATAGGCTAATGAAATACACTACCTGACAAAAAAGGTGAAGCTCTCAGAAGGGGAGGATGGTATGAAATGCAGCGTAATGGGTTCAGAGGTTATGAGGTGTTACTGCAATGATTACAAAACTGAGTCACATTTACAAAGAACTTGGTAGTATGTGCTCATCTAACAATATGAGGTTGCAGCCCTTCTAACCCAGATAGAATCATTTGTAAACTGTTGTATCGTCTACTGAGACAAGAGGTCCAACAGCTGTAGAAACTGGTCGTTGATATACTGGCAATGGAACGGAGCTGATGTCTGTGCCGGTCCCACACCTGTTCCATTGGGGAGAGACATGGGGTTCTTGTTGGCCACAGGAGTATCTCATCACAACACGCACAGTTCATAAAGACTCCTGCCTGGTATGGGCAAGCATCATCATGTTGAAAAATGGTGCTGCAATATTTGTAACGTCACAGGTAACAGGGTTTTTGTGACACACCATTGTACTGTCAGAGATCCTTCTATCACTACCAGCTATCACTAGAAGCAATACCCAGTGGCTCCCTACACCATGATGTCAGGAGCAACACCAACGTGTCTCACTGTAACATTGGAAGAATGGGACAATATCATTGTATCTCTCTCAAACAGTGGAACAATGGGACCTCTCCCTGTCACCACCATATTCACCAAATATGACCAACTATCATAGTGCAGAACTGCAATTCATCACTCAACTTAATACAGCACCAGTCATTAGCAGGCAATGTATCATGCTCACAGTACCACTTCAAAAACATGTGTTTATGCTGTAGTATCAATGGCAGCTTACAAATGGGATGGTACATCCATAGTTTACCTGCTTCTACTCTTTGACAAAAAGTATGGTATGACATATAACGTATAGTGTTACATGGAGTCAATTACTTTTTCTCAGATGACAGGTGCATATGTGAAGGGGTTACGATTGACTGGAATCTTGATGATGAGTGTGCCTCCACTCACATTCTGGTGCAGTAAAAAATGAGGCAACTGTCATTCCCAGATGTCACATAATTCTGGATACTCAATGAGACGATCAGCTACCTTAATAGAGAGCCACAATAAGACCACTTTCAAACTCTGACAGGAGCTGATAAATCTGTCTCACACGAATACACATCTTTCACGGTAATCACTCAGCACCTGATACCATTAACATCCTTTATTTATCCTATCAGGCGAGGTAACAAACTAAACATGAACAAACCTAATGCACTCTGGTGGCTGTTTTACCTGTCAGAAAGAATTACAACTCTAATCATTTAACCATCAACCAATAGCGTGTACATGCCTGCAGTTGCACTGACATCTAATCATGTCCTATGGGCAGCTTCAGTTTTTTCCCTTGGCCACTGTAAATAGATAGGATAATGGGGAGCATATCTAACTCATCTTATTGCTAATTAATGACTCTTGTTACTACTATCATTAGCGTCTTCAGCTGTTATACTTAAAAATTCTGGTACACATGCTTAGACAACATCTAGGCCAGATTTAATTCAAATTTTTTGCACATAATTAATCATAAAAGTAACCCAGATCACACATAATAAAATAATTAATTTGCTCCACATTGCGTGTACTTACTTTCATATGTTTTCTCTTATAAGCACTCATAAAATTGTGTTACCTTTCATTACATGGAAAGTTGTCCTAGACCGAGGATTACTCTAGATGTTAGTGCATAGAAATACTTGTTGCGAATTATGAACCAATAACTTTGCACACAGTTTACAATACATTTGAACATTTTACAAAATTGTCAATGATATAGAAATGCATAAGATGAACACAGATCATAATTCTGGTCTAATTTAATCTCTCTATCTCTCTCTCTTTCACTCTCTCTCTCACAAACACGCACACACAAAAACAGTACATACAATTCCACTTTATTAACACGACTTCACTCACACCACTTATTTTAATGTAGTACATCCACCATACTTCTTCCTTTTCATAGTTACTTTCAGCATGCTATGTATTTTCAAGATAATTAGGGAAAACAAGACGAGAGTAGCGTTACCAGAATCACCTATTATAAAAAACTGTAACATTTTGACAATATACACATGTGAATGAATGTACACTGCAGTATCTGAGGATGTTCTCATTTCAAAAATGCCACTTTAAAATGTCAATTTTATGCATATTGTATTACATTATGTTGATAGGTTCTGATTAAGTAAGCCTTAAGTTATTTCTAGATATTTATATTTTTCCTGTGCTTCTTATTCTGTGCGGTACACCTTAATACAGAATGTGCCCAACATTTATGGAACCATTTGTAATGAACTGAACGTGAATTAACTCAAGATGGTAAGCATCCCAACATCTGGATTCTGTATATAGCCATAATAATGTTTACCATAGCTGTACAGTTATTCTTCAAGTAGATGATTATTTCAATTTGTGTATGGTGAAGGCACAACTCCAGCATTTGAACGTTCCACCCCAGTTATCAATCATGACGTGGACTCCAAGAAATTAATAATTGTAATTTTCTTTCTGTCTCAGTAATATTTTACGTTCAGTACCTAGTCTTTGCAGGCACATACACTTGCCACTATATGTGTACTGCATTGACAGATCAAAGTTCAAGGGCAGTACAGAGCCCATCCCCTGATTCCACATTCGACCTGAAATATGAGGTGTGCTGAAAACTTATGCCTAAGAATTTTTCATGTGAAAACTTTTAAATAAAAGAAACTTTATTAACATTATCCATCTTTATTCTTCATATCTCTATATTTGGAGCCATCTGACACCAGAGGGCTCCTAATTGTAGCGTGCAACATGGTGGAGTGTAAAGTAAGAGTCGCTGCATGAGAAACAGTGTACTGTAATCGAGTTTCTACTTTGAAGAGCTCGCCCATACACAGTGCATCTTCTCCTTTAGCCTAACAATGCCAGATCACACATGAGTGCTGCAACATCTGAAACGATCTGATGCATGGGTTCACTGTCATCGATCATCCTCCATACAGTCTCATCTTCGGTCAGTCGTGGTGGCCAAGCGGTTCTAGGTGCTGCAGTCCAGAACCAAGTGACTGCTACGGTCGCAGGTTCGAATCCTGCCTCTTGCATGGATGTGTGTGATGTCCTTACGTTAGTTAGGTTTAAGTAGTTCTAAGTTCTAGCGGACTGATGACCTCAGATGTTAAGTCCCATAGTGCTCAGAGCCATTTGAACCTATTGAAGTCTCATTTTGTTCCCACCTGATTTTCATGTGTTATTAAAACTTATAGCTACTTTAAAGGTGTAATGATGTAGTGCAAAAACAGATACACCAGCGGCTCCATCATAAAAGTCAAACATTCTACAGTGACAGTGATATAGGAGTCTAGTCCCAGATTCCTGCAGTCACCAGCAGAAAGCCAGGCTTGATGCACTGGTGAAGACCTAGCTATGCTTCAAAGCACCAAGAAAACATCATTAGCAATAACAAATATAATTATTAGGCAGTAATACAGGGCTGTCTTCCAAAGTGCTGTGCCACAGCTGGGCCAGCAGAACAGCAGGATCATCAACAGAGAAGGCCAGCATGTGCCACAGTTGCAGTTTCACCAGTGCAGCGAAGTGTCATGTGGTGGCTGTTACATCATATGGTGGCCATTGGGCTATCGACGACAGTGGCCTCCAGCTCTATGTATCACCAAATTACTCTCATGAAGATTTGCATTCAGGGGTGCTGCCCTCAGATCTGCCTGGCCTACTTGCTGACTAAAAGGGATCGACTCTCAGCTTCCAGGCCCCATTTGTGTTGCCTCAGAAGTTGACAGTGCAGCTGGCGGCAGCAGCGTCCTTCCAGCCAGACTCATGACTTCATAGATGATGGAAGAAGGCTTTGTGTGCTGAAGCTTGACCTCTATAGCCTCCCCTCTCACTGGGTAGCTGCAACTGCCACAGTGACTGAGACTACATACTGGGAAGTCAGCAATCAGCACTCAATAATTAGACATATATTAAGAAGGATGAGTTTTTTGTATTGGTGTTTCCCGTCTTCCCGTGGTGCTCTGCGGCTGTGGGGATGGCAATGACATCATGTGTCCAGGTTTACCCCTGCTGTTAGCTCTCCTAGTAACTTTAGACTTTCGCAACTTGACCTTTCAGAGGTTGTTTTCTGCTGGTTTAGCACCTGAACAACACTCTGCTTCTGACTAGTATGATGGTACCTCTCGGCTTCCATGATGTCATTATGCGTGCTTGCTGACTTTGTCGCTCAGTTGTGCCCCCATGCCGTAATAGCCACCATGTCTGTCATAGTTCACTCAGCATGTCCCCCTCTGGCAGTCTAATGGTACTGACACAAGCAGTTTATCTTGCAGAGTTGCCAATTTACAACTTGGACGAATTGTTTATGACATTCAGCGATGCTTTCTGCAGGCATAACATCTCTCCCTTCCTTTAGAAAATTCGTCTAGAATTTTTCAGTTTGGAGTACTCGTCATAACCGGATCCTACATATTTTGCATCAATGGGAATATATTAAAAATCTTTAGTTATTCTTTCATTACCATAAGGCTAATTTACATGATTTTCTACTGTTGATACATCAAATCGAAAAGGAAGATCTTCGCAGAAATCGTTTCTTACACACCAGTACAATTACTCACAGCAATCATAGATGTCGCTTATAGTCGTGATAATGTGATGTTGTCTGCCTTGGTAAGTGCAGGAACATTTTTTTGGCTGCAGTTCCTCCTTTTTGCATTCTTACTAGTTCATCCAATGAGCCCAAAATATCTGGATTCAGGTTAAGTTTTGCATAGGCAGCACCTGTAGCAGTTTATTGGGCCAGTACAATAGAGGTTGTTCCCACTTAAGTGTGGTCATAATAGTGATCGGTGCTGGCAGATGTAATGTGACACCCGCTAAGAAACAGGTCGTACCGTTTATTATTGCTCTACTAAGCCGTATTTCTGCTCTATTGATACATCTTATTTCTCGTGTTCACAACGGTTAACTGTGACGATTTTTGGTGAAAAAACTGACTAGACCTAGTGAGTGACTACTCTCAGAAAATGTGGATTTGGCGTTAACACTTCCCAGTGACATTCATTAACTTCGGCTTTTACCAGGAATAAATGGACCTTGCATACCTGAACACCAGTCTCTATCACTCTGCACAGACAGATCGTAACAATTTCGTTCTGGCATCTCTGTAGGTCTTCCAACAACATTAGAGCTACGCATCCCTTTGGTCTGAAATTATTAAGGGGAATTGGAACGCCCTATCGCAACAATGTTAAATTTGGTGACTTGGCTTCCCTGTATTTCAGGAACCACTATAGCCATTGACGTGAAACTTTTACAGGACATTAAACTGTGTATTTTGAGTCTACTGAACTACAATAATTGCATTGCAGCCACTGCTTTCGGAAATATAATTTTTTAACTACACAGTTAAAATTTTGTGTACTTTTTTGTACGTTATCCTAAATAATTTTAATTATACATAGCATTATGTTCTTCTTTTGGTTCAGTAGACTCAGGATATGTATGTTATTACTCCCTGGAAATTTGAATACTCTATTCAAAGTGGTTTCTGAGATTTAGAGTAAAATGCAACTGAAAATGTAAATTTCCAGGTATACCTTCTATAGCTTCAAAAGACTGTGACTCACTTAGTGTATGCTTAATTTTTTATTTTTGGTCACTCAGAAACACGCTGCACCATACTGTATATCATCCTCTTGATCTTTTTCCAAGTATTCTCTTGTTTTCTTCTTTCTGGACTCCTTAGTGGCCGATTGTGCTTTATACTCTTCTTTATCAATGTGAACCTTGTCCATCTGTTCAAGTTCTCTGATGCAGTTTGCTCCAGGATTAACTCTCACATGCTCTACCACTTTCAACCTACCAATGTTGCCATTATTAAAAGCAATAACAGAATCACTGACCCCCCTCCCCCACTTTAGTGCCTTCATTCCAACAAAAACATTTTTTGGTAAGTGAGTCCATATAAGATTATTGAACGACTCATTGGGATTTTGAAGCTGACCATGCAGACACTTCTTCAGTAATTCAGGATTTGCCAGGTCTCTGTAAATAGGTTTTATGATATCCATGACTGCTTTTGGGATGGAATGTTTATGGCTGTATGAACTGTTTGAGTACTGGACATTGTGGTAACTGCACCATGAATCAGATCCAGGAGGGCAAAGGTAGTGTACTAGTTTTTCATCAATTGCCAGACTGTGGAAGAAGGTAGCCCATGCTGCCTGCTTCATTTTCAACAAATCCTCAGTATTATTTCTAATGGCCATCCCATAATACTGCTGTAGTTCATCAGTCTTTTGTCTGTCAGCCTGCCTCCTATGGTTTAACCATCAGAAAGTTTCTTGTCTCTCAAACTTTGCTTCAACTTCCCCAACCTGGTGCCCATTCTCTTCTAGACATGACCAACACATTCCTGTTTTGTGATAATCTTCTTCCCATAATGCTCAGGGGCTACTACATTGTTATATGCTTTTGAATCTCCATCACCATCAATGTAACACACTCTCCTTTCGTTCACGGATGGACTAAAAATTTCAATACGTGCAAAGGCCTCCATACCACCACTTGTTCCATCACAATTTCTGTCACGGATGTGCCCTTCTTCTTTCCCTGATTTACACTTATAACAATGTTTGGTTAAAATCTGGAAATTGATTAGCTTTCCAGTATACACTCTGGTCATTGTAGAAACAGCGTTTCTACAAAGTTCCATCAAAAGCTACTAGTATGTCAGTCATACTATCATTTATTTCAACAACTTCGTTTGCAGCGCCCTTCATTGACTCACAGGCAACAGATTCCACAGCAGCCCCAATAAATCCTGTATACTTGTCGATTTTACAAGGTGGGCATGGCATATTCATCATGGCACACATTGCTTCTGACACAGTGTTTTTTTTGCCAATACCTCTCAATCCATAAAACCACCTAACATTTGCTTCAAAATAATTATCATTACACTAATCAGAATTCCAAAATGAATTAGTATATTTGTAACTGGCACAATTAATGATAAGTTTCCTGGCTAGTCCATTTGACACCTCACTGTCTTCATGTGCACTAACTGACCCTCCACATATTTTACAATACACACATTCACCTAACACCCTTGTTAGGAATTGTGATTCTATCAGAATAAAACCTAACCTACAATTTACATCACTTTCGTTTCGAGAAAACTGTGTATCACAATGTTTTATTTCAATCTTCACAGCATTAATTGGTGTTTCTCTACACACTGACGAGTCTGCCTTTATTTCATTGTCTGCAAATTCTCATGCCACATGTTGAACACAATTTTTCCCTTTATTCAACAATCTATTACCATGAAGCACACGTTTGTTAGAAACACTTCGTTTTGGCGTCATACTTTACTTTTTGAGAGATTTACCAAACTATTCGTCACTTTTTCTTGGGAAAATGTTAGCACTTCGACATACAACGCATGTATATACTACGAAACGATGCGATACGGTTTTTGACAGTGCTACAAATACAAACATGTAATTTAACCTTTATAACACCTCAATCCACAGCCTTCTGCATAATAAATTACCGATTTTATTAGATCTTGAAGTAATGCACATAAAAATTTTAACATTTTCAACCAGTGTAGATTATATTTGAAAAATCAAATAAGATATTTTGCATGATATATATATATATATATATATATATATATATATATATATATATATGTGTGTGTGTGTGTGTGTGTGTGTGTGTGTGTGTGTGTATATAAATATACAGGGTGAATCACCTAACATTACCGCTGGATATATTGCGTAAACCACATCAAATACTGACAAATCGTTTCCACAGACCGAACGTAAGGAGAGGGGCTAGTGTAATTGGTTAATACAAACCATACAAAAATGCACGGAAGTACGTTTATTAACACAAACCTACGTTTTTTAAGCGGAACCCCGTTAGTTTTGTTAGCACATCTGAACATATAAACCAATACGTAATCAGTGCCATTTGTTGCATTGTAAAATGTTAATTACATCCAGAGATATTGTAACCTAAAGATGACGCTTGAGTACCACTCCTCCGCTGTTCAATCGTGTGTATTGGAGAGCACCGAATTACGTAGGGATCGAAAGGGAACGGTGATGGACCTTAGGCACAGAAGAGACTGGAACAGCACATTACGTCCACATGCTAACACCTTTTTTATGGTCTTTTTCACTGACGCACATGTATGTTACCATGAGGGGTGAGGTACACGTACACACGTGGTTTCCGTTTTCAATTACGGAGTGGAATAGAGTGTGTCCCGACATGTCAGGCCAATAAATGTTCAATGTGGTGGCCATCATTTGCTGCACACAATTACAATGTCGTATACGCTGCAGTACATCTGGTGTAATGTCGGCGCAGGTTGCCACAATACATTGTTTCATATCCTCTGGGGTTGTAGGCACATCACGGTACACATACTCCTTTAATGTACCCCACAGAAAGAAGTCCAGAGGTGTAAGATCAGGAGAACAGGCTGGCCAATTTATGCCACCTCCACATTCTATGAAACGCCTGTCGAGCATCCTGTCAAGGGTCAGCCTAGTGTTAATTGCGGAATGTGCAGGTGCACCATCATGCTATTACCACATACGTCGACGCGTTTCCAGTGGGACATTTTCGAGCAACGTTGGCAGATCATTCTGTAGAAATGCGATGTATGTTGCAGCTGTTTGGGCCCCTGCAATGAAGTGAGGACCAATGAGGTGGGCGCCAATGATTCCGCACCATACATTTACAGTCCACGGTCGCTGTTGCTCTATCTGTCTGAGCCAGCGCGGATTGTCCATGGACCAGTAATGCATGTTCCATAGATTCACTGCCCCGTGGTTTGTGAAACCCGCTTCATCGGTAAACAGGTAGAACTGCAACGCATTCTCTGTTAATGCTCATTGACAGAATTGCACTCGATGATTAAAGTCATCACCATGTAATTGCTGATGTAGTGACACATGAAACAGATGAAAGCAGTGACGATGCAGTATGCGCATGACACTACTTTGACTCAGTCCACCGGCTCTCGCAATGTCCTGTGTACTCATGTGTGGGTTCATGGCAACAGCAGCTAACACACCAACTGCACCCACTTCTCCTGTGACGGGCCTTTTATGGACCCATTTGCGTGCTACGACCATACCTGTTGCATACAGTTGGTGGTAGATGTTTTGCAATGTGCGGCACGTTGGATGCTCTCTGTCCGGGTACCGTTCTGCATATCACAGACGTCTGGTAACACGGTGTACTACAGCTGGTCTGTGTACGGAGACGAATGCAGAATAAAAATAGCAGCAAGTGCTACATGCAGACACTGTGACACCTAGACCAAACCACAACAGTGGGCTACAGCCACACTCGTAAACACGGTCGTCATCATAAAAATGTCCCTGCAGATGCTGCTCGCCGACCGTGGCCCATGTTTGTTACAACACGCAACTGAACGTCGGAGGTTTCAAGCGTCAATTTGAGGTTACAATATCTCCAGATGTAATTAGCAGCCCACATCTCGTGGTCGTGCAGTAGCGTTCTCGCTTCCCACGCCCGGGTTCCCGGGTTCGATTCCCGGCAGGGTCAGGGATTTTCTCTGCCTTGTGATGGCTGGGTGTTGTGTGATGTCCTTAGGTTAGTTAGGTTTAAGTAGTTCTAAGTTCTAGGGGACTGATGACCATAGATGTTAAGTCCCATAGTGCTCAAAGCCATTTGAACCATTTTTTTGTAATTAACATTTTACAATGCAACAAACGGCACTGATTACGTATTTGTTTATATGTTTAGATGTGCTAACAAAACTAACGTGGTTCCATTTAAAAAAACGTAGGTTTGTGTTAAAAAACATACTTCCGTGCATTTTTGTATGGTTTATATTAAACAATTACGCTAGCCCCTCTCCTCACGTTCGGTCTATGGAATCGGTTCGTCAGTATTTGATGTGGTTTATGAAATATATCCAGCGGTAACGTTAGGTGACTCTCCCCATATATATATATATATATATATATATATATATATATATATATATATATATATATATATATATAATTTTATTCAGAAAAAGCAAATTTTATAATGAGACAAAAATCCTCTCTAACTCATCTTACTACATATTTGGTCTGTATCTGTACCCACTTACCCCCTTCTTCAGAAGCTTACCTGGACAGCTCACTTAAAAGGATTAATATGTCCCATGTGAATAGTCAAAGTCTTTGTCGGTATCAGTATTTTAAACTTGAAATCTGACATCATTTCCACTACTGGGTATGGTCCATGGTGTCTGGTCAGGAATCTCTATGTTTTTTTTTTCTTTTGGTGCATATGGATTCATTACTAATATTTACTGGCCAATCTTGTACTGCTGTAGCTTCCCTACTCATTGTCCCATGTGCTATTGCTGTACTAATGCTTCTGCATTTGCTTGTCTTACTTATTCCCAAATGTTTCATAATTTCTTAGTAAACATTTTTGCTGATTCAACATTGGACCCAAGCCCAAAAGGGGAAAAAATTTTTCTTCCACATATTACCACATATGGTGAAAGACCAGTATCCGTATGGACTTTAGCTATATGCAGCAATTACAAAATTTAAATATATGTTCCAGTTTTCATGATTACTGCTAATGTAATAGCTCAACATCTTGGAAATCATGTTGTGAACTCTCTCTGTTTTCTCACTGGCTGAAGAATGGGAGGCCCTTGTTTACAGCTTGCGAATTCAGAAGAGCTGACACAATTGCTTAATAAGATTGGACATTAGATTGGTACCTGGTCTGTAATTAATGTGTCCAGAATGTCAAATGTAAGTAAACATTTATTTACTAATGCTTGAACAAATGTATTTGCCTTTTAGTGAGGGACTGCTATCATTACTATATAACATGATCAGTGGTCAATTTTAGTGAGTATATACCTATTTCCTGATGGTGTTTTATTAAATGGGCCTAAAACGTCCACCTCAAGCATTGCCAATGGTTAAGACGCTTCAGATAGACATTGTAACAGAACTGGTCAGTGGCTGAAATCAGCTCATGGTGCCCACAGTATACGGGTCCCCACATATTTCCTGACATCTCGTTTTCAAGTGTTCCACCAAAATTTTTCAGAAAATCTTCTATCAGTTGCTTTTCATCTACCATGATCTCACAACATATGGTCATGAGCTTGTGAGAAGACTATTTTTGGAAAGCTGCAGGTACCACCACTCATAATCTGCACTTGGTTTTTCTGCAATGATTTAAGGTTGAGACTTGAATTTTTGTCAGTCAGCATCTACAGCTTGAGCCTTTCATCATTCAGCAATGCTACTAATAATTGTTAGTAGAACTGCAACTTTCCTGCTCAAACTGTTGGTGTTAGCAAGCCTTTCACCTGGCTTGTATGTTATCTCACAATCACATCCACTCAAACGAAGCACCCACCATCTTAATCTGCTACAAGAATCCTTCAATTCTAATAAGCGTTTGAGATCAGTGTGTTTTGTCACAACTAAAGTTTTGGTCATTTAAGTAACAGCAGAAGTATATAGTACCACCAGAGATTACTTTTAACATTTCTCTGTTGTGGAATAATGTTGCTCTGCTTTGTTCAACTGTTGGGATGTGTATGCTACAGGATGCTCTTTACCACCTATTTAAGGGGCAGTCACGATTTTGGCTCATGTGGTGCGCCAAACCACTCAGCCTCGCTTCATATTTCCCCTCTCGCCATGCTACACTGTCTGAGTGCAAGGAGTGTGAAGAGGGGAAAACTATGAATGCACCGCATTTAAATGGCAATAAGTCACACTACATACGACTTGGTTTTACATTTCACATTTCTCAACAATGTATGTCACAAACAATTATTCAAATATTTTGGGCACGCTCAAGACATAACATAATTTTTAAATGATACAGACGGCCAGACGCAGACAATTTCACGAGTTTCTCGTTTAACTGCCGCATCGTCGTAACGTATTTAGTTTCATAACCAAAAAATGTCTTTCATACAAATATGTCGATCGAAATATTGTAGCACTTTTGTAATCTCGTCATGGAGACGTGGAAACTCTACCTGAGGAAAACAATTTAGACATCCTGGACATTTTTAAAGTAAAATGATTTGTCGTAACTGGAATTACCTTGTAGGTTACTCAGTCACATCTGCACATCTGCAGGGGCGGTTTCAACTGAAGCGGCAAACAGTCTCGAAAACGGCTTGTAATAAACAGATGTCGGATTGACGGTGTCCTCAAAATCTTTATGAAACTATCCGTGTAATTCTTTCTTAGCCACAATGAATTCTTGAAACCTCGCATTTTCTTTAATCCCAGTGAGCTAAGGGAACTTGACACTCTTTGTGAGAATGTGTCCCTTCTACAACGTGATTTTTTATTTAAATGCATCCCCATCAAATCAGACAGAAGTTACATTGCGAATGTGGACAGGATGCAGTCAAGTGCACTTAAAGTAATATGTCTGCAGTCTGTTCCGGATCTTCTAAGTTTCGTTCCTGCACTCCTTTCTCCTTCTTAAATTCAACAACAGCGAGTTTTCAATTGAAAAAACCGTTCCAGGCATGCCGCTTCACTTTCAACGTCCTTTTCATTAATACATGAAGTCTCCACACTCTTTGTTCAGTTCCATTCAAAACTGTTGCAACCGACATGGGGACAATGCATGTGCCTTCAGAAATTTTGCTGTTTGTACCACCAACTTCTTCACGTGGTCCAGGCATGCAAATTTAGCACGAGGTGTTCTTGATGTACAGAACAATGAATCCCATTTGTCTATCATTGTAATTTTTTGTTCTTTTATTTTCAGCTAAATCTTTAAATTCATGCTGTTTGGTAATTTAATGTCATTTTATAGCAAATTTTCAGTACCCATCAATTATGCGACTGCATAATACATGATGAGAATCCTCATACCTCCGTTCTGCCATTCCCATTTATTTTTAAAATGTTGTGACTATAGATCGCTAGACTGCCTCTTCTTGTGCAAACAGACACATGACCAGCGAATTTTTTCATACCATGAAGAAATCGCGAAGGTTAAACAGCACTTGCAGCACGATTCTACCTAACTGAAGAGATATGATCCGACCGAAAAATTCCGCACCCTGATACTAAATGAAATGTGGCGTTTTTCCGAGTACTTTCGAGAAGGACTGAGCAAAGCCGTGTGACAAACCGGGCTTGGCCCGCTTTTGGGTCCACATGCTGCACACGTGAAGTCTGGCACGGCGTCGCTGGCCCTGATCTATATTCTGCTCTAGGGCAACCCGAAGAGTCACAGTAAGGCCCTCGCATTTGGTGGACTTGCTAACGGTGTAACACAGCGCTATCAGAAGTAGAGCAGTGCGAGGTCCTACAGGGACAATCTCAATAGACAACTGAAGAATTACGACGAATCAGTGAATCTTTCTCTGACAGGATTAGGAAATTTAAACTGCAAATGTATGAACTAAAGCAAAATGCGGAGGCCAATAGGATGATTCTGTGTGAGGCAGAGAATAGGGCTCTGGATGTGTTTCTAAGAGGTATTTCTATTGATGTGGAGGAGGTCAGAATCGAGAACCTAGGTGACTTATCTGCTACCGTTAGGATGCTATGAAACTGGAAGAGATCAACTTTGCTACACGAATACAGGATGATCGAAGTGTTTTTTTTTTTTTTCTGAAGTGATGTGGGCGCATGGGCCACATCAGGAAACAACATCATTAACCCAAATGTTATGAGTGTAAGGAGGTGGGCCATAAAACGCGTGACAGTTGGAAGAAAGCGGCAAATAATGTCTTCATAATCAGTCATTAAATGAGAACAGGGGTGCCTCATCCGTTGAACGCTATTCACAGTAGAATACGAGTCTTCACAAACGTATGCAGAGACAGAGTGTTTCTTGCTAGGCATAGTAAATGGCAGAGAACAGAAATTTCAGGAAGACACAGAGACTCACTTGTCAGAAGGCAGTCTGGATGCTTTGGGCAGAAAGATATTGAGGTCGCCACTGTATAAAGTTATGTGGACTAGGTGATACTAACATGAAGTCGTTGGTGACAACACTGTTCGTTTTAACTTGAGTAATAAGGGTTTCCGAGGGCATGTAGAAGTATTGCCATGTTTTAGCATAGGGGTACTGTGCGATCCTGGAATTCAACTTTCTTGCTTAACATCATTCAAAAACTGATCTTTGGCAGCGTACAATTGAACTTGCGACATTGTTTCCACTAGGAGCAACAGCTAAAACTGTTAGACTGTCACATGGTTCACCAATCCTGGAAGTGATACCCAATAAACTGCAGATACGGGCATGAAAGCTTAACATGCGTTATATGATACCGCAAGGTGAAAATGGATACAAACCTACCTGTGCATGTATTATATGTTGTAGAACCATTATAAACTGACCTAGAACAGGATACGTCACACTGTTTTGTATGCTAAAGTATAGTGCACATCAGTCAGTGACTTTGACGGAGATTTAAAAGTTCCAATCAGTTTTGATAATTTGGATGGGGACAAAGTGAGGACTTTCCATCATTTACTACTATGCCCTTTGTGACAGAAAATCACAAATCGAGTCACACAACTGGTACGATAGTCCATCGCACGCCTTTTAATTAGAAGTTACATGTGAGGTACGCTATCAAAAACCTTCTAGAAATTTACAAATATGGAATCAATTTCACATCCCTTGTGAATAACACTCATTACTTTCAGAGAATAAAGAGCTAGCTGTTCAAAATGGTTCAAATGGCTCTGAGCACTATGGGACTTAACTTCTGGGGTCATCAGTCCCCTAGAACTTAGAACTACTTAAACCTAACTAAACTAAGGATATCACACACATCCATGCCCGAGGCAGGATTCGAACCCGCGACCGTAGGGGTTGCGCGGTTTCAGACTGTAGCGCCTAGAACCGCTTAGCCACTCTGGCCGGCGAGCTAGCTGTGTTTCACAGGAACGATATTTCCTGAACCCGCGTTTTCTTCGAGATAACTCATCATGTTCGAACACAGTGTGTGTTCCAAAATCCTATTGGAAATCAACGGTAGCCATATGGAACTGTAATTCCGGCGATTACCCCTACTTACTTTCTTGGATATTGGTGCGACTTGTGCAGCTTTCCAGTCTTTAGGTACGGATCTTTCAACGAGCCATAGGTTGTATATGATTGTAAATATGAAGCTATTGCATCACTATGCTCTGAGAAGAACCTGTCTTATGGGCAATCAAGAGCAGAGGCCAGAGCACCTGCGTTATGGCGGTCGGCGCGGGGGGGGGGGGGGGGGGGGGGAGGATGGGAGGGGACGGCTACTAGGGCGGTCGCCCAGGGTTCCGCGTCCCAGGAGCGCTGCGCACGCCAATGGAGGTCTAGGCAATGTATGTCTAAAAAAACAGTAAAAGAGATGAACAATGTTGGGTCTAAAATTAACCACAATAGTTTAACGTTTACAGTACTTAAAAAAATACCTTAGAAACATTCATTTTATAAAATTTTAGAATTTTTGATGTGGTTTGAAAATGTTGTTGAAAAAAGCTCTGAATTAGTACACTCTTGTAGCTCAATGACATTTACGGCACTTATTCGACAATGGCCGCAGATCAAAATCAGGCGCGGTCGGCCATGAAAGGAATGGGTATTGAGAAAGAATGAATTAAACAATCCACCACTTTGTAAACGAAGGCGCCCATAGTTGTTGAGGGCGGGGGTAGCAAGGTGTGGAGGAGGGGTGGTGATACGTAGTATCTCAATCTCTCCGTCTATATATAAATGATAGATTAAAGTCTAACGAACTGTGAAAACAATGCCATCGCCATCTAGTGAAACTCCCTGAAAGTACAGCTCTACACAGCGAGACGTAGCCCTGTCTACCTGCGCAATTATATGCGGAGAAGTCCCAAGTTCTGAAGTAATTACCAAATGACAGAAACGATATAATAGTTCATTTCATTACACTTCTTTCTAAACATTGGCTAGAACCGTTCAATACTTAGTGAGTCGTGGATATTATTGTAATTGTTCAGACTTTAGGCTAAACTAAATAAGGCATTTTATTACTTAAAAAAAATGATAATGTGTACTACTCAGGCACGAAAACCTGGCCCCTTGCCGCGAGGCACGCAGGGAACAGTCAAATCGAGCCAGCAGCCACGCAGGCAATTCACTCTTGAAAAGGGAGCAAATACTCATCATAATAATTACAACAACGGTAGCTTGACAATACCCTTTTCGTTAAGTTAATAATTCAAATATGCAGCTATGGTAACGTAGTGCGTGCCTAGTTTGGCGTCAGTACACTGAACTTTAATGCGTAATTTATACTATTGAGGATGCTATGAGTCACACTGGGCTGTCGAATGAATATATTGAATAAACGCTCATCTTTTCCTCCCAGGTGTACTGGGGGATTCTGCAGGATTATTTCGGCCAAATTGCTGTGTATGTTGCAGTACAGTTCACAGATTGCTCCAAAGGGTAGTATAATTTATTTAATTTTCATCTTCTTTGCAGCTCTCATATACAATCATAATTATTTTTCGCGCCTCACTGTGTATCAAGGGCTTGCAATATGGATTTGAGGAGTCGCGAAAATCTCGCTCATGGTCACTCACACACCGTAAGTCTCAACGAAAGAATAGTTACTGCAAAAACACAGCGCCACACATTGTTAGACAGCATACGTTGATAGCACTACGATTTACACTCAGCAATTGTCAGTAAGCGTCGGAGGCAGGGGTCATGTTTTCGTGGCTGAGTAATAATGACTGAAACGAGTGTCTTGAGTGTGACATTAATTTAATTTTTTGATAAGTCCGAACAACATCTTTATCTTTTGGTTCATGATTTTTTCCAGTTACGTCTGCTGATACTTTACTTTATTTATTTGTTATAGATGTGATATTGTGATGGCGAAAGAGAGCATTCCCTAAGCAATAATTTGCAAGATTATTAAATCATGCCAGAAGAGAGGGAATTCATTATAAAAATTTCGGAAAAGAAAAGCTAAATGGAAAAAGTTTTAGAAGAAACTAAGAAACACATGAACATTCTTGAATACCTTAAACGAAATTCTAAGACAAGTACATCAGATATTGAGTAAGAAGTCCATGTATCAGCCAATATTTCATGAGATTCTGAACAATTAGGCACTAAAAATATACAATCATTTATTCAAGATGGTCAAACTGACTAGCCCAGTAAATTCTAGCATGAAACCACTTGAGATTTCTCCTAGTAAAAATTAATGTATGGCTAATGTGGTTGATGACAGTATCAACGTACATGGAATAACAGAACAAAATGTTTCTAATGTAGGTACGTGGCCAAAAGTACTTAATGCAAGAGATATAGAACATATTATACTATGTGAACCCTGACAAGTATATCTAAATAATTTTCCAAAAGATGAAAATGGGCGTAATTTCTCTTTAATACATTGCACAAGAAAACTATCAAACGAAGAAATTATCAGACGATGGTGGCTAGTTTATTCAGTATCAAACGATAGTGTGTTTTGTTCTTGTTGTCGACTGTTTGACATAAAGTCAACTGCTAATTTGACTACCACTGAGGGTTTCAAAAATTGGAAACATTTAAGTGCAGCTTTGAAAATACATGAAAACAGTCCTAACCACAAAAACCATTTACTCAATGGACTGGGCTGAAATCAGATCTAAAGCTGGAATAACCATTGACAAGGAAGAACGAAAGCTAACTTCAAAAAATGTTTACGATGGAACAATGTGCTTCAAAGATTGATGCAGAAAACTTTGTCTTTGGCTGAAAATAATATTGCATTCAGAAGTTCATCAGATAAATTATTTACTCCAAATAGAGGAAAATAATTCTCAGCTTTTCCAAAAGTATGCTGTGGTCAACAGTGTCAAAGGCTTCTGACAGATCTAGATTTATCCCGACTTCACTTTTTCCCTGTCCCAATTTACTGATTATTTCTTTTGTGTATTCCAGTACAGCTGTTTCGGTACTTCTCCCTGTTTGAAATCCATGCTGATTACTGTTTATGAGAGTGAGGATATTAAGATAATGTGTGACTCTATATTTCATTAGTATCTCTAAAGCCTTAGAGAAAGTTGGGAGAAGTGAGACACGTCTGTAGTTTTCTATTTTAAGCTTATCACCCTTTTTCAACAGGTTAACGACTTCAGAAATTTTCAGTTTCTGCGGAAACACGCCCTCAGCCATTGACAAGTTTGCTATGTACCCCCATGGTTTCGCTATTTGATTAGCTGTTTTCCTTACTAGTATTATTGGCACCTCATCTACTCCATACCGATGGTATTTCTTCTTTCGTTTAACACTGTTAACTTGGAGTTTTCACTAAGGCTGGAAACCAAAAATCCTGTTGTACCACAGGCTTCTTGTTTCTGTTGCTTTTCCTACTTGAAATGGATGATGCTGATTGACTGTTTATACTAGCTACATTTGGAGTGGGATTTTAGGGAACTTTTCTATTGATATAAGGCTTATTTCTTCTAGTATCTTTTCACCCATCATCTTTTTTCCATAATAGTTCCTGTGCTGTCCATGCCGCGTGAAATAATTTCTCTCTTAAAAGCAGAGCGGATCTTCCTAAATTTATTATTTGATGACTTTATTTCTTTGTTTACACAAAATTCCTCAGTTAGATCATGACCATGTGGCACACTTACAACGAGAACCTTTAAATTTAGATCTGACAGCTTTTTTAGAGTTGTTTGAAGTGCCCTTGCCGGTAATTGGCTTCCATTTTTGTACATGTCATTTGCTCCACCTATTACCACACAACATGTTCCAGTCTTAACAAAGTTTTCACAATTATTTACTATTTCACTAAGGGGAGCGCCAGGTTTGACAATGCCTGTTACTCTAAATTGGAACTGCTGATCATTTATTATTTGTGCCACACCTAATACACGGACTTGATATTTGTTGTTCTCCAAATGCCCTCGTTCAGTTGGTTTTATGGTACTCTTTGAAGTTCTCTCGTTAGAACACAAAGATGATCTAGATTCACTTTCACTTGTCTAATTTTTTGAGTTCACATTTCGTCCTGTCTTGTCTTTATTACCCGTTTTCATTTGCACTCTATTTACTGACGATTTCATACCGTCAGAAAGATTTCGTTCACTACGAGCAGAAGTTTTGTGTCAAACTAAAGTTGCCGGTGTGTTTTCATTACACTCGTTTTTTAAATCGTCATTTTTCCGTTGCTTTATCAGCTCCTATAACTTATTTACGTAACGATATGCAAGCACAGGATCTTGCTGAAGCGATGCAGTAACACTTTCTTCTATGCAGTTATCGTATCTTGACAAAGCTACCGTTAGTAGGTCGCAGTATTCCATGCCACAGTCACATTCCGCGTCCCATTCTTCCGTTCCCGCGAAACACTTCGCATGAATCCATTTTTGCGACACTGCACATAACCTGATACCTTTCGCGATGTAGTTATTGCACTGTATACAATTTATACTCGATATGTAGCCGTTTTCCGTGGAACTATTTGTACAACATTTAATCAGCACTGACATTACGATTCTGTCGAATTCAGAGACATGTGACGACAGAAAACTGCCACACCGCAATGTTAAAGAAATGTCGTGCTGTTCCGAATACTTCCGAGAAGGACCGAGCAAATGTGAATGACAGGCCGGTCCTTGGCTCACACGCAGACCTCACATGCTGCACACATGAAGTTCGGCACGCTGATGCCGGCCCAACACTACACCAACAGCTGCATGGAAGCTACACTAACATAATTAGCTCATAATTCGCCCGACCCGCGGCCAAATTACTATTTCCTCTATCCAGTTGGCCATCTGGACCTTCCATTTCTGTCACTTTCATTTCTGGCCAAGTCCTGCATACACCATAAATATGAATGAGTTCTTCCTCAGCATTCAAGCTATCTCCACACCAAGTTTCATCAAAATCGGTTTAGCGGTTTAGCTACGGAAAGGTAACAAGTCTTTCGATACTGCTCTGTACTGTCGATTAATGAATCATACGCCAGCGTCAGAGTATCAGACCAGCTTTATGACTGGATTGAAGAGTTCATATCAAATAGAACACACCATCTCATTTTATCGGAAACAAATCTTTAGATGTGAAAGTGACTTCCACCATACGCCAAGGAATCGTATTTGGAAAATTACTGTTCACATAAATTTTTATTTTTTTTTATAAATAACGTAGAGGATAACGTCGGAGTCTCATTAGGCTGTTCACGGATAATTTTGTCGTTTACGAAGACATCACAACGCTAGGAAATTGTAACGAACTGCAGGAATACCTTCGGAAGATCAGTGCTTGGTATCGACATTGGCAGCTGATGCTGAACATAAGAAAAATTTCAAAAAATTTATGAACGTTTCGTGTCTGAACAGACATCACCCAGAATCCGCAGCTGTGATACATACTATGTAAATTCAAGGTGGAGGGGGAGGGGGCGGCGGGAGGCGGAAGGAACTGATGATGTCAGCTGCATCAGGACTTTATGTCGAGCGAAAATGTGTGGCAGACCAGGATCTGAACCTGGGATCTCCTGCTTACTATGTAGTTGAGTTACCCACAGTGCCACCCAGACACAGTGTTTATCACACCCACACGGTATATCTCAGTATGCCCCTCAGCCAACCCAAATACCCTCCTAGCATGACATATCCGTAGTCCCCATCCATGTCCTCCATGCTCGCTTCTTTCAGATTCCAGCAGGTGGTTGACTGTGGCTGTTCATTCACACTGAAGGTGGTGGTTTCATAGCCCATTGAGGTGACCCAGCTGTAGGAACGTATGGTGCCCTGTGGAGCCAGGTAGGAATGTGGATCAGCCAGGGGTCATACTGAGGGAGTCTGTGCAATTACGCTGAACAACGTGTCCGAATGGCATAGTGGTTCATGCAACTGCCTAGTTGGCAAAAGATCCTGACTTCGAATCTTGCACCACCACACATTGTAGCTTGGTGCTGTAGATTCTGCAGAAAGTCTTGAAGCAGTTGCCATCATGAGCTCCTCCCACTCCCTTTCCTTTCTCGTCCTCCCCCCCCCCCCCCCCTCCACCTACAATTTACATAAAACTTCAAAAGTAATGAATTTACGATGAAAATAGTATGATGAGCCATTTGTTCTGCCAATACAACCTTCAGCCAAAACAAAGCAAGTAAAGGCTTGCTTCAGTGACTTAGTTTTAGAAAGAAAAATGAAGAGTTTATGCAGTCCAAAAATTATATCCCGTGCTTCCTTCTTGAATTGTGACTAATTTTCTTGAGCCTGATCTAGGAATTCAGAAACAAACAGTACAAGATTCTGAGAACTATTTGGAAATGTATGAGAAACAATGACCACATTTCCATGAAGAGATGCACCTATTGCCAGAATCAATGACAACCAAGGGTGATGCATCACATAGCAAGGGGCTAACAATAGGTGAGATTTCATAGTTCGAACACTTGCTAACAAGCTGTGGACCGAAACTTCCTGGCAGATTAAAACTGTGTGCCCGACCGAGACTCGAACTCCGGACCTTTGCCTTTCGCGGGCAAGTGCTCTTCCAACTGAGCTACCGAAGCACGACTCATGCACGGTACTCACAGCTTTACTTCTGCCAGTACCTCGTCTCCTACCTTCCAAACTTTACAGAAGCTCTCCTGCGAACCTTGCAGAACTTTGACATCTGTCCACTATGTGCCCCTTATGGAAACAGTGTCGACTTTTGGCATTTGTCACTATAATCAGGGCAGTTCTGAAATGGGTGTAAAGTGAAACAATCAGAAAAATTAG
This sequence comes from Schistocerca serialis cubense, assembly GCF_023864345.2. Classification (NCBI taxonomy): domain Eukaryota; kingdom Metazoa; phylum Arthropoda; class Insecta; order Orthoptera; family Acrididae; genus Schistocerca; species Schistocerca serialis. The sequence goes on from NC_064640.1 coordinate 720,441,571, forward strand.
GCAATGATCAAAAGCTTTGAGTATGGAAACTTTGCCTCTGAAATACAAGAGATAAAGTATAGTGTGACTGGCAGAGGGCCACAGGATGAGACATGTTTAGAAGGAAACATCTGTTGCATTTTGTTGGTCCTCATCGAGGCCATCATAGACATTTAAAAACAATCAGAAAACGTTTTCTGGGCAAATTTTGAAATTTTAAAAGATCTAGCCACTCATAAAACCTCTGCTTGTATTGTATCTAACTGAGGCAACCCTTATGAGCACACATCTCTATCATGGGTTGAGATGAGTTACAGTATCTGCAATTAAACTTCCTGCTTATGCTAGGCTACAAATGCATGTACAGTTACACTTCGTACTCAGTCTTTCAAGATCTGTGAGTCTGAGTTACGGTGTTACAAAAAAAATCTATTTGAGCTGTGCAAAATACATGTTGGTAAAAAAAGTTATTGGACCCAATTTATATCACAAAACTCATTTATGTACACATTATCAAAAAAACTGAAACACAGGATACATCATGCATAGCTCAGAAGAGCTGCTGATCCTATGCATTTTCCAGGACCGAAAATGAAAGCAATCAGAATCAACAAAATATGAACTACAATGATGGGAATTACTGACAAAGCTGAAATCAATCATTTGACCAAAATGATGTCACAGTCCTCCAAAGCAGACCTTGATAATGGTAGGCAGAAGTCATTATACTCAGTTACCAAGCCAGCCCACTTGCTATGAACAAATAACATGGTAAGTCCAAAGAATATCCTGATATCACTGTTATAGTGCAGAATCATCATCTGTATATCAGCTGGTCATGGAGAAGAACACATTAGCTATCAAACAGAAGTGACTGCTTGGTCTTAAATCTGCTGGCTGATAGTCCCTCCTGACCTATTGCCTGGAAATGCTGTGCTGCTCAGTGCTTCCAGATACCCTGCTGCCATAAGTGTCATACGGCATGTTGACAGTAAGGTCATTCATCAGTACATCTGGCAGGATTACAAGACTATAATTATTAATGTCCTTTGTGGATGAAGTCCTGGAATTTTGTGGACAGGCCTTGTACATCTAGTATCCCCATCAGTCCTGTTCAATATAGGTACTATAGAGTGGAAAAATATACTAGGAAGGGCCACATGAGGGGCCAAAACAAGCGCAAATGCTTCTTGAATTGGTATTTTGGTGGATTTGTGTTTATTGTCCACTGTGATGAATACGCCTCCTTCATTCAAGAGGATGACAGCTCAAATATGCATCCAGCCATCCAGATTTAGATGTCACATTATTTCTGTAAATTGCTCAAAACAGATGTCAGGTTCGTTCCTTTGAAAGGACAACACTGATGTCCTTAGCCATCCTTTAACCCCTCAGAACTTGTGTTACATCTTTAATGACCTGATTCATCCACACACTGAATTAATAATCACAATGCAAGTTAATTTGTTTCATAATTTATCCGTTTGAAGCTAAATTTCACTACGAGACCAAAACAGAACAAGATAATTTGACCAGAATAATCAGGTATCCAAAGTCTAATCCTCCAGTGTTGTAATCCAGAATGTATCTAAGTTAACAGGCAAAAGCATGTTTCACGATTCGTTCAGGTAATGTTACTAGAATATCCAAAGAGGTACTCCACAGCTAATATGAGACCTATATTCTTGTCATTCTGTTGTAGTTGGGTCAGCACTTGACATGTTGTGAGTACCTAGTAATAAAGACCACAGTGACTTGTGTGTGATTCCTCACCTGGAGTACTGTTTATGTAAACAATCGTATTATGTCAATAACAGTGTGTGAGTTAGAACCAGATACAGTGTTAGGACAGGATATAAGATTCCTCCCTCATGTTTACCCAGTACAACCACAACTGTCCCATCTGGCATTGGTGGTGGCACAATGTTAAGGGGTAAATGGTACAGGTAGCTGAGCCAAAGATGCCAGCTGTAGGGATGAACACAATACAGAATCTGAAGATGATTCTTTTGTGACAATCCCATCGATGTTGTCCCCTGTGTCCTGCTACCATGCCCTGGGAGCAGCCAGCCATGCTAGGAAGCTTTCTGAAGTACTAGACCAGCAGTGCTGCCAGAGGCACCATCTCCTTGGTTTCCTTGATGTCCTCTGTAAATGGGTAGAAGTTAAGAAGGTCTGTGGATGTTGGTGCCCCAGGATAAAGATCATACTGTGGCCCAATCCAGGGGCTAGGGCGAATTGCAGAGGTAAAGTTGAGCATTTCATTGGAAGTTTGCCCAACTGGCTTTTACCTCAGAGAGCAGTAACTTTACTTGGGATCCAGCCTAACATCCAGCTCTAGGCGTGATCCCACACTGGGGAGTCCACAAAGTAGTGTGAGTGAGTTGACTGAGGTAACTGTTGCACTATGTGACATAAGAGATCTGACAAAGTGGAGTATCTTGGTCAGGAACATTGAGTGAATTGGAGTGGTTTGATATGAAGAGAGGAATCCCACCATGGTATTGTATTTGTTGTTATCTAGAAACATATTTTTCTTAAGTTATTGTTCGAAGCCACGTACAGAAACTTCTGCTTTGCCACCTGAGGCCAGAGGGAATGGGGCTGTGAATATATGGTCACCGTTAGTAGACTGGCACAAAGAAGATAATTCAGCAGACGTAGATTGTGGGCTATTGCTTGATACCTAGAACTAACAGACACCTTAAAATAATAAGTTTGAGATCTGGGTTAATATAGTGATTGCAATAGAAGACATTCTGGCATAGAAGTAGTTGAAGAATACATTTGTACCACATACTCAAATTTACATAGTGCATGAATGATGATAAGTCACATTTTGCTGAGAAAAGCTACAGTGAATTCCATGGAACTTGTAGCATGGAGCAGGCTACACTGCAGAGCTGTGGAGTGACCTGGTAGTTGTAGCAGGTTGCATATGTGGTGGCCTTACACTTAACACCTCATTTGATTCCCAGTCAATAGTTATGGTGCCCATTGCTGTCATGTGGATGGTGTCATACTAGTCACCATGGAGATTCTGCAGGATGAGAAGGCAGAAACAGTGAGGCATAACAACCCTGCATTCTTCATTTTCCAGGAGGCTTAGAGTGACTCTGGTGATGACCTGTAATTGATGCTAGAGGAAGAGATTTGTGCATAGTTCCAATGCTGGTGTGAGAGGTAGGTTTGCAGATCAGCCATTGATGGTAATGTGCTGTATCTGTAGAAGTAGGCAGTTATTGCCAATTACAAACTCAGATCTATGTAGTGTGGATTTGGAGTAGTAATTTACTTTTCCTAAGAAGCCTTAAAGTTCCTTCTGGTCTGTTGCCAGTGGTAAGTAATGACTGCTTCAAGATGAGCTGTATCAGTCCTGTGCCTTTACTGATAAGGATGTGCCATAGATATTGCACTTGAGTATGGAAGAATCCACATTTATCAAAATTAGGCTTTATACCATTCTGCTGGAGTTTTGTAAAGAACAGGTACAGATTGTGAAGATGTTCAGCTTCTGTATGACGTATGACATATCTGACACTCAAGTAATAGCTATATATATATATATATATATATATATATATATATATATATATATATGAGTGTGTACAGAGAACAGTATCATGTTAAGATTTCTTCTGGTTCCAATTGAGTATGGAGAATGGGAAACATGGCTGCTCATTAGCATTTTTGTACACTGTAATTAGTATTATTTTGTTTTTACAGCCCATGTATAAGTGATACATAAGGGAAGGTGAATTTCTCTAAATTCTCCACTTAATATATCTTCTTAAACACTTGTTTGTAAACTTTTGTTAATGCCTTCTGTATATCTTCAAGTGTCTGTCAAATAAGGTTATCCAACATTTGGATGATGCTCTCCCAAGAGTCAAACAAACCTGTGACAAGTCACACTGCCTTCTTTGTATACACAGCAAATCAACTGTTCATTCTATTTGGTGGGGGCCCATATACTTGAGCAATATTCTAAGATTCGATTGACAAGTGACATTTAAGCATTCTCCTTTATAGACTGATTGGATTTTCCCAGTATTCTACCACCTGTCACACACAGCAGACCATATGTGAGCATTTACTTATTTAGCACCCATATTATCACATTAATGATATTGGACTTTTAAAAAACCAAAACAGTCTAAAATACTACATATTTTTATCATGTACAAAATCTTAACATTATCAGCAACACATCTTTACAGCAGAAACATTATTCTGCTTAATCAGATTATAAAATTATATACATACATACAGATAAAATTGATTTTACTGAAACTATTAAATATGACAACTTTACTGAAATAGGCATAGTAACTTATGGCACTATAGTTATGTGCAGAATTAGATACATACATTGACCAAAGCAGTTCACTTTTATCTAAGAATACCCTGATAATTATGAAATTTTGTTTAGACAGATTATGAGCAGACCTGCAGATTTGAGCAAAATTATAGGTATTCATTAATGGTGTAGCAGCTGTTGTTTATTAGTACATTTTTTATATCTTTTTTAAAAGTATTAATGTCTGGTATTGTTTGATGTTATCAGGCAAAACACTGTAAAGAATGTTTGCTTTGTAAACAACACTGTCTTGATATATTGATTTTCTGTGTACATCCCTGTGATAATCACCCCCGTTCGTTGTTTGATAATTGTGAGTCTCACTGTTAAAAGCAGAAACTTGATGGTTTTTAATGAAGTAGATTATTTCAAATATAAATATAGATTCCTTAAAGGTACTTCTACATGATTGTCTGTAAGCAACATCACTTATTAATCTTACAGCTTTCTTTCGAAGTTTAAAAGACTGCTTTGTGACAGAGGTACTTCCCTAGAATACTACATCATACCACAGTAGACTATGGATGTATGCATAATAAGCACTGTTTCAGTATTGCACAAAACTTTAAGCATGCTTAATATGTAACAATGCTTGTTAATTTTTTTGTTAATCATTCTACATGTTTTCCCATCTTAGATGCTCACCCACATGTAATACTAAAAATTCTATGTAATTCTTTTTCTGAATTTCGCTATTCGATAATGTGAATTTTACATTGGTCCTATTTTTGTGTCTTGTATGGTTGACGATCATCCATACAGTTTTATTGTTACTGACAACCAGACAATTATCTTTAAACGATTTTTCAGACATTTCTGCTATTTTTTCAATCTTTTGCTGCATCTCATAATCATTCTTCCCTTTTATAAAGAAGCTGGTATCACCAGCAAATAATATAGTATCAGCTGTTGAAAATTGCTACAAGAATAACAATGGTCCCATTACCAAGCTCTGGGGCACCCCATAATTAACTCTTTTATATTCAGAATGACATACATTATGATCTTGAGAAATTTTCACTCTTTGCTTTCTATTAGTTAAATACTTGAACCACTGATTGTAAATATCATGGACACCATAATTATATAGTTATGACAATAGTAGATTATGATTTATAAGATCAAACACTTTGGAAACGTCGAAAATCAACCCACAGTCCAGTTTCTTCTCCTCTATAGCTTTCTAAACAAGTTTTAGGAAATTGAAGAGAGCTGTTTCTGTAGATTTCCCTTTTCTGAACCATTCTGTTCCTTTACCAGAATTTTATATTTGTTTAGGAAGTCTAGCAATCTGTCATACATTATTCTTTCAATTATTTTCGAAAATGTGGATTATAGTGATGGTGGTCTGCAATTTTTAATGTCAAACTTGTCACCACTTTTATAAACTGTTATTACTGTTGACTACTGAAGTTTACTTGGAAACACACCAATTTCAAAGGAGTTATTGATTATTTAGACAAGTTGAGAGACAGCATTATCGGCACTATGTTTAATAATTTCGTCAGTGATACAAACAAATGTGCAGGTCATTTAACTCTTTACTTTACTGATAGCCCTTTGCACTACTTCGAGTATTACGGGATATAGGAACATAGTCTTTTTATTTATTGGAGTTATTACCTTTGTCTTTGGATTATATATACTTGTGGTGATGGTTTTCCTATCATTACCTATTAGAATTGGTTGATCAAGAACTTCATTTATTTGCTTTATGTTGATTTTAATACTTGTATTTTCATATTTCCCTGTATGATTATTCATAACTTTCCACACAGATTTCATTTTGATATTTCCTTTTCTGATATAGGAATCATTGTGCTTCTTTTTTTGCAGCAACTATAGCTTTCCTGTGCTTTTTTTCTATAATACTTTACATAAGGTTTTAAGATATTATTTTGCTTTGCATGCTATATAGCGTTCTATGACTTTCTGATGACTCTTTAATGTCACTTGTTAACCATGAATTTGAGTTTTTGTTTATTTTTGTTTTTCTCCGAAAAATTGAAATATCATAACAGTATTTATAATTTGACAGGAGTTTGATGAATTATATGTCTACAGAAGTATTGGTTTCGATGTTCCATTTTACATTTTTTAACATAAGATTAAAGACCCTAATGCTGTTGTCATTAATTACTCTTCTCTCAATATATCTCTTTCCTCATAAGATTCATTTACAGTCAATTTAATTACTTGATGGTTAGAGAAGCCTATATCCAATACTTCAGATTTAAAACTACATTTTGATTTATCAATGACTATTTGATCAGTAGTACTTCCACTTCTGCTGTCATATCTGGTGATATCTTCTACACATATGTCCATATTGTATGTTTTTAGTAGATTGACCAGTTTCTGCCCTTTTTTTAGAGATGTGCTTAAAATTAACATTGAAATCCCCAAGCATAATTATGTATTTTGACTGACTACTGAGACAGTTCAGAAGCTTTTCCACACTTTCAGAGAACAATTCAGAATTGCCTATATTCATATGCAATTATAATTTTTCTTTCTGTTAATTCACATAAACAATACTCAAAATCCTTTACAATACAGCATATATTTTTAAACCTGATTTCCTTTGAAACTCATATACATGCTCCACTCCCTCTGCGTGTTTCCCTGCAAAAGGTGCTGATCAACTGGATGTGTCATTGAAAAGGACCTCTAGCTCATATAACTTACCGGTTACACCCTGTACATTTTGAAATAGGAGAGTTAATGAATTATTCAGTTCTATGAGAGGCACATTTCTTGCCTGGTTAATTCTCTGAAGAGCAGATGCTAGTCTTCTTTTCATTTCTGTCTTCATTTTCACCTCCTGGGGGCCCTGGAATTCCTGTTGGTTGTATTCTTCAGCAGTGAATTGGGCCATAAGAAAATCATTCACATATTGTTAGGATGCTATCCTCTGCCTGGGGTCTTGTTGCAATCTGCTGTTTTTATATTCTGTCCACTCTGGTACAGGTTCCTCTGAAGCCTTTTTACATGGTGATATTGTCTTTTGTGCTGATTTCTTGTCATTTGTTCATTCCATAGGATGCATATTTACTGTTAACTGATTTCGTAATCCTACCAATTGTTACACCCAGGTATTTGTACAAGATGGCTAGTACTAAGTGTGTTTCACTGATATTGTAGCCATTGTATACTATGTCTTTTTTTCATTTTGTGAGAAGCATTATTTTACTTTTCTGTGCATTTAAAGCAAATTGCTTATCTTTGCACCACCTTAAAATTTTATAAAGATTCGACTGAATGTTCTTGTACCTTTTTTTCAGAGAATACTTCACACAGAAAACTGCATCACTTGGGGTAAGTCTGAGGTTCTGGTTTGATATTGTCTGCCATATCATTAACATATAACATGAACAACAAATGTTCCAGCACACTTTTATGGGCACATCTCAAGTGCTTGATCTCTGTTGATTACTATTCATCTAAGGTAACATAGGGGAGAGTGGGGCACATTGAACCATAAAAAATATTTCTCTGTGTTACTCATCCAATAATTTTACTACAGAGTTGTGATTTACAGATGTTACAGTTTAATCATTCAAGTATCGAATGGCCTTATATGATTGCATTGTCATTAATTGTTTTTTAGCTGCAGGCCTTTGAAGAAAATGTGGTAAATGGTTCATTGTGCCCCACATTTGGGGTACAATGAACCACTTTAAACAGGTTCATTGAAAGAACCTATTTAGCATACAAAGCAAGTGTAAATATACTTTAAACATAATGCATACACACATTCCATGTGTGAATCATATAATTAAATCTGTAGGCACACAATCATGTTACTTATTTTGGAATTACCGAACATCAGTGGACTCAAAGCTGATTCCAAATTTTAAATATGATTTTTGTCTCTTTGTCACATCATCAGTAGCAAGTCGTGGGAGCACATAAAGTATGTTGCTATCTGGAACAAAAGCTTCATTCTTTACCTAATTCTTTCTCCTGCTCCACAGAAAATACCTTACGATTGTGATAGTTGGTGTCAATCTTTCTCTGGTGCCACATTTAATGTCTTGAACATACCAATGTACAGTTGGGTAAGGTATTAAATGAGATTTAGCTGCTTGGCGAACTGCCATGCCCTTATTAAGAACATCCTGTACAGCTTCTTGCATAACGTAATGGTCAGTTTTACCTCTGTCCGTCTTTCTGCAGTATGAAAGAACCATGTTCAAACCTGATAATACAAAACAGGACTGCTGAACGTCTGTGATTTAAAAGCCTTAAATTTCTACACATATGTTTTACCCATGCTAAGGAAACAAAGTACAGAGTGCTTGTATTGGACAATTAAAAGATTCCTGGGGCACAATGCACCATGGCTCATTGTGCCCCGGGAGAGCTTGGTTCAATGTGACCCTACAGTACATATTTCAAACAACGCTCATGTGACGTTATGTATGAACATTGTTAATATTTGAAGATCTTTATCATTAAAATACAGTATTGATATTGTTACAATGACATACTTTCTCTAAAATTTGGTGACAAAGGACTGAACAAAATTCAAACTATCTATGTCCCCAAAAATTACTTCACTGTTGCGAAACTAACATATCACCAGTACAACACTAATGGCGGGAACTAGATGCTGCAGAAAACAAGTGGCACTTGGTAGAGCAGTACTGACACACACGCACAGAGGAAAAAATAATTTACCACCTTATACTGAAATTATGCTACCTGATTCATTGTGCCCCATGGTTCAGAGTGCCCCACTCTCCCCTACTATTTCCTGTCTACCAAGTTATCTTCAACTGTGTCAAAAATCTTGTTTGATACTCAATATATTCATAATTAGTAAACCTTGGTATGGTACTAGGTGAAATGCTTCTCAGAAGTCCATAAATTCTGCAGTCATCTGATTTCCTTGATCCATGGCTATCAGGATGTCACATGAGAAAAGCACAAGTAGGTTTTGCATGAACAATGTTCTTGGAATTCGTGCTGGTTGACATGGGAGAGGTCATTTTGTTTCAGGTAATTTGCAACGATTGAGCTCAGGACATGTTCAAGGATTCTACAATAGATGGGCTGTCAATAAGACCGAATGACAATTTTCTGGATCATTTCTGTTATCCTTCAGGTACACAGGTGTGACCTGTGTTCTTTTGTAATCATAGGGATAGTTTGTTGTTAATAGATGTATGATATATTACAGTGAAAATGGGAGCTAATTCAGCTGTCAACTCCGTATGCAATCTGACAGAGATCCCACTGCATCCTGCATCCTTGTTTGATAGCTCCCATCTTTCCACTGGTGTGGCTCTTGGTTTAATACCTTCAGTTTCGATTCTTTGGTCATCCATAAGTTTGTGAACACTAACATTGGCCTCATTGACAATCTTTACATATAACCAGAGTTTCTTTGGGTTTTGGTAGATGTTAATGGCCTAATTCACTGCCGTCTTGACAGCCAAATACATTTCATTCTTCATCCCTCTACCAATGGCGTATAGGACTGGCTGTGCCTGGAACATTTTTTATTGTGCATTTGCTTTCAGAGTAATACAAGTTTCAAAATCATTGGTCTTGCCTAATGAGTCTTGAAAGAGACCCCGAAATTCATTGCCCAGTTCAGATAAAATGTTGTTAGGTATTAATGTGTTGTCTGACAAAACATTTTCCTGTATTTGCATGCCAGACAAATCTAAGGTATTGTAGGAGTGACAAGTCGATAGTCGACAAGACACTGAGAGATTCTCTCTACGAGCGGGGTTCTTTGGAGGACACGATGAGTGTTCATTTTCCTGCGTTAACGTATGTATCAAGTGTGTTTGTGCGTTACAATAAAGGTGGTCGTTCACAGTATAAATTCCACACAAGTGTTTTCCTTTATGTAGTGAAATTACCCCTACATAAGTGGTGACCCCGTAACTAAGCAGTGTGACAGTAGGCAAGTTTCTTGAGATACTTTCCGCGGCGTCTCGTATCGACATGTCGTCTGCACAGAATCTCTTCCGCGACATCGACGGCGTCATCCAAAACATCAAAAAGGAGCTCGACACGATGCTGCAAAACCCTCAGTTCACAGTGTCACGGACGCCTACATCTCAAACCGTCTTCGCCCACGACGTTACGTTTCCAACCAAGCCGCGTGTGCCGGCGGGTCCCGCGCCGCCGACACAGGACATTGCCTCGCACAACCAGCGCGCAGGACAGCCGTGTACCGCAAGTCTCTAGAGGAACGGAGGGTTCCAAATGATTGGAAAAGAGCACAGATAGTCCCAGTCTTCAAGAAGGGTCGTCGAGCAGATGCGCAAAACTATAGACCTATATCTCTTACGTCGATCTCTTTTAGAATTTTTGAACATTTTTTTGCTCGCGTATCATGTCATTTCTGGAAACCCAGAATCTACTATGTAGGAATCAACATGGATTCCGGAAACAGCGATCGTGTGAGACCCAACTCGCCTTATTTGTTCATGAGACCCAGAAAATATTAGATACAGGCTCCCAGGTAGATGCTATTTTTCTTGACTTCCAGAAGGCGTTCGATACAGTTCCGCACTGTCGCCTGATAAACAAAGTAAGAGCCTACGGAATATCAGACCAGCTGTGTGGCTGGATTGAAGAGTTTTTAGCAAACAGAACACAGCATGTTGTTATCAATGGAGAGACGTCTACAGACGTTAAAGTAACCTCTGGCGTGCCACAGGGGAGTGTTATGGGACCATTGCTTTTCACAATATATATAAATGACTTAGTAGATAGTGTCGGAAGTTCCATGCGGCTTTTCGCGGATGATGCTGTAGTATACAGAGAAATTGCTGCATTAGAAAATTGTAGCGAAATACAGGAAGATCTGCAGCGGATAGGCACTTGGTGCAGGGAGTGGCAACTGACCCTTAACATAGACAAATGTAATGTATTGCGAATACATAGAAAGAAGGATCCTTTATTGTATGATTATATGATAGTGGAACAAACACTGGTAGCAGTTACTTCTGTAAAATATCTGGGAGTATGCGTACGGAACGATTTGAAGTGGAATGATCATATAAAATTAATTGTTGGTAAGGCGGGTACCAGGTTGAGATTCATTGGGAGAGTCCTTAGAAAATGTAGTCCATCAACAAAGGAGGTGGCTTACAAAACACTCGTTCGACCTATACTTGAGTATTGCTCATCAGTGTGGGATCCGTACCAGGTCGGGTTGACGGAGGAGATAGAGAAGATCCAAAGAAGAGCGGCGCGTTTCGTCACCGGGTTATTTGGTAACCGTGATAGCGTTACGGAGATGTTTAATAAACTCAAGTGCCAGACTCTGCAAGAGAGGCGCTCTGCATCGCGGTGTAGCTTGCTCGCCAGGTTTCGAGAGGGTGCGTTTCTGGATGAGGTATCGAATATATGGCTTCCCCCTACTTATACTTCCCGAGGAGATCACGAATGTAAAATTAGAGAGATTAGAGCGCGCACGGAGGCTTTCAGACAGTCGTTCTTCCCGCGAACCATACGCGACTGGAACAGGAAAGGGAGGTAATGACAGTGGCATGTAAAGTGCCCTCCGCCACACACCGTTGGGTGGCTTGCGAGTATCAATGTAGATGCAGATGTAGATGTAGACACGCCGATATCAGACCCAAAGTGCTCCCGTTTTCATCACCCGCGTCGGTACCGCTCCCACGAGTTTCGCACTTTCCGTTCGCCAGTGATCGTGGGCCCCCCGCGTCGCGGTTACAAATTCGACCCCCACCTTTCGTTCCCGAGCGTCCGGAAATTTGATTCACTATTATGGAGAACATTTTCGTGCAGCAACAAACAGTCAACGATTTTCAACAGTTCACGCTAGTGATATGCAACCTGGATCAACGTGCGTCGTCAGTGGTATCGGATATAATTATGCAACCCCCACCACAACAAGCCTACGCCACTCTCAAGGCGGCTTTAATTTCGCGTTGTACAAAACCTGTGGATCAGCGGATATCACAGCTCCAGTACCACGAGAAACGCGGTGAAAGGTGCCTTCAGACTTTTACCGGCATTTACGTGCTATGGTGGACCCTTCCGTGTTCTCAGACATATTACTTTTGCACATATGGCAACAGCAGTTACCTCCGCAGGTGGGATTAACCTTAATTGCTTACGAGGGCCGGCCATTGAGCGAGTTGCTGCAAGTAGCCGATAGAGCGCACTCCCTGTTCGACTCGCGCGCCACAGTGGCCGCCGCCGCAACCACCTCGGCCAAGGACACCAGCCGAGCACGGCCAGAGCTGGTCGACGCGGCGCCTCCAGCTTCTGCTGCCACGACCGCACGACGAGCGCCGGACGCGACCGAAGATTTCCGATCTCTCCGCGCTGCCATCGATCAGCTGACTGCCCAGCTGCAGTGGCTAGAGCCACGTGACGTTGCGGCGGCTGACACACACGTGTCGTCGCCAGCCGACGCGACTGCCGCGTCACGCAAACAACGGCACCGGTTATTGCTGGTTCCACCTGCGCTTCGGCGCGCAAGCTACGAAGTGTAAGACGCCGTGCTCGCACCCAAACGCATCCCACGGCCTGCTTTAGGCGCAGCCGACCGTGACAACAAGCAACTGCGCCTAAACTCACAGACGCATGGAAGGGGAACACCCCCATTTCAGCACGAGCCTACGTTATGTGGATCGACTTCTCCCACAGCTGTAAGGTACCCTGCTTCACAAAGACTTTTCGTTCCTGATCGCTATACAGGATGGATGTTCTTGGTTGACACCGGCTCAGATGTCAGCACTCTGCCTGTAAATTTCTTCCCTTCAGACAAACGCACTGAAGAGACCACTTTGAAAGCAGTCAACGACTCAGTCATCCACACATATGGACAGAAAACACTGCCAGTGGACATTGGGCTACCAGAAGAATGCAACTGGACCTTCATTATGGCCGATATCGACCAACCTATACTAGGTGCTGATGTCCTGGCAAAACATGCATTGTCCATGGATTTACACAAGTCACAACTCGTCCATTCTGTCAATGGATTTGTTATTCCGGGAGCACCGACGACAGTCTCACAGACGACTTCAAACACAACTTGCAACGAAGCCACACCTTCCGCAGAACCAGACAGCTGTGTCCCACATGAGCCCCACACCTGGGGGCCTAATGCAGCAACAGAATCAGCAAGCAGCACCCACACCCGCACTATCCACACTCGGGAAGGCCGGGAGGTGAAGTTTAAGTACCCCACCGTACCGTGTGCTCCGCACTTCAGGGGGGGGGGGGGGCTGTGTGGGAGTGACAAGTCGATAGTCGACAAGACACTGAGAGATTCTCTCTATGAGCGGGGTTCTTTGGAGGACACGATGAGTCTTCGTTTTCCCGCGTTAACGTATGTATCAAGTGTGTTTGTGCGGTGCAATAAAGGTGGTCGTTCACAGTATAAATTCCACACAAGTGTTTTCCTTTATGTAGTGAAATTACCCCTACAGTATCAATACAAAAAATATTTGGACTGTCTTTTGTGCATAGTACCACAAATGACACAGTTTTAGTTTCCTTTTTAGAAGTTGCAGGTAGAGCACACATCACAAGATCCGGAATATCACCTCTATTGTAAGTGGACCGTACAGTTTGCGACTCTCAGAAGTTTTGACTAACGTAACTGTTAATATGTTTAACACAGTGACTACGTAATTGTTAATATGTTTAACACAGTGACTACGTAATTGTTAATATGTTTAACACAGTGACTAATGCTACTGTGTCTAGTTGCATATGCAGATGTTGTTGAGAAACGTTCAAAGACATGAATAACTTAGGTTTTCTCTGGATTGAGGACAATGCTATCGCTTTGTGACTGATTTAACTACTGACTTGGAACTGGCAGACTTCACGATGTTTGCTTCAGGAACTAGTTTTGACACAATTATAGTCACACTATAATATTGCTTTTCTAATGAACGAACACCTGACTTGTTTTGAAATTGTTTTGCATGCAGACTGATTGAATGTGTCTACATTTGCTACATTTAAAGCATTGTGCCTTTCTACAAGGACAAGCTTGCCGCTTACGTGCGTTGAAGCATTGCGGACATAACTTTACTTTGTTTATCGGTTCCTTAGTGAGAGGCAGGTGTTTCCTACTTCCACCTGATTGCACAGGACATGCTGGGCTGGGCCAGTTCGCACTGGGCCACGGTACATAGCCTGCATCCATAGGCTGTTTACTACTGCCACTAGCCTGAACATCACTATATCAAATATGTCTTGGTGACCCAACTAATCGACAGGCTATTGTTTGATAGTTTGCTGCTTTCTACACAATGTAAAAAAATTTAAACCTTGCAGCTGCTACAGAAATCTGTTCATCAAAATGCTTCTCTAAAACTGCTCCTAAATTGTCAAAGGTAACATTCTCAGTACAAGTTGCGGGAAACAGTTTACAAAACCACTGGTGAGATTCAACACTGACTGTTGAAAGAAAATGAGCAAATCACGCTGTACATTGTATGTGATAGACTGAGAAATGTGCCTGCAGCTGCGCAATCTTCCTGCTGTACATCATACTCTCGGAACGAAGGTGCACAGGCACATTTAGAATCCTTCAGCGTAGCCTGGGTAGCAGGATGCCATGCTGTTATGTTTGATTGGAACTCCTAGACTCTATTCATACTATCCATAATATTTTTGGATCTTTAGTGCCTGAAACTGAGCGACTTGTACAAGTGACATTTCTGGCACAACAATGACAAGTAAAAGTTCAAGTAATGACTAATTCTAAGAAAAGTGAAAGCAGAGTACTGCACAACAATGAAATACAGTATACACTCAGGAAGTTGTCTTCTGCATGAATTCTGTGATAAGAACATCTAAGTACATGTAAATACTGGTGTGTAACAGCCAGATCTGAAACAGGCACAAATTTTCTCGAATTCAAACAGCAGTTTCAAAATCTTATTTTTCCTTGTCACCAGATGTTGTAGTTCGTAGCGTCAGCACCGATCAATGTGTACCTGAGAGGTAGACATGCATACAAAATAAAATTCTGTTCAGAAAGGTGCACGGCAATCAGAGCATGACAAACATCATCTTAAAAAAGTTATACAGAGAATAGTCAACTTACAAATTGAAGACAGGCCTCTGGTGCGGTAAAAAGTCTTTTGCCTAATGATGGCCTTGGCATGTACAATAGTAAGTCTCTGAACAATAGTTCAATTGCATCTGGCTGAGGTCAAGGTTTCAGAAAGATAATTGTACTAGCCATGGATGTCTCTGAGATGAAGTAAACACTGATTAGCAATGTGCATCACTGTACTGCTAAGTGGCTCCCTGGTGTCATTGAGAACTATAATGGGTGGATCCCAAACATAACTGAGGAGTAACTGGAAAGTAGCTGGAACTGCCACTGCATATGGTGCCTCTGCATGTGGTCAAGCCTCATGCTCTGGTGGAACTGCTGCACTGGTGATGGGACTTGCTGCTGCTTGGGGTTGGACAGCACTCATTGCAGTAGCGACTGCTGGTGAACGACCACTGCACTTGGTCTGCCAACTTTGGAGTCTTCAATGATGATGGCCCCCTGTGTCCAAGCACTCTAGCTTTTGTGTAGGCATATGCTGACAGCCTTGTATTGAGATCATCCACAGCCATCGACTTCACCCTTGCCATTTGGATTGGCTGGCTCTGAGCACTATGGGTCTTTACATCTGAGGTCATCAGTCCCCTAGAACTTAGAACTACTTAAACCTAAGGACATCACACACATCCATGCCCGAGGCAGGATTCGAACCTGCGACCGTAGCGGTCGCGCAGTTCCAGACTGCAGCACCTAGAACCGCTCGGCCACACTGGCTGGCTTGCCACTTGGAAAATACACCAAATGTACTCTGATATGACCTTCAATTTTTCACGTTTTGTTCCTTGTTGTTCATAACGTCTTTGGTAATGAAACAGATGTCCCTGCCATCGGCCTTTCTGAAGTGATGCATAATTGTTTTCAATGACCACCCATTATTTTTTGTTTCAATTATCACTAAAAGTCTCATAAATTTGTTCAAAATCAGTTATGTCCTTGGAAGGCATTTGCACCAGTTCTTCATTCTACAGGATTTCAGTAATACTGATAATTTCAAGTTTCTTGATCAAACCAAAGATAAAGTTTGCAGGAGTCTCTTCTCTTTTCTCTGCAAATACGTCATGTGACAATGATGGTAATTAAATTGGTATAAAACCTCTAACACCTAGTTTGCATCTGTCCTCACTGTCCAAAATACAAATATGAAATGTCAACTTACAGATCACTACATCACTCACACACAAATACTATAGACTCAGAATAAGCTTCTCTTGCACTGCCAAGGCACTGTGTGCTGCATAAATCGATTACCTGCAGCTGATTTTGTTAAATGGGTAGCTAAAATGTGTGATACTAATATCTATAGGATTGGCTATGCCTGTGTACAAAACACGAGTTCATTGCCAATAAGACATTAATCAAATGTAAGTTGCCAGGCAGAAAAGTAAGAAGCAGCCTAGAACATCACCACATTCTTCCAGTACTGCTACAGTCAGCAGAAATTTAAAGGATGTGAGCATGCTGCCAGTGCTGTGCTGACTTCAGTGTCAAGTAGTAAATACTAATCTCCCACATCTCCAATTGTCTGGTTACTAGATACCGTTTCCCACATATTTCCATTTGTCTGTTATAGAGCATCATATTGGCAAGATGTTTTATGCCCTCAGAGAATTAAAGTATTACATAGCTAACTAAAAGAAGAGCATTAAATAATAATAACAATAGTGGCTTCACTTGGCGCTATGCAAATTTGGCTGTCAATGTTCGTCCCCTATACGAGTGCTGTTGACATGTTACAATTTTAAGCACTACAGTACTGCAAATGTACTTAGCATTCAGATTACAGAAATAACTCACCAAACCGTTTCAGTGTATTGGATCTACCACAAGCTAATAACAGAAAGGTTAAGATGCAGCATGATGAGTGATTTGGAGCTTAAATTTTAGTAAAGAGAAGGAACTGTATCATAACAGCATCACACAGAAACAGAATGTGTCACTGGATTTAAACTCTGTTCATATGCCATGATGAGCGTATATCTTCATAAGAAGGATATGAAAGCTTACAAAATTGAGAAAGTTTAATAATGCTTTTCAAGAAACAAAATAGAACAGAGCTCAGCCATAATTAGTAAGTGTGAAATGATATGTTCAGGTGTTCTTAGTACGTTTTTGATTGTTTTCAAGGATGATTTGATCTTATTGGGGACTGTAGATCAACACAAAACATAAACTACCTTACCATTTGCGTACAGTTTTAGGCAATTTTTGATCAACACAACAACACAAAATACATAGATATACGAGGGTGCGTCAAATGAAAACCGTAAATATTTTATTAAATATTATTTATTGCGCAGAAGTGGTAGAAAGCTGTATCACTTCTCAACATAATGTCCCCCACGCTCAATGCAAGTCCTCCAGAGTTTACAAAGTGCAAACATATGGAAATCACTTGGGGCAGGTCTGGTGTGTATGGTGGATGAGGAAGACACTCAAAATGCAGGTCTGTAATTGTTGCAACTGTTGTATGGGCAGTGGGGGGCCTTGCATTGTCATGTTGCAAAAGGACACCTGCTGACAGCAATCCACGTCACTTTGATTTGATTGCAGGCCTCAGATAATTTTTTAGGAGATCTGTGTAGGATGCACTGGTGACAGTGGTCCCTCTAGGCATGTAACGTTCCAAAATGACGCCTTTTTTGTCCCAAAAGAATGTCAGCATAACCTTCCCTGCTGGTGGTTCTGTTCGAAACTTCTGTGGTTTTGGTGACGAGGAAAGGTGCCATTCGTTGCTCGCTCTCTTCTTTACCAGTTGGTGGAAGTGAACCCAGGTTTCGTCCCCAGTAACGATTCTTGCAAGGAAACCATGACCTTCTCGTTTAAAGTGCTGAAGAAGTTCACAAGCATCAACATGTCATTCTCTCATTTCAGGAGTCAGTTGCCGTGGCACCCATCTTGCAGACACTTTGTGAAACTCCACAATGTGGTGTGCTGACCCATGACTAATCTGTATACATGCTGCAATGTCATTCAGTGTCACTCGGCGGTTTTCCTTCACTATGGCTTCAACTGCTGCAATGTTCTGTGGAGTCACAATTCGTTGTGCCTGACCTGGACGAGGAGCATCTTCCACTGAAGTCACACCTCACATCCTACTCCATTCATAGATTTTCTGCTAAGACAAACATGCATCATCGTACTGAACCTTCATTCGTTGATGAATTTCACTGCGCAAAAACCGAATAACAGAACGCTGTTCTTCCCTGGTGCAAGTCGCAAGTGGGGCGGCCATCTTTATACTGATACTGCAACGGTATGTGGCCCATCTGAACTATGCTGCCACCTACAGGCCATTATGTACGCTGTTTGTAGCACGCTTACCAACTTACAGGCTAACAGCGCAGATATTTACATTTGTTATTACAAATTTAAAGTTTTAATTGACTCACCCTCGTATATGATAGCTCTGAATTCTTCCAGAGATTGCTTAACTCAAGGGAAATATAAATGAGAACACCACATCATTGCATCAAGAGGAGGAAAAAACAGAAATGTGGTGGTAATATCAGCGTGTTGACGCTGATTTTCTTATCACTCATCACACATACCTGAAGCTCACTACAGTATTCCCTTTGTGAGGAACCAATCCTCAATATTTAATTTACCAAAACAAATAAGCCTTATGGATGACTGGTAATAGTGCAGTTAACAACTCCCAAAATAGTTCAAATAATAGAACAGTGCCCTAGTTATGTTTTAGCATGCTTAACATGATGCTGCTCCGGAGTTTTGTTGCATTTTCAGTAATGTCTAGCACTTGAAAAAAATGTACCAGTAAGTCATACCATATTTTTTTATTTACATTCTTACTGACACAGTTGCAGACTTTTGAAGGACCACTGTTTTTACAAAAGTAATATGTAAGGAATGGAACAAACATCATCTGACAGCCTCACATGTTCCGTGGCATCATCACCTTTTAAATTACAATCAGGGGACAGAACACCTATGACTAATAGATGATTTTACTTTTTGGGAACACAGAGGATGTGGTTGCAGCAGCAACCACTTTAGTGATCATGCCAAATGACATGGACAACACTTATGACAGGCAAATGCCAATATACAAGCTGAAACACGTAAGATAAAACCTGTTTATGTGTCACATCAAGGTTTCAAGAGGACTTCTAATCTGTGTTGTTTTTCACTTTTCATCCATTACATGCTTTAGTGGTGTTTCACCATCGCCGTGTGGGATTAGCCAAGCGGTCTAAGGCACTGCACTCTTGTACTTTGCGGCTGGTCCTGGCAGAGGTTCGAGTCCTCCCTCGGGCATGGGTGTGTGTGTTTGTCCTTAGGATAATTTAGGTTAAGTAGTGTGTAAGCTTAGGGATTGATGACCTTAGCAGTTAAGTCCAATAAGACTTCACACACATTTGTATCACCATCATCTGCAAGTTGTCTCTATCTTACTTAACAGAAATTTTTTTTCTTCATGTCCATAGACATGCACCCTCCTCGAATCTGGGTACTGCAGATTTAACATTGCCAACCACAACAAAAGCTACATAATCACTGTGTATCTTGGGTTTTCACAGTTGTCACTCTTTTTACAGAAAAGCACACCAATTATTTGAGGTAGCTCTGATTTTGATGCTGATCTGTGCTCAAGATGGATACAGATCTTTATGGAACCTGGAATTCGGTTTCTGTCACTTCCTCATTCAGCACTTACCGAGTTGCAGAAAGGAGTTGGTCTAACACCATGGTGCATGGGTGCTGTCCTCAATTCCCACCACATAAACTTGGCAGCGTTATACATGCCTTTCATCTACTCACATTTCCTGTGATGACACCCGTCCATCTGGATATCTGGTGCATGATATAGTTTACCACGTGTCTGTTGGAAAAGAAAATCCATGATGGTCTACTGATTCTCCACTCAATTTTACATGAAGGAGCTATTGTAGTACAGTAATAAGAACACAGTTATGCTAGATTATGGATGCCTAAATTGATACTTTATCCCAAAAATATTAGTTGAGAAAAGTATGACATTCCAAGGTCATAAAAATATGCTCTCCTGGATTGGGACCTTTGTCTGTGGGTAAAACACAGCCCCATATGTGGCATATTTGGCATACTGCACAATAATGTGACAAGTTGGAGGGATTTGAATTAGCTTGATGCAGTCCCAGGTTGCTAAAAGTTGATTCTACCAATCAGTCTGACAATGGTGTTTGAAGGTTTTCCACATTCATCCAGTGGGATATTGGCCCTAGGCTACACTTTTATCCAAAAAAAAAATGCAGGTTCAAAGTCAATTTTCTTCAGATTCAGTTATTCCAGCCTGCGCTAAAAATGGGAATAATGAAAATAACGCAATAAGTCCATTAATGTGAACAGATGTGTAGTCTTGTAAGCAAACAAAGTCTTACAGACAATAACAGAGCTGAATAAACCTTTGTAAAAGTGGCATTTGTGATGTCATCCTACAGGATTCTCTCTATCATTCTGACTTTTTCCTTATATCAGGTTTTTAATTTTCCAATTCTGCCTAACATAATGCAAGTCAAAATAAATCATTTTTGTGAATATTTTCTAGCTTTAGTTCATAATGTGTTGGACATCCTACATTTAATGATAAGAGGATGTAATTTCAGATATGGTAGTTGAATCATAAGATGTCATCCACATTAATCTTAATAATATAAGTAGATGTTTTTAGCATATACTATTGAAATGTGCTTAATGTTTAAGTGCAAAATTAATGTGCCTTGAAAATACTAAGCAGATAAACACCCAAATTTCCAGCTTTTGAGGTATAGTAAGTTTTGTGTACTTCTTGTCTAATTTAGTTCATAGGGCTTAATACAGTTTCATACCCACTTAATTGGTTACATCCAAACTAGCAAATTTAGAATCTTGCACCATCTTGGAAAAATTTCTGCAGATGCCCATGCTCATATCACTGTCTATCTTTTGCTCTACAACTGATATTTAATAACAGTTTGTCATTTATGTTGTGGATGATTCTGGTTTCCACATTGTCAGAACTCTATGGACTCTACTTGCTTCATGTTCTGTTTCACAAATTAATCTGTCATAAAAAGTGAAAGAGTGATGTTACAAATACAGAGGAGAATTATTAATCTTGTATTTTATCATTGGGCTTTCTGTTGGTTTGCCATAACATGTTCAATGATATGATTCCTCGAGCCATTCCGAAACCTCTACTAGTTGGTCTTCCTGGCATTCTCCAAAATCAAGAACATTCTGTTGCAGGGAGAACTGTGAAAAACATCTTGTTGGATAGCATGCTGTGTTTCTCTTGATAGGTCCTGCATGGTTTTTGCTTTTTATCCCACTGAAGACTATTCCTTGCATTCACATTGTATAAGAAATCTCTGAGAAATAATGTAATACAATAGTAATTTTGCTGCAACTGTCCCAACAGCATAGTTTTCATTGACACTATGCTCTGTAGAAAAGAAATCTAAAATACTCACATGCATAAGGGTTTTCTCTAAGCTAAAAATAGTCAGATCTGCCACAAAGATGAACAATTAAACTTGGAAACACTAGTACTTGGAGATCAGCATCAATGGGAAACTTCAATAGTTCATATGATTATTTA
The DNA here is from genome assembly GCF_023864345.2 of Schistocerca serialis cubense. Taxonomy (NCBI): domain Eukaryota; kingdom Metazoa; phylum Arthropoda; class Insecta; order Orthoptera; family Acrididae; genus Schistocerca; species Schistocerca serialis. The sequence continues at coordinate 720,463,570 of NC_064640.1, forward strand.
ATTCAGGTCTGAAGAAGTCTTCCGTAAAGTACTAAGACAAAACAAAAATAACAGAGTAACTAATGAGATAGAGAAAGCTGTAGCCTTCAAACATCTCAGCATCATAAAAACAAATAAAATGATGCCACATTTTGTAACTAATACCACTCATACAAAAAGACACATAGAAAAGCATTACCAACAGAAAAATTATCTTGAAAGTAGTCAAATTTATAGGAAAGGCAGAAAACAAAATCAGTGAAGTCTGGAATTCAGCAAAGAGGAGACCAATAGAAAAAAAAACACAAGAGACATGCCATTTAAGTATCATGGTACCACAATATATGGTCCCAAGAAATAAGCACACATTGCAATTCAATATGTCAGAAACATAGGTACCAAGCTAAGTACAACAAACATTTGACAAAACAGCCTGTACACACACACATATATGTCAAATACAATGATGCTGTGACCCATCACTACAATAGCACTATGCAGCTTAAGCACAGTCTAAAAAATGATGAAGTGCCTGTGTGCATACAGAAGGACTGCATAGTCAATATGAAAAACTCTTTATTGCAAATCATAAATGAATCTTTCATGGCAGGCTGCTCACTAGAGACACTAAAGGATGAATATAGAACCAAATCTAGCCACTGCTTACTTCTCAGTAGGAAAAACAAAGAAAAACTACAACATGATTTCCTACACAGTGGAATTAGAGATTACAACAAACTTTTGTGGTGATCAAAGAATGAGGAGAAAAACTCATTAGCTCAGAAATACCCTAAAAATCTCTTAGAAAAGTGTTTCTGCAGTTGCTGTCAAAGATTGTCTGAGATGGCATATACATTATGGTCACAGTTATGCTAATTATTAACTGTTATGATTGAGAGACATTCTACAATTATTCATTATAATATGCTGTACAAACACATAACATAGTGAAGCATCAAATTATGTCTGTACTTCTATACATTTATATATTGATTTATCTGTATTGTGTACAGTTATGTGTTGACAATATGCATGCAATTCATATTGTTTGCAGAAAGAAAATCATAGTGCTATGAAGATTCTCTTTGCATTCAGTAGAAGCTAAGTGCAAACTAATCACTGCTCAATGTGTCAAAGTACATCCACAATTACTATTAAAACTGTGGATAACAGTTTTTGGAGAGAGGAAATTGGCCATTGCAAGGCCAATAACGATTAAGACCTTGCCTCAGGAATAGAATTTCTCAATTAACTGCATCCTGAAGGCTCATAGTAGTTGATCCAGATACTGCACATACAACCAGTGTGTATCCTAGAAACATGGATCCAGCAACACTGACAAAGTATAATGAAAGAAAGAATAAATCAATGAGGAAATGAGCAATTCATTAATGAAACCTGCTCCAATTTACTGAGTTCGTGTCATTTCACTTTTTTCAGCAGAGTTCAAGATAAGAGAAATCACTGAATTACATCCTACACAAAGAACAGACATAAGTTACGTTGAGGAGTCAACCTTGCGCTGTCTCAAAAGGAGACTTCATTAGGAGTCAACATAGTGCTTACAAAGAACAAGAAAATAATGGCTAAGCTATTGTAGGTCTAATGCAATCATTTTTATCACTGACAAATCATGTGCATATAAGAAGTGCAGTGTAGTCCTATCTTAGAGATACAACAATTTTCAGTAACAGTACACATTTCCATTGTTTTCTTACCCCACTTATGACTGAGATTTGGTCACTAGTGTAGTGTAAGTGCAAATTGGTTTATTTAGAACAAGTAAATGTGTGACTTGTAGGAATTTCATTGTGTTGGCAATTCTCTGGATATTTTGTAGAAATCTGTGTTTCACTGTTCAGGAAACATTTCACTTTGAAAACACCTGATTGTGATACTAGAAATGCTTGCTACATAATGATTTCTTCATAGAAGGAAATGGGAAACGTCACTGGATAACATGTCAAGAGAATACAGAGCAATATTTGATAGTCAAATGTCTATGTCTAATTATATTAGGTGTTATCATGGAGTAAAACACACCCTCAGACAGATTCCCATGATTCTTCATTTAGCAGCTGCCCCTTTACTTCAACAAGAGATTTTGGTAATATGCTCATTTGACACTCTGCCTGTTAGCTGTTTGCACCACACCAAGACAAGTTTGTGTCATGGTCATAGTAATACACCAAACACCCATCCATAGTGACAAGATGGCTAAGGATGTCATTTGGATGACCATGGCATAGCTGCAATATTTAAGCTGTGGTTTTTGTTTGGCATGCTTTTTGTAATGATGTGAATAGTCATGGAGCCAACAAGTAGCAATATTTTTCATACTAATTTCCACTTTTTCCCCTACTGCCTTGATTGTGTGCACTCTACATGGATTGTTGCCACATTTCTCCTGTTCAAATGTACAAAACAGCTCATTGTATGATATTCCACATTATTACAGGTCTACACCATTTTGTTTTGTCTCCTCGAGAAACATATTACAATAGGGATTGTTGTAGTGTGGTGTTTTCGGTGTGTACTGAGACTGCAGAGATGCACCTCCAAACACTAAACTAATTATGAAACATTATTTTTTTGAGGGTATGATTAAAACTCAATGACTACTCTTCATAGTTAGCATCAACTTGAATTCCATTTCTCTGAAATGTAGACAGTTATATAACTTCTGTGAGATTCATGATTCACACCGAAGGACCAGAGCTGCAGAATAGCATAGATGGATTCGTGTTGTTACTGGCAGAAGGAAGCAGGCCTCTGTCCAGCTAGTGTTAGACCCCCCCGCTGCCACTCTTGCTTTCCCCAGCCCACTAAAAGACGAACAGCAGCATTACATCACATGAACATGGTTCAGAGAAGCATGCAGCTACAATTTGGTTTGCCCACTAGCAAAGCTCCTGTTCATGGTAAGGCACCACAACTAAACAGAAATCCTTGTTAATTTATTGTGAGATGGAATACCAAAACACATCAAAATTACTGGATGTGACTCTTTAGCTGAGGACATTTACAGAGTGCCATAGATGTGATTGAGCTGTTGCAGTGAGGAGCAAGCAGGGCTGTGGCAGACTGGTGTTAGGCAGCCTCTACCCTGATTCTGGTCAGTCCCCACAATGTGTTTGCTGACACAGTCTGTCCCCAATGCACCAAAACCTGTGTATACTATAGTGTCTGTGTGCAACAGCAGCTGTAAATTACATGAAGGTAGCTCAGAAAAACATACAGCTACAATTTGGTTTCCCCACCAGCAAAGCTCCTGTGTGGGGTTGAACACTGCAAGTAAACACAAGCTCCTTGCTAATTTTGTGCAAGGTGAAATTCCAAAATACAAAGTGGCAAGTTCATTCTTCCATGTATTGTGTAGAGGATGTATCAGAATTACTGGATGTGACACTTCAGTTAAGGATCAGAGCTGCACAGTGTCTTAGTTTTGTTTGTGCCTTTTCAGGGAGGAGGAAGCTGGGTTGTGGCAGGCTGGTGTTAGGCAGCCTCCAACTCTAACCCCACTGGGCCCCTCACAGCATTGCTCCTGGATCTTGTCCCTGTTGGATCAAAAGCTGTGTATACTGCAGTGTCCCTATGCAACAGCTGCAGTGCATCACATGAAGATGGCTCACAAAACTGTGCAGCTACAATTGGGTCCATCCACCAGCAAAGCTTCTGTACAGGGTAAGGCACCACAATTAAACAGAATGTCCTTCCCAATTTAGTGAAAGATGCAAGACTAAACCACAAGTTTATTCCTCTGAAAATTGTGCAGAGAGTGAATTAAAATTACTGGATGTGACCATTTAGATTTTATCTCAGGTCTATTTATGGTATGAGACATGCACCAAATAGTTTTCAGAGCATCTTCATGCAGCATACTAGTGTACCCATATAGTAGCAAGTTTTTGGGTCTGGTTATCAGAAAGGGAACCTCCACAAACATTCTTGCTGCATAGAGTCTCCAATAAATCACGCTTCAGCTATTCAATCTAAAAAATGCTCCTGTCTAGGATTACATCGTTTTGGGCAGCCATGAAAATAAAAAAAAAAGTACCATTTTTTTCTTTTAAATCCTATCTAACACATATGTATGTAAACTTAAGTTGGTGAACCATTTGAAAGTGTTAATGCACTTTAACTGTGGTACCTTGGGCAACAAACACATATCGAACATGTCCCCTCGACATCAGAAACAAAGAAAACACAACAATATTTCTTTCATGTTGGTTCTTTCCTGCTTTGTTTTCTTACCTTAGGTGGAGGTGCCAGTCTTCCACTCACTCACTTGCTCTTCATTTTAAGAGTCATTTGTATAAAATGATGTCTCAGGGACCAAAATGTTTTTTTGATGGAATTTATATTTGATTACTGACCGTTCTTCTAAACCGTAGCACATGCTTACACATGGGTGCTTCTCTATCCACATTAAAGCACAAGCAGAAAGAATTTTGTTGCCACTATTCATCTATGTATCTTCAGTAAATTGTTGTGGAATTAAATTCAGGATATTTAAGTCAATTCATATTCAGTTTATTAGACATTCTGAAATGGTCAGATGAAGTGACATAACAGATTGTATCCCTTTCTTGGCCGTTTCATAAGTTGGGGTACATCCCAACAACATTTCATCTTTAACAGACATCCAACTACTTGGAGAACAAACAAATCACGCATTAACTGATACATTACTTAACATTGCCTCAATTACACATGTTAAATCAGACGGAACCTTCTCCTGATATTTATTAGCATCAAACAGAACTTGATTTAACTGTACAGCTCAACTGAGAGTTTGTTAAATACCTGATACATCATTCACAAAATAAGAAAGGAAGGTAGCTGCACTAGAATTTAATGACCAATTGACAGTAGGAGATGGATGGCTGTTTGCTTTTGAGAGTAACCATCCGAAATTGCCCTGTAATAATTTAAGGATACGATAGATAACCAAAACCTTGACTTATGAAAACAAGCACTTTGAGATGTCAGTAGCTAATGTTGCCCTCTGGATGCCAGTTTTTTTTATTCATTAAAAGGCAGTGTACAGTAAATACACTCTGAAGTAGAACTCATCACTAGGCTGCAGGAAATGGGTTCTTGTTACCTGTGGACCTTATCTCAGCAGTTGCTACCTCTGTTTCACAATATGGACAGTATTAGAATAATAGTACTCAACAGCTATCTTGAAACTATGCATGCATTTTAAGACTACCCCCTCAAATATCTTCTGTTATATGATAGGTAATTTCATGGAAATAATAATCACAAAAGGGCTTTGTACATAATGTTCAATATGTTTTTGTAATGTTATTAACCTCTCAGACAAAGGTGCCAACTTCAATATTTTGTGTGGAGCTGTGAAGTAAGAATGCTGTCAAACTGAAATATCCTATTTTGCTTGCAGAGTACTGAATGATTTAGCACTTGGTATTTTATGTTACTTGTAACGGAAAACTGACTTATGGAGTTAGTAGATGATTTGAATAGTTGTGTATTGTCATTGAAGAGATTGATTAAATTGCAGTGAATTCAGTGTTTGTGTAAAACATCCTAAAAATTACTCATGTTCTATGAATGTCAAATCTATTAGAGGAATATAGTTTAAACACACATTGAGTGGCACTGTATGTTTTGTCATTTGTAGTCTGCTCAAACAGAATTATGTAGAAAATGCAGAATATTGAAAGAAACGTTTTGAAACACTCACAAGCTTGAGTAGTCTGCAAGAGGTCATCACAGAAATGATCATTATCCATCAGAGTCCCACACATGTTAAAATTCAGAGAAAATGAATTCTGAAATGTACCTAGAAAAGTTTAAAATGTTGCAAAAATACCTAGCATAAAAACCATGACTGCACAGTTAGATAAATTCCTGCATACTAAATGGCACATTGAATGTCATTCTTCCTACACATTAATTGGGACTGAAGCAAGAAGGAAGTAAAATGATACTGATACTGTATCCACTAGAAAATATATGATTATTTGAAGAGTACATAGATAATTTGAGATGTGGAGTTTACTAGGATAGGGAAAGAATCCAGATGTGAAGGCATTCCAGCAATTGCTTGCCATGATATAGGGAATCCATAGAATATCAAACTCTAGATGCCAAGACAGGAATCTGAATCTCACTCATTCAACTTACAGATCTACGGAGGTTACTAGCCAGTACAGTGACAAGAATGTTGAGAAGAGATACCAGTTTCATTATTGTTTTGTTCAGGTGTGGGGAGACATCATATTGAACAGCATAAGGAGAATAAGAAAGATATTTTTCCTCTTTGGCTGTAACATCAATTATACATCCTCTTACTTACACAACTGTTTTTTCCTTAAAATCCATTTCAGTGAAAGCATGATGCCATATATATATGAAAAAGGTAGCAAATTCATACAACAGCCTACTATGTGTGATGGTTTACAAATTATAAGTCAACGAAGAAATTTTATCAGGTATTGGTAGTAAAGATTACTCATATTGTCCAAAATAACACAAAAAATTGAACTGTTGTAATAAACCTCAGTAAATGAGGAACTGGTACACTCCACACCTGAGCAAACTCAATGATGAAAAGGTTGTGCACTATGTCAAATTGCATCAGAGTCAATCTAAGAAGAAAACTTACACAGCAGGTCAGAAATTAGAGTGTCCAGAAAGAAAGCAAATGACAACTATATACTCAACTCAACAAAGTAATGTGAAGTAGTGCATAAAATTATTAAAACAAAAATAAGGTCTAAAAGGAAGCACAAAATTCTAATCTAACCAATCATCTTAAATACACACATTACCAGTTGTGGCTCAAATAAAAATCTCACTGAAGATGTAAATAAAGATGCAGTTTTGCTCCAAGCTCTAGATTGTAAGCCAGTTGATAATTTTTGCTGGTCTTGTGTATCTTACAGAAAAGTATGTGAAACAGTTGCCAAACTTAGAAAATCAAAAGCCAAAGATTTCTGTGAACTCTCAAGTTATGCAATATGAAATTTTACTGCCAGTAACTATAATCATCAATGAAATTTGTCATGAAGGGATCTCTCCAGGTTGCCAAAAATTATTACTGTAACACCTATCCATAACAGGAGTGATAAAGTATCCCCTTATAACTATCATGCCATCTCACTCCTACCAATAATGTCAAAGATAACAGAATATTATGTGCACAAACAGATGAACCAGCATTTTAAGGAAAATAATTTACTTAGCTCTTCACAACATCGTTTCTCTTGAGTGTAAGGAAACAAGCTGCACAACCCTTCTGGAGTTGAGAAAAGCTCTTGACACTGTCTCCCACAGTATACTTATCATCAACTGCCAGTACTACTGAGCTGGAGGGAGTGCTCTTCCCCTTATTGGGTCATACCTAAGCCAGAGAGATAACTTAGTAATTATAATCAAATACGATTTACCCTCATTCTTGCCATGTGAGTCAGTACTGTACACAGATGGTAAAACTCTAATTACACAATTTGATTATATAGAGAAGCCGTGACATAACATAAATATAGCAATGGACTGACATGCTACTTGGTTCCAGACGTTTTGCTTGCAAATTAATTATAATAAAACTGAAGGAATTGTTTTCAGTTTTAGTGTCTCCAATGAAGAGTATAAAATAATTTGACTGTTCAGTCTCTACATAGACCAGAAACTCAGCTGGGTGAGTAACACATAAAAATTGTGCTCCAAACTGTCTTGAGTGATTTATCTGTTGTACAAATTCAGACATAATGCAAGCAAAACCCTCTTCGCATATGCATATTTTGTATTATTCCCCTCTCACCTCACCCAGGGAATTCATCTATGGGGTAACTGCTTTGGCTCCAAAATTGCTTTCAGGTGGCAATAAGAAGGCTGCTAGATTTATAGTAACAATTCTTAAGAGAAGCATGTAAAACTCATTTCAAAGATTCTAATATTATGACAGTTCCTAGCCTCTACATGTATAGTTATCTCCTCAGTATTAAAGAGAATTTAAATAATTTTAACCTTAAGGTATCCATACAGAAAGGCAACACAGGGACTGAATAATCAGTTCATTTGCTGTACAACAGGCTAGCTAATATTTGTAGCAGCCACAATTGTCTTGGTCTCAGATATTTCAACAGACTTCCACAACTAACTCATTCTATAGTTTATAGTGCATTTAAAATTACTTTATCAGAGTGGTCTAAGAAATAAAATAATGTAAGAAATCAATTTCAATTGGCATTACATTCTGATAAATTACTCCCACACCAAGTTGTCACATTAGAGACTACTAGCAGATACAAATAATCTACATCAAATGGTTTGTTAATGGGTTCCTGCATACATATTTTTGATGTTAGATGTGACACAATATTGTTGAAGTAAATGTCATGAAATTTTATGTTCTACTTCACTTAGCTTTATGCTGAAGTGATTAAAGTCATGGTATACCTCCTAATATTGTTTCTGACCTCCTGTTGTCCAGTGTAGTGCAGCAGCTAAACTTGGCATTGACTCAACAAGTCATTGGAAGTCCCTTGCAAAAATAATGAGACCTTCTGTTCCCATAGCCAACTTTAATTGTGAATATGTTGCTAGTGCAGTATTTGGTGCTTCCTGATTATATTCTGTAAATGTTTGATTGCATTCATGTTAAGCAGTCTGGGTGGCCAAATCATTCACTCAAATCATCCACAATATATTTCAACGGAAGTGTGAGCAATTGTGACCTGGTGACATGGTGCATTGTCACCCACTAAAATTCCATTGCTTTTTGGGAAGATGAAGTTCATGAATAGCTGCAAATGGTCTCCAAGTAACAGAAAATAACAATTTCCTGTCAATGATTGGTTCTGCCCACACCATTGTGGAGCCACCACCAGCTTGCACAGTGCCTCATTTAGTTGTGTCTTTGACTTCATGGGGTCTAGGCCACACTCAAACCCTACCATCAGTTCTTAATAACTGAAACTTGGACTCATCTGACCACGCCACAGTTTTCCAGTCATCTAGAGTCCAAGTGATAAAGTCACAAGCCCAGGAGAGGCACTGTAGCTGATGTCACTCAGCAAAGGCACTCAAATTGGTCATCTGCCGCCATTGCCCATTAATGACAAATTTCATTGCACTGTTCTAACAGGTACATTTGTCATACATCTCACATTTATTTTTTGGTCTTTTCAGGCATTGTTGCTTATTGGTTAAAATTGACAACTCTCTGTTAACTCCACTGCTCTTAATCATTAAGTGAAGGCTGTTCGCCACGGTTTGATATGCGGTAAGAGGTCGTGCCTGAAATGTGATATTCTCAGCAAACTCTTCAAATCGTGGATCTTGGAATATAGAATTCCCAAGTGATTTGAAAAATGGAGTGTCCCATGAATTAAGCTCCAACTACCATTCCACATTCAGAGTCAATTAATTCCTCTCATGTGGCCATATTCATGTCAGACACCTTTTCACATAGCCAACTGGGTATAAATGAGTGCTCTTCCAGTGCACTGTTCTCTTATGCTTTACATACATTATAGTACTGCCATGTGTATATGTGCATATCGCTATCCCATTACTTCGGTCACCTCAGTTGATACGTAAATATTTACACCAGTGACATGTAAAATATTTGAAGATGAGTGAATAATATAATAGAAATATTTCTCTTTGTTACAATTTGTCAAATCCTGTCCATAGTTCTGTTGTTGTCATAAAAATATTACCATTTGGTTGCTTTATTAATACACAGGGTGAACCAGAACTCCACTGATAAGCTTTAAGAGATTGTCCAGGGATACTTTTTTAATATTTTGGTATGAGGGTGTCATGGTCTCTGGTGATTCATTACCGAATAATAATGTTATTATAATTTTTTTGGTTTGTTAATGCAGCCACTCTTGTGTCTGTGAAAATACCTTCAGAACAATGAAGAAGTATCTTATATGCAGTGATAAAGCGTACCCCACACAACACAGATAATGCTGCAACCTTAAGATGGAACACATAAGCTATTATCACAGCTTCATTGTGCAGTTCTCACATTGCATTCAGTGAATTCATAAACCTAGTGCATATCATCCAACTCATCATCAGTAAGCATACCTTTAATACTGCTGTGTATTATCATGATTGCATAACTAAAACTGCTGGAAAACAAAATCCTAGGTGGAATTGTGCGGTACTTGAAGCAATCTTGAGGACAATGAGGTAAGAAGGGTATTACTGCTGCTACTGTTGTCAGCACTGTTTTCAGTGCAATAAAGACACTAAACTAATTGGAACAAGAAAGAAAACAAAATGCAGTAACTCTGTAATGAACAGCCAGAAACCACTGACCCCCAGTACCAAAATACTCAGAAGGTATCCCTGAAGAGCATGAGAAAGTTTATCATCAGAGTCCTGAATAACCCTGTCCGTGCCTTTGATTCCACAACTACTGTTATTATTGAGGTTGGTATCTTCCTAAAACACATTGAAGCAGAGTAAAATTTTCTGTAAGTGTTCCTGAATGTTTCAAATGAATGACTCAGTGGAATAGTACATGAATAAACACTTACCCTAACATTCATACAAGCATACCTCAGAAAAATTATGACCAGGTCATTTCATGTCAGTGTATACTTCTAGTATTTCAGATTGCGGAACAGCAGAAACAGCTATCTCAGCAATTGTGCAGAATGTCATCAGCAGCCACAGAACAAGTACCAATGCACTGTTTGTATTGGACTTGTGGCATTATCAGTGTAATTATTAGCCAGTACAGTGACAGGAATGTTGAGGAAAGATACCAGTTTGATCATTGTTTGGCTCAGGTTTGGGGGTGACATCATATTGAATGTGTGTGAGAGGAATGAGAAAGATATTTTTCCTCTCTGGCTATAACATCAATTATACCTCATCTTACCTACACAACTGTTTTTACCATAACATCTATTTCATCAAAAGCTTGATGCTGTGCACATGAAGATGGTAGCAAATTTACACAATTGGCTACTATTTGTGATGGTTTACAAATTATAAGTGAACAAACAAATTTTTATGGTTTTTGGTAGGAAAGATTACTCCTTTTGTCCCAAATATCACAAAAAACAGAAAATTGAACTGGTGTAATAAACTTAAAGAAATAAATAATTGGCACGCTCCACACCTGAGCAAATCTTGACACTGTCTCCCACAGTAGACTTATCATCAAGTGCTGGTACTGTAGAGCTGGTGGGAATGCTGTTCACCTTATTGAGCCATAGAACAGTTAGTAACAATGATAAAATATTAGACTGTGTATCTGCTGTCAAAGGTATGCCAAAGAGCTCACTACTTGGTAATTTCCACTCATTCTTGCCATATGAGTCTTTATTATGCACAGATGAACTAACTTTAATTACACCATTTTTGTTATATAGAAAGCTGTGGCATAACATAAATACAGCAATGGACACACATGCTAGTTGGTTCCAGACAAATTGCCTGCAAAATAATTATAAGAAAACTAAAGATAAGGTTTTCAGTTTTAGTGTCTCCAGTGAAGAGTACAAAATAATCTAACTGTTAGGTCTTTACACTGACCAGAGACTCACCTAGGTGAGTAACACGGAAAAATTGTGCTCCAGACTGTCTTGAGTGATTTATCTGATGAAGAAATTCAGGAATAACATAAGCAAAGCCCTATTGGTATATGCATATTTTTTATTTTTCCACTCTCACCTTACCTGTGGAATTCTTTGATGGGGTAACTGCTTTGGCTCAGAAATTGTTTTCAGGTGGCAACAAGAAGGCTATCAGATGTATAGTAACAATTTTTAAGAGAAGTATGTAAAACTCATTTCAAAGATCTTAATATTATGACAGTTCCTAGCCTCTATATCTATAGTTATCTCCTCAGTATTAAAGAGAATTTAAATAATTTTGACCTTAAGATGTCCATACAGAAAGAAAACACAGGGACTGGACAGTCAAATGATATTCCCCACAACAGGCTTGCTAATGTTCTTAACAGGCCACAAATATCTTGGCCTCAGATATTTCAACAGAGTCCAAAAAGTAGTCCATTCTTTTGCCTACAGTGCACTTAAAATTATTTTATCTCAGGATTTCAGAAAAAGTATCCTACTCAAAAAAAGAACAGAAGAAATCAATTTTAAATGACATTAATCTCTGATAAATTACTCCCACATTAAGTTGTAATACTAGAGAATACTAGCAGATTCAAATAATCTACATCAGATGGTTGGTTAACAGATTCCTGCTTACATAATTTTGATGTTACCTGTAACACTGTATTATTGAAGTAGATATCATAAAATTTTATGTACTCCTTCTCTTAACATTACACTGGGGTGACAAAAGTCACACAATACCTCCTAATATTGTTTCAGACCTGCTTTTGCCCAGTGTACTGCAGTAGGTAAATGTCGTGTGGACTCAGCACATCATAGGAACTCCCCTGCAGAAACACTGAGCCATGTTGCCTCTGTAGTCAATCATAAATGTGAAAGTGTTGCCAGTACAGGAGTTTTGTAGTAACTGAATTCCTGATTATATCGTTTAAATGTTTTATTGCATTCATGTTGAGCAGTCGGGGTGGCCAAATCATTTGCTTGAATTGTCCACAATGTTTTTCAACTGAACTGTGAACAATTGTCGCCTTGTGACATGGCACATTATCACCTGCAAAAATTTCATTGATGTTTGGAAAGATGCGGTTCAATAATGACTACAAATGGTCTCCAAGTAACTGAAAATAACCATTTCATTTCAATGAATTGTTCAGGCCATATTAATATAGAGCATTCAGTGAAACAGTTTCTGCAATTAGTTCTTTTGCAGTGTTCCAACATATTTCTCCTGATATTTCAACTATAAATCCTATAGTCATTGTCATGGAGTGTCTTCCATTGTCTTCTGAGTTCACTGTTGTGTTGTTCCTTTAAGTGCCAGTATCGTAATATGAGGAAGTCTTCAAAAATTGCAATAACCATAATTAAAAATAGAACTGAATGTGGATGATGAAGGTCAATAAATCTTATGAACTAATTTCTGAGTCAGTCAAATTATGACAAGTTTTTGATTCACAAGAGAAATTACAATGACAGCATATAAGAGATATGAGCAGAATCCAAGTACTGGAATTGTCTAATTTGAAACCCTCATATTGATTGCTTATATTTCTTGCTAGTTGTTTTTCGCTGCTTCCTTAAGCTGACACTCCCAGAAAGATGTAATGGTGGACAGTTTTTGAAAGTGTTCATAGTTAAAACAGTGATGAGCAGAGGTGCAATACTGAGCCATTGCTGATTCATTCAGGTGAAGAAGAAAATATCAGCTGCCTAAGTTCATTTTGCTGTTTTTGTACAGTTTGTGTGGTTTGGCCAATGTATAATATTTATCAAAATGACATAGATCCTTGCTTTTCACTGTAGATTCTCTCTGACCTTCCCAGAGAAGTTTCTGATGTCAGAAAGGTCACCCGTATCGAACTTAACACCTTGATCCTTACTATTTTTAAGAAATGGCTTCTCACACAGGGAAAAAAAAACACTGTATAACTGACAACATCCCTATTTGCTTCTTCTTCCTTGACTTTTGATTACTATTGAGGCATGACTTGCACAATTTTCTTAATGAGATATGGAGAAACTTCATGCTCATGGTAAACAGTCTTTTAGTCTTCTAGCTCATTTGGTGACTGTCAGCTTCAATCGCAATATGCATCCCGTGAATCTTGGGTCCAAATGACCAAATTTGTATGTAAGGGTTGGTGCTGGATTCTACAGAGAAACAAAATCTAGCTGAACAGTTGTAGACTGGCACACAAGTCCTCTCAAATGCAAATCTATGGGGAATGGAATACAGTGCAGGCAAATAAACATGGTACGAGAGACCAGTTTCTTAGTGTCATCTGAATGCAAAGCATATGTGGCATTACAAGCCCTTGTAAATATGTGACTAAAGACAATGACACACCAGCTGAGCAAACAATGCTAATTTACCCTTGATGAAGATCTGTAAGCTCCCAGAATGCCTTAGATAAAAAAATACCACAATAATCATTGAATTACTAGTGATTCAAAATAATTTCACAGATATTGCAATAGAAGTGAACGGTAAGTGTGGAGGGAAATCCTTATAAGTAAGAATTTTTTGAGAGTTTAAATATTTTATGCATATTTGAATATGATTTTATGGTTAATCATTGCTCTCTTGGATGTAGCCAGCTGACAAGATTAGATCTGAGTAAGGCTTTAGAACTTACCTTATTTAGGGGATAAAGGTTGGTCATGGACATTAGCATCAATGGATGTAACACATCCATTCTGAGGATGGAAAGAGGTCAACCAAAGAATCATGTGAGCCCAGATCATCACATTAACCATAAAATTAGCTTACTTGTTCTACACTGTGATAATATGGTAGTGACAGAATACCAGTATTCAATTGGGTATAATCATTGTCAGATTTTTTCTGTCTACTTCATGCTTCTAGGTTTCAACAACACCAAACTATTGGAGGAATTATGTTTACTAGCAGAGAAGCACCTTGTCCAGTGCCTGCATCTTGAATCCATATGATACCATATAGCAAGCCTTCAATTGAATACAAGACAAAATGGAAAATAGGAGAGTAATTCATCACTCATTTATCTACAAAACTATAGCTAGTTACTGAGCATTATATGCTTCTTCTATTGGATTAGAGAAATGTTGACACATCATGATTGAAGTCTCTTTTATGATCTTAAATCTAAAATTATCTGTGTTAAATAATATCAGTAGCCTAGAAATCGCCTTTCACAAATATCTGTTGACCCAATGAACAGGTAATATTTAGAAATTTAGCGAATAACGCACAGGAAAGAATTTGTATTTAAATATATTGTCAATGTAATTCATCAACAGACACCACCAGCAGTTGCGTTTGAAAAATGTAATATGCGCAGCTCAAGTATCTCCTCTAAAGCAGAAATAAACATTTGTCTGCCTCCATAGGTAATTTTGCAGTACATTTGATATGTGTTGAACTTGTGGCTACTACCTCAGTGGGAGTACTGGAACAGTGTCGACCCAGCTTTGTAATGGCAGCTGGGGTTCTGCTTGAGTGAGAAGTAGTAGCTCCAAGGTCTGGGAAGGTTTCAAAGGCTAGGAGAATGGTATGCTGATCCCATGCCCTCTATATGGTATCTCAGTGACACCTTTGGTAGGGCATGACTTTGCAATTAGTTGATACTCAATGACCTGACACGGCCAGTAGATGTAGCTTTAGCTTTAGAGAGAAATGTTTCCAAGGTATATTAAGAACATGTAGAAATTATCAGAAATAGCTGTTCCTATTCATTCTGGAGTTTCTCATCATCAAAGTCTCATATGTAGGTTAGCAATAATATGTGCAGAGAATGTGTGCATTCCTTATGCTCCATGCAAGTCTTCACTAAGTTTCAGTTGCATGACAGCTCCTCAAATGGTGTAACTATCACCCAGTAAGATGTTGTTGTAGTGAGATGGATGCTATTGCTGTATAATGATCCAAACTGCTTGCCAGAATGTGGTAAGTTGAAATTACACTGCAAATAAAATTACTTTTCACCTCTTTTCAGAAAAAAAAGATTTTTGAACCTGGATTTGTGCCACTGGGAACTAAATAAGGATAGAAACTTCAAACATGCTTTATTAAAACGAGGAAGTCAGTATAATATATACAGGGACTGGGATTTTGACGTGATTTTAGTGGGCTGACACAGTAGAATGCCTGAGATTGTAGGATTTTATGAGCTCTAGTGAGCTATGTTGCTAGTATGATATCACACATGTGTTGTATCAGCTGCCAATAGTGTAGAACTGGTGGTCTGTGGGTGATAATGTGTGGCAGTTGGTGCAATGAACAGTTGCATTTGGGTAAATGGTTGACACTCAGTGAACGATTGACAGATGTCAGCCATTGAACATTAGTTCTCTTATGGGTGTATAGCTGTTTATAAGTTGGCCTAGGCTAATTAGTCAGGCTTACTGATAATTCAAGAAGGTTATTTTTAAATGTTCTGAACTTCAAAGGATAGTCAGAGTGTCTTCTCCAAAGGAGAAGTATGACAAGGAAGAATCAAAAGTAGCATAGGATGCAGTGTACTGCAACTATGCAGGAGCAGAGTAGAAGAAGCTGTCCTGAAGTAACTGGAACAGAGCAGAATGAGAGCTCATGAGAATTACAAATGGACAGCAAAGTCAAAATATGAATCAGTACAGGAATCAGACTGAGAAAGCAGAAACAGGGTATGAAGATCTATTACAGTTTCATGATAATAACAGTTAAATATCTGATTATTTCCCATAATAAGTTGAATAAAAGTTGAGCTTGTGCATAACCTATTTATTAAAAAATATTGGCTAGCACCATGCTATTCAAACTTGATATCGTCACGGCTGCAAACAGCATAAGTCTTTCTCCTTGTGCTCAGACTCTCTTCAAGTACACACTGCCTGATGTCATGTACACAAGCTATAGAAGTTGCATTCACTATATAATAACAGTGTAACACACATCTGTGACCACATTTTTAACTACTTAATACATCTAAGTGGAGACTGTAAGTCATGTCATCGCAATAACACCCAAAACTTTGAAACAAATAATATGAACAACAAAAATTTTAAAAAAGCAGCCTCTTTCTAGTGTGCAAATAATGATGGAAAACAACCAAAGTAAATTTTTTTAGAGCTATTCACAGGCACAGGAAACAAAATGTTGTGTACAGTAACAATAATAATAATAATAATAATAATAATGAAATGGTGAAGGTGTTCAGCTACTAAACTATCATAAGAAAAACATTAGTTAAAAGCTAAAACCTGTTTTAAAATATTTACCCTTTTACTATGAAAGGCGTACATCAGCTGGTTAGTATTAGCTGCCTATGAGTAGCTTCATTGTGTGGCCTTCCCTGGATATTAATTCCAACACACAAACGTTTAATGATCATAATAAATGAAAATGTACCTAAAATCAATTTTAAACAAAAATATAGATCAGTTCTAGAGAATAGTAAAAGTATTTACGCTGTTCCTTTGCATTTCTGTATTTGTAACTGTGAGTATTAACTCATTATGTGCCACTTTTCAGCATTCATAATAATTATACAATGGATAGGAATTCCATCTCAAATAAATAAAATTTGCACAAAAAGGTTCACCTTTATAAAGAAAAAGCCTTAATAAGACTATGAATTCCAATCATAAAGCACTCATCATGGAAATAACATGCGGAAAAGATCGGCTGATACTGTAAAGATGACACATTGAGATGCAGACAGGTACTACAAAAAGACACATACACATTTGCTTTTGACCAAAGCCTTCATCAGAAACGGAAAATCACACACACACATACACATTCATTCACACAAGCAAGCAAAATTCATGCACGTAAGACCGCCATCTAGAGTATATCGGTTTCAGCTGCTGAAGGTGGCTGTCATATGTGAATGAGGTGCACTCACTTGGGTGAATGAATGTGTGTGCATGTTTCATTTCCTGATGGAGGCTTTCACTGAAAGCTAACATGCCTTAAGTATTCACTTGAGTTACATTCTATCCCTAACTTTGTTTTTAGCATCAGTGTCTCCCTTGGTTAATATACTTTTCATTGACTTGGTACTACTAATATTTTCTGCTTCTTGATTCTTTACATTTTCGTTTATTTCATCCAATTGGCCATTCATTTTCTCTAAAACTTGCAATATTAAATTCTGGTGATCCATTTTGATTTCAGAGCTATTCACAGAACATATGCTGTTTTCATTCTCTGAAGATTTACAGTCATTGATGACTTAATTAACGCAATATCCATTTGATTTATTCATTTTGACACTCTTGCTAAACCAAGTTCAAGTTTCAAAAACATACCTCTATACCAGACAGCTCAATTTTTATTGTTTATACTTATCTTGTGGAGTACTGCTGCTTGAAACTAGTGCACCAATTTTGCTGCTGCTGTGTAGTCGATGCTGCCTCTTGTTGTGTTTTCCAGCTGCCTTCCAAGGGCTGTTGCTGCTCAGTGGCACCTCATGGTTGTTATACTGGTGGTTCACAATTGCCAACACAGCTGCAGCTCCCAATATCCTTGTAGATCTTCAATGTCCTTTAGCATTCAAACATAATCTTGAATTACTCTTCTGCTGTAACTTCATACAGTGCCTAAGTTATAACTTTCATTTTGCCTGTGTTTTTGTCACACAGAAGTTCTTGTACAGTTGTTATGATAATAACAGTTAAATATTTGAATATTTTTTATAGTCTAAATAAGAATTTGAATAGCACAGAACAGATTATTAAAACAAATTAACTAGTACAGCTCATATACCAGAGTACTTTAATGAATTCTTTATAAATGTAGCAAAGTCTGATGTAGATGGAACAGATTATCACAACAAAGTAAATCCCTTTGGCTCAGGTGAAAACTCAGAAAAATTTACAAAATTCTTAAAAGTTTCTGTGGAGGATGTAGAAAATACTATTCTAACATTAAAAAGCAAAAAATCTGCAGGTTGGGATGGAATACCCATCAAAGCTATTAAAGTGGTGCACAACAGAATTGGAAACCCGCCAGCTCAAATAATAAGTCAATATTTTGAAGAGTGCTGTTTCCCGGAGGTAATAATATATGCTGAAGTCAAACCACTCTTCAAGAAGGGATCAAGAGAGATCGTGGGAAATTATCATCCTATGTCGATTCTCGCAGTTCTATCTAAAATATTTGAAAAACTTGCTGTTGAACAAATCCAAAACTTCATAGCAAAATATTCTGTTACTCTAAACAACGAATTTGGTTTTCAGTGGGGGAAAACACCACAGATGCAGTAAACAGTTTCATTGAGAAAATAAGTACATCATTAGACAAGAGAAATAAGGTGGCAGCAATTTTCTGCGACCTCACAGACGCAATTGATTCTGTAAACCATGCATTGCTTGTTACAAACTTGAAAAATATGGCATTAGCCCGACTTATCAAACTGAAAACCAAGAGATAGCATCTCTTCAAATGGCTCATTTGATTATTCTGACTGGAAAAATATAGCTCAGGGTGTTCCACAATGTTCGATATTAGGTCCAGTCACATTTGTCTTCTATGTTAATGACTTACCATTAAGTATAAGCTCCCTATCAATTCTGTTTAGACGGCCGGTGTGGCCATGGGGTTCTAGGCGCTTCAGTCTGGAACCACGTGACCGCTACGGTCGCAGGTTCGAATCCTGCCTCGGGCATGGGTGTGTGTAATGTCCCTAGGTTAGTTAGGTTTAAGTAGTTCTAAGTTCTAGGGGACTGATGACCACAGATGTTAAGTCCCATAGTGCTCAGAGCCATTTTTGAACGAATTCTGTTTGCAGATTATACATCTGTCTTAGTTGAAGATCACGATTTGGAAAAAATTCCCAAATCTGTAATCAGAACCCTCAGTACCTTAGAAACTTGGTTTCAGGTAAACAGGTTGAATCTAAACATATCTAAGACTCACATGATGCAGATCAAAATCAAACAGTCAAAATGTGAGCAGATTAAGATTGTACACAGGAATCAACGTACAGAGGAAGCTGATTCAGTCAAATTCTTAGGTCTAAATTCAGATAAAAATTTGAACTGGCATGCACACATTAAATACCTAGCAAACAAAATGAGCAACTTTGCTTCTGCAGTGCAACCAAACCTGTATGTGGTTTTTACGCATTTTTGCACATCCAGTTACTTAAATACGAAGCAGGTACTAACATCCTGCTACAGACACATGGTGCACAAATATCTAGAAAGATGCCCATATTCCCTTCTGGAGGGAGTGGTGGTGTCAGGAATGGCATATGTGCACAAATTACAACCAACATTGCCTCAACCCATACCACAGAGCTGACCGCTTAGAATAAATAGGAAAAGGCAAAAACAAGAAGAAAAAGAAGACGAAGAAAAACATAATTAGGAAATCATTATTCCTACAGCTGCCTCATGATCATTCATACCAATTTCTTGTGGAAATTCTCAATTATGTAAATAGTGCAGTCGATTGTGGGATTATTAAAATCTCTTAGCTTGATGAACAATATGAGTGGGTCACATTTTTACTAGTAATCTCAGGTTCTCTCTCAGGCTTCAGTTATGTCTTGTGGTGAATTTACTTTTTGGTAGATGGACCCAATAATAAGTTGCAATGCCTCTGCTGTAACGATCCAAGATGGTGAAACTAGCCCACTTCTGCTAGTAGCCATTAAAACGAAATAGCGAATCATTGTATAGTTGTAAAGTTGCCATCTAGGGCTTATTCAGATGTATCTGAATTATCTGAATAGAGTTGACTGGCACTCTGCACGAAAGTATCTGAATGATCCGACTAATTTAAATTGGTGCCATGTTCAAATCTATCTGAATGACCTGAATTGTGTAAAGCCAGTCAGTAGTAGCTCAGAGTTTCCATATTGCTCATGCTCAAAAATAACCAATCATTTTGACATGTGTGATCGAAACAATCACTCAGAACTACTATCTTGTTCTTTTAATGTCATGCCCAAAAGTATCTCAATGCGCTTACAAACAAAAGAGCCAATCAGTAACGAATGCATATGATTGTCAAAAGCTAACTGTGGCAGGTGGAGGTGTAGAGAGCAGCAGGATGTTTCACCAGTGCACACACACACACACACAAACACACACACACACACACACACCTGCATAGCATCTGCAAGTCATTGTGCGTATGCAGCCAAAACATGCACTCTCTCACAAAGTAATCCAGGGCTTATGTGTTTTATCAAGAGTCAGACATTTTATGAAAGCTTTGTTTCCTTTTTTCATATGATTTTTGCAATTAGGTGAATCGGTATTCAGTTACTTGTAATTCTGATTTTGGAGAAATTTTCTACTGTAGGTCATGACATGTAATATCCCAGCAGATATGAGAAGCAACAAACCAAAACGTATAAAGTCCATTGATTCAAATTTTTCAGGAAAAGCGAAAAACTGATATATACTAAACTATTCAATGGAACATAATGCCGTTTTCACAGTTAATTCCGTTTTGGGATATCGAATTCGATTCCACATTAATTTTAAAAGCTTGTTTATATTTAATCCATACAAAAGATACAATCGCTGGCTTTCGTTTCTACTGTAATGACTTTCGGTGGCTTCCAGTTTTGATAATAGTTCTACCATATGCTTTCTTTTAGTTTCATACTTTGTAATCTTATGATCAACCCCCCCCCCCTTTCTATCTGTTAGTCATCTCCCAGATGCAATTCCTTTTGCAATGTTATTTAATCTTGTTTGTCCAGTACCGAAGCGTTTCCAAAAAAAATTGCAGCACGTACAATAATTTTCTCACTCCCTGATTTCACCTGCAGTTTACAAAAATCCTTGTTAGCGTGTGATAGTTAGGCTACTTACTTCACTTTCTGAAATAATAATGTTATTTGTTTAGATTAGCATGTAGGAACATTA
Organism: Schistocerca serialis cubense; assembly: GCF_023864345.2. Classification (NCBI taxonomy): domain Eukaryota; kingdom Metazoa; phylum Arthropoda; class Insecta; order Orthoptera; family Acrididae; genus Schistocerca; species Schistocerca serialis. The sequence continues at coordinate 720,484,983 of NC_064640.1, forward strand.
ACTGCAAGTATTCCAAAGTCTGTTCGATCATTTCCTGTTTATTATCTGCAGAGATACTCTTCATTAAGAAGAAAAATTAAAATGAAAAATAGGGTAAATCTGTGATATTTCACTCTAACAGCTCCTGGTTTTACTTTGGCATTTCTCCATGAATACGCCAATGCTTAGGAATGCTTATGTCCAGAAGATACTAACTTCTGGAGGTTCATGTTTTTATTTGGCGTAGCCAACACATTTATTTTGGTTCTACATTGAATGTTTACTGGGATAGAACAGCAATTGCAACGACCCTCTCTATGTTGGCAGGGAGTATCGAAATTCATTAAATGAGGATCAATATCACGATTTCTAGGACAGAAAGAATAAGAAAATACTATTTATCATGGCATTATTTACTGATGGATGTTATGGAAACAAATTCAATTTTTCTAGTAAAAAGGAATAAACAGAAGATTTACCTGATTTCAGTTTCCGCTTCTATTATCATTTCTTCTTCATTTTTTTTCTTGTTCCACGATCCTTATACTCCTCCCCTTGAGTCGCACTTTCCTCTTCTAAATCCGCTGGATGCAGTACACACGAAACACAAAAGAATACTGCTGCTACGCAGTATTAACAATAATGATTTTGCTAAAACAGTGTCAAACAATACCAGAAGGCAACAATGCTGACTAAAACTTTGAACAGTCAGGAACAAGTCACAAGCATTGACAAAAGTGAAACTCAACAGTAGTGTCAAAGTAGATGAAACAAAAGCAAACTGAAATGTAAATGGTGGACATTATACATCCTGTTTCATTCAATCATGTGGACAATATATGATTTCTTTTAACTGCTCATTTTCAAGATACTTTTTTAGTGTTACAATATACAGATAGACGCAATCTCATTGGTGGGTAATGGGCCGGCCGGTGTGACCGAGCCGTTCTAGGCGCTTCAGTCTGAAACCGCGCGATCGCTACGGTTCGAATCCTGCCTCGGGCTTGGATCTGAGTGATGTCCTTAGGTTAGTTAAGTTTAAGTAGTTCTAGGGGACTGATGACCTCAGATGTTAAGTTCCATAGTGCTCAGAGCCTGTAACACCACAGCTCTTATGCTGTATGGATTCATTTTGTTTTATTTAATGTTACATTGTTGATCGCCTGTGAATGTGTTCAAATCGATAGCATAAAATTGTGTATTCTTTTCTTTGTCAAACCTTTGATGTCGTGATTCGATTCTATGCAAAGTAGGGTATCTGCAATTTGTATTCTTTGTCCCACTTGGAGGGAACAGAACTTATTGTATGTAATTGTAATTTTGTGTGAATAATTTTTTGTAGAAGTGTCAATATGTGAAAATGTTCTGTTTTATTTAATGTATTTGTTTGCTGTTATGTAAATTGCTGATCCTCACTTAGGGTTCTTATTTAGTTTGTATGTAAATGGTGTAGTGGTTCCCCTCTGGAACGGAAATGCGTAGCACGCGCAAATTGTGGTTGGCATAGGTGGAAAAGGTGGAACTGATAGTCAGTCGGAGACGAGCCACCAGTCGGAAAGGAGCTACCAGTCTGTGCACTGTCAATGTAAAGGTGCATATCATGCTGATTCAGAGAGAGGCTTTTACTGCTTCTTTCCAATGCCTCGGATGGGTGGATAAATAGCTGGATCTATACTGGAATTTGTATGAATCATCGCCATGAAGATGCGATAAAGTCCGGCAATTCTACCTGTAATTCCACCTACCAACATGCAGTTGCCACCACATTGCGCAATCACTGTAACGTAATACTATATTGATGTACAGTGAAGGATCAGCCTAATGGATGTGTTAGTGTGCTGAAATATAAGGTAATTCATATCGGAATTTATTTATCTACCTTGATTTTACTCCTCATCATAACACCTCTCAGGGTCCTCTCCGTTTGAAGTAAAGTGATTACCGAGTGTCCTTACTGAAAGTACGTTGAAGCCTAGAGCTTTGTTAAATAATGCCTCTTGAACTTATTAGAAAGATAGTTAAAGCTAATGTGGTAACAGAGTGAGTTAAAGCAAATGTTATTTGTCCAATAATAATTTTCCTATTGAAACTGTTATTTAAAGTGCTGTTACCAACTTCAAACTTTAGGCTGAGTCTTATAAAGTAAATGATCACGTTGTTGTCTGTAGTAAATTCTAAAAAGGAGAGTCAGTTCCTTGCAATTTTGTCAACATTGTGTTTCGTTGTAGTAAAAGTGAGAAAGCTGCAGTTGTGAAACGTTACATTCTCATGTATGCCAAGTGTTTGTCTCTCTTGTGTGCATATTAACAGTATAAAGACCACTCAGTTTGTGCAATCCCTGAAAGTGATAGTGTTTTTCTGTACCTGTTATAATTTTGAAAATAGTTCCTGCTGCTCTAACTGTTAGCTTCAATCTTAAAACATATGTGTGTTAGAGTTCATTGCACTCGCGTGTTGCTAAGTCTAGGTTGTGTCTGTTGTGTTGTCCATTATAGTTACTTATACCTACTTTCATAAACGAGAATTTTAATCTTTCTCTTGCCTAATTAGGCTGGCGACCGTTTCCCTTATTCTATAAACAGTATAGCTAGGCAAAATTTTGTTTGTCACTATTCCAATATTAACGTAATTCTGACTTTCATTTCCGATAAGCCACTTCCATTAGGAACAATACAGTCAACTTAACAAAATTCCTCTCAGAGGGTAACACTGCTCTGTTGCTTTGTGCCATAGTTACTTTTACAAAATTGTTTTATGTTACAACCTGCTTCTGGCATTGAGGTTATGGTACAGTAGTTAGCAGACGGGGAGTGTTATACGTGGCGCCGCATGACAGGACGTTGTTCAGTTTGCACCTACAGACGGAAAAAATTATAAGTAGTTAGCATTTTACAAACATTGAGTGAACATAAAACGTCCAGCGGCACGAACCTGTACATTACTTGACAGAACTAGTAGTGAAAGTTCAGTTTAAATTAAAAATAAAAGGTATCAGTACTTAATAATAGCTAAAATGGACAGGAAATTAGAAATAAATATAGACGCGCGAGAGCAAAATGCAACCGAGAGCAGTTCAGGCAGCACACAAACAGATGGCATGACGCACGAGTTAAATTACGTACGTTATCACGCAGACATTAATAAACAGATCGAAGCTATGTGTGTAGCGCGTACTAAGCAAGACAATGTAGGCAATGTTGTCGGAGACAGTGGCTATGCTGATGAATCGAGGGATATGTTTGAATCACCAAAACCAGAAAGGGGTGTAGGATCTGAACACGAAAAGGCAGTAGAATTTAAAAGTGAAAAGACATTAAATCTGACTGACTTGCTTAAAATACTGTCTGCACAAAATGACAATATTAAGGCACAAATTGCAGCGCACAGTGACAATATTAATGCACAAATTGCAGCACAGGGTAGTGATATTAGTAAACAGATTGAGAAAGTTGATGTAAAAGTAGACATTGTGAGTAATGATATTAAAAACCTCAAAAGCGAAATTGCTGTCATCAATGGCAATATTGCCAACATACAAGGACAAATTGATGACATTAATGAAAGATTTGACTCTGAAGTAATTAAAATTCAAGATCAAATTGAACCCTTAGTCTGTACTAAGGTTGACGAAAAGGTATTCGGTATTAAATCCGAAATACAAACGGAATGTAACGCGGAATTTGCACAGATTAAACAATCTGTAACAGAAACAAGCAGAGCTCTAACCAAACAGATTCTTACTTGCGAAAAGAAGTGTGAACATAACACTTCACAAATCCAAGGCAAAGTGTATGACTTGGAAAGGAAAATACAAACCGGACCTACACATTTTACTGAAAGAATGCCTCTCAGTAAAATATTAGAGGGCGAGGAAAAATTCGACCCAGCGAAGAGACATTACGGCTGGCACCCCCTAGACTTTGTAAAGAATTGCGAAAGAAATTTTCCTGAATATTTGTCTGATCAGGAAAAAATTAATGTTGTAATTAGTGCACTAACGGGAGAAGCAAAAAGATGGGGGTTGAATCTGGATACTAACCAGATGTATTTTGAAACGTTTAAACAAAAATTTATTGACGAATACTGGTCAGAATAAAAACAAGACCAGTTGTGGCGTGAATTTCTAATGGCCAGGTTGTATGACATCAGAGGTAGGCAAACCATGAAAGAATTCTGCGAATCATGGTACAGAAAACTGATACATTTGAAGGCTAGAAGAACTGAAGCTGAGATCGTTTGGGTTCTTTGGCAGAAACTGCCTGAGGATTCGAAACGATATGTTGGGAGTACACACAGTAGTTTTTCTGCGTTCTTGGAAAGGGTAGAAGATGAAGATCACTGGCGAAGAAATCGCGAGTACCGTCCCCATAATAACAATAATTATTTGCGAGAAAGTAATGACCAAAATGAACAACCTGAAAACGAAAGATATCGTGTAAACGCGATTCAAAGAGGTCGTGCGAGAGGTAGAGGAAATTATACGACGCGCGGCAGAGGATACATAGCACAAAATTCCCAAACTAGAGACGAAATGGAAAACTAAAGACCGCGTGTGTTACGGGCCGGATTCACGCGGAAACCGATTTTGGGCCCAAAGAAAAGATGCCAAATATTAGATTCGAGAAGGAAAGACGTGAACTACGGGGCAGGAAGGTTAAGGGCGCGCCTATAGCAGACGGGCGCGGAATGATACATAGTGGCGTTCCCAGTGCGAAGTCACGTGACCGTTCGTGCTCGGGCCAGCCGTTGCCGAAGCAGCGTACATTGCACTTGGCAGCAGACACAAATGGCAGACGTCGGAACAAGATGGCTGCCGTAGAGAGAGACAGAAGAGGCGGGATCGGACACTTCCGATGGCCGGTTTCAGTAGTAGAGGAATGTAGAGATGAAAATAAAGTTAATATGTCATATGATAATGATAACTCGGTATCGGAATCGTGTGAAAAGACTTTTTTAAAGAATGAAAGGGAGCCAGAAAAGGCGAGTGGAAAGGAGAACATTTGTACTGTTAATGATGTGTATGAAGTAAAAGACGTAAATGTGGGGGAGGTTCTGATGAATAAAGAGGAAAGGGAGGTAGAATATACCACGCAAAAGACGTGTGCACAATTAATAATAGGCAAAAATGAGGTAGAGGAGGACGTTAGTAATCATGACATTATGAACAGTGCAGATGAAATTATTGTTGATGGAAAGGTGTTTAATAGTTTTGATGCAGAAGGGTCTAGTAAGAATTTCGCACGATTACCTGAAAATGACAGCATGGAAGAAAATGAAATGAAAGTTATTGAAGTATGTGACGATTATACTAAGTATGAAGTTAAGGCTGAAATCGTTCAAAGTGATATAACAGAAGAGCCTGACTGTCCAAACGATGTGCATTATGTAGAAAAGGAGTCGGAAAACGAAGTGGCTGAGACATCTAGTGATAATCTGCCTCACTGTCTAAAAGTTGCTTTCCTGCTCGAATCTGATAACGAAATAGAACCTAGTGATAGTTCAGACGAAGGAGAGACGACAGATTCAGATACAGATGAATTTTCGGAGGTCGACAAACATAATTATACCTTTACAGAAAGAGGTTACGAAAAAATTAACGACATCTTTTCGAAACAAAATCCGGAATGTGTAACTGAAACAAAACCGAAAGAGCCGCCGGATGATACTATATTAGGGCGGTCTTTACTAAATGAAATGACAGAAATAGATTTACAGAAACCTAAAGAATGTTCAGAAATAAATATAGTAGACCGTGAACTGTTAAAGATCTGTAAAGATGTAGAGGTCCACAAACCCAAAAAGCCACCTGATATACGATTGAAATCAGTAGGTAATACTTCCTGGAAAGATATTATGGTTGAGCAGGATTTATTATGGGAAGAACAGGAGGTAAAGGAACAGAGAATTATTAAACAAACTATAATACCTGTAAATGTTTGTAACACTGAACTGCAAGTACTTTTAGACACAAGATCCCAAATCAGTGCCATATCAGAATCTTTCTTTAATCATATTTCATGTAATCCAGGGTTAGTAATAATGTCTGTTAGTGGAGTGAAAATTATAGGAGCTATGGGTAGATCCAGCAAGCCCATTCAAAAACAAGTATTGATGGACTTTGAAATAGGAAGCCAAAAATTTGAACATGATTTTTTAGTGGTCCCTGAACTAAGTGCTGAAATGATCCTAGGTATTGATTGGCTAGACAAGGAAAAAGTAATTTTAGATTGTAGTAGGGGAACTGTTAAGATTAATAGGGAAACCGAGACAATAGAAATTAAATTTGAAGGTAACAACCAGGTCCAAGCTGTGAATGTGGAATCCATTTTATTAAAAATAGAATCTGAAAATGATGGTTTATCCCAACTATATGAAATATACCATGTGAGAGGTTTATTGCAGGATGATCAAAAAACTGACAGTCTAAGGGAAATTGTTGGTGTTATCCAAGGAATATCATGTTAACAGAAAGATGATTTATTTGATATCTTGAATAGTAATAAGAAAGTGTTCTCTGATAAACCAGGTGTCGTAAATAACTTTGAATACCGTATGGATATCCTGGAACATGAACCATTCTTTGTCAGACCATATCCAATACCTATAGCTAAGAAAGAGGCAGTACAAGCTGAAATTGATAAAATGTTGGAATGGGGGGTAGTAGAAAGAAGCAATAGTGAATACAATAGTCCACTTATTATAGTCAACAAAAAGGATGGAGGTGTAAGAGTAGTCATTGATGCACGAACATTGAATAAAATTGTCAGGAGAGAAGTAGACAGGCCTGAAAATTTTGATGATTTATTACAAAAGTTCCATAATGTGAAATATCTAACCAGTTTAGACCTTACTGCTGGATATTGGCAGATCCCATTACACAAAGATTCTAGAAAATACACAGCTTTTTTGTTTGCAGGAAAATGTTACCAATACAAAGTTGTACCATTTGGTTTGAATACTTCTGTTTCTGTTTTCATTAGGGCTTTGGATTCTGTGTTGGGAAAAGAACTTTGTGCTAGATTGACTGTATATGTGGATGACTTATTGATTGCTACTGATAACTGGGAAGAACGTTGTGACCTGTTAAAGAAAACCCTTATTGCTCTTCAAGCAGGGGGCATGACTTTAAAGTTAAAAAAGTGTGAATTTGTGAGACAAGAAATTAAGATTTTAGGACACATAATAACCACATCTGGGATTAGCAAGGACCCAGAAAAGCTTAATGCTATTGAAAATTGCCCTCCTCCAAAGAACAGGAAACAGTTGAAAGCGTTTTTAGGTCTTTGTGGGTTATACCGCAAATTTGTGAAAGGGCAAGCTATTAACAGCCCACATTTGAATGGCTTGTTAAAGAAAAATAGTGTATATATTTGGACTTCTGAATGTCAGAAAGATTTTGAAAATTTGAAAACCGAGTTAGTAAGGGAAAACATTTTACATCATCCAGTTTTAAGTGAGCCATTCCACATGATTACAGACAGTAGTGCTTATGGTATTGGTGTTGAAATATTTCAGGAAAACACAGAATCTGGGGAAACTGAACATAGTACCATTGCTTTTGCTAGTAGAACTTTAACTAAATATGAGAAAAACTATACTATTTCAGAGAAGGAAGCTTTAGCAATCATTTGGGGATTAAAGAAATTTAGGAATTATTTATGGGGACATAAAACTATAATTCATACAGACCACAAGGCATTAACCTTTTTAAAAAACTGTCGACTGTTCACCGGCAGGTTGAGTCGATGGGCTTTGTACTTACAACAGTTTGATCATGAGATATTATACATTAAAGGTAGTGACAATTATGTAGCTGATGCTTTATCACGGTTGCCTGAGGGTATGAACAACTTACCAAGGGAAGATAATGAAGATGGCAAATTCCATGTAAGATATATTAAGGAGGTTCCAGGTAGGAAAAGAATTGAGCAAATTTGTAAAAGTATGAGGTCCCACCAGAATGAGGATGAAATTTGGAAATCAGTGAAAGTTAATTTTAGTAACCTGAATTACCCACAAATCTGTAGATTTTACAAGATATTTAATGGAATTTTATACAGGAGAAAGAATACCAGCACTGAAGAATGGAAGGTGTGTTGGCCTAGGCAATTTGAGACTGAAGTAATTGATTATTTTCATCTTGCCTTAAGGCATTGTGGTCCCAAGAAATGCATTGAAAAGTTAAATGATGTTGTTGCAATTAATGTAGGTGTTACTAAGAAAATTACTGAGCGAATAAGATCTTGTGATGTATGTCAGAGGGCAAAAGTAACAAACAAACAAAATCAAGGTTTCATGCAGAATACCGTACCAGAGGACACATTAGAATTACTGTCAGTGGATTAGTATGGCCCTTTACCTAAAACCTCAGGTAATTGGTCTTACATTGTTGTAGTATTGGAAGTGTTCTCCAAATTTATTAAATTATATCCAATCAGGAAAGCCACTGCTAAAGCAGTCTTCAGCAAGATGACTGAGTATTTTAACACCATTGGTAAACCTAAAGCAGTTTTGTCTGATAATGGACCACAGTTTATCTCAAAAATCTGGAAGGAAGGCATGAAGCAACATGATGTTCAAGTTAAATATATTTCAGCTTACCACCCGGCTAGTAACCCTGTCGAAAGATATATGCGTGAATTAGGAAGGTTAGGTAGAACCTACTGTCACCATAACCATAAGGCTTGGGGCAGATTTGTAAATGACTTTGAAAAGACCATGAACACCTTATACCATGAAACCACAGGTTTTACCTCTGAAGAAATTCTGTTGGACCATAAAAGTAAAAGTATTATTGAAGAGATCTTGGAATTCCCCCCTATTGTAGGAATTAACCTGCATGAGAAAAAAGAGTTAGTTAAGAAAAGAATGAAAGAGAAAGCGGCCGCTAGATCTAAGAGGCATGATAATAATCTCAAAACAACTAAATTTAAGCTTGGAGATTATGTTTTAGTAAAGACCCATGAAAAATCTAGCGAAATTAATAATGAAATTTCTAAATTCAAATATATTTACAATGGACCTTTTGAAGTGCAAGGAACTCCACATGCAAATGCTTATTTTCTTGTGTACCCTAGGTCAAGGAAGGCTTTAGGAGTTAGAAATATAGTTGACCTGAAAATGTATGTCCACAGAAACCAATAATGAATTAAATGTACAACCCTCAGGGGGCAATGCACTCTTTGCATTGTCAGGTGCCTGACGAGCACCAGGGACCCGAGTCATTGCTAGCACTACTTCCATTTCTTTTCGTGCTGCCAACCTTCCCCTTCATCATTCAGAACTTTTACTATCTTCTTTCCTTCTTCTCTATCAGAGTGTATTGAATAGTGTGGCAATGATGTAAGATATTGTGTATTGTTTGTGGACAAGTAAATGGAAAAATAATATGGGTACACTAGAAAATGGCAAAGAATAATGAAAATATAGTGGGTACTGTAAAGGAAAAATGAAATTAAAAAGTAATTGGAAAGAGAAATATGGATGAGAAAAGGTAAGAATATTGAAAAGAAAAGGTAAATGAATGCCATAATATAATTAAATGTAAATGTTTTTGAAAAAGAAAGGGGCAAATATGGTGTTGAAAAACTGTATATGTGTTTAAAACTGAGGAGATGAACCTGGCTAAGGTATGTGTAAAGTAGATGTGAGGTATGTGTCTAGTGCCAGCAAAAGAGTTGGCAGAAATCACTTGCAATAGGATATGAAATTATTGTCCTGATCTTGATGTATGTAATGACCTAACTGTGTGTGGAAAAGCAATGATAAAGGAGTAGTAAGACATACTTTATCCTAACTTGATCCTGAATATGACATTTAATTCTTTCTCGATTAATGTATATGTTACCTGATTGTGTCATTTGAAAAGAAATGGTTTTGTTACCAGTGTCTAATTGCTGTTTCAAAGTTACAGGTTTCATGTTTTATACCACTAATGCAAATTTTACCAAAAGTGTGTCAGAATGATAAAAAACCTGGAAATGATGACAATAAACTGCTCAAAAATATGTTGATGGGCAGTAAAACAAGACAAAATAATAAAAATGCTGTGGTCCTGATGCTAAGGACTACAAAATATACGATGTGAGCACTAACCAAAGGACTTGCCATTGTGGGGCAAGGAGCTGATAAGTGGTCATGAACTGCCAAACCTAGAGGATGGGGCAGTGTGTCAATTTAAAAATGTGTTTTTTGTGTATTCTTAATCTAAATTGTGTTTTTGTGTCTAAATGTGTATGTAAAAAGACTGCTAAACCAATAATGGGTAGAATGTGCAACATGGACTGCTAGTGCTGAGGCAAGCAGTGAATTAAGTTAGGTTTTTTTGAGCAATATGTTATAAACTGACTATTCTTATTGAAGTCAGTGAAAAGTTATTATAAAATGTATAAGGAATCTTATTTAAATGGATGTAGATGTTTTTGATACTAGGTTTTTGGAAATAACGTAAAGTTTTGGGCTGCCTTGTTTTGAAACACAGCAGTGATGATTAAAGATAGGCTCTGAATATGTGAGTGTGTTTATGTGTAACAAATATTTTGGACTGCTATTAATGAAGAGCAGCTTTAAAGTTAATTATTTTGAAACAACCTTGCAAAGTTACTTTGGTATTTAAGGAGTCAGTTGGAAAAGGTTTCTCATAGTTGTTTGTATAAATATTTGTAAATATGTGGATGCAAACTGAATTTTTCAATATTTCATTAATTGCTGAACCTTGTAAAATATACTGTGATCATTAATATGCTTGTGTGTCTGTGAAATTTTACATTCCTCTATAATTATTGAGAGACAAAATTCTGTTTTGCTAACTTAGAATGTCCTGTGTTATTGTATATGTGTTTAATTTTTTTTCATATTATTTAAAGGCTTTTCCTATTCTACTTATATGTAGATGAGTTTGTGTACTGATTGCCTATTAATTGAACTGTGTGTGTATGAAAAGAACATGCTTAAAGATATCTTGTGTAATGGTGCAAAATTAGTTTCCTTAAACCAGTGTGAAATTGAAAATTGCTTTAGATATTTTACTTTGAAAATATTTTGGAAGAAATACATGCTATTTCTTAGTGTATATACTGTATATTTGTAATGTGTGTGTGTGTTTTTTTTTTCTCCCAACTGAAGTTGGATGGAATAAATTTTTTTTGCAGCCAGCACCACTTAGGTGTTATGGATGTTTCCTTGAAGTATCCCTGATGGGAAACTTCAACGAAACATGGGGCATGTGTAACACCACAGCTCTTATGCTGTATGGATTCATTTTGTTTTATTTAATGTTACATTGTTGATCGCCTGTGAATGTGTTCAAATCGATAGCATAAAATTGTGTATTCTTTTCTTTGTCAAACCTTTGATGTCGTGATTCGATTCTATGCAAAGTAGTGTATCTGCAATTTGTATTCTTTGTCCCATTTGGAGGGAACAGAACTTATTGTATGTAATTGTAATTTTGTGTGAATAATTTTTTGTAGAAGTGTCAATATGTGAAAATGTTCTGTTTTATTTAATGTATTTGTTTGCTGTTATGTAAATTGCTGATCCTCACTTAGGGTTCTTATTTAGTTTGTATGTAAATGGTGTAGTGGTTCCCCTCTGGAACGGAAATGCGTAGCACGCGCAAATTGTGGTTGGCATAGGTGGAAAAGGTGGAACTGATAGTCAGTCGGAGACGAGCCACCAGTCGGAAAGGAGCTACCAGTCTGTGCACTGTCAATGTAAAGGTGCATATCATGCTGATTCAGAGAGAGGCTTTTACTGCTTCTTTCCAATGCCTCGGATGGGTGGATAAATAGCTGGATCTATACTGGAATTTGTATGAATCATCGCCATGAAGATGCGATAAAGTCCGGCAATTCTACCTGTAATTCCACCTACCAACATGCAGTTGCCACCACATTGCGCAATCACTGTAACGTAATACTATATTGATGTACAGTGAAGGATCAGCCTAATGGATGTGTTAGTGTGCTGAAATATAAGGTAATTCATATCGGAATTTATTTATCTACCTTGATTTTACTCCTCATCATAACACCTCTCAGGGTCCTCTCCGTTTGAAGTAAAGTGATTACCGAGTGTCCTTACTGAAAGTACGTTGAAGCCTAGAGCTTTGTTAAATAATGTCTCTTGAACTTATTAGAAAGATAGTTAAAGCTAATGTGGTAACAGAGTGAGTTAAAGCAAATGTTATTTGTCCAATAATAATTTTCCTATTGAAACTGTTATTTAAAGTGCTGTTACCAACTTCAAACTTTAGGCTGAGTCTTATAAAGTAAATGATCACGTTGTTGTCTGTAGTAAATTCTAAAAAGGAGAGTCAGTTCCTTGCAATTTTGTCAACATTGTGTTTCGTTGTAGTAAAAGTGAGAAAGCTGCAGTTGTGAAACGTTACATTCTCATGTATGCCAAGTGTTTGTCTCTCTTGTGTGCATATTAACAGTATAAAGACCACTCAGTTTGTGCAATCCCTGAAAGTGATAGTGTTTTTCTGTACCTGTTATAATTTTGAAAATAGTTCCTGCTGCTCTAACTGTTAGCTTCAATCTTAAAACATATGTGTGTTAGAGTTCATTGCACTCGCGTGTTGCTAAGTCTAGGTTGTGTCTGTTGTGTTGTCCATTATAGTTACTTATACCTACTTTCATAAACGAGAATTTTAATCTTTCTCTTGCCTAATTAGGCTGGCGACCGTTTCCCTTATTCTATAAACAGTATAGCTAGGCAAAATTTTGTTTGTCACTATTCCAATATTAACGTAATTCTGACTTTTATTTCCGATAAGCCACTTCCATTAGGAACAATACAGTCAACTTAACAAAATTCCTCTCAGAGGGTAACACTGCTCTGTTGCTTTGTGCCATAGTTACTTTTACAAAATTGTTTTATGTTACAACCTGCTTCTGGCATTGAGGTTATGGTACAGTAGTTAGCAGACGGGGAGTGTTATAAGCCATTTGAACCATTTTGGTGGGTCATGTACATCTACATCTACGTGATTACTCTGCTATTCACAATAAAGGGCTTGGCATAGGGTTCAGTGAACCACCTTCAAGCTGTCTCTCTAACGTTACACTCTCGAACGACGCGCAGGAAAACCGAGCACTTAAATTTTTCTTTGCGAGGCCTGATTTCTTTTATTGCACCGTGATGATAATTTATCCCTACGTAGGTGGGTGCCAACAGAGTGTTTTCGCTATCTGAGGAGAGAACTAGTGACTGAAATTTCATTAGAAGTTGCCGTCGCAACGAAAAACGCCTTTGTTTTAATGATTGCCACTCTAATTCAGGAATAATGTCTGTGGTATTATCTCCCTTATTTCGCGATAATGCGAAACTAGCTCCCCTTCTTTGAACTTTTTCGTTCGATGTTATCCTTCAGTCGCATCTGATGCCGATCTCACACCACACAGCAATACTCTAGAATAGGGAGGACAAGCATGGTATAAGGAGTCTCTTGAGTAGACCTGTTGCACCTTCTAAGTGGTCTGTCAATAAATCGCAGACTTTGGTTTGTTCTACCCACAACATTATCTATATCATCGTTCCAATTTAGGTTATTTGTAATTGTAATCCTTGAGTATTTAATTGAATTTACAGCCTTCAGAATTGTGTGACTTGTCTCGTAATCGAAATTAAACCGATCACTGTTAGTTCTCATGTGAATAAGTTCACACTTTTCTTTATTCAGGGTCAATTGCCACTTTTCAAACCATACAGATATCTTATTTAAATCATTTTGCAATTCGGTTTGGTCATCTGATGACTTTAAAAGACGATAAATGACAGCATCATCTGCAAATAATCTAAGACGGCTACTCAGTTAGTCCCCTATGTCGTTAATATAGACCAGGAACAATAGAGGGCCTGTAACACTTCCTTCGGGAACGCCGGATATTACTTGGGCGTTTTACTGAATGACTTTCTGTCTGTTACTACGAACTGTGACCTTTCTGACCGGAAATCATGAATCCAGTCGCACAACTGAGGCGATATTCCATAGACACGCAGTTTGGTTAGAAGACGCTGGTGAGTGACGGTGTCGAAAGCCTTCTGGAAATCTGATAATGTGGAATAAATTTGACATCCCCTGTCGATAGCACTCATTACTTCATGAGTATAAAAAGCTAGCTGTCTTTCACAAGAACGATATTTTTTGAATCCGTGTTAACTATGTGACAATAAAGTGTTTTCTTCGACATAGGCCTACTTCATGTTGTTCGAACACAGTATATGTTCCAAATCCCTGCTGCAAATCGACGTTAGTATTACGGGCTTGTAATTCAGCGGGTTACTTCTGCTTCCCTTTTTAGGTATTGGTATGACTTGAGCAATTTTCCAGTCTTTAGGTACAGATATTTCTGTGAGTGAGAGGGTTGTATATAAACGCTAAATATGGAGCTATTGTATCAGCATACTCTCTAAGGAACCTGGCTGGTATACAATCTGGATCGGACGCCTTGACTTTACTAAGTGATTAAAGCTGCTTTGCTACACCGAGGATATCTACTTCTATATTTCTCATATTGGCAGTTATTCTTGATTGGAATTCATGAATATTTACTTCGTCTTCTTTGGTGAAGGAATTTCAGAAAACTGAATTTAGTAACTCTGCTTTGGTGGCACTGTCATCTGGGACTTCACCGTTGTTATCGCGCAGTGAAGGTATTGATTGCGTGTTGGCACTGGTGTGCCAGAGTCTCTTTGGGTTTTCTGCCAGATTCCGAGACAGAATTTCGTTGTGGAAATTATTAAAAGCATCGCGCATTGAAGTACACGCTACATTTCGAACTTCTGCAAAACTTTGCCAATTTTTGGGATTTTGCGTTCTATTAAATTTGGCGTGCTTTTTCCGTTGTTTCTGCAGCAGCCATTTGACCCATTTTGTGCACCATGAGGGATCAGGAGCATCACTTATTAATTTATGTGGTATATATCTCTCAACTGTCATCGATATTATCTCTCTGAAATCATTCCACATGTGCTCTACGCTTACATAATCAGATCGGAAGGAGTGAAGACTGTCTCTTAAAAAGGCGTTAAGATCATTTTTATCAGCTTTTTTCAAAATAGATATACCTTGCGTTTGTATTTGATGGCTGTAGATGTTACGATATTCAGCCTAGCAGCAACTGCGTTGTGGTCGCTAATCCCTGTATTCGTCACGATACTCCCTATTTGTCCAGGATTATTTGTAGCTAAGAGGTCAAGTATGCTTTCGCAACCATTTACGCTTGGAGTGGGCTCATGAACTAATTGTTCAAAATAATTTTCTGAGAAAGCATTCAGTACAATTCCGGATGACGTTTTATGGCTGCCGCCAGCCTTAAAAGTATAATTTTTCCAGCATATCGAGGTAGATTGAAGTCATCATCAACTATAAATACGACGGGGAGTTGGAAAATAAGCTTCCTCTGTCGACTGTGGTCAGAGTTGTGTGTGAAAGGAAAAAAAAAGCGAGTGAGACATTAAAAATACGACATATCTTTATTTTTCTACATAATGGTTCAAATGGCTCGGAGCACTATGGGACTCAACTGCTGAGGTCATTAGTCCCCTAGAACTTAGAACTAGTTAAACCTAACTAACCTAAGGACATCACACACATCCATGCCCGAGGTAGGATTCGAACCTGCGACCGTAGCGGTCTTGTGGTTCCAGACTGCAGCGCCTTTAACCGCACGGCCACTTGGGCCGGCCTTTCTACATAATTTCCAATACATTGAAACATTTGTCATACCGCTTTATAAGCTTCAAAAACCCTTCCAGGGAAAAATCAGGGCGTTGCATACGTTGAACGGCTTGTTTGACGTCAGCATTGCTGCCAAAGCGCTTTCCGCCGAGAGTCTTCTTCGAAGCAGGAAACACATGGAAGTCACTTGGTGCGCGATCGGGACGGGAAGCCTAACACACACATCATTGTGGTTAGAACCACTCGGAAGTTACGTCAAAATGACGTATACGCAAACGCGTTGCACACTTGTCGACTGATTGAGATCCGTGGTCGAATCGAGTTAGGTGAAATTTTTCGAACCACACTGCAATGTTTCTTAACACATCGGTACGTGTCTGCTGAATGATGTTGAAACGGGTGTGATCCGTTGATATATGACCGTAATGTGAAAGAGATGTGGCTGTTATCGCATGTACACTGTAGCGGAGAACGGGAAATATATTTATAAATTACGTACAAGTAAATAAATCGTACGCATTGCCACCTTATCGGAATTTACCTGTTTCTTGACCACGCTGTGATTGATCTGCCTATTCCGTCGAGGACCAAATAGGTGGCATAAAAGCTGTGCGTCACGTTTACACCTTAACAATAAATGCCTTATTTCCGTAACACATTCCATAAACCATCGTGTATAACGTTAGAGAGAAGCTAAACATTGCCATTGCTTACTAGAAACAGCATTTGTTGTCGGTTACGCAGCTCAGCCGTTACTTGCGTTAAAAAATAGATATGTTTTCTACATTATGCCTCACGGGAAGTGAATGCCTTTTGCACTCATCTTAGTTAATTATGAAACAACTTTTCAGAAAAAGCAGCCTTTGTTATACATTTAAGTGGTGGTTGCTTGGCTACATACCTTACAGGACAGCTTCTAATCTTGTTTATTAGTAATGGTTTCTATGGTCATAGAAATGAATCTTGATGATGCAAAAACGGCTTTAAAGGATCATGCAAGAAACCTGCAATGGCAACACAAAATTCTTTAAAAAACTTCTTCCTGTGTTCATTCTACCACAGTCAAATTAGTAGGAATACTTGTGTGTTGTGCTTGAATAATGAAATGCGGTGTCCTCACACAAAAACTGTATATCGATTTAAGAAGAATGGGTAAATGACGTGACTTCACAAGCTAAAAGGCAGTTTGCTACGGAGTTCACAGCTTTCTCAGCAGGAAGAAAGAAGAGTAAATGACAAGCTGTGTTACAAAGTGTGTTATCTTAAACCTTTCACATTATTTCCACTTTCCTGGCAATTTAACACTTACAGCACGGTGCCCGTACGCCATACGGGCGCGGCCGCCCTGACGTTGGCGACAGCGCCCGTATACCGTACGGGCGAGCCCTTATTTGGCTCTGTAAGCGCGTTTAGCGCGTCTCCGAAGCAGTTTCGTCAACTAATGTGGAGGTATTTCATTCTTCTTCCGCAAGAGGCAAGCACTTATCGGCCATCTCATCCTGGGAGCGGCTGTGAGCACTGCAAAGACGAAGTTACCTGCAGTTCATTCACAGGGGTTTACGATCGTGAAAATATCGCAGAGTGATTTGACGGAGGCAGAGATCTTAGATATTCTTTATGGGGATGCAGGATGTGAAATTGACGATTCTGACAACGAGGATTCGTACCCTCCAGACGAAAGTACAAGTGATGATTCAGGTAAGTATATGTGTCAGTTGTTCATAAAGTGAAGAGCGCATTGCCGCATTTTGTATTGTGAGTAGTGTTCATTATTTCACTTGCATTTAGTATCTTTTAGTACCAATCTTAGTATTATTTTCTTTCTATGCAGACAATGGTACAGACCATCAGTCACCATCTACGGTACCTGGTCGTGTGTGGCTCACTGAGCACAAAGAGCAAGATTGGTCGGAACTAGACGTTCAGCCAGCACTGCGGGATCTCCAGGAAGTAGTCGGCGTAGCATCGCATTTTTAAGATGCCGCTGAGGAGATTCGATATTTTAGTTATTTCTTTGATGACGACCTTATTCGGCTCATCAAAAGTGAAACGAATCTGTACGCTGGAAACGTTATTACGACAATGAAACGCAAAGGTAGCCCGAAAATAAACTCTGTTTGGCATAAGTGGTCTGCAGTAAAATTGCAAGAGATTTACTGGTCTCTCAGTATTATTTTACATATGTGCGTCGCCAAATGGCCGAAAATTAGTGATTATTGGTCAACAGACCCGTTTCCGCAGACAGGATTTGCGAGTAAATTGTTGAGTCGCGATCGATTTTGCGCTACATTGTCGATGTTACACTTGAATGACAATGCTACGTTCACTAGCAGAGGCGAAGAAAAGCACGACCCACTTCACAAAGTGAGGCCTTTGTTTGATTTCTTTGTGAGTAAAAGCAAAATTAGTTTTCGTCCAGGCATGAATCTGACAATAGATGAGGTAAGTGTCCCTTTCGTGGTAGAAAAATCTTCAGAGCATACATGAAAAACAAACCCAACAAATATGGAATAAAATTGTATGCTCTCTGCGATTCATCAACCGGTTATATGCTAAACTGTGATGCATGTACAGGTTCTGCAGGCAGTGTTGACAATAGTATTCAAAAATGGTTCAAATGGCTCTGAGTACTATGGGACTTAACATCTATGGTCATCAGTCCCCTAGAACTTAGAACTACTTAAACCTAACTAACCTATGGACAGCACACAACACCCAGTCATCACGAGGCAGTGAAAATCCCTGACCCCGCCGGGAATCGAACCCGGGAACCCGGGCATGAGAGACAATAGTATCCAGGGACTTGTAAAAAGGTTGTGTTCACAGTACTTTGGCAAAGGACATTGCATTTATATGGATAGGTACTACACTTGTCCATCTCTTTTGGACATGTTGTGGGAAAATAAAGCTCTTGGAGTGGGAACTGTAATGAAAAACAGGAAAGGTTTGCGACGAATATTCAGAACACTAAAACTAAAAAAAAGAAGTTAGTTTTTCAAACGAAATTCCATCTCTTGGCAGTGAAGTGGAAGTCAGAAAGAGATGTTGTTTATCTTTCCACAAAGCATAAGTCTACCAGCACTAGTATTCAAGTGAGGGCCAAAGGTGGAATAGCAGAAATTGTAAAGTAAGACGTTATTATTGATTACAATAAGAATAAAGCTGGGTTGACAGAGCAGATCAGTTCTCCAGCTATTATCCGTTTGCCCGATAACTTTAAAGTGGTGGTAAAAGCTGTTTTTCCACTTGTTTATCATGTCAACTGTCAACAGTTTTATTTTATGTAAAGAGAACACTAGGAAGAATGTATCCCTAGTAGACTTTATTCACAGAGTGGGGAAGAAATTAGCTGAGAAGGGCGGAAATATTTTTCACCAACAAGCCGCTTCATCCTCACAAATTGAGAGGACATTTCCAAGGCACTTTCCGGAGAAGGTCCCACCCACTGCAAACAAGGTGAATACTACTAGGAATTGCAAATTATGTTCAGACAGGGGTAAGAAAGAGACGGGTAAGCGCATCAGGAAGGATAACAGATGGTGGTGCAAGGCCTGTGGCATTGGCCTTTGCTCCCACAGTTTTTCCAGGATTTTCACACAAAGGCTAACTACATCTGAACTATTAAAATACTCTAGTTTACAGGTACCTGCAGTTAGACAGCCCAGTGATATTTTGTTTTAAATTTAGATACAGTAATAATGGCATTACTCAAGAGAGAGATCATGTAAAACTTTTTTATGCACGACATTTTTATGTTTTCTTTTTTTAATTATAACACCCATTTGTATTTTATATTGTAAAATACACTCACATTCATGTAAAGCTCTTACTTTTTCCTTTTAAACGATGCAATAACAATATTCCTATCATTTTTCTGTTATTTGTAATTTAATTTCAAACATCCATTAAATATGCCAGTTCACAGCCAAGTGCCGGGTGTAAAGAGGGCAGTGTTGAAAGTGTTAAATATGCACACTTCACAGCTGAATGAAATATTTCATTTTGTATATGAATCCAGTTCATGTAGACTTTCTTCTCATATGGCTGTGACTGTTCAGTTTTTGAAAATTTTACTAACAATTAACAAATGACAGAACACTATGAAGCTTTTCATAAAGCATTCTTACTGTGAGAGCATATAAAAATTTGTTCTGCAGCCTTCCAGTATCATGGTACCTCTACGATTTGCACCACATAATGCAAAGTCACTGTAGATTTGATTCAGATGTTCAAATGGTGTGAAGTGTAAGGTATTTATTGTGCGACTCAATTTTGATTAAGAGACGGTCTCCAGAAAACACTTGTTTTACTACTGCTTTGCATCTGGTATCCTCTAAATAATGATAAAATAGGATACACTACTGTCTAGCAAGATGACCAGATTTAAAAAGACTGCAGTAACAGCTATGTTACATTAACTGTGGTTAGGAAGACAGGCTACTGTTTACCTTTCAGATAACAGTGAAAGAAAATAGTTTCTGCTGTCATCTGCAAAGTAAGTAGCAGTCTGACTTTCTATTGAGATAAAGCCGTGCGTTATTTAAACTTGTTGCTGATGCTGTGATACATACAGGTTCTGCATTTTGAAAATTCCAGTAACACTTCAAATTAAATAAATGAGACGTTAGTAACAAATGCATGTAGTGTTGCAAACTTCTTAAATAGGTACAGTACTTTGTTTCTGTTACTGACAGGTTGAGGTTATCAGGTTTAGATAACAGTGCAATTGACCATCTGAGACCACTCCCTGCAAATAACTTCAGTAAAATGGAAACGACACTCACTTGTCCGTAAAAAGTAGCATCCATTACAAAATGCTTAAAGTATTCTAGTGAAGTTATTAAAAGAGTGTTCATGTGAGTTGAGATGTGTCTCAAGTTACTTGTGTAATCGATCTCTTATCAGTGAAACATTTTCAGACTGGCTAAAATATATTTAAGTTAAGCCTCTTTACAAGATGGGGATTAAAGAGATACTGTCAAATTATGGTCATTTTTACTTTTGCTGGCTTCTCCAAAAATGTTTGAAAAGGTTGTGTCTAAGAATCTTCTTAAGCATCCAACTGCAAACAACATATCCAAGTCGCAGTTTGGGTTCCTTATGCTTACTGATATAGAGAAGAGTATTTACAATTACTGTGGGACTAATTCATAAGATAACAAATTAGATGCTACTGGCATTTTCTGTGAGCTGTCAAACGCCTTTGACTATGAATCACAGCTTTCTCTCAAGAGAATTATAATATTGTGATGTCACTGGCAGTTCTGCAAAATGGTTCGAGACTGACCTAACTAACAAGAAACAAAGACTGTCATTGCAAATACATGCAGAGTAAGCACATTGTCTTCATCTGATTGGAAAGAAATTACATGTGATGCTCCTCAAGGTACCATCTTGAATCTGTTGTTTATTCCTGTCTACAGTAACGACCTTTTGTCTGTTAAACTGCCAGATGCTAAGTTTATTTGTTGGCACATGACACAAACAATGCAATAAATAGTAAGTCAAGTACAGGTTTAGAAATGGCTACTAATCAAATTTTCGCTGTCATTAAACTTTTAAAAGGCCCACTATGTGCAGATAAGAACCTGTAAAATATTTGTTCCCAACATGTGTATAATGTATGAAGACATGCAAGTAGAAGCGGTTGACAGTGTTAAATGTATGGTGTTACAACTCAATAATACATTCAGTTAGGAAGGGGTGTGCCACAAAATTGCTGAAGCATTTCACAAGTTCACAAGTTTGTATTTGCGATGTGAATGATGTCAGATGCAAGAGATATAAATAGAAGAAACTTGCATACTTTGTTTGCTTTCATATTTTGAGGTACCTCGTCAGACTGATCAAAAACATTTAGACTGCAGAAGCATGTAATAAGATTAGATCAGATTTACTTTCATTCCAATTGATCTGTAGTGAGGAGGCGCTCCACGAAGTAGAACATTTCAGAAAAACAATAACACATGACAAATATTTACAGCTGAAACAAATAAGCTGCGGTACCTTCACAGGTCCCAAGTGGAATTATCGTCATATTTTTTTAATGAACACTATATGAAAGAATCATTTTACAAACACTCATTTACTAAGGTCGCATTAATGCACTGAATTTAAAAAATGTTTCTTTTATTTATAAGGTAATAAACGTATTATAGAACTACTACAATACTTATTTACAATGAACACTTTACTGCACTGAAATGGTGCAGAAGTTAGATTGTACTTATATACAGGGTGGTCGGAAATTCCCGTTACAAACTTCTAGGACATGTAGAAGGTAGTGAGTACAGATCATTTTGAATAGGAACCCATGTCCGGAATCGTATCGTTTCCGTTATACGACAGTTTCAATTCAGATGTGTACCTCGTCAACGTCTGCTTAGGGCAAGAGAAACGTTTCAAAGTTCCCTGTCCTGGTATGCAAGAGAGTAGACACGATGACGTGTTCTACGTGAAACGATCCCCAGATGTCACTTAATGTGCGCTTTGCTGTGAGAGCAAGTCAATACCTGTGCGTCACTGATAGAGGAACATGGTGCAGTACACGTTTGCGGAATACACAGACATGCTCCTTGTGTAAGGCGAAGCTGGAGGTAACGGAAGAGCTGCAAGTCAGCTGTATCACGAACGTTTCCGCAGTGTCACACGGCATCGCATAAACTGCTTGCCCATGTTACACAACGGCTACGAGAAACGGGTACCTTTCCCGTGAGGAGGCAGGACTGTGGTGTTCCACGGTGACGCCGCTCTCCCGAATTTGAAGAAGGTGTGCTGCGTTGCATTGAAGATAGCCCGTCAACGAGGCCACGGACAATTGCGCGTGCAATGGCTATTAGTCACAGTACCATCTTGGACGTCCTGCATGAGCAACAATTACATCCGTACCACTTACAAAGAGTACACGCTTTGGGTTCAGCAGACTTTCCACAACACGTCGCCTTCTGCACATGGTTCCTGCACCGTTGCATGGACGCGCCCGTGTTTCCACGTTGAGTTCTCTTCACAGATGAATGTAGGTTCACAAGGGATTGTGTTCTGAATGCTCGAAAAAGCGATGTCTGGGCGGACGAAAACCCACATGCCATGCATGCTCAGATATTTCAAGACAGGTTTGTAATTAACGTGTGGGCAGGTATTCTGGACGGTAATGTGATTGGACCATACGTCCTTCCATCCAAGCTCACTGGTCCTGCATACTTAGTCTTCTTATGACACGTAATGGACCCGTTCTTGGAAGCTGTGCCATTGAATGTCCGTCAGGAATGTCCGCCAGGAAATATGGTTTCAGCATGATGGAGCACCACCTCACTTTTCACTGGCTGTCCGGAGACATCTCAAAAGACGATATGGTGAAAGGTGGGTAGACCGTGGTGGTCCAAACGCGTGGCCACCACGATCACCAGATTTAACCCCTATGGAGTACTTCTTGTGGAGTCAAATGAAGAGCCTAATTTATGAGACACCTGTAGAGACAGAGGAAGATCTGCTGGCACGAGTTCTGGCCGCTGCACAAGACATTGAAGAGACACCAGGTGGGATGGAGAGAGTGTATCAGAACATGCTTCAGAGGTACAATGTGTGTAAGAACGTTGGTGGTTGCGACATAGAGCCGCTGTTGTAATGCATGGCTACAATGCGGCTGGAGCCGTAGATGTTGGGTTCTTGTTGTCGACTAATGTAAACCATATGGTGTAAGTTGTAATACAAATGCGTAAGTAATAACGGAACGAGTCAGTGTTCGTTTCAAATAGATTGAAACAATTGTACTGGGTCACGCCCAAGTACATTCCTAACGTGGGTGTGGATGAGATAATCATCTGCATTTGAAACTGTTGTAGATTGGATACGATATGTTTCCAGACATGGGTTCCTATTCATAATGGGTTCTTATTCAAAATCTTATGTACTCAGTAGCCTCTACATGTCCCATAAGTCATCAGTGGAGTACAAGAAGTTGGCCACCAATAAATCGTTTAGGCTTCTCTTAAACTGAAATTCATCTGTTAAGCTTTCTATGGCTCCTGGCAAGTTGCTGAAAAATGTGTGTTCCTGAAAAATGGACACCATTTTGTACAAGAGTAAGTGACTTTAAATCCTTGTGAAGATTATTCTTATTTCTGATATTGATTCCATGAACTGAGCTGTTGGTTTAAAAAAGTGATATATTTTTAATGACAAGTTTCATTAAGGAATAAATATATTGGGAAGCAGTAGTTAGTATCCCTAGTTCCCTAAACAAGCTTCTGCAGGATGTTCTTGCGTTCACACCACATATAACTCTTATTGCACTCTTTTGTGCATGGAAAACTTTAGCTTGGCTTTATGAATTACCCCAAAAATAATTCCATGTGACGTTAGGAATGAAAGCAAGCATTGTATGCCAGCTTTTTCATTTTTATGTCCCCTGTCTTTGACACCATTCACATTGCAAATAGAGATTTGTTAAGATGCTTCAGCAGTTCTGTGGTATGCTCCTCCCAGTTCAATTTATTATCAAGCTGTAATACCAAGAATTTAACACTGTCCACTTCTATCTGCTTGTCATCGTATGTTAGGCATATACTTGTGGGACACACTTTACAAGTTCTAAACTGAATGTAGTGTAATGTTTCAAAGTTTAGTGACAAGGAATTGACTAGGAACCAGTGATTAATGTCCACAAATATCTTGTTAGCCGATCTTTCTAAGACTTCACTTGATGTCTGTATCATTGGCAAACAAACAAACTTGACATCTGGTAATGTTAGTGATGAAAGATCATTGATATACACAAGGAAAAGTAAAGGCCCTGAGATGGAACCTTGTGGGACTCCACATGTAATTAGTTCCCAGTTGGATGATGCCTGATAGCTTAATACATCTCTCTTACATAATAACACCCTTTGTTTCCTGCCAGAGTTAAGATTTGTACCATTTTGCATCATTTCCTGTAACACCAAAATATTCTAATTTACTTACAAGGATACTGTAATTTACACAGTCAAATGCCTTTGACATATCACAGTATATTAGTTTCCTCACTTGTGGTGTAAATTCCAGATAATCATGTACAAACATGATCAAGGAAGTGGGTATTCTAACCAATGCTTCTCAGTATATTTATCGCTTAAAGAAATTTGTTGCAAATAATGTGTGTGTATCTCCAAACAATAGCTCAGCACATAGTAAAATACTAGGAACAATAAGACCTGATTTGCTTACCTTGGTCCAAACAGGGGTCCAGTATACAGGAACACTCATTTTCAATAATTTGCCAGCAACCTTCAAAAACTTTGTTTCAGAAACAGCACAGTTTAAACAGTTTGAAAGATTTTTAGGCAGGCAGCTCCTACTCTATAGATGAGTATCTTAACAGGGACTATTAGACCAGCTTAAGTAAAATTGTCTTAAATTTGGTTTTACAGCAGTTGGTCACAACAGTCTAGATTAGGTGTTTTGTGTATGAAGAATTTGTTAAAAGTGCATAACTGTTTCAATCTGAGTGTATTAATTCTGTAAATATCGCAGTTCCAGTTTACTGTAATGTATGCACATACCTTGACAGTCTCCTGATGAATAACCAGGGAAGTGTTATATTCATATGTTCTTTGTTTTTTATGTTATCCTTTGACATATTCCACATCCATAAGAACTGTCCCATTTTTGGGTCTATAGAATAAGAACTGAATCTAATGTAGAGAAATCCATCCGAGAATGTTAAACATGGCTACAGTTATCAGCATAGATGTGTAGCCATATCAGTTGCTAAGATGAGTACTTAAAAATACCACTTGTATTTATTGTGGGTTTATTATGTTGATCGTAGCTGTGTACACCCAATTCAGTTGATAAGTAACTCCTATGGCTATAATTAAGACGTAAAATATTGTCAGGGTAGAACAATTGTCATATCCAATAGCTCAGTGAATGCTACTTTTATGTCAGGTCTTTCTTTCCTCTGTTGAATCTTCGAATTATGTGTAATGAACTGGCAAGAACTACAGACAGTGTCATAATAGACCGCCAAGTATTTAAAATGGATGTTGAATCATTTGAACTTGAAGATGACACTGACGAGTAAAAAACTTTTGTTGAATTTGTATACCATTACTTCAATATTTGCATTCCCCTCAAAAGATTAGTAATACGGATCACAGTAAGGACTGTACACAAAATTCCTGTTGCACAGGAACAATATCCCTTTAAACACACATACTGTAAATGGTGGTTTCATCTTCTACAATACTTCACTCCCTATCTCACTCTGTTCCCCAGTACTTCACACTTTCCATATCTTTACATATTACTGTTTCATCAGTGTGCAAATTTTAGGTCTTTGTATTTTATCCTTGCAACCTGCAGAATTTAGGATCTATAGTGCCTCATGCGTTGCTACTTTTTTCCAGATACCAAAGCAATGTTTCCTGAGGTCAGTTGGCATCTACCAGTTTTTCCATTCTTCTGCAGTTAATTTGTGTCAAACTAGAACATGACTTGCCACATTGATAGTTCTGTAATATTCACAACTTTCAGTGCCTGGCTTTTTTGGAATAGGAATTATTACTTCATTCTGAGATGTGAATGTATTTCGCTTGTCTCTTATCTAGCATACCACATGCAATACTTTGATTTGGCTGTCTGAAGGATCTCTATAAATGAGAGGGAATGTCTACTTCAGGTGCATTGTTTGGGTGCAGGTCTTTCATCACCACATGGAATTAGTCTCTTAGTCCATCTCCCACCTAGTCTTCATCTGTCTCCTACAATATATTCAAATTAATTTCTCTCACTATAGTAATCAGGTGAAGTAAGAGCTCATACTCCAACTCCACTGTTTTGCATGAATTTTGTATACAATCTAATGCACCTTAGCATGAAGGTAAGTTAAACAATCCCCATTCTTCCTGCTACAATGAAAATATTCAGAAAGATGATGTACAATCGGAATGCCTTGACACAATGTGTATGTTTTTGGAAAATGGTCCATAAACGAAGGTAGTTACTTACCAGTGCTCTGTGCATTTAATAAAGCATTTTCTGGTCTGGTCATATAACACTAAGGGTTTTGGTTAGTCTATTACACTTACCGGTAGCTGTTACACAAACTGGATTCACGACCAAGGCACTTGCAGTGAGGTATCCAGCGGCACCCTTTATACTTTTGGGGAACCCTGCCTCCTTTTTACTAGTTTGTAAATGACTTTTCTTAATCTTCCTTAATGTGGCTATTATTTGGAGTAACAGATCTACTCTTCCATCGTATTCCCAGAAATGACAGGGTGAAGCTGAAATAAGGTTGTGATACGTAAGGAATATAAGTCACATATGGTACATATGTGGATCGCTCGTGTTTTGTAACAGAAGCCTCTCTACGAAGTTTAATAAATCTAAAAGGAAAACTTAGCAGCACAGGGCAAAATTACATGACATCAAGGCTGAGAGGTTCCTTCATTGCATGTGAAACATACCTTGAAGAATATGCTTTGCTCCTGCTAAACTAAATCAGTTAAAAGGTTCAAGGTTTTTACTGAGGCATTACCATTATGTAGTACTACTACTGAATGCAGGCTGTTTTGTCAGCTTTGGTGAATAATTGTCAGTAAAAACCTTACTAATTTATATGAAGCTGGTATCTGTATAGATATCACTGGTGATCTTGCAGCTCTCGAAGAATGAAATTATAATGAAATCCAGACCTTCAGCTGATTATAGGCATTGATAATTAGTTATCTGCTGTACACAATTTCTTATCTGTTATTGCCTCATTTCCCATGAAATGATAATATCTTATAGCCACAAATCAGGTCAGCAAGCTATGAGATTATTATAGAGAAACAAAAAAAAATCAATCTATTTTATAGGGCATTTACATATGATTACACCTTACCAGTATGAACATTAGAAATATTACACGAACATAAATCCATCTTCCGCACAGAAAATAATAAGCTCAAATGGTTAATTCAAAATTTAACTTACTTGACACGGAATAGCTTTCAAAAATTGAAATAGTCATCAGTGAACCACTAAACATTTTTAAGTGTTGACACATGGACTGCAATCCAACGTAATGCGTTACAAATACTCAGTTCAAGAATGGAAAACATTTTTCCAACCACAGTTTTACTTGACTTGGCTCATACTGGAAGGAAATCCTAGGTTTACCACCTGACAGTGGATCAATACTGTGTCTATGGCAATATCCTCCACAATCACCAACTGAGGAACTGTTTACAGTTTGTAGAGAAAATTTGAAAACGGTTTCTCATATCAATCAGGAAACTCATTTCTAAAGCAGCTACTTTAACAGTCTCAAAGATAGCTGAAAGACTCTCTCTCTGACTCTCTCTTTGCTTCTTCAGCCAATTAACACACACACACACACACATTCTAATTAAAGTTTGTAAAGAAAATACGAATTCAGGTGCACAATGGAATGACATCATATAGCTAGTAAGTGGGCTCTAGACACATTTATTGATAATTTCACTGGGTAGAATAAATACTACAGTTTACCCACTGAAAAATATTTATGGTCACACATCTTGGACCTTGTGATGTACAAATAAAACATTGTTTGACGAGGCTGGATTGCAGCATCAGGTTGATGAGTGGCACAAGGAATCAAGCAATCACATGATTTATTACAGACATGGTACAGATGCCAGTGGAGGAGTGAAACCATTACATTTTTATATCAGAGCTGTTAGCAAAAAGATCTTTTGGAAAAGTACAAGGATAGTTGTTTGTTATTTGCAACATACAAAACAACAACAACAACAACAACACATGATATGCCTTTATTTTTTTATAGTTGTAAACAAGCTATTTGGTTTTGTTTTTCATTCAGGTTGAAAATGGGAGATCCAGTCATGAAATGCTAGCCATTTTTAAGGATCAGAATAATGATTGAAAACCCATTTACAGGGTTACTGATTTTTCATAGTCGGAGATAAATGGAAATGATTGTATGAAATTATTGGCCGAGAGGCCCCATTCGTGGAGTTTGGCCGCTAATGCAATTGAACAAGCATTTCCTCAGACAAAAGTTTACTTGTGCCTTTTCTGTCAGAAACAGGCTTGAGGAAGATGGGTGAATATATACCAAATGACATGAAGAGACTCCTGACCATGTGCCAAGAAATTTGAAAATCATCAACAGAGAATTAACAGATGATACAGAAGAGATAATGAGGCTTCTCAGAGAAACAAAAATGCATCACCATGCGTTTGACAGCAGTGGCTATCAGTTCATGAAAAGAGGGTGGAAGCTTATGAGGACAAGGGCAATTTTGACACCATTGACATTACAAATGCGGCTGAAGCCATGAACGAGATTTTAAACGTTTTTCCTAAAATGGAATACAGACAGGACCTTGAAGAGGGTTACTAAGGATAAGAGATAGATTTCTTCCGAGCTTAATTAGAATGTACTGTCTGCAGAATACTGCCATCAAATCATAACAGAGATGTTCCATTGTTTTTGCATTGATAAAAGCAAGTTTGTGAAACATGTCATGCAGTGATATCCACCAGCAAAAGTTGAGTTAACTGCAAGATTAGTGAATGTGAGGTTGGACAGTTTGTCTTGTATGGAGAGTACAATGTTCAGAGACTGTAAATATGTTGTAAGCTTTGCTCTACCAAACTGCATGGGTGAAAATTTTCAGATATATAAATACCCATGCAAGCACTTCTGTACAATCTTTATTTCTTCTCCAGAATGGGGTTTTGATAAATACCATAAATCTGCAGGAATAGGCCACAAATCTGTCTTCATGATATGTGCGGGTTTGGCTTCAGAACTGTCTCTGCAGTAATTTCACATGAAGACAGTAGCAATGAGGATACAGTCGAGGAAACAAATATAGAGCATCACAATGATACCTTAACCATTTCTTTGCAGCAATTTGAAGTGAGGGAGTTTTGTAAAAATGTTTTTAATCTCACATACAACTATATCAACAGTGAAACATTATGAAAATTACTTGAATCACTCAGGAAATATGTGCAAGATTTGCAGTTAGCAAACCCTGAAGCTTGTGGTATCCCCACAGCTGTGCCATCTAATTCCCAACAATAATATTAAGTAGGTTTGCCGTTAATTTTACAGGGCCTGGCATAAAGACCGCTCTCATTGTAATGTTCATGTATTTGTGCCTTAATAAATAATTAACTACCAAAGAATAGATCACGTGGAGGTCATAGCATTCCATTTGAAGGTCAAACAATAAGATCTATCTAAAATACAAATAAGGGAGATCTTTATGCCAAGTTCTGTAAGTAAACTTTATCGCACATGTGACTTTTTAAGTAGCAGTAGTGAAAAATACTTCTCTGTGGAAAGTCAATAAGGTAGTTGTTTGACCCTGATTTAAATTTCCTTTACCCAAGTAACGATGTATACTTCTCATTACAAGAGATTCTAGGATTGCTGAGAAACTGTTCAAAACTTACAATCAAGTTGCAAACATTTATGTCCAACAACAAATGACAAATTGATACACAAGTGAAACACTAAATGCATTGTTTTCCTTCAGCAACACTATCAATCTTCCAAGTTATCCCTGTAATAGAACAGCCTTGATGCAATCTGGTGTGAATTTTTCCATGGATTGACTGCCCAGAAATCCATCATAACTGAAGCTAACAAATAAATTAACAACATTAAGACCAAGTAACAGTCATGTAACATGATCCACATGAAGTTTGCAAGGCACAATTCCAAAATTGAATACTCTTCTTATGGTGCTTGATGACGTTGCTCACCAGCTGCAATGCTCAGAACTATCTTATAACTGAATGTAATAAACATTATAGGTATTCCAGTAACAGCATCTGCTTCTGTGTGTCGTATCTGCAGTAACTCTGTAAAGTTATTAAGAACATTAGAACCACGAAGGCAGATATCTAATATGCATGTAACTGATACACATTACACTTCCAATGCGTTTAAAAAACCTGAATTCTTACCTAATTTGGTCCCCAATGACTTGGCTGACCAGATACTATATCACGGAAACTCTATACTCTTCTGCCGGAGTTATTGGGCCATCTCACATGTAAATTAACAGAGCAGTCTTTATATTTTCCTCTGTTTGATGTGAATCACTAGACATGTATTGAAGCAAGTGCATTCTTACTTGGAAAAGAAATGCAACATCTTTCCTACATCAGTTATATGACGTTTTAATGGCGCTTTAAGATACATCTATTTCATTTTTACGCCTTTTCAAATCTCAAAATTGTGCCATACTTGAATGCCCTAACTTTAAAGTTAAAATCTTTCACTTCATATTTTAAAAATTCGTTCTACACTATCATCTTGTCTAGTTCCTGAGAAAAATCTTATCTGATGAACAATGAAAAATCCCGGATGGACTGTAACAATATTATGAAAAGGGTAGTTGTTGCTACTCACCAAATAGTGAAGATGCTTGGTTGCACAAAAGCACACCAGAAAGACTGTTGGAACATTATCTTTTGGGCAAGAAGGCCCTTTTCAAAAGTGTATGTGTGCACGCACACACACACAATTGTAGCAATTTCGCTTTTTATAATATTTTATCTACTGCTACTTTGAAATTCAAATGTGCAACAAAGTTTAAAATCAGACTAACATTATGACCTCATAGCACTCCATCTTGAGGATCAGAAATCACAGAGCTTATTTGTATTTTACATACACAAAGAGCTATGTAAAATACAAATAAACTGTCATTTCTTACCCTTCAAATGGAAAGTTACAATGTGTTTAAGACAGATCATGTATCGTTTCTGGCATCTTTCTTCTCTATTGTTTGGAACTTGATGGCACTGCTAATAGGAGACCAACAACTTCAGGGTTTACTAGTTGCAAATCTTGCACACAGTTGCTGAGTGATTTTTTAATGTTTCACTGTTGCTACAGTTGTATGTACACAGCTCCCTTGTTGCAAACTGCTGCAAAAGAATATTTGGGGTTTCAACGAGACCAACTATATTTGCCTTCATACGAAATTACTGAAGAGCCACTTCTGAAGCAAACGTCATACATTGTGTCGAGACAGATTAATGGGCTATTCTTGTAACTTTCTGGCATTTTATCCAAATGCCATTCTGGGTAAAAAATAAATATTGCACAGAACTGCTTGGATGGGTATTTATATCTCAGACAATCTTCCCGTGTGCAATCTGGTAAATCAAAGTTCACGACATAATTACAATTTTTGGGCATTGCACTCTCCACAAAAAATAAACTGTCCGATCTCCTACTCACTGATCTTTCACAAGCTCATTTGCTTTTTATGCAGAAACAGTGGAAGATCTTTACTATATGATTTCACAACAGAATTCTGCGGACGGCACTTTCTTATTAGGCTTGCAAGATGCTGATTTATTATTACCTTAGTAACGCCCATTAAAGTGCTGTCTGCATTGAGTATTAGGAAAAAATGTTTTACGACCGTGTTCATGGCTTCAACTCCATTTGTAGCGTCATTGGTTGCAAATCTAGTCTTGCCCTCATACGCATTCACCCATATTCCATATACTGATAGCCATTACTGTTTAAGTATGGCCAGGCACGCTTGTTTCTCTGCGAAACCTCATGCGTTCGCAACTCTTCTACACGATTCTAAATTCTCTCTGTTGGTGATTCTGAAATTTTTTGCCGTATATCGAGAAATGTCTTCATGTCGTTTGCTGTAGATTATCTTCATTTTTAAACATCTTCCCCAATCAGTAACCCAATAGAGGGGATTCCAATGCTTGTTCCAGCCTTGAAAATGTCTAGCGTTCATGAATGGATCTTGCAATTTCAACCTGAATAATAGAATAAAAAAGCGACAACCATATAGCCCACATTACTCTTCACAGCTATAAAAAATAAAGGAATATCATATGTTTCGTATGTTGCATCTAACAAACAACTATCCCCATATTATTTCAACAGATCTCTCTGCTAACACCTCTGGTAGCAAAAAGTAATGGTTTCCCTTCTCCATTGGCACCTGTACAATGTCTATAGTAAATCATGTGATTACTCAATTCCTTGTGTCACTCATCAACCTGATTCTGCAGTCATGTCCCGTCAAACAATACTTTATTTGTACCATACAGGGTCTGATAAATGTGACTGTAAATCATTTTCTCCGTGGTGTGGAAGGTAGTTTTCAGTTCACCTACAGGGTGTTTCAAAAATGACCGGTATATTTGAAACGGCAATAAAAACTAAACGAGCAGCGATAGAAATAAACCGTTTGTTGCAATATGCTTGGGACAACAGTACATTTTCAGGCGGACAAATTTTCGAAATTACAGTAGTTACAATTTTCAACAACAGATGGCGCTGCGGTCTGGGAAACTCTATAGTACGATATTTTCCACATATCCTCTATGTGTAGCAATAATATGGGGTAGTCTCCAAATGAAATTACCCGAAACCTTTGACAATGTGTCTGGCGGAATGGCTTCACATGCAGATGAGATGTACTGCTTCAGCTGTTCAATTGTTTCTGGATTCTGGCGGTACACCTGGTCTTTCAAGTGTCCCTACAGAAAGAAGTCACAGGGGTTCATGTCTGGCGAATAGGGAGGCCGATCCACGCCGCCTCCTGTATGTTTCGGATAGCCCAAAGCAATCACACGATCATCGAAATATTCATTCAGGAAATTAAAGACGTCGGCCGTGCGATGTGGCCGGGCACCATCTTGCATAAACCACGAGGTGTTCGCAGTGTCGTCTAAGGCAGTTTGTACCGCCACAAATTCACGAAGAATGTCCAGATAGCGTGATGCAGTAATCGTTTCGGATCTGAAAAATGGGCCAATGATTCCTTTGGAAGAAATGGCGGCCCAGACCAGTACATTTTGAGGATGCAGGGACGATGGGACTGCAACATGGGGCTTTTCGGTACCCCATATGCACCAGTTCTGTTTATTGACGAAGCCGTCCAGGTAAAAATAAGCTTCGTCAGTAAACCAAATGCTGCCCACATGCATATCGCCGTCATCAATATTTGAAACGGCAATAAAAACCAAAAGAGCAGCGATAGAAATACACCGTTTGTTGCAATATGCTTGGGACAACAGTACATTTTCAGGCGG
The DNA here is from genome assembly GCF_023864345.2 of Schistocerca serialis cubense. Classification (NCBI taxonomy): domain Eukaryota; kingdom Metazoa; phylum Arthropoda; class Insecta; order Orthoptera; family Acrididae; genus Schistocerca; species Schistocerca serialis. The sequence continues at coordinate 720,518,719 of NC_064640.1, forward strand.
ACAAACTTTCGAAATTACAGTAGTTCCAATTTTCAACAACAGATGGCGCTGCAGTCTGGGAAACTCTATAGTACGATATTTTCCACATATCCACCATGCATAGCAATAATATGGCGTAGTCTCTGAATGAAATTACCCGAAACTTTGACAACGTGTCTGGTGGAATGGTTTATTCGTTAGCGAATGTCTCTTGTGCAGCAATGGTAGCGGCGCTGAGGGGTTGCCGCGTTTGAATTTTGTATGGATAGAGGTGTAAACTCTGGCGCATGAGACGATACGTGGACGTTGGCGTCATTTGGACCGCAGCTGCAACACGGCGAACGGAAACCCGAGGCCGCTGTTGGATCACCTGCTGCACTAGCTGCACGTTGCCCTCTGTGGTTGCCGTACGCGGTCGCCCTACCTTTCCAGCACGTTCATCCGTCACGTTCCCAGTCTGTTGAAATTTTTCAAACAGATCCTTTATTGTATCGCTTTTCGGTCCTTTGGTTACATTAAACCTCCGTTGAAAACTTCGTCTTGTTGCAACAACACTGTGTTCTAGGCGGCGGAATTCCATCACCAGAAAAATCCTCTGTTCTGTTGTCTACAGCACACTTGCACGACGTACAGATTGGCGCACCCACAGACTGCGTTGTCTTCTATATCTTTCACATCGCTTGCAGCGCCATCTGTTGTTGAAAATTGTAACTACTGTAATTTCGAAAATTTGTCCGCCTGAAAATGTACTGTTGTCCAAGCATATTGCAACAAACTGTGTATTTCTATCGCTGTTCGTTTAGTTTTTATTGCCGTTTCAAATATACCTGTCATTTTTGAAACACCATGTAGTATGTGTGTCCCAGTGAAATAATTTTCAACAAATCTATCTAGAGCCAACTTAATGAATTAGAGATGTCGTTCCATTGAGTACTAAATGTTATATTTCCTTTAGAAGTGAAGGATGTATGTACCGACTTGCTAATTAGCTGGGCATGGCAATGCTAAATCCTTATGTAGTCTTGCAAGAACCTGTAAGACAAAAACGTAGCAATTACTTAATTAAGAGCACTAAAAAATTTTTTTAAGTATACTGTTAACTGATCATGCAAAATTTTCTCCAAGCCAAACCCAGATTGGATATTCACTTTTGCCTTGTTTTCCCTCAGTTCAGTTACCGACTGCATAATGCAGTCGGGATACACCGTCATACATTTCATGTTTAAAGAAGCTGGGCAATTGCTTTTCCTTGTATCCATGATCCTCAATCTCTTCTGAGGAGTCACATGGTCTTCCCAAAGAGGGTAAAGAACTACTATAAAATTTATTTAATAGACTTTCCCTATAACAAACTTATTTTACGGAAAGTAGGTATATCTTAACACAGCACGATATCACCAAGTGCTCAGGTACACCAGACTCTTTACTTTTATAATATTTTGGCCTGGGAACACAGTGCCTGAACCGTACACACACTCACACAACAGCAAATGCAGAACCAAAAAAGGGGATAGGGACATGTCCTTGCATTTGCTTAAAGAAATATTTTGTCTTACCTGGAACAGTTGATAGTATATTTCTCACAGACAAAAACACATATATTGTTATTGTTAAATAATTAACATGTTATTGTTAATTAACTTAATTCAATAAAAGGAAACATTGAATGAGGCTCACATGTATTGTCAAATATAAAGTTATGAACTGATGGAAGCTGATTGTCTATATATTTTACTTAGTGCTGGAGCAAAATTTTTCTGGATGTCACACCTATTGTATCTAGCAAAGAAATGGAATTATCTGCCATGTCAAATGAGGATACCATACTGCTTTTGGGCAAGTGAAGTGGTTTTTTGTGACTCCAATAAATGTGGAATTAATATTCTTTGTGAACGTAGGAGATTGAAGAACAGTAAATCTATTTACTGTAAATGTGGATTTACAAAAAAATAAACTTAACTAGGAAGACAATTATGCTAGACATGCCCTGTCAATAGGTTCAATGAGCTGACTACTGTTTTACACATAAACACCCCAATTATCGAAAACCATAGAAACCATTTCAACATGAACACTGCGGTATAGCTTCATTAAAATTATTTGTTAGTTGGCATCTGTCACTTGTTACTACAGTATTGGCACACTGGCTGCTGCCGAATTATAGACAACAAACAGAGAGGGTCACTCAGCAAGTGCTGTTCAATTTAATCTTGATGTTAAAAAAAAACGTTGGTTAAGCTCAGTAGAGGCAGAGCACAGGTTGGGATTATGAAAGGATGGCAGACGTACACAAGTAACTCTGTGCAGAGTTGCAAGTGGCCATTGTGAAATGGCAGGAATACGACATGCTCTTCCGACAACTGGTTTTGGAGTGACCAATGGCATAACTGTGGCAGATACGACATTTTACAGCCCTGAATTTAAACTCATTTGATAACCTCATGATGCGCAATATATCCTAGAAAATGGCTGTCAGCATTCTACAGAAGAACTGTAATCATGTTCACTTTGTTCACAACAATTAATACATATAATGCCATGTGGCCACAGGCAGTCACAACAGAGCCTCACACCTAATGCCATCGCCTGGACTAGCTTGATGGTGAAACATCCAACACTAAGCATGAGGCAGGAAACTAGCTGAAGCTATTCTCTAAACGAACTCAAGACAAAAGAATTCTGTTTCAGTGCTAAAAGCAAACTAATTTCTTCTTTTCATTAATTATGGCACCTGAAACTACCCTCACACAAGCTGCATGAACTGCCAACTTACCAACTGATGAGCAGTCCTGGTTTGCACTTAGCTACGGGTTACAAGTGACAAGTTGATTCCAAATGAGAAAAGAATGATATGAAGAAGAAATATAAGGAAATAAAAAGTGAATACAATGTCAAAAACGACAACGAGTAAGAAATAAAATTGCATTCAAACATATTAACTGAATAAAAATAATGAAGTAATTTTGATAGGATTTTGATACAAAAAAATATCCTGACAAGACTCAAATCCACATCCTCACATGCATCAGGAGTGTTCCGTTGCACTCATTTAAGATTATTTGATCCCAACGATCCTGCCTTGAACCAGATCAGCCTTTTACAATATGTTAACGCTAAAGCTAGTTCTAGAAACATAAAGATATTGTTCAGCTAGGTAGCTCTGCCTGCTGTCTTAAGATGTTGTGTAAGGCTGATCTGGTTCACGGCAGCAAATGATTGCATGGTGTTCAAACACACCAAGAAAGTCAGACAAGAAAATGGAAGTGGATTGATCACCTATTGTGGCAGTCTGGAAATGGCGAATAGAGATAGTTTGGACATGACATATTGAGTACTCTGATTGGAGGAAACCAACTCTGACGGGAAATGTCAACCAACAAATAATTTTAATCAGACTATTATCGAACGCAAGTGTGCAAAAATTACTGCATGTATGGATGTGAAAATCGATAACAAATGACAAATAAGTCAACAACATAGAGTTAAATAATTAATACAATTCTGCTTTGCATATCACACAAGCTATTAACAATAACAAAAGAGTCAATTCCATCAATTGTTAAAGCAACTTAGAAAGAAATGTCTAATTAAAGTATATATACTATCAATAATTCCATCAAACTAAGTTCTTCCTTCAAGTATACATATACGAAATAAAACGGCAAACCACAGAAAGTAATTAATGCAGCAGTTCACTTACTTTTCATAAGATCTGAAGATGGCTCTTTAAAATGACTACTCGTCACACAGTATGAAAACCCCCACAGTTTTCAACTGATCGAGAAGTATTTTCACCTGAGAATAAAGTAAACAGCAGCGCAAACTGAGAGTAACTACACTGAAGGTTAACTGAAAAAAAAAATGAACAGGGAAATTTTAGTCTTCACAAAATTCAGTTATCGCATCTGATGTTTATGACAGCAAAAGTAAGTAAGTGTTATGTTATTAACCATTGATGAGTTAACAAGGTTTGGAGTTAAATTGTTTGCTCTTTTGCTTTTATTCTATTGTTATTCACTGACCGTGATTAATGTTACTGCTGACTTCAATTGAAATTGTGATCACAAAATGTTCTTTCTCTTGTGATTATGATGATGAAAAATATATTCCAAGTGCACATGAAGTTAAGTGACCTAGTTTTGGGGTTAATTGCTCAGTGCTTCAGTTAACCCCATTACAAGCATGCCTTCCCTTATGTCAACAAAAGCTTTATTAAGCATAATAATTATGCATACTATGGACTGCAGGTTTTACATACAAAGAATAAGACAATCACCAATCATAATAATCCAATAGAACTGATGAAAGCTGGAATTGGTTAATACGTCCATGAAAAAGTTTTTGTAGAAATTACAAAAAGATTTTTATCCTAGAATTGAAAATATCAGTTTCAGGCTGTCAAACTCATAACAAAAGTGGAAGAAAGACCTCTGACTACATTACTTCTCAATACAACATCTATTAAGCTTAATCACGAAACCTGCATGCATCTTGGCACATTAATTTGCAAAAGGATGGAAATCTGCAACAAAGAGAACATGAGAGGACGAACTGTTCACAGAATTCATGAAACTTCCATTACATACATGAGACACTCCCATTAAGGACCACAACTTATTCTGCACACTTATCAAATGGAAAAAAAACAATAGCATAAATTTCATACTCTGTCACATCATAGAAGCCATAAGCTAGAACTTTTTGTCTTAAGTTATTGTATGATAAAGAAAATTATGTAATGACATGTAGAGCAAAAATTAATAACAATCTGGACTGGTTAACACAGAATTCCTACTCGTCATCACCAACAGAAATAAAATAGCACTTTTAAGGCTTTTTGACTGACAGACTCCCAACTTTAATTTGCCATCTATTTCTACTATTGGTGTTCCTGACAAGGTTATAGTTGCAAACCTCAACATTCCTCCTCCTAAATAAGTCAACACCAGCCAGTAGGAGAACTGAGATAACATCTCCAGAAGGCATTTTGCCTCATGCCAAGTCCTATGTTGCAAGAGGAAAAACTAAGAAAAATAAATCAATGGTGTAATTACACACTCCCATCAACATCTCAAGTAAAAGTCAGATTAATAGAAGAAATTAAAATAAAATCAAGCAGGGGAATAAGAAAAAAGTGTAGATGTGAAAGAACACCTCTAAGAGAATTTTAACTTAGAGGGCTTCAAAGTGTCTTAAGGTTCTATACTCTATGAGGACCCATACTCACCAATTAGCGTTTCTAAAGATTAAGACAGCTTCCACTATCATCAAAATTCCAGTGTGGTGCAGAGAAAATTTTGGAACCTGATGGACTTAGCTACAGATATGATACAATAATCCCAATACAGTTCCAACATTATCCACACATACTTAAGCAGCCTCCTAATCAAAAAAAATGATCAAATGTGTGTCAAATCTTACGGGACTTTGAATTCAGTACCTCAATGAAAGTCAGCTCAGTTCCAGCACAAAGAAAACAGCAGTAATGGATTTGTGCAATTATGCACTGGAACTGATACTGCTGTTAGAAAGAACTACATAGAATTCCTGGGAAATTCAGGATACAATTATGTGGAATACGGATGCCCACACTCTGGCAATCACATTGGTAGCAAATATATGTGCTTTTTATTTTCCTTTTGCACAACAGTTCCCAGGACCTGAGTCCCATTTTCATGTGTGTGTCTCTTCTAAATTATGCCATTTACTAGAGGTGATATTTGTGTGAGCTGCTGCTATGTTCAGTTTCTTTTACTGTAATACATAGATGAACACAGAAACGGCGAATTTTGGAACAAAGTTAACATTAACTTCCTAAATAGCGATAATTAATTACAATATTCTACCTGAATATATTACACTGAAGGTAACTTAACAATGGAGCAATTCAGCACCTCACATCGAAAACAAAGAAAAAACTGCATAATACACCAAAAAAACCCTAAAAAATTGGAACCAGATCGCGGAAAGCGACATATAATAGTTATCAAAATGAAATCTGAACTGGCAGCAGGAAAAAGTTATTTTCTAAACTTCCTAATGTCTCTACAGGGGCACACTTTTGCCAAGCCAATTCTAACATAAAATTATTATTACCTCCTCCAACGAATTACAGTAGCCTGAAATCAGGCCATCCTCTGATACCTTTCAGAGTGTCGTGGAAGATGGTTTCATACACCCGACACATTTCGTTCGCTAGATAGCACGCAATGAAGCATGATACACGGTCACTATGGAAGCGAAATTAATGAAGTGTGAAGAACACAGCAGACGCTTTGCGCGCTAACTCGATTCGACCACAGATCTCGATCAATCGACAAGTGTGCAAAGCGTTTGCGTATACTTCATTTTAACGTCACTTCCGAGTGGTTCTGGACCACTATGATGTGTGTGTTAGGCTTCCCGATACGGACTGTAAGGCGGATGGTGTAGGCGCTCCCAACCAAGAGTTGCAATATGGTTTGGCGTGCTGTCGCCGTGTGTGGTCTCGCATTGTCATCCAACAGCAGAACGCCAGATCTGAGAAGGCCAGGCCGCTTTTTCCGAATAACCTCTTTCAATTCCGACAGAGTGGCACAGTACTGCGCAGCATTGACGGTTGTATCCTCCAGAAAGTCCATCGGCAAATCTCCTTTGGCGCCCCAGAAAACGGTGAGTAGCCCTTTACCTGCAAATGGAGTACTTTTGAAGTTCTATCGCACAGGTGATGACGGATGTTTCCACTCTATGGATGCGGCCTTCGATTAGGGTGTGTAGTAGTGGACCAACGTTTCATCCCCCGTCACAATCCGAAAACGAAGATCATTGCCATCTGCTTGATCGCGGTCGACCTCTACCCAATGTTGTATCGGTGTCTTGCACGTGCGCATTCAACTGCCATGTTGTCTTTCGCCCATATCACACAATTATGCCCACAGTCAAAAGTGGAAACTTATTTTCCAACTGCCTCTCGTATATGAATAGGCTACCTATCTAAAATGAGACTCAAGTTTTCTTTGAACTGTTCAGCAATTATATCTTTTGAGCCGGGGAGCCTCGGTAAAACGATCCAATAAATAGTTCAGTCCGATTGTCAAGTATAGCCTCTACTCATATTATTTCGCAGGAACCATCTACTTTAGTTCCGTTACAAAGTAAACTACTTCCGACCAATAAACACTCCACCACCAACAATATTTAATCTATCCTTCCTGAACACTGTTAGATCATTTGAAAAAATTTCGACTGAACTTATTTCCGGCTTTAGCCAGCTTTCTATGCCCATAACTACGATATCTGATCAAAAGTATCCGGACTCCCCCAAAGACATACGCTTTTCACATTAGTTGCAATGTGCTGCCACCTACTGCCAGGTACTCTATTTCAGCGACCTCAGTAGTCGTTAGACATAGTGAGAGAGCAGAAAGAGGCACTCCGCGAAACTCACAGACTTCGAATGTGGTCAGATTATTGGGTGTCACTTGTGTCATACGTCTGCAAGCGAGATTTCCACGCTCCTAAACATCCCTAGGTCTACTGTTTCCGATGTGACAGTGAAGTGGAAACGTGAAGCGTCATGTAGGGCACAAAAGCATACAGACCGACCTCATCTGTTGACTGACAGAGACCGCCGACAGTACAAATGGTTCAAATGGCTCTAAGCACTATGGCACTTAACGTCTCAGGTTATCAGTCCCCCAGACTTAGAACTACTTAAACCTAACTAAACTAAGGACACACTCATGCCTGAGGCAGGATTCGGACCTGCGACCGTAGCAGCAGCGCGATTCCGCACTGAAGCGCCTAGAACTGCTCAGTCACAAAGGCCAGCCCGAGGACAGGTGATGAGGGTCGTAATGTGTAATAGGCAGGCAGCTATCCAGACCATCACACAGAAATTCCAAACTGCATCAGAATCCACTGCAAGTACTATGACAGTTAGGCAGCAGTTGAGAATACTAGGATTTAATGGCCACGCTGCTGCTCATAAGCCGCATGTCATGCTGGTAAATACCAAACGACGCCTCGTTTGGTGTAAGGAGCATAAACATTGGACGATTGAAAAACGTTCTGTGGAGTGGCGAATCACGGTACACAGTGTGGCAATCCGATGGCAGTATGTGGGTATGGCGAATGCCCACAGTGAATGTTATCTACCAGCGTGTGCAGTGCCAATAGTAAAATTTGAATGTGGTAGTGTTATGGTGTGGTCGTGTTTTTCATAGAGGAGGATGCTCTCCTTGTTGTTTTGCGTGGCACTATCGCAACACAGGCCTGCATTGATGTTTTAAGCACCTTCTGGCTTCCCACTGTTGAAGAGCAATTTGGGGATGGCGATTGCATCTTACAACAAGATCGAGCATTTGTTCGTAATTCACGCCCTGTGGCGGAGTGGTTACATGACAATAACATCCCTTTAATGCACTGGCCTGCACAGAGTCCTGACCTGAATCCTACATAACACCTTTGGGATGTTTTGGAACACAGACTTCGTGCTAGGCCTCACCGACCAACATTGGTACCACTCTTCAGTGCAGCACTCCATGAAGAATGGGCTGCCGTTTCCCAAGAAACCTTCCAGCACCTGATTGAACTTATGACTGCAAGAGTGGAAGCTGTCATCAAGGCTAAGGGTGTGACAACACCACATTGAATCCCAACATTACCGACAGAGGGCGCCACAAGTCCTTTTCCGCCAGGTGTCTGGATACTTTTGATCACATAGTGTGTTAAGTTTTACAGTTTTCTGTAATTCTGCCTTAAATGCATCGTGTTTGAGGAGTACGCAGGAAATGTTGGAAGCTCAAGAGGAAGAAATTGCTCAGTAATTCGCCTTGCAGTTTCATTCTTTTTTTTTATTTTTAGGGTTATTATACTTTCTGTCATCATTATTTTAAAATTTGTAATCTATCAAAAAATTAAAGCAAATATGAAAAATAAATCCTGAAGCTTTGTCTTTTTCTAGTAAATATTGCTCTTAAAGATACTGTATATGCTTGACATTATTCCATTCTGTAGGATATTTAGTTTGATATGGAAACAGAAGTAACAAACTTCAAATTACCATGATTACTTTAGTAGAGCATGTCGTACAGTGTTGTATACGTGGATGAGATGCTTTGAATTGTAGTGCATAAGATTAAAAGATGGTAAGATCATTTTGCCAAAAATGGTAATCTGAATTAATGAGCTACTAGAGCGATCGTGTTATATGGAAGTTTCTTTCTTCTGTTTCATCCTGAAGATGTATAAATTACATATTTGCAAGTAACACTTTGAATAATGCTACAAATGGCTGGTTTTATGGGTCTGATGTTTTTTTAACTGACTGGCCCTCAAAGTATTAATCATCTTACCCTTAAGAATTCTATTGAATCACTCCACAACTGGAGCTTTCAAAATAGGAATATATGAGTAGTGATTAATCTTACGTTTCTGCGTTAGCTCCTGGAAATGAGTGCTGTAAACTCACTCACCTAAGCTATGTAAGTTGATATGTAAATTATTCGGAATCCCACTACTTCTGCAGTATATTCCTCTAAGTAGAGACCAATTACTGTTGATAGCTATTTATAGCTCAAATTATATTTGAAATATACAGTTAGGTCACATAAATCAGACTAATGAAGGCTGTCAATTCATTTCAAGGAAACTGCTCTCATTACACAAATTTTGTGTGCTGGGTGATGTAGTTATCCACCTATTTCAGATTTCTGATTGTAATGAAGGGAGCAACAAAGGCACGATCTTATTTCAGAAACAAAGGTGTGAACTTTTTGGACTGAGACATGAGCAACAAAAATGTTCTATGTAATTATTACAGAGTAGAATAACCAAACAAACAAGTAAGAATATTCTGTATATAAATTTGGTTATAAAAACATTATAACACGTTGATGTTCTTTTCTTTGCTGAATAACACGGTCCTTTATGCTCATTAGTGCCAAATGGGAACTCTTTCAAATGGCAATTACATCTCCGTTAACCAAACAACTTCACATTTAACTGAGCAGTCACTGGCTCATATTTGCCAAGACACATTTTCAGTATTAGTGCATGAAGTGAGGGCCATCTGCTGCCCTAAGTATTATACACATCACATTCCACCAACAAAGCCTTAACTCCAGTTTCTCCAAACCTTTTGTGAACACACATGACTCTTGTGGTATAACCGAGTGTAATCTGTTCACAGCTGCCTCCAATGACTCATCAGCCAACCCAATAATGTAGTGATGGTGGTTTCCAATTAACCATTTTGCTGAAGTTATATCTAGCTCATATTATGGTGTTGTGCAATGTAGGATGACATTGCCAGAAGCATCCACACTATTATGACCACTATAGAACATCAAAAAGCAAATTTCTTTGTGGTAAACTAATATTCTGTGGTGCAGAATGCTTGGCAATCAAAGAAAATGGTGTACATATTTCTGGAAAAGAAAACATAGGAACGAACTATCTCACACAACTAAAAATCCCCCTCTGAAACTTGAGAGCCTGAGAGGTGTGTCTCATACCTAGAGTAAGATATCTGCCTTCTGCAGTGTGCGCACGACTGTGGTAAAGAGAGATTGATTGGTCTCCCATTTCTCTTCTTGTGTGCAAAAGATGAATGTTGCTGGAAGTGGGTGACTAATTTTGTTGTTAAGATGGAATTACAGGAACTTGCTGCAAAGCAGACATTGATTGAAATTAATGGCGGAAGTTTAAAACTGATGCTGAACTAAGATTCAAATCCAGGTCTTCTACTTACTAGGCGCATGCTATTACCACAAAGGCATCCAAACAGAGGGATCATTGCAACTACACAGACTATCCTAGAATGCCTCCTTTCAAATCAAAATTCTCAACTTACTCACACAATACTAATGTACAATACTCCAATGTGAATTCTGCTCCATTTTTACTCTGATTGACATTCAAGTGAGTTGTGTGGTGTAATCTACATCCCCTCCCACACATCACCATGAAATTTCTCTGCCTCTGCAAAAGTTTTGAAAGCTTTAAGAGGTGTAATACATACAAAGGAAAAACCTTTTACATTCCTTCATTTTCTATTGTTGTTGGCTGCAGTTCTCGCATCTAGGGGAACATTCCTGAGGCTGAAATATTAATTTTGTGGGTTCCAGTTGATCTGAATTATTGATGAAATTGTTTCTGTTGCTACAACTTCCTTTTATTTTCTCTCATTCTTCCATATCACCCTGACTTTACAATCTTCATTTTCGTGAAACAAACAATTACAGTGATATTGACAAAATTGAAAAACAAGTGTGTTTCCATCAGAGGCATGCCCACTACTATTAACTCATTCGGCAAAACTAACTTGACAAAAGAAGAAGCATCACCAAGTTACATAATTATTTTATAAATGGGTCCTGAAATATTCCAAAAGAAGCGTAATTTCAACTGTACGTACAGAGTACTAACAGATTAACTTCTTGTTATATATTTTGGCCTGAAATATAACACTTTGTACACAAATTCATATGAAATTCCTTTGGTGAAACAGCTGACAAAATTTTAACCTATTAAAGATTCGGAAATACTTTTTTTTGGTATCGCCTATTTCTGTAAAGAAAGGTGATATTAAAAGAGGGTGTCCCATTACATTATCCCCCTCACAAAATTTGGAAACAGTGTGTTTACCATATTTTGTGACAGACTACAAGGTTTGCCAAAAGGTGTACAAAACGATGCCAAAGATAGAAATAGATGTATAAAGGTATCTGATACATAACATATTACAGAAAAAATAAGAAAAATACCTATTATACAAATCAGCATCTATACATAAATCAATTCACAAAAAAAAAGTAGCTTACAGATGCTCAAGTACATCACCCAGCAACTATGACCTCTTGTAAGTCAATTGATCCAGCAGGATACAGCCATACAGCAGTGTGGCGAGTGGATCCACCCACATCGTTCAATTTCCTCCTTAGAGTTCTCATCATGCGCTCCAAAAGATAAGCAACTTCCTGTCTAGCATCCACATAAAATACTGAAACACTGTTTTTTTGTACTAAATATGCTGTTCAATACCTTTTTCACATCACACCAGATATGCTCTCCCTATTAATTTTTCTATGTCAGTTATATGGGATTTATGTGAAGTGTGATTAAAAAGTGTTCACATATGAAACATTAATAATCAGAGTTCAAAACAATAAAAAGGAAATTAACTAACAGGGTGATACACACAGATATACTAAGATATTATTCCTGATTTTTACAGTACAAATTATGAACATTGTACTATTTCAAAACTGCAAAGGATCTACTCATATAATCTCACTGTATAGTGAGGGCTTTCCTCGTAAATATGGCTCTGTGAGAGATATTGTGAAGCCTCTTTCTACCTCTAGAGTTGTGGCCGTGTATTTCTTTATTAGGTCTTTTGTTACTGTTTACTGCCATAATGATTCTCTTAAATATATACAGGCTATGAACAGTTAGTATTTTAAATTCTTTAAACAAATTTCTATACAATTCCCTGGCACATTTATTTCCCATACTCCTACGTCCTTTCCTCTGTAAGATAAGTACTCTTTTCTTATTACCATTACTGCTAGATCCCTATGGCTTAGATGAGATTCAAATAGTGCAAAGTATATTTCCCTCACAGCAGTAATGTTACAAAAAGGTGTCAGTTTTCTTAAGACATATATGGTAGTAGATAGGGTTATTCAAATAACGTTTAAATGATCAAAATGGCTCTCAGCACTATGGAACTTAACATCTAAGGTCCCCCTAGAGCTCAGAACTACTTAAACCTAACTAACCTAAGGACATCACACACGTCCATGCCCTAGGCAGGATTTGAACCTGCGACTGAAGCAGTTGCGTGGTTCCAGACTGAAGTGCTGCCACAGCCGGCATTTAAATGATCAGACCAATTTAACTCTGCATCGAGTCTCAGGCTAAGAAACTTGGTCAAGTATTCTTTTTTAATGTAATCATTGACCATTAAAATTTACATGAGTTTTTTGCCTCCCAAGATGAAATTCAATAGTGACTGATTTATTTGTATTTAATTTTAGTGTTTTTACTTTAAAATACTGCAGCATTATGCCTGGTGCAATATTAGGTTTCATTTCAAGTTGTGAATAGCTAGAATTATGGCATATTAATATGGTATCATCCGCACATAAGATAACTGTAGCAGAGTTTGTTATAGACTGAATAACATTAACACAAATAATAAAAAGAAGTGGTCCCAATATAGACACCTGTTGGATGCAGAAATTAATGTTTGTGCTGTCTGATTTGTATGCACCCTCATTAATACTAATAGAAGCAAACTGCTTCATATTTTTCAAACAGGATGTCTTCAGATTATGGGCTGTGCCTTGAATGCCATAGTTCCACAGTCTGTCCAGAAATATGCTCATATCATCACAGTCAAATTATTTTTGTAAGTCTATATATATGCCACATACATGTTGTTTACTGTCTATTGCTTGGGTAACTTTTTTGATTAAGCTGGATGCTGCTGTAGTGGTGGGTGCCACTTGACAAACAAATACTGCCCCTTAGAAATTACGTCTTTGGTTATGATGATGTTCCAGATTGTTTTGTGCATTACTTTTCAAAGATTTTGAATATCATTGGAACAACAGATATGGATCAATAGTTTTGTACTAGACTCTTGTTTCCTTTTTTAAAAATAGGCACAACTCGAGCAATTTTCAACTTATCTCAATATAAAGCATCTTCCATTAGAGAGTTGATAATTGCTGGTGAAGACATACATCTGTTAAGAGTGTCCAGATGAAGACCATCATATCCTGCTGCATGAGAATTCTTGAAGCTACTCACTATTTTAATTCTTTCGTCTTCACTTGTTGGTGTCAAGAATATACTTGCTGACACTGATGTTCCTTTGGAATTGTATTTGTGATTTTTAAGCTGATTGTTTATGCAGGAGTTAACACAGGCAAAATAATTGTTAAATAGATCTCCTACCTTATTCTGATCAGCTTCTGTTGTACCACTTATCAGCAAGTGATATTCTGTTGTATGTTTCCCTGAGTTACCTGTTTATCTATTTCTTTGTTTACTAGCGACCATGACGTTTTGAAAATATTATTTGAGTTTTGAATGACACTTTCCAAATTTTTCTGTTTTTCGGAATTTAGGAGGTCTGCATTGTAACTCTGATACTTTTTGAACACTTCATTTAATTTTTTATTGTTCAAGTCAATTAACGTAGCATACTCACACCATCTTAGTTTTCTCTAGCCTCAGTGACTGAACGTGATATCGAGTTCTGGGTCACAGTAGGGACTGAATTCTCTTTTTTATTAATGCGCTGGCTTGGTTGAGAATGTAGTATAACTCACTTCAGAATTTACCATAACCGTAATGTGTTGTCAGAATATTGTTCCAATCTACATTACTTAACATGTTAATCAAATAAGTTATATTTTGGTCTGTATTCATCCTCTTTTTCCTTTATTGATATCTACTTCCTTATTCTCTTCAGTGATGACTTCTCTCTTCTTGTCATTAATGTTTTCTTTCATCCTTTCTTGATGTCTTTTCGGTAAAATGTTATTTTTATGTTCTCTTTGTTCTTAAAGAACATTTTTTCCTCATGGGTTGTCCTCTTGCAGTGAAGGAAAACCTTGGAAGGTTTCATTTTTGAATTCCAAACTTCATTTTTGTTTTTGAAGTGGCACTCCTCTTCTTTGTGAAAATTTTCTTCCATAGAAAACAATGTTCTTTCTTCATACATTTTTTGAATTCTCTTTCAAATGTGCACATCCACCAAAATTGTTACAAATTCGATAATTTCTTTTATTTTTGTTGAAATGAACACCAAAGGCTTACTATCCTCTGGATAATTGTTCGTCTTCTCTTACGAGCCATCCTGTTACATTTTCTCTGCTCTATTCACTCACCACTGACTTATGAATCTCATGTTAAAGAAAACTATATGAATTTGTCTAGCAAAATAGACCGTATCTTGAATTTGAGCATGGTGTCTGATGTCTTTCTGGACTGGAGATGATTTAATTCAAATATTATATTCTATAGAGCACCTATGTTATTCGCCATGTCCTTAGTTTTATGATGTTTTAAACAATAAAATTCTTGACACAACTGCTGCATTCTTGAAGTGTCTATATTTCATATTTCTTTAACTTTACTGTACATAGCCTTCTCACTTTCACAACACAACATATGTGAAATTACCAGTTTGTCAATTGTGCTCGTTGTAACTTTCCTGTCCCCAGCATTCTTTCATTCTTATTTAAATGTTAGATTTATTATTGAATGGAAATGTCGGTTAAGTAACACTAAATCATAATTGTTTTCTTAAAATAACTTTTTCTGATTTTAATAACTAATAACCTGAAACTACAAGGTGTACAACTTTGCTTCTGCTGTTTGCTGAGAGTTGGCGACAACAGCAAGGCCATGTCCTACGTGAGTGACAGAAGTGAGTGACAGCTTTAGGTGACAAAACACAACCACACGTGTAGTTACAGAAGTGTCCTACATGAGCGACATCTGTGTTGCTGCCTGTCCCTCGCTGCAACTGCCGATGTTTGAATTCAAACATGTTTTAATATTGTTGTTGCAGCACACGCGACAGTGAGCAACAACCACATGTCTTCTCGGCAAAGCAGTGGAGCGGAAGCGATGGCAGCTATGATTTACTTAACATGCGATTTTAAGAAAATTATTCAGTGAAAACATTTGATTCTTCCGCAACCTACAGGTTGATTTCTTCAAACGATAAATGTCAATGTATTTTCGTTGTTCGCCATAGTACTGTGCAGCACGAAATTTGGTAGAGGAAGGAGGGGAATTACATATATGTGGATACTCCCATGCAGGGTGATTTACGCACTTTGAATGGCGCAAGCTGTTCCCAGTTGGTGCTACACCCTGCCGGTAGGAGTAACAACTACTATGTGGCTTACACCAGCCATTTTTCAGTGGCATTGTTGGAGCAGTAAAGTATTGTTTATTTTTGGCATGTGTCATGTAATTTTGGTCAGCTGTATTTTGCAGGTTAAGTGCTGCTATAAGTTGCTTTAATATACTTCTTGCGTATCAACTAGAAACCCTAGATGAAACCTTTAATTTAATTGTAGATTTGTCCCGCTATTTGAATTAGGTGCTGAGTTATGCTTAGATTAGTCATCAAACTTACAGTGGGGTAATGTCATGTAGCTATTGAAGTGCATGGTATTCCCCCTTGCAGGTTATATTTTCAAAACTAACGAGTTTTTTTTCTTTTTTCAATTTCTAGGTAGATACTATAAAAGAAAAACCCAGGAAGCAAAATGGATGCAAGAGGAACTTTGTAAGGCTCTTGATACCATCAAATCTGGAAGAAAAATAAGAGAAGTGTCAAGAGCTTTCAGGATTCATGAAGCCACTCTGCAAATGAGAACGAACATTTAAATACCGAGGGTCCTAAACTTGGGAGAAACTCAACATTTTCGACAGAACAGAAAAATGAGATTAGGGATCATGTTATAGGAATGGCCAAGCTGTTCTATGGCATTACATGCATCCAGCTGTGAAAGATTGCATTTGAGTATGCAGAGGATAACAACATTGCAAACAATTTTGATAAGTCATATAAGTTAGCTGGAAAGGATTGACTAGCTCTATTTTTAAAAAGAAACCCAAGTATTAGCATGAGAAAACCTGAAGCAACTAGCATTAACAGAATACAGACATTTAATGAAGATGAGATTAATGCACATTTTAAAAACTTAGAACATGTCTTTGAAAAATATAAATTTAAAGAGGGGTGAGTGTTCAACGCTGATGAAACGGTCATAAATACTGTACAAAAGCCCGAGAGTTTTGACTCCTAAAAGTGTTAAGCAAATAGGTGGGCCACGTCTTGGGAAAGGGGGAAAAACGTGACTGTGATACATTGTTCCAGTGCTGCTGGTACCTACATCCCCCCTATGTTTATCCCCAGGAAGAGGATGTCAAATCTCTTAAGTAAAGGTGGGCCAGTTGGAGCAATATATGGTTATTCCATCAATGGCTGGTCCAATGAGTCATTATTTTTCGAATGGATCCAACATTTTCAGAACAATGTAAAATCAACTATTGTTGACCCTGTGTTGCTGATTTTAGATAATCACAGCAGCCACATTTCACTTGATATTTTTTTAATTTTGTAAAAAACATTCTATTGTCATGGTAAACATACCTCCACACACTTCACACAAGCTTCAACCACTAGATGTTATATTCTTTTCTTCTTTGAAATCAGCCTTCAATAGTGAATGTGACATGTATATGAAGTCACATGTGTATCAAAAAAATTACACCATATGAGTTAGCAGAACTTTTTAATAAGGCATATATAAAGGTCGCTACTATGGACAAAGGGCAGTCAGGGTTTAAGGTAAGTAGGATTTGCCCTTTCAATACAAATGAATTTCAGCATGAAGATTTACAACAATGTGAGATCTTCAGAGATGTTTTCCTTGATCTTCAGCAGAAGATGTTCCACTTCTAGTAGGCCTAGAAGAGGTCACAACCACATCAACTAAAAGTGCATGGGTCAAGCAAGTTAGTGTATTTGATGTATCTCCTGTTTCAAAACAAAAACTAGTTCTTCCTAATATGAAACAAGCCATGGGAAAGCCTATGGGAAAGTCAGTGATCGTTACAGCAGCTCAAGAGAAGAACAAACTGATAACGGAGTTATCAATAAAGAAACAAAAAGAAGCCATGAAAAAGAAAGATAAAGGAAATAAGAAAAGAAATCTTAAGGGTAAAGCAGATAAGAACAGAAATCTGCAGCTCAAAAAAGTCTCGAAGAAGAAACAGACATTATATAAGAAGAAACACCGCCTAGAAAGTGAAAGTAGCAGTGGGGATGACCTAAATCAGGACTTGCAGAACATTTGTGATGAAATGGATGATATGGATCCATTGGCGATTTCAGAAGGTGTCTGTTTAGTTTTTAGAGAGTTTGGGAAAGATGGAGAACTATGGTACCGATGTATTACTTGTAGCAGATGGAGTCATGAAGAATATAGTGGCTGGAACACTCCAAAAGATTACAAGTACGATCTTTGATGTATGAGAAAATGAACTCTTTTCACATCAATAAAAATGTAAAAAACGAAAATTATAAGAGATGTTTGTAGAATTACATTCTTTCGTTCTTAAATATATTGTTTACTATTTGTAGTAACTAATAAGCAAATAAAAATAGCAAGTATTGTACATTTTTATGGTTTGTTTGTTTCGCGTGTTATTACCCAATACTTTGCGCGTTGTTACCCTAAGGGGTGGGGAATACCACGCATTTGCAAATTTTTTTATTTTAATGTTCAAAATTAAGGTACTGTTTATAACTATTTACAGACGACTGTAATATGTGGAGAAATGTCCATTGTATGGTATGTACTTATTTTCGTAGGTTTTAATGATGTAACGAATGGTTCACATCAGTTTTTCCTTAGGTGCGTGTATTTCCCCCATTCTCCCCTTCATGGCTGCACGAAATTTTTAAGAATTTGCTGAGGTAAAGTCACATTGTGTAGACTTTCCATATAGTTCATTCAAGACCATACAATATTGCGTATGAAATGTAACCAATATATCTCAATTGTTTTTAAAGTTGAGACCGGAATGATATCTCTCTTCATTCTTGAGATATTGGTTGTTATATCCGCAGACAAGGGCGCTCGCGCCGCGTCCGAACCTTTCCTGCACTTCAGGTAGTAAAAATTTGTCGTATCTCATAAAAGATTCAAGATATAGAAACGACGAATTTTGGAAATTACAGTACCCAAAAAGGACTAGTGGTCGTAAAAATCGTCGTATCTCATAAAAGATTCAAGATATCGAAACGACGAATTTTGGAAATGACAGCAATCAGAATGGACTATTTTCTCATATGATTAACACTCGAAACGTTTTTGTAAACGCGTGAGCAGAGCGAAAACAAGACTCCCTATAACTTACACATGAGGTTTTGTCTCCATATTCATAGCCAAACAAAGGGAGAGGAACAGGTAAACAGGACATCAAAGTGACCAGCATGAGGTATAGTTTGGCATGAAAATATTTAACTGCTTGAAAGTAATTAGGGCAATAAACGAAAACTTAATTAATAAGCTGAGGAAAAATTGAAATATTTCATGAAAAGCTGCTCCCACGCTATGTAAATGGAGTGTCAAAAATTTCATCTGTTCAAGACCTAGCTATTTTGCACCTAAAAAGATATATTGGTGCGGTATTTAAATGTTAAAAAGGCTTCCTTCGAATCAAGTACGTTAGGAAGGCAAGCGATGAGTCATTAAGATCATGCTTTCGGAATAAAACTTGGAACTGAAAAATGAAAGAAATCAGTGAAATATTTTATGAAATGATTTGTGTAAAAGAAATAAGTAAATCAGAGAAACATTCTACGTACCTTTGACTGATGCTCGAAACCATGAACAGAAAATGAGGTGCACTAAACATTTCCCTAATGTATTATTTCACACTTTTAGACAAATCATTACACAAAATTGTAAGGTTTACTTTTACAGACTAATTAGAGTAATTTAAAGGCTTGGCCTTAACATTGACTGCTGATGAATTACGTTCGAAACATCAAATATTTGTAAAATTTCATGGTTCATTGTAATTTATTACGAATTAAATGTGTGTGATATACTGGGATAGGTGTGAAGATGAAGCTCTTTGGCAAGACCTTAAAAATATATTTAGCGATGCAGGGTAAGCAGTATACATAAAACTTAGTGTAGAGAATTGTAACTGAGTCAGTAAAAATATAAGAATGGGGGGGGGGGGGGGGAATCGAACATAGGACCGTTCTCTAACACGTTATCACAAACTTATGCACCAACCCTACACCATAGCTAGCTATTGGTCAGTATTATCAATCTGTGTACTTATACTTGTATTTAGCATAGTTAGTCTTGTAGTAGTCATTCCTCCGAATTTACTGGCCGGTTAAAAATTCTTGATAATGTAAAAAACATTCGTATTTAATTTATTGATGAGATAGTCGAATGCTCCTCTGCTCATTCACATGTAATCGAAGAATTTGTCTGGTGATCTTGGCAGTTGATGATATTTATGAAATTTTCCATGGAAATTCCTCCCTTTGTAAATTTCATGCACGGCATTTCTTTTTGCTTCATTTTCTTAATTAAACGTAATTCTGTAGCCTTACTCAGCCACTACAGAATTCTACAGGTTAGGGACACCGTTTTACAGAAAAAGCTAATTGGCTCTAAGCAGCCATCTTGTATCGCGACATGGTCGCTTGCATGCAGGACACCCAAGCTTTTCACCCGATGCTGCTGCTTTTCGTTGGAGTGTCGCATATCAAGAAGTCGCTCGCTTCTGTCGCTCACATAGAACACGGCCTAAGTAGCGGTCGAAAGAAACAGATTGCAGACAAAGAAACAGATTGCAGACGTCAGGCAGTTAGCTTGGACCTTGATCAACACAACCTCATTCAAACATTAGTCGATTTGTGCCTGCATCATAGAGTTGTTCTTGATTGAAAATGTCAATTTATGAGCCTAATTCTCGTCATTTGCGGGAGGTGTTACTGTTTTGTTTCAATATGAAGAAAACAGCAGCTGAGCCCCAACGAATGGTTTCAACTACGTATGGTAAGGACGCTGTTAGTGAAAGAACGTGTCGTGAGTGGTTTCAACGCTTCAAGAACGGTGATTTTAACGTCGTACACTAGCATAGTGGTGGAAGAGAGAATGTTTTAAAGATGCAGAATTGGAGACATTGCTGAGTGAAGACTCGCGTCAGACTCAAGAAGAATTGGCATGATTAGTGGGACTGACACAGCAAGCCATTTCAAACCGTCTCAAGGCTATGGGCATGATTCAGAAAGAAGGAACTTGGGTCCCGGTGAACGGCGTTTGTGTTGCTTCGGAGGCCAAAACGGAAGAGATTTCTGCATCGCATTGTGACTGGGGACGGAAAATGGGTTGATTATTACAACCCTAAACGCAAAGTATCAGGGGGATATCCCGACCATGCTTCCGCGTCAACAGCCAAACCGAATATTCAAGGTTCCAAGATCATGCTCTGCATTTGGTGGGACCAGCTCTGCGTTGTGTACTATGAGGTGTTAAAACCAAGTGAAACAATCACAGGTGCACGTTATCGAACGCAATTAATGCATTTGAGCAGAGCATTAAAAGACAAATGATCGCAATACAGTGAGAGGCACGAGAAAGTGATTTTGCAGTATGACAACACTCGACCCCAAGTTGAAAAATAGGTGGTAACGTACTTGGAAACGTTAAAATGGGAAGTACTACCCAACCCGTATTCTCCAGACACTGCTCCCTCTGACTATCACCTGTTTAAATCAATGGCGCATGGCCTTGCTGACCAACACTTCCGATCTCATGAAGAAGTCACAAATTGGATCGATTCGTGGATCGCTTCAAAAGATGAACAATTTTTACGACATTGGATTCGTACACTGCCTGAAAGATAGGAGAAAGTGGTGACCAGCGATGGAAAGTACTTTGAATGATACATGTGTAGCCAATTCGTTTAATTAAAGACTCAAATGTTGGAAAAAAACGGCAGAAGCAAAGTTCTACACCATGTAATTAAAAAAAATTGATACACATAAGCAAAATGCTCTGTCTGTGTGTGTGTGTGTGTGTGTGTGTGTGTGTGTGTGTGTGTGTGTGTGTGTGTGTGTGGGTGGGTGGGTGGGTGGGTGTGCGTGTAAAAATCAGTAATAATGTAATAAAAAAAGTGTGACATTTTCTTTTCACTTTTTGTATCAAATTTTAATTTTTTTTGTGAATATTGGAGTTTACCAGCAATTAGTATTTAGAGTAAAAAGATGTGTTTTTACTAACAAAATAAGGAGTAATGTTGGTTAATAAACATTTTGACTGGATCATAAATAAATTAAATGAAAGAAGAACATACTGCCTGTGAGTATCAAACTAGTAACACTGGAGTTATGAGACTTACATGCTAAGTACTCAGTTATTGCTGATGGATTTAATACAGTTCAATTTTTTACCAATTGTTGGAAATTTTCTTCTATTCGAAAATGATTTTCTTGAGTTTTTGAGAATTTCTTTAGGAAACTGATGACTGGGTACTGATCATCAAATCCTAAAAGTGAGAAGCAAATTGAAGAGAACCATTCCATAAAGTCACTTCATAATTGTTATACAGATAAATTGTGTACAGAGTGTAGTGTCTCTTTGTATGGCACACTTGCCATTACAGCAACTAATTGCAAGTTAGTGTTAAGGAGGAGAAGCAAGTAATGGATTTCCTTGTTGTTAAATATGCTCACAGAACAGTAGTCTTGCTGACAGTGATGTTTTGCTTTTGATGGAGGCTTTATCTTCCTAACATGGTGGTAACATTCATTTTAAATTGCATCTCTTGTAGGCATAAGCACAAATGCCTTCCCTATACTAATAATTTCAGCTCATCCACTTGTGTCCTGATCCCTTCCATATTACATTGGAGTATGGGAACCAGTTGGTTAATAATTTTTGTGTGTTCCCATCTTATCTTGCTGCTGGTATTTCAGACACATGGCAATTGATGTTCCCAAGCAGAGACTGGTTGTTTCTCTCCAACAGGCTACACATTCCCTTGTTTCTCTGGTGGATCAAATTTAGACTCATTACACAAAACAAGCATGGAAACCTCTGATGATTTCTTGATTTTTTCTTCCATGTTTTTATTTATGAATATAGCATTTATCTTTTAGTGGTCACAATAGTGGTGGTTAGCAATTTGACATTCTGCTGTAATTTGTGCCAATCTTTGTTGTGGTGTAGCCTCCTTTTTTTGTACCATCAGTACTCTATGTGACTGACCTGCTTGTTACTAGAGTGGAAGTTATGATTGATCTGAAGCTATACTTGAAGGTTTTAAGCTTCTGAATTGCCTATGATCACAGAGTTCTGTAGCTTGTACACTGGAATAGTTGACGCAGTTGTCTTGATGTCGAATCCTTCTTCTTTCCTTTTAAAGTTGTTTTGTGTATTTTTAATTTCTATTGTCTCTCTCCCTACATCACAGCATAGCTATGATTGTACCTTGATAAACCTATTGTACTAGAGAAAGCTGTTTAGCTGTTGCCAGTCTCCAGTGACAAGTTCACGTGGAACTTACTGCTAAATAAAGTAAACATAGCTGACTTTTAGGGAGTACAAGTCCGAGAACACAAATTCGCTAAGGCCATGGCCTCAAGCAGCAGTTGGATGACATCACAACCCAACTGTTGTGCAGTTATGTATAAACAGTTTGGCTTTCTGAGCTTGTTGGTGTTTGAAACTACTGACTGTATCTTTATAGTTTCTGATGATGTCTCCAATATTGAGAGGCAAAATGTTAGGTGCAGGAACACACCTTAGAATATGGCCTAATGCCCATATGCCTGCAGTGTATAAGAAATTCTACATCTACATCTACACCTACCTACTTATTCCACAAGCCACAGTATGGTGGAGGATACCATGTACTACTACTAGTCATTTCCTTTCCTGTTCCACTTGCAAGTAGAGTGAGGGAAAAACAGCTGTCCATGTTCTTCCCAATGAGGTATAATCTCTCTACTTTCATCTTCATTAACCTGATTCAGTATGTACCTTAGTAGCAGCAGAATCATTCCAGTAAACATCAAATGTTGGTTCTTTAAATTTTCTCAATAGCGTTAAAGAATGTGACATTTCAGTCAGTGATTCTAATTTAAGGTCTCCAAGCATCTCATTAATATTTGTGTGTTGTTCAAACCTAATGGTAAGAAACCTAGCAGCTTACCTTTGAAATGCTTCAACATCTTCCTTTAATACGACCTGGTGTAGATCCCAAACACTCGAGAAGTACCCACCAATTGGTTGCACTAATGTCTTGCATGCAGTCTCCTTTACAGAAGAACCACACTTTTCAAAAATTCTCCCAATAAACTGAAGTCAACCATTTGCCTTTCCTACTACAGTCCTTACATGCTCATTCGCTTTCATACTGGTTTGCAGTGTTATGACTAGATATTTAATCAATGTGACAGTGTCAAGAAGCACACTACTAATACTGTACTCTAACATTATTGGTTTTTGTTTTTCCTACTCATCTGCATTAACTTCCATTCTTCAACATTTAGAACTAGGTGCCATTCATCACATCAACTTGAAATTTTGTCTAAGTCGTCTGGTATCCTCCTACAGTCACTCTAAGATGACACCTCCCATCAGAAGCAAACAGTTGCAGATTTCTGCTTGCCTTGTCCAACAAATCACTTATTTGTATATAAAATAACAGCAGTCCTATCACACTTCCCCAGTGCCACACCTGACGATATGCATGTCTTGAACACATGCTGTTGAGCATAACATACTGGGTCCTGCTGCTTAAGAAGTTTTCAAGGCACTCACATACCTGGGAATCTCGTACCCTCACCAACAGTCAGCAGAGTGGCATCACATCAGATGCTTTACAGAAATCTAGGAATATGGAATTCACCTGTTGCCCTTCACCTATGGGTCACCGGATTCGATGTGAGAAAAGAGAAAGCTGTGTTTCACATGAGTGATACTTTCTAAAACCATGTTGATTTGTGGACAGAAGCTTTCCCCTCCCATGGAAATTCATTACGTTCAAACTGAGAATATGTTTAAGGATTCTGCAGCCGATGAATGTTAATGATATTGGTATCTAATTTTGTGATTCTGTTCTGTTCACCTTCTTATATACAGGAGCCACCTGCACTTTCTTCCTGTCACTTGGGACTTTGTGCTGGGTAAGAGGTTAACAATAAATGCAAGCTAACTAACGAGTCAATGCTGTAGAGTACTCTTTGTTGAACCAGTACTCTTTGTTGAACCAAACTGGGATTCCATCAGGACCTGCAACATATTTGCTTTCAACTCTTTCAGTTATTTCTGTACACCATGGGTGCTCATTACTATATCCTCTCTATGTCATGGGTCTGATGACCTCACTATTGGGTCCCCTTCCCCGCATCTGCCCCCACCACCAACGTCATGGGATGATCAAATGAGTGTGTTTCTGTGATTCTCCTGCGTGAATGATTTTTAAATGTGCAATTTAAAACTTCAACTTTACTTCTGCTGTCTTCTGCAGCCACACCATTCTGGTCAATGACTGAGTGGATTGAAGGCTTAGGTCCCCTTAATGATATTATGTAGAACCAGAATTTTCTTTGGCTGCTCGGCAAGCTCTATTGGTAATGTATGATGGTCTTAGTTGTTGTAAGCTTTGCGTATCAGTCTTTTTATAGACGATCAAATTTGTATTAAAATTTCCTGTCATCATTTGCGTGTATTGATTTGATTTGAGAGTGCAACAACGTTTTCTTTCTCAGCAATTTCCGAATTTCATTGTTAAACCATGGTGGATGTTTTCCATCTTTACTCCACTTACATGGGACAGAGTATGATATACAATCCATTAAAACTTTGCTCATAATTCCTCTACATCCATTGTACTGGAACTAAATTATGCCAATTCATTGTCTTGGTGGGACGTTAACAATCTGCTATTTCTAGCAGAAATACTCTTATAGCCTTCTTGTCTGATTTATCAACTTTAGTAACCAAAATCATTATCATGACATCATAATTACTAATCCCCATCTCTATCTGCCTCATCATTATTCTTAATCTCATCACAAGGGACCACACCTTTACTCGAGTTAAAGAAATTGTGACTTTTCGCTACAACTTGACTTCCTTACACTTTGCTGCATTCAGTAATCTGTGTAGCTATGGCTATTTCAGTAGGTAGTGGCCTCAGAACCAGTTTAAGGCCAAGCAACACAAAAAAATGGTTCAAAATGGCTCTAAGCACTATGGGACTTGACATCTGAGGTCATCAGTCCCCTAGACTTAGAACTACTTAAACCTATCTAACCTAAGGACACCATACACAACCATGCCCGAGGCAGGATTTGAACCTGCATCTGTAGCAGGCATGAGGTTCTGGACTGAAGCATCAAGAACCACTCGGCCACAGCAACCGGCTAAGCAACACAAACTGTTGCTTCGGTGACAAGCTGAGAGGGACAATAGAGGCACTACAGCTGTAAGATTTCTACACGGGACATATCACAATTAGTAGCAGTTGCTTAGGGAACCTACTTGAGAGGAGCACCAGGGTCACGCAAGTGGAAGATTTTATACAGTGCATATCAAAATTATTAATGAAACCTGCCACGGGTGAAAGTGTGTAAGAAACGGTAATCCATTTGAGTTTGTAGAAATATTCTCGGCACTGCGTGGTTATGCAGGGGCAGTTGCATTTAGCATAACTAAACTGCTAATTGTTGTTGTTTATAGGTCCCCTAACTCTGACTTCAGAGCATTTCTACTTAAGCCCCAGAGGGTTCTTCTTTCACTTTATAGGAAGTATCAAAAATTGGATATATGTGGTGAGTTCAGTACTAATTTTGTGTGTGATTGTGCAAGAAAAAAGGATGTTCGAAGATCTCTTAAATTCATATGATCTGATGCAGAGTGTGTTTTTTCCAAACAGGGTGCAAAGGAACAGTAGCACAGCCATAGACAAAACTTTTAAAAACTTAGTATCTCCAGGAAATCATATAACTCTCTTGAAAAATGCCTTTCTGAGCCTGACGTTTGAAATACTTCTCTGTGAATCTGACAAGCAGGAGATTGAGTCAATAATTAAATCGCTGAAGACTATGGACTCTCAAGGATATGATGGAGTACCTAGCAGAATATTTAAGTACCGTACTGCATGTGTTAGCCTTGTACTTAGCCATATTTGTAACTTTTTTTTTTTTTGTGGATGGTCAGTTTTGTGAACGATTAAAGTACTCAGTACTAAAGTCCCTTTGTAAAAATGGAGAAAAGGATAATATGGACAATTTTAGACGTATTTGTATGCCGTCAGTGTTTGCTAAACCTATGGAAAAGGCTGTATATGTAATGATAATTGGTCATTTTATTTCATATAATTTGCTATCAAATGTACAGTTCTTTTTTAGAAATGGTTTAACAACTGAAAATGCCATTTTCTCTTTTCTCTGTGAGGTACTAGATTGGTTAAACACAAGGTTTTGAATGCTAGGCATATTTTTTGATATAACTAAGGCGTTTGATTCTGTTGATCACAAAATATTTCTCCAGAAGTTGGACCATTATGGTATTCGGGGAGTAGCTCAAAATTGGTTCACCTCTTATGTTAAAAACAGACAGCAAAAAATCACTATCCACAGTGATGAGAATGGCTGTGATGTGGGGTCTGAATGGGGTACAGTCAAATAGGGGTTGCCCCAGGGATCAGTGCTGGGGCCTATCCTGTTTCTTATGTATGTAAATGATATGCCCTGTAGTATTACAGATGATCCTAAAATATTTTTGTTTGCTGATGACACTAGCTTGGCAGTAAAGAAGCATGTTGTGTGCAACACTGGCACTGTTTCGAATAGTGCAATTCATGGTACAAGTCCATGGCTTCCAGAAAATAAATTAATGCTAATTCACAGTAAGCCTCAGTTTTTACATTTTTTAACACACAATTCAACAAAACGAGACTTTTTAATTTTACAGAATGGGCATATGATTAGTGAATCTGAACAGTTCAAATTTCTTGGTGTTCGGATAGATAGTAAACTTTCATGGAAAACTCACATTCAGAATGTTGTTCAAGGACTTAATGCTGCCATTTTTACTACTCGAACAGTATCTGAAGTAAGTGATAGTTAGACACAAAAAGTGGTCTATTTTAGTTATTTTCATTCACTTATGACATATGGTGTTACATTTTGGGGTAACCCTCCACATTCTCAAAGCGTATTTTTAGCTCAGAAACGAGTGAGAGATTTGGGGAATAAGTGGTGTAAGTTCATGAACCTCTTGTCATCCCCTGTTCACTAGTCGGGGGACCAGCTTATGCCCAAGAATTAGACTCTATCACTCAGTTAATACCAGACAGAAATCAAATCCACATTGGGACTGCAATTCCTTGACTGTTGTGTAGAAAGGTGTACAGTATACTGTTGCACCCATTTTCAATAAGCTACAACAAGAATTCAAAAATCTTAGGAACAATCCATGTGATTTCAAATCAAAACTGAAGAGTTTCCACATGTGACACTTCTGATATTCTGGTGAGGAACTGATTCCTGTGGTACATTGTTCACTATGTTTTCATAAACTTATGGCTTATCTTTTTTGGGTCCATAAACATTTTATTTTATCTGTTATAACTTTTATGTTGTAAATTCATGCACTGACACGTTCCAAGACCTTGGAGATTTGCTCCTCCATTTGGTCCTACAGAACTATATGTGTAAAAATAAATAAAGAAATTGTGAATGGAGGGCAGTAGGGATGCTAAATGTGTGAAAGTTCTTGAATTCATCCTGTGCACAATTCCCAAGTTGGTTTGCTGGTTTTACGATTGTAGTTATTCATTTTCGTGTTGACTATGACTGTGAATCTTTCTTCTAAGGCTGCCTGAATTGTAGCCTCACTGCTGCTACATGTGTTTGTGAATATTTTTTCCATGCTAGTACAGAGCAACAGAAAGAGATTAGCGTATAGTATGCAGCATACAGTCTCGCTTCTACATTACTGCTTACTGACTAACCATTTCACATGCCAAGCATGCAGTATCAAGTATCCTAGAAGAATCCAATGTCTAAGCTTATTGACAATGTACAGATCCTACAGTAAGTCTATTTAGATAACTGACTTAGTAAAATAGTTACAAATAACAATGAAGCAACCACATCACCACACAGATTGTGTAAGGAGGCATTAGAAAGAGCTAGATAGTGTAGACAAAGAATGTACAATTATAGTTGTTATAACATGTATATTATGATGAAATAGCAACTAAGACAATAAAGTAAATCATCTAATTAGCAAAAAAGAGATTACTGTCCACTTCTGTATTGTTGAAAGGTACTCCTTGTCTTGCACTGATGTAAGAATAGTGACCTCCACTTGCAGGTGACTTCCCATACAGGCTTATTGGCATACAGCATGCGCAGACACTCAGAGACAGACTGACTGCACGTCCCTCATGTTCCACCATTTTGAGCTACTCCTGTGGCATTTTATTTGTGACTCATGTTTGTACATTGAACCTGAAGGACTACTTATTATTTTTCACTACAGTGGGGTCAGAAAGATGGATTAAAACAATTTATTTTGCAGTCATCCAATTCCTTGAGTAGTGACTCAGGTTTTGTCTTTTTGCAAGCAAAAATTCCCAGCTTTTCAAACACATCAAGTAATTTATCTTTTCCTACTCTGTGCAGGACTTTTATACTGTGTTGTCTACTCACACTGTCAAGGCTTAGGTTTCAGAGACTGGTACTTTATGATAATTTTGGTAATAGTATACTTCTGGTACTCCTTGTACTACATTTTAAAGTTACTTCCAGTTTGTCCAATGTATAACACGTATAATGAAATTTTCACTCTGCAGCAGAGTGTATGATGATATGAAACATCATGGCAGATTAAAACTGTGTGCCTGAAGGATACTCGAACTCGGGACCTTTGCCTTCTGTGGGCAAGTGCTCTACCATCTGAGCTTTCCAGCCATGACCCATGTCCCATCCTCACAGCTTTACTTCCACCAGTACCTTGTCTCCTACCTTTTTTACCTTTTTAACTTTCAACATGTTCCCTATTATACACTATACACACCTGTTGGTTGAAATGGGTAATCAATTCTTCTTTTCATAACATTCTGTAAGCCAGTGCCTAATATATCTGTTGTGAAGAAGAACCTTTGCATTCATGTTCCTAAAGAGTTTTGCTACCTTATTATGTACTTTACATTTACAGGACCGCTTTAAATATTTGTCTTTTACTCCATTTTCTCTTTGCTTTTAGAGTTGTGCTGCAGTCAATCTGTCACACAGTTTACATATTTTCTTCTGTTTGCAGTTGTTAGTGACCACCACCTGTTTAAGTATCTGAAATACCTTATGACATATCAAATCTGAAATTATGTTGACATCTTTCTCATGATCGGTTACCAATTTTCATATCAGTGATGGTTGGACTTCTTGTAATGGTCAAATCTAAAACATTTTTAATAATTTCAGTTTCATATTCTGCTTTGAAGCACATTTTTGGAAATAGTCCTAATTTTTGCGTCTTTCATTGGAAACTTGGTGATTGGAAAGTGCCTGTAATTCCCATGTTCACGAAGGATCACCCGACATAATTGTATACTTATATCACTGATATAAGTGTGTTGTAGATTTTTGTTTTATGCTCCATTAAAATCAAAATGAATTCCACAGGCAGAGATCTTATGAAATTCAGCACACACTGTTCATCCTTGAGATCCAAAATGTCATGGACAAAGGTGCTCAGGTTGTTTCCACATTCTTTGATGCCAGGAAGACATATGATACAGTTCCAATTTGCTACTTACCAGTTAGTGAAAAAATAAGCTTCCTGAGTGTCAGACTAAATTTGTGACTGTATTTAAGCATTCCTTGCTGAAAGTACTCAACTCACCGTTTTAAAGAAATAACATTGACAAATGTAAATGTAGTTTCAGGAGCACCCCAATAGGGTATGGCAGAGCCAGTACTGTTCTAATAAACTGACCATTAATTATCTAGTTGACACTGCTGATGGCTCCATGACATGCCAGCCGAAGTGGCCGTGTGGTTAAAGGCGCTGCAGTCTGGAACCGCAGGACCGCTACGGTCGCGGGTTCGAATCCTGCCTCGGGCATGGATGTTTGTGATGTCCTTAGGTTAGTTCGGTTTAACTAGTTCTAAGTTCTAGGGGACTAATGACATCAGCAGTTGAGTCCCATAGTGCTCAGAGCCATTTGAACCATCCATGACATCATTGACGGATGACAGTGTTGTCGGTCAGATGGCTGCAACCCATGATGAGTGTAACAAAATGGAGGAGGACCTGCAGCTCGTAGAGGGACTGGTTGCTGAACCCGGAAATAAGTAAGTATAACATATTGCCCATGAATACATGAAGAGATCCACTACTGTTTGATTTTGCGATTGGTAACAAATCACAGGAAATTATAACTACTATAAAATACCTAGGAGTAACCATATAGAGAACCTCAAGTGGAATGACCACATAAAACAAACTGTAGAAAAACAGAGGTCCGGATAAGATTCATTAGCAGAATCTTAAGGAAATGTAATACAGTATACACTCAATAGCATGAACTGGTTATCATAAAAAAATGTTGCCCCCAACAGAAATACATTGTTCTTATGGGAGGTTTTATTGGTTAATAGCAATTCTGGTTAAGATAATTTACAAACAATTTTAAGTATCTAGTGTAATTAAATTTAATTGTAAGACAAATTTCTGATGTTACAGTATTTGTAATTGTTAATTTTTTTCTGGATTGAATGTAAGGAATGAAACTACAAAGCTAACTACCCATTGTTGTCTTGTTTATAACATTTTGTAGTTAGCAGCTACGATTATCACCTCAACAATCACTGTGTACAGTACATTTAAATAAACTCATTACTGTGTGAATAAACATTAACAAAAGTATTTAGTGCCAGGTGTTCTTTTTTTCATAACCAAATGGAGTTAGAATACAGAATAAAAATCAGAAAATAGTAGCACGTGCAACATTGCAAAGAGGAAACAGGGAGCTCTAACTGTACTGGTAAACTCTGAGATTCTAGGTGAAGTGAACAGTGATACACAGAAAACAGAAATTGCAGAGTAGTTTGGAATTTCCCAATCTACTTTATCTACGATAATTCATAATTGAGAAAAATTGATTAATGAAGCTCCATCAGGTTCCTGAAAGAAATCTAAATGACTTACGTGGCCCTTAGTACAAGGACATCAAGACGTTAGTGCTAGTATGGTTCAGTCATATGCATTCACCAAACATATCTTTAAGTGGCCCTGTGATTCAATCAAAAGAAAATAAGATTGCCAAAATTATATTCATCATACTTCAGTAGTTCTGCTGGTTGGCTGTATTGGTTCCTAAACAGACATTCCGTTTCATCTGTACAAGTTTTTGGTGAAGCAAATAAAGTTGATGAAGAAAGTGAGAACATCTGATTGCATGAACTTGGTTGAGTGAGGAGATGCTATGCCTCATGTGATATGTTCAATATGGATGAAACTGAACTTTTCTACAAACGTTTTTCAAATCACACACTCGAGATAAAATCTACATCTACATCTACATCCATATCGATACTCCGGAAGCCACCTGACGGTGTGTGACGGAGGGTACTATGAGTACCTCTATCAGTTCTCCCTCCCATTCCAGTTTTGTATTGTTTGTGGAAAGAAATATTGTCGGTATGCCTCTGTGTGGGCTCTTATCTCTCTGATTATATCCTCATGGTCTCTTCGTGAGATATACATAGGAGGGAGCAATATACTGCTTGACTCCTCGGTGAAGATATGGTCTCAAAACTTCAACAAAAGCCCGTACCAAGCTACTGAGCATCTCTCTTACAGAGTCTTCCACTGGAGTTCATCTATCATCTCCGTAATGCTTTCATGATCACTAAATGATCCTGTAATGAAGCGTGATCCTGTGCTAAGTGCTAAGTTTTATGGTGGATCACTCAGCAAACAACATTTAACTGTTGCCCCTGGATGTAATGTGGATGACAATGAGAAGTTTTATCCCTGAATTATCAATAATTATGAGAAACCATATTGTTTTAAAATTTAAATATGGATATTTTACCTTACAATTGTCACCATAAGAAAGCTTGGATCAACAGTACATCATATCACAAGTGGCTTCTTCATCTCAACAGTCAAATGGTTTCTGAAAGCAGATGTGTTCTTCTTATACTGGACAGATATACTGCCCATAATGTACAGGATCTGAACCTAACCAACATAAAGGTTCAGTTTTCTCCACCAGATGCAACAAGGCACAAGTCAGCCCATGGACCAAGGCATCATTTCTCTCAGGAAGAGAGGTTATCACATGAGATTTGTAAGAGCTGCAGTTTGTGCTGTAATTTGCTTGATGCAGTAACAGCAATCACAGCAACCTGAAACTCTGCTTCACCACTTCATATACAGAAAGGCTCTAACAGAGCATGGAGACATAGCAAAACTAAAGATATCCTTAAGTAAGATGATGCTATTTCACCTGATGAATGGACAGTTCTGAAGATGTTGTTAATCCAGGGATTAGTTTTGGAAAATTCGTTAGTGCACACAACATTGTTGCTGTATGCATTTCAGTGGCATCTGATGTGTCAAATGCTGTGACTGAGGTGGAACAAGGATCATCAGATAAAAGTGAGGAAGAGGAGAATACTTATACCATCCCACCCACCCATCAGGAGATGTGTACACTCTTGGACAGTTTGGAATGATTTGCTTCAACATCTGACATCACTGCTGGGTTTATGGACACTATAGTTAGAATTGGTTGTGAAATTACAAGATATTTTTGTTCCTGTTGACATCAGTGAACCATGCTTGAATTTTTTTCAAGAAGATACTGTAATTTTTTAGTAGTTGTACTTTTACAATCACTTAATGGTGTTATATGTCTACAGTAATATAATGTGACTGATAATATAGTATATTACACACTACTGTACTACAGTATATGCATACATATTAAAATCTGTGTTTTTCACTTAA
This sequence comes from Schistocerca serialis cubense, assembly GCF_023864345.2. NCBI lineage: Eukaryota > Metazoa > Arthropoda > Insecta > Orthoptera > Acrididae > Schistocerca > Schistocerca serialis. The sequence goes on from NC_064640.1 coordinate 720,552,291, forward strand.
TACAATTTTTTAAACAAACCCTTCATTTTTTGATCCTTTGAAATTCATGATAATGAGCTTATACTATACTTCCATGAAAGAAGTGCCTTACATTTTACTTGTCTGGCAGATTTTTGAGTACTGCTCATCAGTCTAGGATCCTAATAGGTTAGATGAATAGAAGAGAATAGAAGTTCACACGGAGAGTAGTTTGCTCTATCTTAAGTAGTTTTTATCATCTTAGTTTGTTTAATTGGTGCAAGAGCGTTACAGAGATGCTCGACAAAGTACAGTGGCAAATGCTACAAGCCAGGCATTGTGAATCACAGAGAGGTTTACTGTTGAATTTCTGACAGTGTGCACTCCAAGAAAAACAGGAAAACATATTTCTTCCTTTCATATTTGTATTGCAGAGTTATTACACCAAGACAATTATATAACTTACAGCTTGTATAGAAACATAACTACAAAAATTGTGTAGAAATGAGAGGAAATAGAGAGGTACCAAAAGTACCCACTGCTACACACCATAATGTGGTTTATGAAGTATAGATGTAGATGTAGATAATCTATATTTCTGTATGTAATGAGTTTATGAGTACTTGTCCTAACATTCATCATGACACTCTCGAAATTGCTAGAATGATGGGGTTTGATGAATTGCTTGCCCTTGCTGCTGCAAGATCTGATTGAACATTTGCTGCTATTGTTGGTTCCTCTGTAGCTGCCACTTCAACAGTTCTTTCTCTTTTTTTTTTTTTTTTTTTTTTTCTCGCTTGTGTTTATAGCACCTCTTGTTCTGCCTGCTATTATAGGATCAGTTGAAGTTCTTGCTTTTTGTTGTTTCAGGAGTGTGATTGCAGAATCCATTATGGGCTTTGATTTTGCCAACTGAAAGAGGCACACACTTATTTAACTGTTGTAACATTTTTGTTTTTTACTGTTGTATAGTAGAGATCCCAGAGGAATGCATACAGATGGAAGCAATGACAAGGCTAGAGCAGAACTGCAATCATAGTCTAAACTATGATCTAGTGTAGGAACATTTGAAGCAAAATCACACAATAACACAAGTGAAGTCCAAGAGACAAATCCATAGCAATGATCTGATAGCTGCTGCAGTGACAAGGCATACATAAATTCTCAGTGAACACTGGTTGCAGACTGTAGAGATACTTGCTTCATGCACATACCACAACCATGGCTGCTGCCTCCAAGTTGTGATCAGTGTACCATTTGAGGTGGTGTCTGAAGTCTCACATGTGTAGCATCTTTGGGGCATATGAATAGTTATGAGCTTCATATTACAGTCTGATGGAGATACTAAAGATACAGCAGGCCTAAGACAGATAATGCAGTGAATTCCCCACACTTTTTGTACCAGTCCTAGTATTTTTTGACAATTTTGAATATTATATTAAGTTAAACCAAAAAGCAATATGCGTGGGTGGGTATTTGCAAAAATTTACCCATAGAAGCAGGGGGACAAGACAAGACAAAAATTTTCTTTTTGGTATAAAAATGTTGGCCAGTTTCAAGACATGTTACGCTACAAAAAATAAATTTATAGATGACACACCCACACACACACACACACACACACACACACACACACACACACACACACACACACACACACACACACACACACAAAATTCATTGTAAACCAAATATTTTCTTGTCATTCATTCAACATTTATTCCAGGTAGATTACTTTGATACTTAAAAGATATGCATCCTTTCAAACTGTCTTCAAAGTACACCTCTCTGTATTATTATAATTATTATCGAAGTGGCACATTTTTAATCTCATGGTCTGAAATTGTGACGTAGTGTCATCCAAACAACCATAAGATATACAGCAATTGTTAAAGCTGTAGTGTTATCCAGTATGACCAGCCACATAATGCTACAACTGGTTAAATGAGAGTTTTAGTGAAATCATGAGAATTTCAGAGAATTCAGTAGGGAATTAAAAATCTGTATTCCAGATCTGGGGGGGGGGGGGGAGAGGGCTAGTGCCCCTCTTTTGTGTCCTCTCCTCCATCTTTGTGGACACATATGACTTTATGGACATTATACAGAGAAGACAGATAGCATATTGCTCATGCTCAAGGACAAAATTAAGCAATAATTTGATACTTATGTGGGACATGGAAATGATGACAGTTAAGTGATCCAAGGGATCTGAAATGCTTTGTAGAGGCTTTAAGGCAACTACAAATTCGTAGTCAGTAATATAAACGCACTCAATAACTAGTTCAGAAGAGTTTCTGTCAATATGAGCAAGAGAACAACGTTTTTAAAACTTGTATCTCAAAATTAAATATTTACAGTCACCATTGGGTAAGAGACCAACAAATGAATAATAATATTTAACACACCCTTCAGTCATACTATCACAAATGCATTAGCATTATTTCAAATAAATGGCAGCATGATCCTGTCCTGCCTCCAGTGTGCATGAATAAAGTGCTGGCCCAACAAAAGCAGCTCCATACTAAAATAAGTCACATATTTAAGGCACATATGTATTGAAATTAGCATTGCACCATCTAAGCAACATTTATCAGCAATTGACACCCTTCCTTACCTCACCAATATTACATTATTAGGAAATGAATACTGTATCTCCATAGCTGTGAAGAGATTGAGGCCTCTTTATTTATTAATATGTAAACCATACAATTTGGATGGTCTTATTTAAAGAAGCAAGCGTTCTTAACAGTCACGAGCAAGTTTCACTTGGCTCTCTATTTGGCAAACTACATACACTATGTGATCAAAAGTATCCAGACACCTGGCTGAAAATGATTTTCAAGTTCGTGGTGCCCTCTGTCAATAATGCTGGAATTCAATACGGTGTTGGCCCACCTTTAGCCTTGCTGACAGCTTACATTCTCACAGGTATACATACAGTCAGGTGCTGAAGGGTTTCTTGTGGAATGGCAGCCCATTCTTCATGGAGTGCTGCACTGAGGAGAGGTATCGATGTGGGTCAGTGAGGCCTTGCACAAAGTCAGCATTCCAATACATCCCAAAGGTTTTCTATAGGATTCATGTCAGGACTCTGTTCAGGCCAGTCCATTACAGGGATGTTATTGTCATATAACCACTCTGCCACAGGCCACGCATTAAGAACAGGTGCTCAATCGTGTTGAAAGATTCAGCCGCCATCCCCACATTGCTCTTCAACAGTGGGAAGCAAGAAGGTATCTAAAACGTCAATGTAGGCCTGTGCTGTGATAGTGCATTGCAAAACAACAAGGGGTGCAAGCCCCCTCCATCAAAAACATGGCCACACCGTCCGTAACACCATCACCTCTGAATTTTACTGTTGACACTTCACACACTGGCAGGTGACATTCATCAGGCATTCACCATACCCACATCCTGCCATCGGATCACCACATTGTGTACCATGATTTGTCAGTCCATACAACGTTTTTCCACTGTTCCATCGTCCAATGTTTACATTCCTTACATCAAGCGAGGTGTCATTTGGCATTTACCTGTGTGATGTGTGGCTTATGAGCAGCCGCTCGACCATGAAATCCAAATTTTCTCACCACCCTTGTAACTGTCATAGTACTTGCAGTGGATCCTGATGCAGTTTGGAACTCCTGTTTGATGGTGTGGATAGAAGCCTGGTTATTACACATTACGGCCCTCTTCAACTGTCAGCAACCTCTGACAGTCAACAGACAAGGTAGGACTGTATGCCTTTGTGCTGTATGTGCCCCTTCACGTTTCCACTACACTATCAGATTGAAGGTTGAGGGTTAATTTTGGGGAGGAGACAAAACTGCAAGGTCATCGGTCTCATCAGATTAGGGAAGGATAGGGAAGGAAGTTGGCCATGCCCTTTCAAAGGAATCATCCTGTCATTTGCCTGAAGCGATTTAGGGAAATCATGGAAAACCTAAATCAGAATGGTCAGATGTGTAATTGAACCATCATCCTCTCAGATGTGAGTCCAGTGTGTTAACCACTGTACCACCTTGCTTGGTATATCACATTGGAAACACTGGACCTAGGAATGTTAAGGAGTGTGGAAATCTCATGAAGATATGTATGACACAAGTGACGCCCAATCACCTAAGCACGAACAAAGTCCTTGAGTTCTGCAGAGCACCCCATTCTGCTCTCTCATGATGTGTAATGACTACCTGGCAGTGGGTGGCAGCACACCGCACCTATGTAAGTTTTTGGGAGTGTCTGGATACTTTTGATCACATAATGTGTGTGGAAAGCCCTTGACAGTATAAGGAGGTGCACATCAATATGGAACATGCACAGCTCTTTCACACCAGTGCACACAATTCCATACAACAAACTGAGGCACTTAGGGCAAGATAATGGTAAGCCATATTAAGTTAATTCTGCAGGACAGTCATTTGAATGTTCATAAAGTTCATAAATCAGGTAATGGACATAACAGGTGTATTTCTTATAATGTAAGATTCTACATATGTTACAGTGTTCTTCTCACATGAAATAAAACATTTTTAACTACTGCATGCTATGAAAAACAATATTAAGTATAAGGAATAGATACAGATCTCTGGCTTGTGATAGTATATCACAAAAGATTCAGTGCCAAAATTTGGCTTTACCAATTGGTATTAAGTGTAATATGAAATACGGCCATCAGTTAATGTTGATTGAATAACCTGTTCTGTGGCTTTGTACTGAGTAAGGGATAAATAATATCTGTGATGCACTACAGGTATATAGGGAAGCAGGTCCATGATGATATACAATTTCTCATGCTGCATAAGAATAGGCCGACAGTAATCTGGTCATAATCTGTGAAATCTATATTGGACATCTATGCTACTCAACATTAATGTCATGGAAGTCTCTTTGAACAGTGTGTTTCAGGAAAACTGAATCAGGATCTGAGACCAAAAATTTGAATACAGTAGCTTCTGATTAGTTACTATAATATACTGTCTATTTTTTGCTGTATTTTTTAATGTTATGTGCTGATGAGGAATTTTGCTGAACTCTAGATAATCATCTTGTGTTATAACTGTCATGGCTAATTTCTTTTCTGCTCTGCTTTTCTTGGCAATATCAAACCACTCAGTGGGCGAGAAAACTTGGCTTGCATGTCTTCTTCAGTATTACTCAATGGTCGCAAAATTTCTATATCACAGGAGTTGTGTGTGACCAGAAATCAAAAGCTGTTTTTAGTTTCTTTGCATATGTCTTTACATAGTAGTGATGATGACATGCACATAAGAGTCCAATTCTCTTTTTGTCCAGCACAGTTGCCTGAATAGTATATTATTTTGGAAGCACTGTTGTTTGGCCATAGAAATTTAAATATATAGCTCCATATCGTATCACTGCTGGTTCTTGGAACATGCTCAGTCCACATGTACATGAGTCCAGTGCCTGCTTGACAGTCATATTTATACATGTTGTACACCTGTTGTTTTCATTTGTAAAGAGCACTCCAACAAACCAGTTGAGATGATCACAATATTGAATCAGTTTCTACTTAACCTCTTTAATAATGGCTGTTTTTATCCCTCACAGTAGGGTACAAAGTGATTCCAGTATAAAGTACTGATTGTCATCTCCCAATGAAGATAGACCTTTTTGGGATTCTCATAATTGCTTTAGTGACCTTGGTAGGTCAGAATGCTTTGAATGTGCTTGTGAACTCCTTCTGTCACTTCAGGTGGATATTTCTGATGCTTTTTATGGTGCCAACTCTGGTCTGCCTTTACATTATGGCATCCGTCCATCCTTGAGGGATGATGGTGTAGCATGCTTGGTTCAGAGTCTGCAGCGTCTGCTGTGGCTAAAAAGTCCCACTCAAGAGTGGCAGTCCCTACTGCAGTTTGGGCATGTGATATTTGAGGGACTTCGAACAGAAGCCGCTCTGTCTCTTCGTTTTGTTCTCTTCCCGATTTGTTCCTGTGTGCGTTCGTCCTCTGAGAGCTTGACGCCATTGCGCACAGTTACTCGCCACTTGATATGGTCATCTGCAATGCTTTCCCAGTGACTTGGATTGATTCTGGTCTTGGTCAGGTCTCTCTTGCAGACATCCTTGAAACGAAGATGCGGTCGTCCCACTTGCCTCACACCCTCCTAAAGTTCTCCGCACAGCAGTTGTTTCAGTATCCGTTCAGGATCCATGCACCTGACGTGTCCCAACCATCGAAGACGTCGATGACTCAGGAGTGCAAAGATGCTGGTTGTGCTTGCATGATGAAAGACTTCGGTGTTGGGTACTCTATCTCCCCAGGAGATCTGAAGGATCTTCTGGAGACAGCGAAGATGGAAGCTGTTGAGTCGAGATTCTTGCCTAGAAAGAGTTGTCCATGTCTCACAGCTATTGAGAAGGGTGCTTATAACACAAGCGTTGTAGATTTTTAATTTAGTTTTTGTGGTAAGCAGTCCGTTGTTCCATACTCTGTTTTTCAATCTAGCCATGACAGACGATGCCTTTGCGATTCTGTTAGTAATTTCAGTGTCCATGGACAAGTTGCTACATATTGTGGATTCCAAGTAGGTAAACTTATCAACTACCTGGAGAGGATTGCCATCAATGCTGATGGATGGAAAGTTGGTAGTGCTCTGCGCCATGATCTTAGTCTTTTGAAGGTCGATGAGTAGACCAAATTTTTCAAAGGCATTTGATAATTTGTTGATTATATACTGCAGCTCATCTTCTGTGTTCGATACTAGAGCTGCATCATACACATATAACAACTCACGGATATGAACTGTATTTACTTTGGTCTTGGCCTTGAGGCGAGCGATGTTGAAAAGATTTCCATCAGGTGTTGTATGTAGATACACTCCCTCCTCACAGAATACAAAGGCAAATCTGAGCAGAAGGGAAAAGAAAATCCCAAATAATATAGGAGCTAACACACACCCCTGTTTCACACCGCTATTAACAGGGCATGCTTCTGCTGTTTTACCGTTGAAGCAGATTGTTGCTTGTGTTTTCTGATGGAAAGAGACAATTATCTGTAGTAGTTTAGGTGCGCATCCAATCTTCTGCAACAGTTTGAAAAGCTCATTTCTGCTCACTAAATCAAATGCTTTAACAAGGTCAATGAAAGCAATATAAAGTGGCCTCTGCTGCTCATGACATTTCTCTTGTAGCTGTCTTAAGGAGAAGATCATATCTACGGTTGATCGGCCGGGCCTGAAGCCATACTGAGGTTCTGGATAGATTCTGGAAGCTAAGATTTGTAATCGCATTAGGATGACTCTTGCATAAGCTTTCCCGGCTACACTTAGTAATGAAATGCCTCGGTCATTGCTACAGTTGTTTCTGTTCCCTTTCTGTTTATATAGAGTAACTATCCTCGAATTCTGCATACTCATTGGGACATAATCTTCTTCCCAGCTGGTTGTAATAAGTGAATATAAATGTTTGAGAAGAACAGACTTGTTATACTTAATAACCTCTGCAGGGATCCCATCTTCACCTGGGACCTTTCGATTAGCAAGAGAATCTATTTCTCTACTAAGTTATTCCATAGTAGGCATTGCATCTAGTTCCTTCAAAACTGGCATTTGTTTGATGGCGTCACATGCATCCTTGCTAACTTCATTCTAGGCTCCATACAACTTGAGGTAGTGTTCAACCCAGCATTCCATTTTTTTGCCTTCATCAGTAATGACTTCACTTGTCTTGGACTTCAGAGGAACTGTTTTTCTGACAGTTGGTCCAATTGCTTTCTTAATACCATCGTACATTGCCTTAGCATCCCCAGAATTGGCCGCTTTCTGTATACCTGTACATAAATTCAGCCAGTAGTTATTTGCGCATCTCATGGATGTTTGCTGTGCCCTGTTCTTTGCTTCTCATAGGTTATCTCGAGTTCTTTCATTTGGGTTTCTTTTGTAAGCAAGCAGGGCTTTCCGTTTAGCCTCAGTGACTGGTTCCATTTCTTCCAAATTTTGCTCATACCAGTCCTTATTTCTTTTTCCTTTTATTCCATAGGCCAATACTGCTGAGTTGTAGATTGCACCTGAGAGTTTTGCCCATTTCTTATCAACATTCCTTTCTGCTTGCACGTTTCCTGGGAAAGCACTTTCAAAATTACTGGCAAAATCCTGCTTTCTTTGTGTGTCATGAACATGATCTGTGTTGATACGGGAATGACCTCTCGGTTTAGCATGGTGACATTTCTTAGGAGTGAGCCTCAATGTGCATGCCACCAGGGCGTGGTCATTGATGCAATCAGCACTATGATAACTTCGTGTCAGTATCACATTTTTGAGACCAGTACGCCTAGCTATGACTAAGTCAAGTTGATGCCAGTGATGAGAGTGTGGGTGTCTCCAAGACACCTTGTGCTGATCCTTAAGCTGGAAATATGTGTTTATAATACAGAGGTCACAAAAGCAGCAAACTTCAAGCAGTCTCTGGCCATCTTCATTAATTTTTCCCACCCCATGATGTTCCAGGCAATTTGGCCATATGTCAATATCTGATCCAACTCTAGCATTTAAGTCCCCTAGAATACATAGTGTCTCGGTGCTAGGTACCTTGGCTATTCTGTCGCTGATTAAATCATAAAACAGATCCTTCTCTTCCATGCTGGATGATAAGGTGGGAGTGTACACATTTAGGATGTTGACAGTGCCACTTGAGGAGCATATTTTCAAAGCAATAATTCTCTCTGTTCCACCGGATGGTGGCACAGTACAATCCAGGATGGTGTTTTCAACAGCAATTCCTACATCATGAAGTCTTGGCTCGTCTTGAGACTTCCCCTGCCAGAAGAATGTGTAATTATCCTCCCTGATAGAGCCCACGTCCTGGAAGCCGCGTCTCCTTCAGTCCTGCGATGTCAATATTCAAACGATGGAGTTCTCTGTCAATTACGGCAGTCTTACGGTTGAAATCAACCTCTTGGGCATCGTCAATGTACCTTGGACACATGGCCCTAACATTCCAGGTGGCAATACGAAATAGTGATTTATTATTTAATTTTTGTTGTTGGTAGGTGTACTATGTCAATCCGCTTGTCAAAGATTACTTCTAAGCTCCACAAACCCCGTGAAGCAGGCGGATAGTGGCGGGACAGCACCTTATTGTCTCGGGGCTGCCCAGCTTGAAGCGGATGGCAGCTGTCCAATGAGATGCAATGATGTCTACCACCGTCGGAAGTTGCTCCTGGCACTCGAGTTTTACGCCAATCACACAGAGCTTATAACTGGTAACTGCCTCTTCCCGTGTTGTGCTGAAGTTCTTGGACATTACTGAAGTGTCCTCTCCAGGGTGCTACAAGCCTGAGCGATAAATATGAAGACTCGTGAGTTGCCCAATCATCACAGTCTCCCTCTCGACCTAAATGATAATATCCAGAGGAAAGGCAAACCAATACGTCTGGTATCACTTCGGTTGCAGGAGCTGCCGGAAGGGGACGTAGTGTGTCTTCCAACTGCCTTTGGGGGCCCACTCCAGATTTTCTTTCAGGGTTTTCTCCCTTAGCCTTCATCCCTCCCGAGAGTAACCACAAGGCGGTGGTGTGTTAAGGTAATTAGAGAAAGAAAAGGAATGGTAACTGAGGAGAGGGTAGGGAATAGGATATATAGGATATAACAAATGTCATTGTGAGGCACACTTCGTCTGGCTCCTCTGCTGAGACCTGCCTGGCTGGGTTTGACCTGCCAGTAGCTACGCTACCACCAATATAGCTCTCAGCTTCCTTGGAGCACATTAATTTTCCCGCCCACATGGACAGTGTTATGATAAGGCGGTACCTCATGGGAGTCTTGTCTTTACAAACTCTTTAATACTACTGACTTTCTTTGCAACATTTTCCACTCTTCTTCTCAATTTGTGAAGCCTGTGAATGGAGAGAAAAGCATTTCTCTCCATTCACAGGCTTACAGATTTTGATATCTTCACCTTGCACCTTAACGGTGCAGATAGTTGTGATCTTCCAGGAAGGCTTACCCGATTTTTTCTCATAGGAGTGTTTAGCAGGTGCCATTTGAGATACATAAAGAGGAGTAGTTGTTTTGTGTATCAACATTCTCTAAGTCCCAGACTCCATGTAATATTATGAAATCTGCTTCTGCTGTCTTCATCATCCATTTCTGATGGCAGGGACATGGATGTCCCATTTCTTTTGCAGCTAATTTCATTTTTATAGCATCATTGTGTAATTCTCACTCTTAAAAAGGAAAATAACATTTGTGTTATAACATGTTTATGAAAAAAATCATGTTGCAAGTAATAACAATACTAATACAGTATTATTCTGTTCTGGCTCTCCTAATTAATAATGTTAATAATTGGTGTTGTTTCAGTAAAATGATATCATTTTTAACGCTCTTCAACTGTGATCAGTAGCCCTTCTCTCAATTCAGGCATTCGCTGCCATCATCAACACCTTCAATCCTTAATGGGTGAGATGGCCACCTCTCTAACAGCAAATGCTGAGTCTCCCTCTTTGTGGAAGGAAAAAAATTAAAAATTATGAAGAGAATCAACCCATGAACCTACAATGAAAAATAGTGCAATTTAACATCTATATTGTGACATTATTAGATCAATTTAACACTTTAACAGCTATTTAATGGAAAGCCATAATAACCTCTATAGCAGGCACCTAGTGATGTTCATAACCAGTGTAAAACTGTTCATGGTTAATAGGCTCCATATAGATATCTTGGAAATGTCCCATGGATCACAATTCCATTAATTTCTTAGTATTGAGAGCTTTCTCCACTGTCATGGTAATCCACATTGTCACATGCTTCAGTATAGCATGCCACATAATTATATTTTGTTGTTGCTTACCTCTAATCACATGGATTTTGTCGATAATCTACATCTACAACACTCATCGCAAGAGGATTCGCTGTCAAAATGGTTGGCTTCTGTATCAGTCCTTAGTACATTTTTTTCATGCAAACAAGTCACACTGTTTCCTCTGTGAGTCATCATCTTGGCTGTGGCTTGCCATACTAAAGCAAAAAAAAAGATGTACTTTGTCTCAGTGCAATACGTAACAACAGAGTGTGTTAGCCTCTTCATATACTACCCTGCCAGTGGTTTTCCACCCTCTAGCAGATATGAAAAACACAGATATCTCAATTTCACTGAGTGTATGGCTTACCAGCATCTAGCCTTGAGCACTATTGTATTTGAATCTAATTCACTCAATGAAGTATAATGTAATTACAGTTAGGCACAGAGACATCGGCAGTAGTATATACAACCCAGAAGTTCCATGTCTATTTCCATGACAACACGTTTTTCCATCTAATGGACCTTGTAATCGAGCATTAATAACCATATCTGTCCCATGTAATTTGGTACCAAAGCAGACACCTGAACAATAACAAAGATGGACTATATTTCTAGAAGCATACGAACATAAGATTTTTTATAAGATAGTCATCCACAGTACCACCTCTAATGCTCTATTCAAACTTCCAGTAGACACAAAAGTAGCTCTAGCTACTAACAAGAATCACAAACTAGTGGTAGTGATTCAAAGGGCCCAACAGGTGTGGCTCAAACATTCACCAAGAGTGCATCACAACTTGTGCAGCATCACCAGTTATCATTAGCTAATGGAATGTTGATAGTCTCACTGAATCCAGAAGAATGTCAGATAGTTATTCCAAAGCAAATCTCTGTGGAAATTTGAATTATGGTCAGTATCTGTCATCCCTGGCACACTCACCTGGAAAATTTGGAACTGTTTTTAAAGTATATATGGTTGGTGGTGGCAGGCACAGTGTCTAGTTACCCATACATCACCAACTTGCAGTCAGTTGCTACAGATCATATAATCTGAGGCCTAAGTAATTTTCTCACATTTGATGATGATGATGATGATGATGATGGTGTTTAGTTTTTGGGGCACTCAACTGCATGGTCATCAGCACACATACAAAGTCCTAATTTTTACACAGTCCAATTTTTACATCATCCAATCTAACCACTGTTACAAATGATGATGAAATGATGAGGACAACCCAAACACCCAGTCCCCGGGCAGAGGAAATATCCAACCTGGCCAGGAGTTGCTCATGTTTGAGGTAAGCCTACTCACATACCACACAGCACAAATAACCTGAAAATCTCAACAGAGATATTTTATGGTGGAAACCCATAAATGTTACTACACCTCCTCCACATTCAGCGATCTCCATCCTGCACCCAAAGACCTTGATTCTGGCAGCAGTAGAGAACACCCATGGCCAGATGAAGTTCACTGCAGCCACCTGGGATACTTGTCTGTGGCACCACCAAAACTATCTCTGTCTATGGTGGTCTTGCCAACTAACCACTAACAAATGAAGAACAACAACACCATCAAATAATATCCCATGAAAAATTTCACCAGACATCACAGATGATATGTGATACTGGACCAACAGCTTCACCACAACCAAGGACAACACCCCATACAGGTGGCACCTTCAAGTAAAACAGTATTTCTCAGAAAGATTCTTTTAGGGAGATCCAGTGGAGGGTGGTCTATTGGCAGGTTCTGCCAATTACTGGTCTAACTACCCTGATATTTCCATGCCTATAAACACAGACTGTCAGAACAGTGCTCCAACACTGAACATCCACATACTTAGCACATTAATGATCTGTCGGAGTCTCTATCAGTCAAGTTGATTCTAGGCCTATTTGCTTTCCGTTTGGGTGAGGGTTTTCAAGTCAGGTAACGTTATTGACAATAATGCTGTATCACAGCTGCCACTAGACCTGGAGGTAACTAACAGCAAGAGGGCACCTCAGGCCATGAAACCACCATGGCTCGATCAGCCAACTTCATATTACTGGGACATGCATCCACTGACACCAAAATATGACACCCAAATTGAACAGTAACCATAAGCTTGTTGCTATGCTCATGTGAAGTACTCACCAGTCTTCTACTATTAATGTATACTCATGTCCACTATGGACTTTAAATAAAATATTCTATGGATTGTTACTGTGATTAGTGGTTTCAAACTTTGGTTTTGTTCATTGATTCTCTTCTGTGCCAGTTTAGTTGTCATTGCTAAGTACTCATGCCTTCAATACAGGAACTTGTAAACCGGTTCTTGATATTAACTACATTAATATTTGTGATTTAATACATATTAGCATGTCACTGACAAATCAGACTCCTCTTGCTCACCATAATTAGGAGGTGGCAGCCCATAAGATGAACACTTACTGCTGTTATCTTGGTGTAAACTGCTATAAGTATTGAAAACATTGTGCAAACAAATTCATCAGACACCATTACACATTTTCATTGGACACTGGACTATGATTTGTGTCTTTGTAACAGATAAAGGCTGATCATTACACTTAATTTATATATGCCAAAGGACTTTTCTTCCTTTTCTTCAAACCACTACCAGTGAGGTTTTCCAGTGGAAATAATGGGAGCACAAGCTGAATCTTGTACTGGTGTTGCCCACATTGGTGAAAACCAGCTGCAAGCTCTTCCATATTGGGGTCTAATAAAAATTAGGAGGATTATATTTAATTAGATTCAGTTCACAGTTCTATGAGCAGTTTTTTTTCGTTTTCAATATTTATTAAAATTTTTTAATTGTTGCAGATAATTTAGAAGATGCTTTGTGGTCTTTTGTATTCAAAGACACATAGAAGACTTTTCCCTAACCATGTCAGATTCTGCATCATGGTACCAAATGGTAAGAAGGCAGTTTTTTCTGTACCTGCATACTGACACTCTTTGTGTATAGATGGGGCTTAGTCTCTAGAGAGATTTTAAGCCAAGTAGTCTCTTGTAGCCATGTACCCCCTTTAAACATGAAAATCCTAATCGTTTCCCTTCTGTTGGTAATGTATACTCAGTTTTCTTTCAATATTGTGTTTAGGAACGTAAAGACACAAACTGCTTCCTATTTGTCAAGTAGGACCTCACCAAATTATGAGCTGTGCCTTGAATGACATAGTTCCACAGTTTTTCCTGCAATATGGTCGTATCAACACAGTCAAATGCTTTTTGTAAGTCTAGAAAGATGCCACATACATGTTCTTTGTTGTCTATTGCTTGAGTGACACCTTTGATTCATTTGGATGCTGCTGTAATGGTTGATGATCCCTTGGCAAACACATACTGCCCCTGAGAAATCACTTTTTTGCATACCAGGAAGTTCCAGATTCTTATGTATATTACTTTTTCAAAGATTTTGGATATTCAGAAACGGGTAAAAAGTTTTCTACTCGATTTCTGTTTCCTTTTTTAAAAATAGGGACAACTCGAGCAATTTTCAATTCATCTGGAAATAGACCATCTTCCGTATGAGAGTTGATAACTGTGGATAATGGTGATGCAATTTCATGTATACATTTCTTAAGAGTGTCCAGACTAAGACCATCATAGCCTGCTGCATGGGAATTAGAGTGTCCAGACTAAGACCATCATAGCCTGCTGCATGGGAATTCTTTAAGTTAATCACTATTTTAATTAATTCTTCTTCACTTGTTGGTGTCAAAAATATACTTCCTGACACTAGTGTTCCTCTGAATTTGTATTTATGATTTTTAACATGATTGTTTGCGCTTGAGCCAAAAGAAGCAAAGTAATTGTTAAATAGATCTGCTATCTTATTCTGATCAGTTTCTATTGTGCCATTTATCAGCAAGTGGTTGCATGTTTCCTAGATTTACCTATTTCTCTATTTACTAGGGACCATGATGTTTCGGAGATATTATTTGAGTTCTGAATGGCAATTTCAAAATATTTCTGTTTTTCCAAAATTAGGAGGTCTACATAGTATTTTTGATACTTTTTGAACTCTTATTTTAATTTTTTATTGCTCAAGTAATTTAACATAGCATACTCATACCAGGCTTTTGAAATGTGGTGCTACAGAAGAATGCTGAAGATTAGATGGGTAGATCACATAACTAATGAGGAGGTATTGAATAGGATTGGGGAGAAGAGAAGTTAGTGGCACAACTTGACTAGAAGAAGGGATCAGTTGGTAGGACATGTTCTGAGGCATCAAGGAATCACCAATTTGGTATTGGAGGGCAGCATGGAGGGTAGAAATTGTAGAGGGAGACCAAGAGATGAATACACTAAACAGATACAGGAGGATGTAGGTTGCAGTAGGTACTGCGAGATGAAGAAGCTTGCACAGGATAGAGCAGCATGGAGAGCTGCATCAAACCAGTCTCTGGACTGAAGACCACAACAACAACATTAACAACAACCATCACAGATCCTCCACCATGCTTCAGAAGAAGAAGAACACAGTTTATAGTGGGCACACTCACTGGTGTTCTTTGTATGTTATCAGTTCCTAAAGTCTCAAGTGTCAGATTCATTGAATAGAAATAAATGCTTCCATATGCCACTAGAGTATGACCTGTGTGCTGGCAGAAACACCACAATAATTTTGCAAATATTTCCCATCATAAATCCATATTGCACAACCTGCTCTGTAGATAAATTTTGATCTCAGTACTCTCTTATATTTTACTTGTTATCTTGTTATTGATAGGAATCGTAATTTATGGCCTGTTTTTATTATGGTGCTCAGATTTCCCTCCACTATTGTGCTTAGCAGGTAAAGATTTATCATTCATTTGAGATATGTGATCACACCAGATACAGATAAAGTTACATGCCTCTTATAGATTAGAGCTCAAAGTCATAAAAACATCAACTGAGCATACATCAACAATTTGTCCTTGACAGAGATCTGTAATGTTCCACATGAAGTAGATACATGATGGAACTTCGAATTATCTTTCACAATTACTAGTCCATTTATGACTGACCTTTCAAACCTTACTGACAAATTTTGTACATTTTTAAATATATTCTTATGCCTCTTTGCTTTTCTGCTTCTAAAAGGCTTCCTTGGTAGATTGACTGTGCTCTTTCCAAATGAGACTTGCAGTCGGGATATCACCCATATACACTGCTAGTTTGGACAGTAAATCATCTTTTAGTACCTGACACCATCCACTTATGAAGACACAAATGCTAAAACAAAAACCAAAAGGCCAGTCTGCAAACTGGTAAAACACATCTTGTACATAAAAGCCATGTGCTTATGAGATTTGTGTGTCCACAGTGTACATGTCTTTCAATACTGAGAGAAGTCTTTCACTGTGGAGCATATTTTTACTTTTGTTGTTGTTGTCTTCAGTCCTGAGACTGGTTTGATGCAGCTCTTCATGCTACTCTATCCTGTGCAAGCTTCTTCATCTCCCAGTACTTACTGCAACCTACATCCTTCTGAATCTGTTTAGTGTATTCATCTCTTGGTCTCCCTCTACGATTTTTACCCTCCACGCTGTCCTCCAATGCTAAATTTGTTATCCTTTGATGCCTCAGAACATGTCCTACCAACCGGTCCCTTCGTCTTGTCAATTTGTGCCACAAACTCCTCTTTTCCCCAATTCTATTCAATACCTGCTCATTAGTTATGTCATCTACCCATCTAATCTTCAGCATTCTTCTATAGCACCACATTTCGAAAGCTTCTATTCTCTTCTTGTCCAAACTATTGTCGTCCATGTTTCACTTCCATACATGGCTACACTCCATACAAATACTTTCAGAAACAACTTCCTGACACTTAAATCTATACTCGATGTTAACAAATTTATCTTCTTCAGAAACGCTTTCCTTGCCATTGCCAGTCTACATTTTATATCCTCTCTACTTTGACCATCATCAGTTACTTTGCTCCCAAAATAGCAAAACTGCTTTACTACTTTAAGTGTCTCATTTCCTAATCTAATTCCCTCAGCATCACCCAACTCAATTCGACTACATTCCATGATCCTCGTTTTGATTTTGTTGATGTTCATCTTATATCCCCCTTTCAAGACACTGTCCATTCTATTCAACTGCTCTTCCAAGTCCTTTGCTGTCTCTGAAAGAATTAAAATGTCATCGGTGAACCCAAAGTTTTTATTTCTTCTCCATGGACTTTAATACCTACTCCGAGTTTTTCTTTTGTCTTCTTTACTGCTTGCTCAATATACAGATTGAATAACATTGGGGAGGGGCTACAACCCTGTCTCACTCCCTTCCCAACCTTTGCTTCCCTTTCATGCCCCTCGACTCTTATAACTGCCATCTGGTTTCTGTACAAATTGTAAATAGCCTTTCGCTCCCTGTATTTTACCCCTGCCACCTTTAGAATTCGAAAGAGAGTATTCCAGTCAACGTTGTCAAAAGCTTTCTCTAAGTCTACAAATGCTAGAAATGTAGGTTTGCCTTTCCTTAATCTAGCTTCTAAGATAAGTCGTAGGGTCAGTATTGCCTCACGTGTTCCAACATTTCTGCGGAATCCAAACCGATCTTCGCCGAGGTTGGCTTCTACCAGCTTTTCCATTCATCTGTAAAGAATTCGCATTAGTATTTTGCAGCTGTGACTTATAAAACTGATAGTTCGGTAATTTTCACATCTGTCAACACCTGCTTTCTTTGGGACTGGAATTATTATATTCTTCTTGAAGTCTGAGGGTATTTCGCCTGTCTCATATATCTTGCTCACCAGATGGTAGAGTTTTGTCAGGACTGGCTCTCCCAAGGCCGTCAGTAGTTCTAATTATTTTTACTAGTCAACATTAAACCATAGAGCTGCTCTCAGTCTGTGACTTTTTTTTCTAATGCAAGATGAAAGACTTCCTCCCTTCCCTTACATAATTTCACTGCATCCAGGTATATGGACTATAGCTCTGCAGATGACGGTGGGCAAAATTTCAATGTAACACTTATCGTGGACTAGCATTCAACTTTCTTGAAGCCTTTCATTACATTACAGAAATCACCTTGCTAGGCTATCTTCTGCCTACATAATGAGATAAGCCTGTACTAAGAACTATTCATTGATTACAGTGTTAAAATGTGCACAAAGCCACAATACTTCCCTTTATTTGTTGTGCATATGATATGTGTGGCCCATTTGCTCACATTTACAGATTTGACAACACAGAGATTCTGGAGTTACTCTGACTCCTTTTTTACTATTGGTTCAAGAGAAATTAGTACAAAGACTATTCCAAAAGGCTGAGTATTTGCTGTTGGTTTAAATGTAATATGGGCTTTGAAATCATTGGAACATCCAAGGTAGATCTCAAAGGTCTTCACAAAGTTCCTCCAAATTGAGAAAATGAATATCTTATACCACATTACACCTTAAAGTACTGGATACTTTTTATCACTTGCTTTTGACTGGCTTTTGCTCTGAGCGTAAGCCTGAGTGGTATTCTTTTCTTGTTAGGAGAAGTTATACAGTTGTCGGCTAGTGACAGTGGTGGTAAACCTGTTTTTTATCACGTTAAATAACGTTACTGTTGGACTTGTGTCTACTTGAAATGGTAATAGCTGTTTACTGATGTCATTGAAATTTCATATGGTGTACAACAGTGTAGTACAAAATTTTATATATTGATGAAAAATTTCAAATTTTGTATTTTGTTTGAGGCATATTAGAAAACATTGCATCTGTTTGTAGTAGAAAGCTACTTAACAAAATTTTCTCCATTGTTTCAGTGGTGATTGTTTATGATCTTCCTTCACTACTTTGCGTTCCATGAAGGAACATAAATGTAGCACTCTTATTAATGAAATGATGTGGGCTACGCACTGGTTTCATCTTCACTTTACTGCCCAAGCTACTTAATTGATTTTGACAAGCTTTTAATGCAGACAGATTGCAGAGTACACTGAAATGAAGATTCAACCAACACTAACTGACTTGGCACGCTTTGCAAACTTACCATAAATAAAGTTAAACAATCCTGACCTTTAGCAATATTTAAACATGCTTTATTTTGGTTAGAGACAGCTGCAATGCTGGTAGATTGCATTACATAAACCAATGTTTGCATTCATGCTAAATAAAGCACTGCATGCAAGAAGGCAACTGTGGTTCATGAGCAAGAAGGCAACTGCTGTTCAGAGTGGTTTATTAATTGTTTAAAATCCTTCTGCTCCAATGCCAAGTCCACACTCAATTCTTTAGTTAGTGTGGTGCATGCCTGGAGCATGTTTGCTGCAGCTGCCAGTCTCAGCTCTTGTCTGATGTGCCAAGTATCTGCAGTACATTTATGTAATCTGCACATTAGCACTATTTCTAGTTGTGGTTATTGGTAATACTTGATGTAGTAAAGGGGACTGTAATTTTAAGGAATTGTTTCATATCTCCTCCATTTGTCTCATACTGCATGAGTCTATTATGAATAAAGGAACCCATATATGTTGTCAGAGATTATTGGCATCTAAAGAAATATTTATGTCTTAATTTCTGTCAATCTGTTGGTAATGATAGTATGCTGCTAGTGACACACACGTTTATACAAACGACAATGTTTCTGGGTCTGCCACTGGGGCTAGCATATGTAGTGAATTAAACACCTCTAGTCCAGTCCACAACAAAAAGCAGGCTATTTGACTGACACTGTCTCATACCTCACAAACTGGAAAATTCTGTTGCAGTGGCAGTGCAATGGATAATACCTAAGCTAAAGGAGATTTCTGCATTTATAAGATGTAGCTCAGGAATATCTAATCTTCTGTCAACTACACTATCCAGTCACATTAATGTTACACCCTGTGAAAAGCCCGAATAACCACCTTTTCAAGTGTGGCCATCTGTGAAACATGCTGCAACAGAGTCAATGAGGTTTTGGAAGGTACTGATAAGAATGTGGAGCCATGCAGACTCCAGCACTGCTGGCAACTGTACTAAGTTTCTTAGTTGAGGATCCACAGTGCAAACAGTCTGATCAACATGGTCCTACAAATTTTCAATTGTGTTTAAATTTGGTGTGCTCTTCATACCAGGCACATACACTGATGAGCTAAAGAATTATGACCATATACTTAATAGCTTGTTTGTCCATATTTGGAGTGAAATACATTACTGATTCTGTGTATCAGGGATCTAACACGTTGTTGGTAGGTTTGTGATTATATGTGGTATTAGATGTCTCTTCACAGGTCATCTAATTCGCATTAATAATGGGCCGATTGTCTGCGTACACAGTGATGCAGCTGATAACATCACAGATTGGTTCCACAGAACTTACATCAGGCATATTTGGTTGATGATACATCAACATGAGTTCACTATAACGCTCCTAAAACCATGTAGCATTACTCTGGCTCTGAGAAATGGACAGTTGTACTGCTGAAAGACGACATCACCGTCGGGGAAGACATGAAGCATAAAGGGATCCAGGTGATTTGCAGCTGTCAGCATGTCTTTGATTCCTACCACAGGTCCCATGCTAGCTCAGAATAATGTCTCCCATAGCATAATACTATTCCCACCAGATTGCATTTGTTGCTTGCGGCATGTTTAGATCCAGCTTTCACTTTGACGATGGTGTTTTTGGAGATGACGAGTAGCCTAGTGTAGCAAACATGTGATTCACCCAAAGAGCTCACACATTTCCATTGATCAACAGTTCAATCCCTATGGTCCCATGGCTACTGGTTTCGTAATTGATGATGTCACTGGCTCAACAAGCGAAGGCATAGGGATTGTCTGCTGTGGAACTCCATATTTAACAATGTATGATGAACAATGTGCTCCAAAACACTTGTGTGCACACCAGCATTGTGCTCTTGTGGCAGAGGTGCCACAGATCACAATGTATCCTATTACACAGAGTAGACAAGCCTCCAAATCCCACATTTTGTGGAAGTCATGGACATCCTACCATTTTGTGCCTAGTGGTAGTTTCACTGTCGTTCTGCCTCTTTCCATAGATTCTCACAACAGTACCAAGTGAACATTTTACCAGCTTTGACGTTTTCAAGATACTTGTTCACAGGCTATGCATAATAATAATCTGCCATTTTTCAAAGCCGCTTATCTAAGTGGATTCCCCCATTTGCAGCCCGTAACTTCACTAGGGTGATTGCCCATTCACGTCTTCTCCACTTATGTACTTTTGTTTCTGCATCACATGCCTGCAATGCCATCCGATGGCATCAGATATCATGGTGGGCAGCGGTCATAACGTTTTGGCTGCTCAGTGTACACTGCAAGCTGTGTGACACATTGCATTGTCCTGCTGGTAGATTCCATCATTCTTAGGGAAAAAGAAACTGCATATAGGGATGGACATCCCAAAGGATACATGCATCTATTGTGCCTTCCTTAATGATGAGATCACCCAGGGAATGCCACAAAAACATTCCGTAGACCATAACACTCTCTCCTTCAGCTTGGATCCATCCTATGATTGTTGGAGGGTGTTTGCTTTCAGACTTCTAATGTTGTACACGTCAGTGACCATCTGTCTGATGGAACACAAAACGTAATTCTTCTGAAACGGCCCTTTTTTTGCGACTTAGTAGACATCCAGCTGTGGTACTGGTGTGTCAACTCTAGCTTTCTTTTCTGATATACAGCAGTCAGTGTGGGTGCATAAACTGGGAGCCTTTTTGCAGAGGCCCACATCAAAAATATTCAATGAATGGTCTTTGAAGAGACACTGTTGGTAGCTCCTTGGTTCATCTGAGTTGTTTGCTGCTCAGTTGTTGCATGTCTGTTTACTCATACATGTCTCTGCAGCCATCATTCACCCTGTTCACCTATGGCCCATGTTGTGCCACAGCTGCCTTGGAACCAGTTTTGTATAGCACCATTTTGCCATGCTGGTGTACTCCAATGTCTGCAGCATGCAAACAGTTTACAAACTTGCCATTTGGCCATTTGGTATGAAAACCAATGATCTTGACCTTTTGGATGTCAGATAAATTGTTACATTTCCACATTACTACACTGAGTTCACTGTTTTCCACATCCCCCACCATTCTTTATATACCCTCCACTGCTTGTGCTTGCACCTGCCACCTGTGGGTGGTTATTGCTTATTGATGTCAAATATGGGAGGTAGCCATATTAATGTGAATGGACCATGTATTTGTTCTGTTATTCTTGTTGTTCTTGCTGTGGCTCTTGTAGCTGCTTCAGTTGCTGTTCCTGCAATGACTACAAGTCCGTAAAATACCAGCATCTGCACTGTTATTGGTCAGTCCACATATAGCGTCTGATGCATTTCTTCACCAAGCAGTTATTTACCTTGGCTTATGATTCTCTTTAAACGGATGAAAGCCATTGCAAGCTAGAATATCACAACAAATTTTACCGTGTTCATTCAGTTACCAGGCCAAAGTAAGGGTCTGTAAACCATTGCAGAGCAGGTTGTTAGTAGCATGGTCACAGTCACTCCAAATAACATCCACAAATGTAGCCTAGGTAGATCAGTGCCATAATCCATAGAGTAGTCTGGCAGGCAGCTTAAGTAAGCAGTGTGAGTGAGTGCTGAACATCATTTGAAGTGATCACTCTCTAATGGGAACTTTTAACAGTGTCATGATGTCACAGTGACACCAACTATTGCTATGGCTTACGCTTCCAGGGTCAGCAAAGATGTGCCTTCTGGTGAGAGAGTGTCTCTAGCTCTGGTGAGACATTGATATCATTATGCAACAGTATTATTGTACTGATTTTATAATGGAGTCAGAGTGGTGAACAAGGATTCTGCTTGTTGGTCAGTGCTGGCCAGTAGTTGGAGGAAGGCAGGCCTTGTCTGGTATCTGTTGGTCATCCATTTTTGTATTATAGGGGATTCAGAATTATGATTGTGTTATTACAACTGTTGATTATGATGAAAGATGAGCTGACTCTGTCTTCAAACATTTTTGTACCATCAGTGGCCAATGAAAACACCAAGCTTTCATATATGCATGCAGATATGTGAGCTCATGTGGTAAGTAATATTTTTGTGACAGTGGGCCATGGGCTTGTTGGGTAGGATATGGCAATTGAAACAAAATAAAAACCTAAGCACATGCAACTGATCTACAGCCTGTCACAATTAATGGAGATGAAATGATATGTTGCAAAGAAGATTGTTAAGTCTTCTTGAGCCACAGAAACACAGTTGATAGTAACATTTTTCTTCTTTGGACAATTTGTTGCATTTTTAATTAGATACTGCATAGAACAGAATGCTAATAAGATGCTGACCATAACTGTGGTTGCATTTAGAGGACCTCGAAAAGTCTAAGGAAGGCAGTTGTGGGAAGTTATCAGAAACCATAATATGGCGTTTTCTCTTCATGGAAAATATATTTCTCACACCGAAGATTGAAATGCTATTAGTGATGGCAGTCATCTGAACCACATACAGAAAATATGACATGGCTTCCATTACTAGTAACCATATAGTTCCCTTGAATGAGTGTGCACGTGCTCCCAAGGGTGGTCACATCTGAGCCAGGGCGAAATATGTGGCACAGGGCAGCCAGAGTCTGAGCACATGCATGTAGGCTTGCACCATTTTTTGAGTCTCAGTGTCACTGCCTGTCCAACAAACATGACGTCATGCTCTCATGTGTATAATTCCCCTATGTAACCTTCGCAATAATTGGAGTACGAATGGCTGGGATCTAGGCAGGGCAATAATCCTACAGTTGTCATACTCCATAACCAACAACATTATGATACTAGTTGCAATGACCCTATGTTCTAGTGGGAAGTATGTTATAAAAGATGGCAGTAATTGTTTTGGCAGGTGAACTGGCAACCCATACTTAACTGATGATGCGGCTCTGGAGAGTAGCATGGTTACCCCTGTACATGGGTCTATATTGTCAGTAGTAAAAGGGAATTCCACTATAATAAAATACACATTGTTATTTATTTGTATGTGCATTGCCTTTTGTGGGCAAGTGCTCTACCAGCTAAATATGACTCATTATCTATCATCTCAGCTGTACTTCCACCACTACCTTATCTGTACCTACCAAACTTCCCAGAAGTTCTCTGGCAAAACTTGCAGGGCAAGCAGGTCTGGAAGAGAAAGGATGTTGTGGAGACATGCCTTAGCCAAAGTTTGTGCATGTTTCCAGAAGTTTGGAATGTAGGAGATGAGGTCCTGGCAGAAGTAAAAATCTGATTATGGGTCATGAGTCATGCTTGGGTTTCTCAGTCAGTCAAGCACTTGCCTTTGAAATGCAAAGGTCCTGAGTTTAAGGCTCGGTTCAGCTCACAGCCTTAATCTGCAAGGAAGTTTCATATCAGCACACAGTCCACTGCACAATGAAAAATCATTCTGGAAACATCCTCCAAACTGTGGCTAAGCCATGTCTCCACAATATCCTTTCTTCCAGGAGTGCCAGTTCTGCAAGTTTCACAGAGTTTCAGCGATGTTAGGAAAGTAGGAGGTGAGGAAGCAGCTTCGTTAAAACTGTGATGAATGGTTGTGAGTCATGATTGGGTGGCTCAGTTGGCAGAGCCCCTCCTGCAAAATGCAAAGGTCTCATGATTGCAGATTGATTTTGATAACTTAGATAAGGCCTAAACGTGCTTTTTCTGTGAAGGAATTTGAGTTGGTTAGATATAAAATGGTAACTATAGAGTTTAAATGACTGAATAATTTGAAAGATTTATTAACTTAAACAGAGGTATGTATGAAACAGACAATAGAGGGCTAACAGTTTTGAAAGTACATGACTTGAAGAGTGTTTATACAGCTATAAAATATGGTTAATTGTGATGGGAAAATAAATAGGCGTGGGATTTTTGAAGAAAAAATCCGATTTATAGCATAATGTGACTGACATGCCTCTCATGAACACATGTCCAAAACAAATAATAGTTAATACAGTCAGAGAGTGGTAAGATATCAGTTTAGTGGTACTACATTGCACTGTAAATTATTACTCATTTATTTCAGACAATTGTGATTTCAGCCCAAGTGCAGGTTTAAATGTCTCCGAATGTCCGACCAGCCTAAATGATCAAGCAAGTTACATACCAGTGTAACAACTGACAGGTTAGCAATGAATGCTGTTTTTATACATACATATCTATAGAAAAAACGTTTCTGAAGGCTGCTGTAAATTAATTTTAATATTTACTATTTATTCAGAGAATGCCTGATATTTATGTTAACATAGGCATACTTTTGAGGCATTAACAAGCCAGTAAGTACAGCACCAGAAGATTGGCATGAGGATGAAGTGTCATCTCTAAATGGTGATTAGTTATTAAAATGAATTAAAGAAATTAATTCTAAGCTACACAAGTTACTATTTGCCCAAAACCTTAAGTTCCCATGACCAAATGATTACATATACTGACTTAGAAAGAATTCCTCTTTGGTGTGATAAATGACAACTTGCTGTAACTGTGTAAAATATAGTTAATACACATTAGTAGGAGAAACAAACCTGCATTGTTCAGATATAGTGTTACTAATGTACTTCATGGCACAGTCACATTGATTAAGTATCAGGGGGTACATTTGCTAAGTGATATGATCTGGTACAACCATATAAGGTCAGTTGTAGGATAGATGAATGGTTGACTCCAGTTTACTGGGAGAATTCTAGGAAAGTGTAGCTCATCTACAAAGGAAACAACATATAGAACACTCATGCAACCCTTTCTTGAGTTCTGCTTAAGCATTTGGGATCCCCACTAGGTAAGATTAAAGGATGATATTGAAGCAATTCTGAGAAACACTGTTAGATTTGTTACTGGTAGGATTGTTTAACACATGGGCATTACGGAAATTCTCTGTGTACTCGAACAGGAAGCCCTGAAGGGAAATCAATGCTGTTTTCATGAAAAATTATTGAAGAAAGTTTGGAGGAACACTGTTTGTGACTGACTGCACATCATGCACAAGGACCAAAAAAAGAAGCTAGGAGAAATTAGGACACATTCTGAGGCATATATACATTCTTTTTGTCTGTTCCATTTGTGAGCATAGCAGGAAAGGAATGACTAGTAGAGATCAGAAACAGAGTGAATATGAATCTAATCTTTGGATTGTATGTTTCACGGATCAAGACACAGCTGTTACATCAGTGTTAACAGGCTTCCTTTGTTCATCCTATATCCTACTGTAGTCACTCAGTGACGACTCTTTCCTGTACACTACAACATCAGCTAACAGTCACACATTGCCTGCTCACCTTATCTGTCAGATCATACTTCCCTGGGACATTCCAGGTTAAGTGCTTGTCTCTGATGAACACTCACTGTCCAAGACCAAGTACCTTGTTCTGCTACTTAAAAAGTCTTCAAGCCACTAACATACCTGAGAACTGATCTCACATGCTTGGACCTTTGTTAATAATCAGTAGTGGAGCACTATGTCAAATACTTTCCAGAAACCCAGGAATTTGGAATCTTCTCACTGCCCTTCATCCATAGTTCACAGAATATTGTGTGAGAAAAGGGCAAGCTAAGTTTAGGGAGACGAATGCATTCAAAATCCATGCAGATTTGTGGGTAGAGGGTTTTCTCTCTCACGAAATTTATTACATTCAGAGTTAGAATAAGCTCCAGAATTCTGCAGCAAACTAATGTTAAGGAAATTGTCTCTAATATAGTTGGTTCATAATTATGTCCTGCTCATGTATGTAATCACCTCTACTTTTTTCCATTGCCTGAGACTTTGTGATAGATAAGATGTTCATGATAAACACAAGCTAAGTAAGGAATCAATGTTGAAATGTACTCCCTTGTGAAAGCAAATAGAATTTAATATCACCCTATATTACTATGAGAGATGCAGTTCAGCAGCTACAGATAAAATTACATTCAGGGTATATAGTCACAAGGTTTGTGCAACCAAATGCTAGTCATAGCCAAGTAACAGAAAATAAATGTGTGCCTTAGGAAGTTTGGCAAGTGAATTCACAAACATGCAGAGTGAATTCTCTGGGGCCATTTGGGTCAGGTGAGACAAATGTACTTCAGTTAAATTAAAAAATCAGACTGCATTCAAGAAAATAAAAATGTGCACACTTTCACTTCATCACATAAGAGTAGAGTGAAACAGAAAATTAGTGTGATTCATGCGAACATTAGGGAGGTAAGAAATAAAATAAATGAGTTGTTAGTTTGTTTCAAAGATCTCAGCATTTGGTAAGAAAATGATATCATTTGTCTCTCTGAACACAATGTAACCACTGGGATGGAGATATTTGTACTAGGTGGCTACATGTTACCTGCCTATTCATGTCGATTGTCTATGGCGAACGGAGGAGTTTCACAAAAATGCTTGTAAATTCAAAAACACAGAAATAATTGAACTTTCTGTAGACAATGATATAGCAGCAAGTGCTCGTCAGTTAATACTGAACAATATAATAACAATATTATTGTTACAGTATACAGGTGACCACAGGGTAATTTGTACAGTTTCATAAAAAATTGAGATATCCTAACGTGCTGTCTGTCAGACTGAAAGATGGAATTACTGATTTGTAGTGAGTTTAATGCAAATCTCTTAAAGGAATCTTACAGGTTTGACAGTTTACTGTCACGTCTAAGTTTACCTACTTGCATGGCTCATGATAATAGTACACTGACAGATAATGTATTCAGACAATGAGCTGAAGTTAAAGAAACACAAATCTTCCCTGTGATAGATACATTACATAACGTAGCTACATTAAAGTCCATAAAAACTCAATGGAGGCAGTAAAGATGACCAATGACAAACCAATGAAGATTTTAAGGAAAAACATAAGAACATATTGACCGGAGTGAAGCTTACAAAGAGCCTAATACCAGCTCCAAATTCAATGTTCATCTTATTAAGTTTTTAACCATTTTTAAAATCATTTTCCTGTGAAAGTAAATAAATCAAAGAAACTTTGGGTCACTAAAACTATTAAACTATGTTCAGAATGAAAAAGATAAATCTAGAAAGTCATAGAAAACAGCCAAACTGGTAAGGATCTGATTCTGATACTTTATTAAGCATTTTGTATAAATGCATGCTATAATTGTATGTAATCTGGAGTACAGAATTTTTATTCCTTACAAAATTCACATTCACTTCTAGAAATGAGTGTATAATCAAAGCTTTGACTTTTTCCTTGTGCCTTTGTCCTGCATGTGCACAGGATTGGCATGGTTATTAGCAGATTGGGCAAGTTTATTTTAGGGTTTTCCTGGATACTCTTTCTGTTGCCATCCACTGAGATGGAATTTATGTATCTTAACTGTCTGTGTCTAGTGCTATTCACAGGAAAATGAATGAAAATTTTCCAAATATTTATGACTCACATAACTGAGGTGGGACTTACCTACTGGGATGTGGAAAATTGCCTAAAAATCACTTCCAGACTGACCAGCACACTGACACTCATTTTTAAACCTCCTGACCAGCTCTATCCAGGACCAGTGCACCACTCATCCTCGAAGCAGTGCTTTAACATGCTCAGATTTCCTGGTAGGTAGCGGATAACCATATCTCTTGGATACAGTAAGTTATTTGTGTCACCTATAAAATTTAATTGTTGTGTCTCGACATGTAATGAAACTAACCAACTCTTTAATATAATAAATGACAGCTGGCCATTCTGGTATCTTTTTAGCCATTTTCTAGTTACACCAAATTAGTTAAGCACCTTTACCTCACAGTACATTGCGATTTTGTGTTATTCAGTTGTCCTGTGTTTTGTGTCATTGTTTCAGAAATGCAATCAGCATTCCTAGAAACAAGTGTTGTACACAAAGACTGAGTCAGTCAGTACATGGAAAACAAAATTTAAATAATGTGTAGACACTTGTGTGAGTGAGTCTGTGCAAATGTCAGAATGTACATTTATAAATTTTGTTTAGCCCACTGATACCAAAACATAGACCCAGTGTTAGTAGTTAGTGCTAAAATCATGTAAATTCATGTATTTGTCTTGAAACTTTGTATGTAGGCTTTTGCAGGACCTTCAAGTACTACCAGTTTTGGTAATCCTGCTTGACACTAACCCATGAATCGAACAAACTTTTCACTATTCATGCTGCCTTTCTTTTTGCACGTTTGATATAATGCCTGATGTGGATCCCAGTCACTTGAGTAATATCGTAGGATGGATCATTCAAGTATTCTATAAGCAGTCTCCTTTGTAGATTCAATGCATTTTCCAAGAATACTAGAGGTCGTTGTTGGCAACCGGAATAAAATAATAATTGGATTCTTTTACCGACCTCCCAATTCAGATGATACAATTGCTGAAAGGTTCAAAGAAAGCTTGAGTTTGATTTCAAACACGTACCCGACTCATGCGGTTATAGTTTGTAGTTACCTTAATTTACCCTCGAAAAGTTGACGTAAATGCATGTTTAATTCCGGAGGTACACATAGAACATCATCCGAAATTGTGCTAAACGCATTCTCTGAAAATTATTTCGAGCAGTTAGTTCATGAGTCCACGCGAGTAGTAAATGGTTGTGAAAACACAGCTGACCTCTTAGCAACAAATAATCCTGAGCTAATAACGAGCATCAAAACGGATACAGGGATTAGTGAACACAGGGTTGTCGTAGGGAGATTGAATATTGTAATCCCTAAATCCTCCAGAAATAAACGAAAAATGTACCCATTCAAAACAGCAGATAATAATTCACTTAACGTCTTCCTCAGAGACAATCTCCACTCTCTCCAAATTAATAATATAAGTGTAGACCAGATGTGGCTTGAATTCAAAGAAATAGTGTCGACAGCGAATTGAGAGATTTATACCAAATAAATAAACAAACAAACGACGGAGCTGATCCTCCTTTGTACACAAAATGGGTCGGCACACTTGCAGAAACAACGAAAGAAACATGCTAAATTTAAACAGACACAAAAATCTCCAAGATTGGGGATCTTTTACAGAATCCCGAAATTTAGCGTGGACTTCAATACGAGATGCTTATAATAATTTCCACAACGAAACTTTGTCTCGAAACTTGGCAGAAAATCCAAAGAGATTCCGGTCGTATGTGAATTATGCTAGCGGTAAGATGGGACTTAACATCTCAGGTCATTAGTCCCCTACAACTTAGAACTACGTAAACCTAACTAACGTAAGGACACCAGACACATCCATGCCCGAAGCAGGATTCGGACCTGCGACCGTAGTGGTCGCGCGGTTCCAGACTGAAGCGCCTAGAACCGTTCGGCCACAACGGCCGGCAGCGGCAAGAAACAACCAATGCCTTCTCTGGGCGATAACAATGGAGATACTATCGGAGACAGTGCTGCCAAAGCAGAGTTACAAAATACAGCCTTCCGGAATTTAAAGATTAAAAACGATGTAACTCTAACTCACTTTCTAGTTATCTCCAACATGTTATATCGACAGAGGCCGTTAGTCCTCGTCTACTGTAATCTTTGACAGTAGTGTAGATTGCCACATCGAAATAGGACGCCGTTTCCACGGCAACCCTCGATGTATCTTTGCGAGTAGCAATTCCCTGTCGATTTAGCAACCTTTGGTGCATCTTTGCAGAATAGACGTTAGAGGGCAGCATACTTTTAACTGATCTTAAACCAAGTAACCTTTATAGTTTACATTTTATAACGAATAATCATTTATAATGATGTTACGATGTAATTTAACTATAATGCACTTTTTAATCTACTTCTTGTGTCTACTTAATCATAGACGTCTTTCTGATTGGCTAGCAATGATGTCACACTCAGGACGGTGGGCGTGACCAAGCCTATTTAATAACCGTTTCCTCCTTGTCCAATCAGCAGTTATTCCAGCGTCGAGCGTCGGCGCAACTTGCTTCACGGAGTCCACCCACCGTTCTGGGTATATTTATTTATTATTTCTATATTTACTTACTGTTATAATGATCCCCCTATCTGGTAATATGTTTTTTCAGAGTCTGAAGATGGTTCTTAAATAGAATCGAAACCGGTCACTCCAATAAAAATAAAAAGTTTAGATCAAGACTTTTTTAATCTTTAAATTTTAATTTTAAAGATCGCTCATAATGTTTTCAAAAATTTTATAGCTTTCCGAAATGCCTTCACAAAAGAAGACGAAGCATATATTCCAGAATTCGAATCGAGAACAGCTGCCAACATGAGTAATGTAGAAATAAATACCCTCGGAGTAGTAAAGTAACTTAAATTACTTAATAAAAGCAAGTCTTCTGGTCCAGACTGTACACCAATTAGGTTCCTGTCACAGTATGTTGATGCATTAGCTCCATACGTAATAATCATATACAACCGTTCGTTCGACGAAAGATCCGTACCCAAAGACTGGAAAGTTGCACAGGCCACACCAATATTCAAGAACGGTAGTAGGAGTAATCCACTTAATTACAGGCCCATATCATTAACCTCAATATGCAGCAGGATTTTGGAACATATATTGTGTTTGAACATTATGAATAATCTCGAAGAAACGGTGTATTGACACACAGTCAACATGGGTTTAGAAAACATCGTTCTTGTGAAACACAACCAGTTCTTTACTTGCATGAAATGTTGAGTGCTATTGACGAGGGATTTCAGATTGATTCCGTATTTCTGGATTTCCGGAAGGCGTTTAACACTCTGCCACACAAGTGGCTTGTAGTGAAATTGCATGCTTATGGAATATCGTCTCAGTTATGTGATTGGATTCGTGATTTCCTGTCATAGAGGTCACAGTTCGTAGTAATTGACGAAAAGTCATCCAGTAAAATACAAATGATTTCTGGCGTTCCCCAAGGTAGTTTTATAGGCCCTTTGCTGTTCCTTATCTATATAAACGATTTGGGAGGTAATCTGGGCAACCATCTTAGGTTGTTTGCAAATGACGGTGTCATTTATCGACAAGTAAAGTCATCAGAAGATCAAAACAAATTGCAAAACGATTTAGAAAAGATACCTGTATGGTGCAAAAATTGGCAGTTGACCCTGAATAAGAAAAAGTGTGAAGTCATGCACATGAGTGCTAAAAGGAATCCGTTAAACTTCGGTTACACGATAAATAAGTCAAATCTAAAGGCCGTAAATTCAACTAAATATCTAGGAATTACGATTACGAACAACTTAAATTGGAAGGAACACACGGAAAATGTTGTGGGGAAGGCTAAACAAAGACTACATTTTATTGGGCAGGAGACTTTGAAAATGTAACAGATCTGCTAAGGGGACTGCCTACACTACGCTTGTCCGTCCTCTTTTAGAATACTGCTGCGCGGTGTGGGATCCCTACCAGATAAGACTGACGGAGTACAATGAAAAAGTTCAAAGGAGGGTAGCACGTTTGTATTATCGCGAAATATGGGAGAGAGTGTCACAGAAATGATACAGAATCTGTGCTGGACAACATTAAAAGAAAGGCGTTTTCCGTTGCGGCGCAATCCTGTCAGCAAATTCCAATCACCACCTTTCACCTCCGAATGCGAAAATATTTTGTTGACGGCGACCTACGTAGGGAGAAACGCTCACCATGATAAAATAAGGGAAATCAGAGATCGTACGGAAAGATATAGGAGTTCGTTCTTTCCGAGCGCTATACGAGGTTTGAATAATAGAGATCTGTGAATGTGGTTCGATGAACCCTCTGCCAGCCACTTAAATGTGTTTTGCAGAGTAGCCCTGTAGATGTAGATGTAGATTTCATCTTCCGTTTCTATGCCATTACAGCCACAGAGTGCCTGGAGAGATGGCTTTAATTCAGTTACAGATTTAACCTAAGATCAAAACTACTTAGGAATTTCTGTCAGGTCGGTAGATACAATTTTACTTTTGAATTCGTTGAAAGTTTCACGCACTCGTCTCTTTAGGCTAATTTGCCTTGCCTTGCCTTGCCGTTCCTTGATGTCCTCGTCCGCCGCAAAGCAAATGGGTGTCTCAGCCACAGCGTTTACCGGAAACCCACCCACCAGACGCTGCGCGCTAACAGCTATCACCATCCTTCGCAGAAAAGTTATGTTCTGAAGACCTTAGTGCTTCGAGCCGAAACCGTCTCAGATTCTGAAAACTTGCCGAAGAAAGTGAGCCACTTACGGAAAGTATTCAAGGAAAACGGCGGCAACACCGCCAGATTTCGCAAACTATCTTTCCGAAAATACGTAAGCAGAAAGACTCCAAGGAGGACTCGAAGAAGTTTGCACTCTTGCCGTTCTGTGGCTCCATAACAGGAAAGATAAGCTGGCTCCTAAAGAAGCATAAAATCGATTCGGTCTTCAGGACTCCAGCAAAAATTCGACAACTCTTGAGGCCTGTGAAAGACGACGTAGGCCTCATAATGCCAGGAGTGTATAAAATACCATGTAGGTGTGGACGGTTCTATATCGGACACACTGTGCGCACTATTGAACAGCGCTATGTACAACACGAGAGATGTTTTCATCTACGGAACCCAGTGAAATCAGCGGTAGTGGAGCATGCATTGGAAAACGGTCATCGTATTGCATTCGACGAGGCATCTATTATCACACAGACTAACAGTTTTCGGGATAGCATAATAAGAGAAGCGATAGAAGTAAAAATTTGTGACAACACGCTCAATAAAGAAGGTGGCCTGCAGCAAAGCACAGAGCGCGACGAGGCCATCGGAAGGTTGAAGCGGGCGCAGCGGCCGTACAACGCAACCATTACCATATATTTTGCCGGAGCGAGTACCAGTGACGTCACGGAAGGCAGCGCGGCTATATAAGGACGGCAGCAGCAACCAGAAAACAGTCACCACTTGACAATGACCGAGGAGTACTCGGCCGAAAGTTCGTGGATTTTAAACCACTTGACGCGGCTGGAAGCCCGAGAAAGCTTTATTAGTACATATCGCAGTGAAACTATGTATTCATGTAGTTATTCTTTTCATTCATTCCATGATAGGAAAAGGATAAGATAGAACTGTACTCTTACATTATACAGCTTACGCCACACACCGTATGGTGACGTGAAGAGCTCATATGCAGATGTAAGTATAGAGTAGACTGTAATGGGCAGGAGATTTGCGTGAATTTGTTTTAGGAAGCATCCAAGCATTCTTCTCAGTGGTATAGTGCTAATGGTGCAGAAATATTACGTTGCAGTTCCTTTGGCTGAAATTCCAAGTTACCTGTTTTTTATAATGTGGCGAAAGCATAAAATTCTGTTGGTTGTTATAGTCTGTCAAATAGTGGTGGTAACTACAGAGTAATGAGTTGAATTTGACACTCTCACTGTTCTAGGCATCAATAATAACAGCAGGGATTTGTCCTACATGCACATTTTACAGTCATGCACCACAAAAAAGTTACACTCACGAACTTCACTTGCAACTCACGAGCTGTGGGTGGTAATAAAATTAGTTACAGGAAGTCTATCCAATTTGTCTGCTGGATACTTCCAGGTGATTCGGAGCTAATAGTACTACACTACTCTTCTTGCTTCTAGAAAGGATGAAATTGGCACCAAACACGGAAGAGGAATGATCAGTGCCATAAATTTTTGGGCCAGATTTTCCTGGTTGACAAGGGGTGGTAATTTTTTTTTTTTTTTTTTTTTTTTTTTTTTTTTTTTTTTTTGCGAGAATTGTGCTTGCAAGGGCTTACAAATCAAAACTTAAGCCGGCCGCTGTGGCCGAACGGTTCTAGGCGCTTCAGTCCAGAACCCTGCTACGGTTGCAGGTTCGAATCCCACCTTGGGCATGGATGTGTGTTATGTCCTTAGGTTAGTTAGGTTTAGGTAGTTCTAAGTCTAGGGGACTGATGACCTCAGATGTTAAGTCCCATAGTGCTCACAGCCGTTTGAACCATTTTTTAAAATCAAAGCTAACAGATTGCGTCCATCCGACTGCACGCCAGTGTCGTGTTTTTAAATCCACATGTCTCTTCTAATGATAAATCTAGCATGGCTGTTTCACTTCAGGTAACTCACTAGGTCATACCGAGAAGAGCGGCATTGGTACTGATGTCGCACATCAGTGTCTCAACTCCTCTGTGTGAGTCTTAAATAACAAAACCACACCATGAATTACTGTTAATTCAGTCATCACAATGAAGTTTTAAAGTGAAATGTTATACGGAATTATCTTCGTTCGTAGTAAATATACTGAAGTACTATACTGTCTCAACCTTCGACCTTTAAATGTTTGTCGTTTTCTTTGCGTAGCAAGCTGTTAAGCAGTTGAAATGAATATTGTAATGTATTGAGACAGCGAAAAGTGTAACCTAATTTATGTGTTGATGACACACCATTCCACACCAGCGATCGCTTTGAGTTGTGTTGCAGCTACTCCACATGCTTCAAATTGTAGCCAGATGAAACTGACCACTCTGTTAAGGTGTACTGGGCAGCTGCAACTTCTATTTTTCCACGTATAAGCATGCGAACGTTTGTGATCAGATAGTCACAGACTTATTTATGCTTTTAGTGTTCCAGACTCGAAACCCAACGGTGCATCAAAGGAAGCTGCTCCATTGTCTACGCCCAGCGTAGAATGCAGCTACAGACCAGTAATTGTGCGTGCGCCACCTGCGTTGGAACAACAGCAGTCTTCAGAACGGTATGTCCTTTCTCAGTGTTGTAGGAAACTAAAATGGGCGATTAAAATTGGTTTCTGATTGTTCTAAATGATGTCATGAAAATAGAAAAGCACATACATAATACATTTGTGTGCTGTTCATGGTATTAGTGTAGAAACTGTATCTTTGAGCTGATTTAAGTAATTTCGGCATGTCTCTATTTTCATAAATGATTATTGACCAAATTACTGGAGAATTTTATTAATTCTGTAGTGTTTACGAAACAAGAAATTAAATTTTCACTGTTTAATGGAATGGAATCATCTTAATTCATCTATATCTACATAACTACTCTGCAATTCACAATTAAGTACCTGGCAAAGTGTTCTTCGAACCACTTTCAGACCATATCTCTACCGTTCCACTCTCTAACAGCGCATGAGAAAAATCGACACTTAAATCTTTCCGTACGAGCTCTGATTTCTCATCTCTTATTATGATGATCATTTCTCCCTGTGTAGGTTGGCGACAATATAATATTTTCGGATTCAGAGAAAAAATATTTGTGTGGCATTGTCGGCCGGGAGGCTACATCCGGGGTAGCTCGGTCGCCGGATTGCAAGTATTAATTCACTCGACGCTACGTTTGGCGACTTGCGTGTCGGTGATGACGATGAAAGGATGATCGGGAAAACACAACACCCAGTCCACAAGCGGAGAAAACTATTAAATCCGATAGCGAATCGAACCTGGGCCCGGTGCACTGTAGGCAAACACTTTACCACTCAGCTAAGCAGACGGATGCATTCTGAGAATAAAGTCAGTGATCGAAATTACGCAAAAAGGAAACGAACTGCCCTTTTTTGGACTTCGATGTCGTTTATGGTAAGAATCTCATACAGCACAGAAATACTTTAGCAGAGGACGGACAAGCGTAGTGTAGATAGTCTCTGTAATAGATCTATTGCATCTTCTAAGTATTCTGCCAATAAAACGTAATCTTTGGTTTGCCTTACTCACAACATTATCTACGTGATTGTTCCATTTTAAGATGTTCGTAGCTGTAATTCTTAAGTATTTAGTTGAACTGACAGCATTTAAATTTGTATGATTTATAGTGTAGGCGTAACCGAAATTTAACGGATTTCTTTTCGTACCCATCCGGAAGACCTCACGCTGCTCCATATTTAGAGACAATTACCACATTCTATTTCACTTGATAATTTTCCAGCGATTAATATGTACTGTGAGCTTTCTGAGAGGAGATCACGAATCCAGTCGCACAACTGAAGCTATATTCCATAGGCACGCAGACAGTTCTTACATCTGTAGATTATTAGTAATATAATGACAACAGACTCACAATAATCAATTGTTCATAATAGTTGTCGCCGTTCAGAATATAAATTCTAATGTTTAATCCTGATTTAGTTCTTTACATTTGAATTATCTCTCTCAATCTTCTTGGCGTAATGAGTTGATAAGGAGGTGAAATGAATATTTTGATCTGTTGAGGCTGTAGTTTTTATAATGTGCTGGGCAGATGGGAATGATAGCTATAACCTAATACGTGTACTGACGAAACACCAATCTTCCCTAGCGATACTTCTGAGTTGTTTAGCAGATGCTCCACACACTTGAGCTTGTAGTCAGATGAAATTGATCACACTGCTAATGTGTCCCACTGTAACTACAATTTTTCGCCGTATAAAACTAAAGGCATAGAAAATAAAGAAGCATACAAGGTGTTTCAAGTTAATGGAACATAAGTTTTTGGTCAAGGGTTCTGTGTCTTACAAGCCCAGAAGTTCTGAGAATGAGTAAAAACATTGTACATTAATCACATTTCATTAAAGACTTGGTTGAATGAATAACTATGGTCAATTGACACTGAAACGCTCTGAAGCGCCTTCATCCAGGGGCCAGTGGATGTTGCAAGTAAAAAGCGGTATAATGATCCGTATGTGCAGAACTGATAACAAGTTATTTCATTTAAGCGTGCTTTAAGACCTGCGTAGCTACGAAATAATACAGCGAAATTTTCTAGGTATCCTCCATTGCTGAAATATAACAGCATTCGCATTTTAATTCTCGTAAACCTTGGTATGAGCGTTTCTACTGTTAAAACAACCATCTCCCGAAAAGAAGGCCTTATACATGAATAATAAAACGAGTGCATGTGTAAGGCAGCATCACTAGAATTTTGATGAAGAGCGCACTGTACAAATTCGATACGAACTGCAACCTGCCTACACCTTCTTAAGTTGGTACAATGCAGTAACTTCGAAGCAGTCATGTGCCTGTGTCCACAGCAAGTGCCACATCGCATATGCTGGTTGATGGTTCCATGTTAAATCCCTCTATAATGTATTCATCTGTCCAGTGTTCTCACATCACGACTACCATCTTCAGCAGGCTAAGGATGAAGACTCAGAGTATTTCAAAAACGTCGATAAAGTCTCTACCATTACCATAACATTTAGTCATATCATTGAGTTCAAACTATAAGTAGTTCGGATGCAGAACCTCAGACAGAACAACAATGTTGGTAAGAGACGCTAAACCAAAAGTGTTGGATCGTCAGCATATCCAAACTAATTTGTGGAGGTTTCAGATATGTCAGAAATATAATGGTAGAAAAATACAGGGGATAATACCGACCCCTAAGGGGTCTGTGCAGCTCCTGTTTGGCCTAAAACCTATTTGTTCTACACGCAGTTTCCCAGGATTCTTGTCTTCTCATCCTGGAGAGCCGTCTTCAATGTGAAGTCCTGAGAAAATTGTGTACTTGCCGAAAAGCTTTTTGACTTTTGGGTCTTCAGAGAGTGGACCATTCTCTTTGCTATTTTGTCTGGTGTCACTGAGTAGCGTTCTCGAAATCTACAGCAAGCTCCAAGACTGAGCACTTGATTTCTTAAAATCAAACTCTGTTGTTGTTTTGATCCACTTCTCTCTTCTTAATAGATTCAATATTTGCATCAGTTCATCGGCTGGATCAGTATCGCGATCCACCATGTATGATTCATAAAGTTTTTCGCCTTATTGGCCCCAGCATGGAATATAGTCCTTATAGTAACCCCTTGGTATGCATTTCTTTGGAGTCGAGATTACAACACCAACAAATCTGAAATAATTTTCAGGTGAAGCTGCTATCCGTCTTTTGAGTATGTTTGTCAGTTTGCCCTTTGAAAGTTGGAGGTTGGTCTAGGAATGAATCGTATAACTGGATTCTGGCACCCCACTTTCTAAATGACTGACTGGTGTCGGCTATTTGGAAAGTCACCAGCAACTATTTTGAATATATTTAAAGGCTGGTTCTAAGACTTTTGTAATGAGAAGCAAATATCTGGATTGTAATCCCTGCTCCATGTTGCACACCTGAATGTACCCTTATGTTTTGGATCAAAAATTAGGCTTAAACTGCTCTCTTCAGCCCATTGTGCAAGTGCAATTTCATTGTGATCTCTGGTGTTATATTTCAAATTTGCACGATGAGTGCTAAAATCGCCCATACAGGTAGCTGGGTGAGGGAGTGATGTTAAAACTTCAGGTGGCCATTGTACTTGTGATGGCTTATTTATATTTGTTGCTGTGATCTCTTCAAATTTTATGGTGATAATTTGGATTTCATTTTCAGTATTAACACCTAAGAAGCAGGTATTTTCTATATTACTACGAAGTTGCCTATCAATATACATGATGGTACATTGCACCAAGTATTTTGTATCCAGGTGCTGCGCCTCTTGATCGATGACTAACTACATTGCTGATGTGTTTCAGCAATGTACACATTAATTTCTCTCAAGATGTTGGAGAGACTCTCATATTTTCTTTGTTGGAATATTCTGTATTGAGCTGGCAAATGAGGAGACTATGTCCGATATTCCTTCTCATGGGGCTCTGAGAAGAACTATAGAGATGTAAATTTGATTCCAAGTGTATTATAACCAGGAGATCTTAGTGGGATGATAGGTTTGCCTGCCAGATCACTGTTGCCCGTTTAACACAATCCAGGGGTCGTGTGTAGCGTTCTTTTCTGGGGTTACACCTACACACATGAGCAACAACAGACCACCATACTTTGATTACTTGGAAAAAGTCGGTAAAATTGCAACAATTTAACTCAAAATAGCGATTAATCTCGTGATTATTTGCTATTTTAAGTTAATTTGCTGCAACTTTACCGATTTTTTCCTGATACTGAAACCTCTATTCTAAATGTGATGTTAACAAATTAAGTCAGCATATAGTTTAACAACAAATAGGCTCCCGCAAAGTCTTTAAATGTTAAAGAAATACTACAGGCAATATATAAACATATAAACTCCTGTTAAGTCATCCCTACATTACTAGTGTGTCTGTCACATCACAGTGTATATACTGAAATGAGAGCATTCTCCTGTTGATAGAATTAATGTTGTCTCAGCATACTCAAGTAAATATTAACAAAATGTATGACGTAAGACACTAGTGTGCCATGTCATAGCAAAATTCTGTAAGCACAACAGTTTTATCAATTTTCAGGATCGTCGGCCAAATATGTGCATAAATATGGTATGCACAAGAATTAGCATGGTGCTACAAACACGCACAGAAGCCGGCAGCGATAAGTGAAACACATGTAGGGTAGGCTATGCTTCAGGCTCACCCTACTTTGTGTTGATATTAGTAAAGAGACTGAACCAAACTGAGCAGCTAGCACTACACTAGCCCCCATCTTCCCTCCCAGACGTGTTAGGGAAATTTGCATTATTTAAAGGACTACATATTTCCCTACAGCTTTGTCCATACATGTACTCAACACACATCCTCCTCTCCCTCTCTGTGCCCACCTCTTTCTCCCTCTAACTGTCCACCTCTTCCTCGCCCCTTCATCTGCCTATGTCCTCCTCCCAAATGTCTCTGTCTCTTCAGCTCCTCTTTCCACTTTGCATGTCCATTTCCTCCACCCCTCTCTCGCTTGGCACATCTTCTTCACCCCTTTCTCTGACTATATCCTCCTCCCCATTCTCTTTCCATCTCTGCCCCCTTTTCGTACTCCACCTGTCCACCACCCCTCTACACATTCCACCCGCCTCTTGCATCTCACCTTCCTCCCCAGTATCTGTCCATTTCCTCCTACCCTCACTATGTCCATGCCCACTTCTATCCCTCTCAACCTGTCCCCACCCATGGTCATTGGCATATGTGGCCACTGCAGTTCAGTTCAGTAAAACAGGCCAATACTACACCCACAACACCCCAATTATGCAGTGCATGCTGCACATCCAGCTCATATCAGGGCTTGACATGGAGGCTGCCCTTCAAAGTAGATTGATGTGGCAGGTTGATACTGTTTCCACACTATTGGAGCAAGGTGGTTATAAACCCCATAGTGCTGATATTAATTAAGCCTGCTGTTTCTATGCCAAATTTGGTAGAAATCGATCCTTGGCTTTGGGAGAAGATCTCAGACATACACACATACACTCTGTTTTATCTACACGCTCACAAAAAATTGCGTCACCAAAATAGAGTTGTGTGACATAAACGAAAATTCATAGGCATGTTTTTACATCCGGAAGACTATGAAGGTGCAAATAAGGTTTGCTTTCAATACACGCTGTAACGGCTGTGAACGTTAATTACCTTTGAAAATAGACGTGGTGAGTTGAAGTTTTTAAGAAAGCCTTTAAGGCGACAAAGACGCCATTATCAGCCCCTCACTGAGTTTGAATAAGGTCATGTAGTAGGGCTACCAGAACCTGGATGATCCTTCTGCAGTACTGCTGAAAGATTTGGAGGTAATGTAGCCACTGTACATTGCTGCTGGCAGCGATACTCGCGAGAATGTACGGTCGCAAGAAGACGGAGCTCCGGATGGCCACGTGGCTCTACCGAAAGGGAGGACCATCGTGTTCGGCATATGACTCTGTGTCTACAGCAGCAGTGTGAGCAACAGTTGCCACCAGAGTGAGACAAAGAACTCTTACAAATCGATAACTTCAAGGACAGCTCCGAGCCAGACGCCCTGTAGCGTGTATTCCACTGACCCCAAACCACTAATGGTAGAGACTTCAGTGGTGTCACGAAAGAGCTCATTGGAAGGCAGGGTGGAGGTCTATTGTGATTTCCTATGAAAGCTGGTTCTACCTCGATGCCAGTGATGGCCGTGTGTTGTTTAGAAGGCGGCCAGTTGAGGATCTGCAACCAACCCCTCTGCATGCTACACACACACTGGACCTATACTTGAAGTTACTGTCTAGGGTGCTATTTCGTATGACACCAGGAGCTCTCTCGTGCTTATTCCACGCGTCCTGACTGCTTATTTGTGCTTCAGTCCGGTGATTTGACATGCTGAGCTGCCACTCATGAACAGTATTTCATGGGGTGTTTTCCTACAGATTAACGCTCGCTCACATACCGCTGTTGTAACCGAACGTGCTCTACAGAGCGTCGATACTTTGCCTTGGCCTTCTTGATCACCAGATCTGTCTCCAATTGAGCATATATGGGATATCATCGAACATTAACGTCCCTGTATTGACCGACCAAGTGCATGGAACTCCGTCCCACAAACTGTCATTCAGCACCTGTCCAACGCAATTCATGCACGTTTGAATGCTTGCATTCTACATTATGGCGGTTACACGGGTCATTAATATATCAGAATTTGGCATTTGGAATGGCTTATCTCGTGCTTATATTGACCTGTTATCTTGCAATGTTAATCAAATGGTTCAAATGGTTCTGAGCACTATGGGACTTAACATCTGTGGTCATCAGTCCCCTAGAACTTAGAACTACTTAAACCTAACTAACCTAAGGACATCACACACATCCATGCCCGAGGCAGGATTCGAACCTGCGACCGTAGCAGTCGCGCGGATCCGGACTGAGCGCCTGAACCGCTAGACCACCGCGGCCGGCCAATGTTAATCACTGAAATATGTTACCTAGACAAAGGTATTCACGAAATTTCGTTACTCTAAAGTAATTAATTTTTTGGTGTTGTGACTTTTTTAACGGTCCAGAATTCCTTACGCCGACATAAAGTGTTGCACCTGCCTCCAGCAGATAACTCTCTTAAAAGATGACCGCCCGATAGTGATACCCACGCACTTAGAAAGATTTGCGTGCTATATGTAGCAGCCACCTACCACAGTATGAAGGTGACCATAAAAACATTCTAACTTATTTTTATAACAGAGCTCATGTATATCATTGAGACCGCATGTGAACTGCTGGATTTCCTCATGCAGTCTTATTAGCAGAAATTTGTCAATATCCTGTGTTAAACAATATGCGATGATTAATAATAAATACGTACCTACATGTACTCGATACAACAAGGTCATCAGGTTTAAGGTGTTGGAATTTAAGATTTACCACGAGTTTTTCTACCCTGGTTCTTATGTATCGTTTGGGTTCCTGCAATGTTCTATCGACGACAATGTCACTGAAGACGAAACCAAAAATGCCCAATCAAAGTGTCAAGTTCAGCGCGTGATAATGCTGTGAAGACAAAGCGGTATGTAGGATATTACTAAATCTCTATTTCGGTTTCCTGTAAGGTGGTAAAATCCTTACATATGATGATACCCTCTTACAGTTCCCACTCTGATGGGTAATTATTTTAGGGCACATACGTTTGAGATAGGTTGTGTGGTAATTGTGTACTATATCTCATAATCCAACTTGGTTAAAGTTGAGCAAATCCCATAAACTGATGTATTTTTACATAACACACAACGAATAATGCCCTATCACATCCGAACAATTTCCAATAACGTGGTATGAAAATGGTATATATTTATTGATTAGATCGATTATGACCGGTAATCGTAGGTATTTTACGACACCATATTGACATTAGCATTGCTTGGTGAAGTTGTGACACACTTCCATATGTAATGTTATCTGTTGTAACGTCAGAGGAGCACCTAACACAAATCTATAACATTACAAACGAACCAATCAAGTTATGTGATTTTTATCCATAGTGTCAATACACATTCTAATTTTTTTCAGGAGTCATGACCGGAAGTGGCGTCATGATGTCGCTTTGTAGGGCTAGAGCTATAGTTGCGTGCATGAATCTGCAATCCTGCAACTCAGCTTCTTGAACTTTGCTCTCGGTATGAATTTCTGCGCTAGATGATGAGAAGCACAAACACATTCCCTCGTGAGAACAATTATACTTTTGATTGGTAAATGGTTATATATGTTGCAACCCTTGGTCAAAACACCTGAAAATCCGAATCAGTACCCTAAACATGGTATGTATGTGATAAACAATTATAGA
This sequence comes from Schistocerca serialis cubense, assembly GCF_023864345.2. Taxonomy (NCBI): domain Eukaryota; kingdom Metazoa; phylum Arthropoda; class Insecta; order Orthoptera; family Acrididae; genus Schistocerca; species Schistocerca serialis. The sequence goes on from NC_064640.1 coordinate 720,595,777, forward strand.
TTAGACCAATTCAGAGGGGTAAATATCGGCGACGCTTCACTTCCGGATCGCAGTGCACTGAAAATATAGAACAAACGGAAGAAACGAAAAAACCGTGAAGAGTAGGGAAAAATTGTCAGAAATGGAAAAGGTTGAAAATATAGCAACTTCGGGACACGAAACGGAAATACAAGATATGTGTTTGTATACGTAGGGTGTAGTCGAAATTTGTGGCATAAGTAGAAGGTCAAGGTGCCAGATAATATCTTGGACACTTTCCTAGAAAACTACAAGTTTTTGTACCAAGGAATAGAACTATTAGAATCATAGAACCATCTGCTTCTATAATTACTGAAACATCTGCGCTGAAGGTTGAGAGAGCTCCCAGACCACTTGAAAAATAGGTGTTTATTCTTTATGCAGAGGAGTAATCGAAATTTGCAGCATAAGCACTAGATACATGTATATGAATCATGATGTCACACTTATACGTTTAGAAATTAAAAAAAATCATTATACAGATGGACAGAGATGCCGTATGTCTTTATTGTAGCCACTAGATATAGCAGAGGGTGGTGTGTCATCTCCCATATATGATTTCGTCTTTTCTCCCTGTCTCTAGAATGTACTGTACTTTAATCGTAGAAAGACAGTATATTCAAAGAACAGGGTGCAAGAAGCAATTATCATAAGCCTGCTAGTTCTGTGTGTGCAAGAAAGCAGTAATGTTATTCCCAGTACACATTATACCTATAAAACATGACTATATCGTTAAGACTTGTGATGCAAGTATTATACAAAAGACGTTCTATGTATTTTTCAAATGTCCTATCTATATCTACAATGAGTTCCCAACTGGATAATACTGTTGTGGTGTAAACCGGTCGGCATCCATTCGGTTGCTAAACCGCTAGCTCTTTACATAGAAATATAGGGAAAAGAGAAAATTTATGGTGTGTGCTTAATCCCCTTACCTCGAGTCATTTTAGTACTGTGGGATGTGATTTGCAAAATACTCTGTATATGGATTCTGAGTGCCTTGGTATTCTCTACAAGTATGTACGAGCTGCAAGTCTATGTATTTGGAATCTTAAATTATTGGGATTCAATTTAAAGTGGAATGATTCTGTAAATGAAACGTGATACATATGGATCACTTACTGTCGCTGCTACAGATAAAACAACGAGAAGTTCGTTGATAAGGGATGAAATAACACTGTGCACTACACAGATAGCACCGATGTTATCTACGTGTCTTAGATTAACAGTTAATACTATTTCCCGGCGTTCCTCTAACTTCTAAGCCATTTATGATAATTTAACCATTTTTTATGGCTGTTCTCTCTGGCAGTAGTATTGGTGGGAAATTTACTGCTTTCTACACGTATACAACTGACTCTTTTGTAGGGGGGTTAATGCACGTTAGGGAGAGATGGCCAGAGCTGCGGTCGGTGTGAATACTATTCAAATTACATCACTGCTGTATGTAAGATTAGGCCTGCCAATTTGGCAGAGCCTCATGGCAACGTTATCTGATGGCCTATGAGTGCTAGTCGTCATTCTATGGTTTCAGTATTTAACATTTTATCATTATGCACTATTATTTTTTTAAATAAACAAATAAACTCTTGCTATACAGTGGAACTGACAGACTTGAAAAAAATGAAGGGTTTGGTTTTATATTTTAACACCTTCATATAGATGATACTCATATGATCTGTAAGTGCCTTATTGTTATTAGATGGATGGCCAACAATATTTCAAACTCTCTCTACACCACACCATGGTTCATAATGCAGTTACTGCATACGACTGGACTGTGCTGTGTTTGACAGGTTTTAATGCAAACTATTCTCACCCTGTCTATAGTTTTAATTAATTATTGTCGAAATCGGTACCTCAAACTCTTACTATTGGTGTACTCATATAATATCATGTTTTCTGAGAGGTTTAATGCAGAGGATGCGTAAGTGTGAGTTACGTAAGAACTGAGAGCCCAAGTCTAGTGTGTCAGTAAAAATACTCATCTTAGTTCCACTTAAAATGGTGTCAAAATACTCGTCTTACTTCTATTTAAAATGATATTAAAGTCATCTCTACATTATATCGTCTCTCAATACAACAGCAAATTCCAACATTTACATTACCTCGTTCTTCAATATATTTACACGGGTTGGGCTGTACTCTTCGCTTGGGAGTAGAATCTCATATTTTTATAGACTTCGGTTGTAATACCTTAACACTAGAATGACGGAGTTTCTGACATTCCTAAAATGGCGGAAAGGGGTCATTTTGACCCCACATAAAATATTTTCATATTTTACTTAAACAAGTACTTCATTTAGTGTTTGCTAATTCGTATTTTATATCTAGTAATCACACCAACTATTTACAATTATAAATAATAATTACTAATTTGTTTGAACAACAATGTAGTATACAAATGTATTGTTGCTACTGCTAACAAGTTTCTTAACTATAAATTTTAATTTATGGATTATACATACAACCTTCTAGACACATATAGTATATTTGGTCCATTTTACTCTCACATGTGTTTTACAAATAGTTCTGTATTACTTTTCACTCAAGTCATTTGAAGCTGCTTGACGCACTTAGCACAGGTGATTTCTGTTTTATGCACACATTTTCAGCACACGGCCTTCTGGCATTTTACACAGTTTTCGCTGGTCTTGTTGCCTTTGCAGAGGCTGATTTGGCACTTCTCCGCTTTCTAGGTGATTTCAGTTCCATATCCTCTTCCTTTGCCTGATGTTCGTGCTCTTTCGTTCCCTTGCGTTCATTTGTCAGTTGAAGTATGAACTTCTTCCTTTCCGCTTTCTTGATCGTTACTATGTTACAGATGACCTATGCATTTATTGCCGCCATGTCCAGTATGTTGTAGAACAGCTGTATTGGCCATCTACTACATGCAACCTTTGTAGTATATTTACGGGTCATTTGATCAACCACATGCACCCCATACTTTGTTGCACTCTAGAACCTTACGGTTTCAGGTTTTTTCTTTCCTTCCTTGCTCATTGCTACTTGAGCATGCAGCGTACTCAGAAGAATGACATTTTTATTCTTCTTTCCTTCTTATACAGTTAAGGTGCAGTCTGTGTTGCCTCTATTGTGCAGTATTGTGGTGGAGTGTATTTCAGCATTCGGTTTCCTTACTTCATTGGGAATTTCATGACGGATCTTGTTCATTGTACCAACTAATGAAGTTTTCTTTTCTTTGAGTTTTTTAACAAGTTGGAGAGACGTAAAGAATTTTTCTGTAGTCACATTTCTTCCCTGATTTACAAATGGCTTCATGAGACACAGGATGACGTACTCTCCAAGTGGTTGTTTCTCTCTAAGTGTGTCCTCTTTGTTGAGGTATGGGAAAGCAGTACATATATACTTTGCCGTTACATCAACAGCCAACCAGAATTTGAGACCATATTTGTCTGGTTTGTTCAACATGAACTGAGTAAACCTGCAGCTTGCTTTGCTTGGTAAGAGTTGCTCATCAATGATTATACTTTCTCCAGGGCGGTAAGAGCGAATACTGTTTTCAATTAACTTTCCCCAAATTTCAGATACAAGAGCGAATCTATTGGCTGCCAGGCGTTCAGCCTGGTCTGAATTTTCATCAAAACGGAGAAATCTGAGAAGCTCCTAAAATCTATTCCTTGGCATATGTCCTTGATAAAACCAGGCCCCCAAGAGTGCGACCAGAGATCATCCACAGATATATCTTTTGTGCAAAATACAACCAAAACATACATGATGGCTATCAGTTGCTTCAGTTCCTCAAGTGACGCAGTCCAGTCATTGTTTTTTAGTACTTTTCGAGCGTTTGATTCTGTTTAGTTCTTCATGAGACGTAGCATTGCTTCATCAGAAATAAGACGGAAGACACTGACGACAGAGCTGTCTACTCGTTAGCGAGCATAAGCAGTGGGACCTCCTCTTTCCTGTAGAACATTCACAGGTGACTTACTTCCACAAGATGAATAATTTCCAATCTCCCACACGGTTCCAACGCATGAAATCATCTTTGTAGACGCTTCCAACTGTACCTGCTGTGGTAAAAGAGGTGATGATTGACGTATATCAGTATCTGAATCCTCCTCCACTAATCGCCCCTCGTTCACAATGTGCTCATCTTCACTTGTGTCAGGTACATAATCGTCATCTTCATCGGTGAAATCAATTTTCGATTCAACTTTGGAATTCTCTAAGAGATATAATACTTCTTAATCAGGAAGTCCACGCTGACGATACATGCTCGAAAACATGTTTCACGGACAAAGACTGCCTCAGTGACACAACATTAGCTGTGGTGGACTGCAATGTGCACGTGCCAAGTTGCAACAGTGAGGAGCAACTGCTCTGCCATTGTATTGTTGGATAATTTGCTTATATTCAGAAGAGAAATTACAGTGGGCTCAAATTGACCCTTTCCGCCGTTCTAGGTATACTGAATGAAATGACAAGGAAAATTAAAACATTTTGTAAATACTAAAACATCTTCAGGAAGAGGAGAAAAAATTAGAAAACGTCGCATAATTTCATTAACGAAGTAAATACTGGATACGACAACGAACGAAAAACGTATGATAGGGATCATTTTGGCCCCTCCCGCTGTTCTAGTATTAATAAATATATGCCCCTGAATTTCCTCCCTCAGTGTGCGTTTTGGTGTGTAGAGTAACACCACACACACAAAGACCATAGGAATGTTGCTTTTCGTTGCTAGATCCACTTCCACAACTGACCCCATAGCCCTGGCATATCCATAGCACAGTAAACACACTAGGCTAGAAGTTTACAATTGCATTGTAAGTCCAGTCAAATTTAGGAGATACGGTCAGCTGAGCGCATGACGAAGTGTTGTAACCTTTGCCTTTACCCAGAGGTTGCTCTACTGGTACGAATAATTGTCGCTGTTGGGAGACTTCTGATCGAATTATTATGCTAAAATGCATTCCAGGGTATGTCATACACATGTACAAATACTAACACTGACTGACATGTGATTTGAAACACCTTCTGGAGTTAAATACACACACGTTGGTGGCCGACTTGTGTGGAAGTACACACATTCCAGTCAGTCAGGACCGATAATAGCTTATAAAAAATTTGCTCCGTATGTCTAATGTGGACATCAGTTACACAGACTACCAAACAGTGATGCGAACAGATCTACTGTAGACTATATCTGGGGGAAATCTATGATGTGCATTTAAATGACCGTCTGTTCGTCATAAGCAAATTACGTTTCAGAATTAGCATGGAATGCGTACACATTACAAGGCTGTTAGTTTAAGGAACATTTGTTAATGGCGGCAGACAGTGGATGACTGACTGTCAACCTACTAGGAAATCGATTCATCTGCTAAGTTCCTGGCGTCGGATTCTTGCTACTGAAACAAGATTGGGTAAAATGATGGCATTGAGAAACATGCTCAGTATTTACGGTTATGCACTAGCGACTATGTGTGGGAAAGCTTCACCTTCTCAGGGGATTTTGCTAGTGTTAAGATTATGGAAAAATTTAGTCGTTAATTCCAGGCATGTAAATCTGAGAATGAAAAGAACAGCTGCACATCTCTGTAACAATGGAGAGGCGTGACTGTCTTGATGGCAGACAGAAAGAATTTGATCTTCCTGATACCTAAAGCAACTACTCTGTCGAGCAGAATTAAACCATTACTTAATACATCGTATATACATAGTTCTGCATCATGACGTCACCTCCAGAGATGACTCCTAAGGAATTAAAATATGCATTGACCCTGCAGAAAAAAAATCGTGTAATGTGACTGGCTGGTTCATGGTGTTTTTGATTCGTATATTAGATGCTGCTTGCCTACTGCCCTGCCAATACAAACGTGAAAACACGAGAAAGATGGAAGGATGATTCATGGTAAAATCTGATGATTTTAGTGTAGTAAATGAAAGGATGTGGAATGTTACATGCATGGTTACGTATCAAAACAGTCAGCCACAGTTACATACTACCTGTGTGCTACACATAACTAGAGACCGGATTATATGCATCATAAAAAACTTAAAATATTCATGCAAATATGCATGAAAATGTTTAAAATGCATGACAAGTGTCGAAATATGCAAGATCAAATAATTGAAAAAAATGGTAGTTACTGCGTGCATTATATCTCAAAGTCGAACCTGTGCATATCAGTGAGCGCCGGCCACGCGAAAAATCGGTGCATTTAGAACGCTGATATGATTTTGTGAACACTTTCTGGTAGAGGTTAGGAAGGGGGCCGTTCTGGGACGATTTTCTAAAAATTTGCAAAATGGGGACGAATACCGTATTTCAAGAATTGTTCTTTATTTGCTGTTATTGTCGGTAACAACCGGGTGCGATGCGAGTGAGTCGCAACGAAACAATTGATATGTACAGAACTAACTTCAAGATACATCTCACGCGGAGGCGCACGCTCAAAAACTTCGTAATATTTTATTTAAGAAACAACATACAATCACGAATTTTTTTGAACAGCATTAACTTTTAATTAATCCTATTGAACCAAAGCATCATTTACAATTTATTTTATATTTTTCTATTATTGTAAACATAAACGATCAACTATTGTTCCAAATGTTCAATAGTAAGATTGTGTCTTCGATAATTCAAAACATTTTTATAAGCAGAAAAGCACTGTTCTACATCAACTAAGGTAACTAGGGACTATTTGATTTTTGGTGATATGTTGGCAGTTGTTGTATCTGGTAAAGGTTCATCCGTCCCATTAATAAAACTATTAAAGCCTGGTTATTGTTTAAAATGTTTTCACACTTTTCTTCAATTTTTCTTGGGAATACCTCCGGCAATGAGGAGTTCACTAGAATAATTTTATTCAATAACTGAATAGATTCATTCAACGTCAAATCTTGAGTTTCAAGCTTTTTAATACTTGCAGGTAAATGAGAAAAATGAGTACTGACCACAGCAATGTCTTTTTTAATACAGGAATCATTAAAAGCTTCCTTGCACTGGCAAACTGCCGAAGCATCTGCACTATCGAAGTCGTTCACTGTCCCTCTAATGACCTCGAAATGTTCACTGTAAAACAACACAGCCACGACCCACGTACCCCAACGAGTTACCAGTGGTCCTTGAGGTAAAGGCACATCTGGTAGTTTTGCTTTCTAGGTCTTGATGCGAGCAGAAGCCTTTAGAAACACTTTATTTGTGGATGAAATCAGTTTATTTACATTCACGACTGTGGAACGTACTTATCTAGCAAGGCGATATACTCCATGAACAAAGCACGTCAGATGAATCGAATTGGGATAAAATACTTGGAGAGCTTTTCCTGCTTTGATTATATAGGGAGCAGCATCTGAAATAAACATAAACATCCTTCCAGCCACAGAAGATTATGGTAATATTTCTCTAATACCCTCATAAAAAATCTGGCGCTCGTAGAATGATATACTTTTTCAAGTTATTTGCAGGCCGCTAAATAGGAAGAAAAAGGGCTCACCGCTGGTCAGTACATAAGCGCACCTGATGATGGCAACGTGGTCGATTGCCGAAATATTGTGTCCTATGCACACTCATACCAGGCTGTTCACCCGAGATTTACTTCGTCATAAAATACGCCTGGAGAAATTGAAGAATCACAATTAAATTTGCAATGTAACGGTCACAAGTCTTTTTAGTTTCGTCAACTAAAATCCAGGTAATGCTGTCCTTGAGTTCATTGCGTATTTCTTTGAGAACATTTACGTAAGTTGTCGGTATGTAATTTTTATGCAATGTTGATGCATCTGGTATATTTTGATTTAAACAACATACGCGCAGGAAGCCGTTGAGGATAGGGTTTGTAAGTTTGTGTAGAGGAATATTGCTTGCAATGAATGCTTCACAAAGATGCAGGTTAAACCGACGTTTTTGGTTACCTCGGGACAAATCCTTGCTACTGCAACTTGCTGTTGTCAGAAGTTGTTGTCGTGGTGCTCTCTTCTCCATTCCGGCGACGTGAAGACTTGTCTTGACATGCTGGTCTATTTCAAACTTTTTTTTTTTTGGACGAAACGTTTTTCTCGCAAACTCGACAATATAAAACTATTCCGTTACATGTAAATGTTCCAGGGTGGTCAGCTATCCACGGAACGACGTTTCTTTTTTCGGGCAGCATGGCGCACAACACGTTGCACAGTACACGTTGTAAACACGTTCAACTGTGTACAAGTAAACAGAGAGCTAAACTGAAACAATGGAGCTGCGACTAAAAGCCTGCGTAGTTTAGTTCAATTGTTGCCGACGCGTGCGGTGTGACAGCGGAGGGGAGTAGAGTAACAGCGTGAGCGGGCGCAAGAGTTTTGACTCAGTCTGTCTGTTAGTGTTCCTCTTTTGTAGTGATTTCGCTAGTTAGTGGCCTCTCGGTTAGCAATTGCACGCAGTTCTAGGTCGCGGTCAATCTGTAAGACATCAAAACTGGATCAGCTAGAGACCGCTCGTCTGAATTTTTAAAATATTGCAAACATAGAGCGAAAATATGCATCGTCATTAGTTTTTAGTTAAAATACGCAATAACCGGTGAAAAGGAGCCAAATATGCAAATTCATATGCAACATGCAAATACACATGCAACATTTAAATGCATATAATCCGGTCTCTACACATAACAGTATCCACTGCTATCTAGAAGTGATGCAACACCCGATGTTTACCACGCCTGTATCGACCTAATCAATAATTATTTATCACTTGCCTACTACGTGTCGGGAACTGGTTTGGATTATCAGGTGCTTTGACTAAGTACATGCGACATATAAGCATTCACCAACCAAACGCATAATTAATCTCAAGAGAGGAAGTGAAGAGTTTTCTGATTCTCACCTTACGGTGGAAAAATCCATATGGAGAGCAAAGTTCAAGAAGTTTTAAAGACGCGATGGAGACTGAATTGTAAGATTACAGACTCGTGCATACTGCGATATCTCTAACACTACAACGCGACATTATGATGCCACTACCGGTCATAGCTCCTGAAAAAAAAAAAAAAAAAATGTTACAGTATGTATTGACACTAAAGATAAAAGTAGCTTAACATGACTGGTTGGTTCGTGATATTTTCGGATTGTGTTAGGCGCTTCTCCAAACAACAAAAGATAACAATATATCAGGAAGTGTTTCACAGCTTCATCGCACTGTGCTAACATCAATATGATGAAGTAAAATACCCATGATTACCCTCTATGATCGGTCTAATCCATAATTATTTACCACTTACATACCACCTATCGGGAAATTTTTCCTATTTGATAGTGCACTAGTCACTGAGTGTTACCTAAAAATACTTCAGGCTACAGGGTTAACTCGTCAAACTTACACTCTGAGCAGGTTGGATTATTATATATGTTACACAATTGAATACCTGCCGGCAAAAACTTTGAAAACCTCAAAATACAAATTGTACAGGAGGCGCGAAAAACCATTACCTATGCAACAGGTTCCGAATTCCGTTTGTGTTTCTTCGCATTCCTCTTCCATTCACTATACTTAATTTTGCGTTTCCGGCCCCTATTTATATCTTCGCACATGCTCTGACTTAACGTCACACAGCGTTCCTGCTCTATGTTTACAACGTTTCTGCATCTGAGCGCCTCGCGACAAATAGGAAACAAACGAAAAATGGCGCTTAATGTACATTTTTGCCAACATAACTTCATACACGCCTTACTCTTGGCACATACAATGTTTATACGTGACAAACCGGTTTCTTAGAAAAGTGAGGGTTACAACGTTTTTGCCGGCAGGTATTCAATTATCGCACTATCTCTCTCAGACGTACGTTTCTTAAAAAAATTATGCAGCAGAGTTCGAGGTGTAAGAGGATGCTATAACCTGCTAGGATAACGAACACCTTCCAAACGCACAGCTACATTTGCCACCTAACAAGAGAACAAAAAATATAAAGGGTATATCTTATATACAGACTTCTCTCGCTAGCGCCAGGCACTGAACCTGACTCTTATTTTATTGTATCGACTACATGGAAAATTTGGAAATTTGTGGTAAGTTCCTATGGGACCAAACCGCTGAGGTCATCGGTCCCCAGGCTTACACACTGCCTAATCCAACTTAAACTAACTTACGCTAAGGACAACACGCACACCCATGCCCGGGGGAGGACTTGAACTTCGACGACGGGGAGAGCCGAACGAACCGTGGCAAGGCGGCGCAGACCGCATGGCGGAGGACATGTAGTATGTATTTGTTACTAAATATCGCATTTTTGAAACACAGGACATCTACGTATTCCTGATAAGACTGTATAGGCAAATCCAGCAGCTCACGGAAAAAAGAATACTGGGCCGTTTGCTGTAGCGGCTGCAGTGATTCTGCATCAGGCGACCACTGCGTATATGCGTTGAGGCAACGGCGGTTCTCTTCTCTCTCTCTCTCTCTCTCTCTCTCTCACCGCCACCGCTACCCAACCTCTGTGATGAACATACACACGTTATGGATGTAGTATCTGTTCGTTCGCACATGTCCGAAAGAACAGATACCATTGATGACCTGCAGCCGTCTAGAACGAAATTAGAATTTTATAAATACCTTCAGCTGCTAACGGGCGTTGGTATATATAATCGGGGACAGGTGAAAATGTGTGCCCCAACCGGGACTCGAACCACGGATCTCCTGCTTACATGGGAGACGCTCTATCCATCTGAGCCACCGAGGGCACTGCTTCCGAAAGAACAGACACCATATCAATATCGTTCTGGCAATACTGGCCATGAGCTTCTTCTGTGCGGATGCACACATATTCCCACATATTCCCCGAGCTCTTGCCGGACTTGGTAAGAATGTCTTCCACGAATAATGAGTGTGTTGGGGTGGGACACTACGACTGTAGTGTGTGGGACATACAAGGTGGGAATGAGGGTCTCGCGGGAGGCGTGCGCGAGATAGTCCTTGCAGGGGCATTATCCTCTGTGCCCTCGGTGTATCAGATGGACAGCCATCACGGTAGTTCAGCGTGTTCTGTCAGAGGGTGAGCTGTCCTCTGTAAGAAAACAAGCGGAGTGAGTGGATCAATAACGAACTTCAACGGGCGTCAGGGGACGTCTGCCATGAACAATTGCAACGAAATGTAACGAACAAAATGCAAAATGATATTCCAAAAAAAAAAAAAAGTGGATAGAGCGTCTGCCATGTAAGAAGGATATCCCGGTTTCGAGTCCCGGTCGGGGCACACATTTTCACCTGTCCCCGTTGATATACCGGTACATCAATGCCCGTCAGCAGCCGAGGGTATTTATGTACGAGGGCAGTTCAATAAGTAATGCAACACATTTTTTTTCTGAAACAGGGGTTGTTTTATTCAGCATTGAAATACACCAGGTTATTCCCCAATCTTTTAGCTACACAACACTATTTTTCAACGTAATCTCCATTCAATGCTACGGCCTTACGCCACCTTGAAATGAGGGCCTGTATGCCTGCACGGTACCATTCCACTGGTCGATGTCGGAGCCAACGTCGTACAGCATCAATAACTTCTTCGTCATCCGCGTAGTGCCTCCCACGGATTGCGTCCTTCATTGGGCCAAACATATGGAAATCCGACGGTGCGAGATCGGGGCTGTAGGGTGCATGAGGAAGAACAGTCCACTGAAGTTTTGTGAGCTCCTCTCGGGTGCGAAGACTTGTGTGAGGTCTTGCGTTGTCATGAAGAAGGAGACGTTTGTTCAGATTTTTGTGCCTACGAACACGCTGAAGTCGTTTCTTCAATTTCTGAAGAGTAGCACAATACACTTCAGAGTTGATCGTTTGACCATGGGGAAGGACATCGAACAGAATAACCCCTTCAGCGTCCCAGAAGACTGTAACCATGACTTTCCCAGCTGAGGGTATGGCTTTAAACTTTTTCTTGGTAGGGGAGTGGGTGTGGCGCAACTCCATTGATTGCCGTTTTGTTTCAGGTTCGAAGTGATGAACCCATGTTTCATCGCCTGTAACAATCTTTGACAAGAAAGTGTCACCCTCAGCCACATGATGAGCAAGCAATTCCGCACAGATGGATCTCCTTTGCTCTTTATGGTGTTCAGTTAGACAACGAGGGACCCAGCGGGAACAAACCTTTGAATATCCCAACTGGTGAACAATTGTGACAGCACTACCAACAGAGATGTCAAGTTGAGCACTGAGTTGTTTGATGGTGATCCGTCGATCATCTCGAACGAGTGTGTTCACACACTCCGCCATTGCAGGAGTCACAGCTGTGCACGGCCAGCCCGCACGCGGGAGATCAGACAGTCTTGCTTGACCTTGCGGCGATGATGACACACGCTTTGCCCAACGACTCACTGTGCTTTTGTCCACTTCCAGATCACCGTAGACATTCTGCAAGCGCCTAAGAATATCTGAGATGCCCTGGTTTTCCGCCAAAAGAAACTCGATCACTGCCCGTTGTTTCCAACGCACATCCGTTACAGACGCCATTTTAACAGCTCCGTACAGCGCTGCCACCTCTCCAAAGTCAATGAAACTATACGAGACGAAGCGGGAATGTTTGAATATATTCCACAAGAAATTTCCGGTTTTTTCAACCAAAATTGGCCGAGAAAAAAAATGTGTTGTATTACTTATTGAACTGCCCTTGTAATTCTTAAACACACGTGTGTCACTGTGACAGAGAGCACGGGGCAGTGCACGAAACAGCAGCAGCTAATGGGGCGAGATTGTCGTAGTAGTACAGGGGTTTCGTGAATAACATTTGTTTTATTTACTGCAGAGTGTGTTTCTCGTTCAACCAACTATTTACAGGCATTTTCTTGAAAAAAAGTGGGAGATAATTTTTCAAAACAATTTAAATAGCGATACATGTTTGCATAATGTATGAATTATGCTATTGTGTTTTTTAGGACTGCGACACAGTACAGAGATAATGTAAGCTCGGTATTTAGTAAATGAGTATTTGTTATTAAATACTGCATTACGTAATATATTAAACATTCAAGTTTCTCAAATGTGTTTTGGAGCGTTTGAAGTGTGTACAGAAAACATTGTGACAACGTCAAATTATAGTATTTGACGTTTTTAACACATGCTACGTCATCAAGCATTAATAATAATAATAATTATTATTATTATTGTTATTTATAAGAATGAAATTGATTTGATACGTATCGAAAGTTTATTTGTTGAAATATATTTTTGTGGCACAATAATTGTAATTACTTGTCTTTTTATTCCGCCTAGGAGCCCTAGCAGACCAAAAATAACGTCGCACCCACATAAGCTGTAGTATTAAAAGTGGTGTGCTTGGGGGAGGAGGGAGAGATTGTACCCTGTTGGTCCAGAGAGAAAGGGATGAGGGGAGGGGAGTGCTAGCCGCTTAAACTCTTAGCAACTCTTATCTGAAAAGCTGTCCACAGATTTCCGCTGGCGATGCCTGATCCCTGATTTAGTAGCAGTGCCTTTTCTGTTGTCAAACAGGCTAGTAGCATGGAAAGCTATCTCTGGCAGCTCCTGTGCGTATGTGTAGCACTGTGCTAATTCTTATGCATACCGTATTTATGTGTCTCTTAGGGCGATGAGCTTGGAAATCTGTAAAACGGTAGTGCTTACAGAATTTTGCTATGACATCACACACTAGTGTCTTGCGTCATGCATTTTGTTAACATTTACCGGAACATGCCGTGACGTCATTATTTCTATCAACAAGAGAACACATTCGTTTTAATAATTAGGCCTACTGTGTGATGTCATTCTCACACTAGTAATGTAGGGAGGACTTAGCAGGAGAATATTTGTTTATATATCGCGCTGTGGTAGTTGTTTAACATTTGAAGACTTCAGAAGAGCGTTTTTGTTGTTAACCTATGCGCTGCCGTAATTTGTTAACATCGCATCTAAGACAGAGAGATCCGTGTTTCGAAAAAATCGGCAACAAATTATCTCAAAATAGCAATGAATTATGAAATTACTTACACATCTTATTCTGCGTGGAGGTGGTGGCTGAATTCTGCTGGCGCCTTGAATGACGAAATTTGGGTAATTGGAATAATAATAATAAAATTAATTTGTTATTTATAACAGTTACCCACGCACTACTTCTCTCCCTACAGAGCTCATACTTCGAATGGCGTATTCACATAAGGTATTTCGAATAACAATAAAAGAAATTTGTTATTATTTAGAACAAATGACCACACCCAGGTGGATACATGATCTAAACTGAAGAAACTCATAAAATTCTAATAATAATATATTTAATTTATAATTATTTACAACAAATACCCAGCACCCTACCTCAAACAAACCTGAAGCCCTCCCTATGTTCCACAAAACTCGAAAGATTGCACCTACGAAGTTGAACTAGTTACAAAGGATGAGGATGGGAGGGTTAGCTTGATTCCTGTTGGGTAAGGGGAAGGCATGAGTTTCCTGACATTTTACGGCATCCAGATTTGGCTGAGAAATATAGGGGTTTCTCACCAAATTTTACTCAAACAAATGTGTGACGACCATGTGACCAGTATCGAGCTAAGTTTTGACCTTGAATATACCACGTACAATTGCCCTAGGTATGAGGGTACAGTGAGGGTTACCCTAGGTGAACTTGAATGTATCTCCCACTATTTCCGGTAATTCCATGGGGGGAGTGACTATGAATATGAGTACCTCAAGTGTGTTACTTAACATTACATTTGAAGCCGTATCACAGACATTCAGATAAGATCATTATCTTGGCTAGAGCAGGTACCACATACCAACTACTTCGGTGAACTTCCCTTTGGAAGACACCCTATTCCTTGGTATATGTCTGCCACCTGAAAGCGGCCTTCCAGACTGCCTGTTCTGTGGCCTATCCTATTCTTCTTCAGATACATTCAGTGCGTTAAATAAGGGAACATGTAACAAGATAGTTAGATTAAAACTATGAAGTGAAATTAGTGTTATTGGTTGCTCCTCTCAGTCACTGTCATTACCCGTGATACTTACAAATCAATCACAAGGTACATGCATTTCACCAGAAAATGGCTTTCTTGACTGCCTGTTCTATGTCAAATCCATTTAGTCTTTAGAGACACGCAATGCTTCAAATAAACAAAGACATGTAACTAGACGTATTTAAATTATGAAATGAAATTGGTGTCAGTAGCTTGGTCCTCTAGTCATTATCATTACCCATGATACTAACGAACAGATCCCAAGGTACATCCATACCACATGCAAATGTCTTACCTTACCTATTCTGTGGTTCATCCATATCTTCTGCTGAGACATGCAGCTCAGTAAATAAAGAAACATGTAATTAGATAGGTAGAGTAATATTACCCGCGATACTAACAAACAGGTTCCTAGGTACATGCGTCCCACCAGTTAATGCATTTCCAGGCTACCTGTTTTGTGGCTCATCCAGTTCTCATTGTGAGACATGCTACACTTGAAATAAGGAAACATGTAACTTGATAGTTAGATTCAAATTATTAAATGAGATGGTTGTCACTGGCTTAATCCTTGCAATCATTAACATTATTCATGATAATAACAGTTACATCCCTAGGTACATGCAATCCACTTTCAGCTGTCTTTCTAGATTGCCTGTTCTATGGCTCATCCATTTCTTCTTCGAGGACATGCAACTCATGAAATAAAGAACATGTAACAAGATAGATTAAAATTATGAAATGAGATGGGTGTCAGTGGCTTGACCCTCATAATGATTGTCACTACCCATGGTACTGAGGAATTAAACTTGCTCATGAGTCAATTTATGACAAACAAGCAAAGATGCAAATAAGGTCAACCACTGATTTTTGTGATTTTGGCATAGAGCATGTGGCATTCGTATACCCAATTCTTGAACCTTCCTCATTGCATGTAAGTGTTGCAAGATTGTGAAATGATTGCATTTCATCACATTTTCCAGTTCTCGAGTACAATGATGTGGATTATTGTGAATTAACGTGTTTAAACGACCTTCATCAAACTCTGGAGGTCCTTCTGAACGTGGAGAGTCACTATTGTCAAAACAGTCCTTCTTAAAATGAGAAAATCAATATCCCCACATACGGAGAAAATGTTTCTGGCTGCCTCTGCTGCTGTCACTCTTCCACTGAACTCGAACAGAAGAACTTGTCAGAAATGTTCAGATTTCTCCACTTGACACTCCATTTCCTAGCATCCACAGCTTAACTCACTGTCTCCAAATGACAAAATGACAATATGTACACCCAAATAGCAACAGTGGACTACAAATAAAAAGTGTGCATTTACCATCACTCAGGTTCT
This sequence comes from Schistocerca serialis cubense, assembly GCF_023864345.2. Taxonomy (NCBI): domain Eukaryota; kingdom Metazoa; phylum Arthropoda; class Insecta; order Orthoptera; family Acrididae; genus Schistocerca; species Schistocerca serialis. The sequence goes on from NC_064640.1 coordinate 720,612,038, forward strand.
GCTGGACAGGACTTTTGGCGTTGCCAGTGTTTTTGTTGTAATAGTGGATGTATTTTCAATTTGCAGAGAGCTGTGACATTTTCATAGTCCTACATCAAACACAAGTAAAGGATTTACCTACGATTTAATTATTGGAATGTGTGGGGCCTCATCACTGTCAAGTGATAATTTGGTTTGTCTGTTGGAAGATATGTATGGCCAGTATGGGTCTTCTGAAACTTGATTGCATGGATGCAATGGTTTTTAGTTTCGATATGGTTCAAAGACCAAGATGTGTACTTTTTACAGTGCATTTACTCATAAGTATATGAAATTTAATTTTCTTTGTGCTTTTTGTGCGTTCACTTGTGTCTAACACATATTACTATTTTTTGAGTGGGTTGCTGGTCAGGAAGCTAGTTGATGTGAACATTGCTTCGATTGGCCTCTAATTAGATGCTTGGTGGTCGAACTGTGTATGTTAGCCCAAGAGTTATAACTAAATAACTTTGAATGTCTCCTTCTGTTTTTTTAGTCATATGTGACACACTTAGTGGTTATGTACCTGTCTTCAATTTTACCTGGATTTACATTACCCTAGCTTAAGTTCTGCTAGATATGACTTGTGGCGTTACCAGTGTTTTTGTTATAATAGTGTATGTATTGCCATGCATTCGCAGTCTTACATTTAATAGACATATATCCTCACTCGCTTGTCTTTTACATGATATGTATGGCTGGTATTTTCCTTTGAAATTTTAATTGCATGGATGTAATGTCTTTTGTTTTTAATATCATCAAAAGACCTAGGTGTGTACTGGTTACAGTACATTTATTCTTAACTACATATATGTTATTTTAGATTTCATTTTATTTCTTTGTGTTCACTTATATTTAATACATATGAGTACTTTCTTAAGTGATTTGCTAGTAAGAAAGCTTTTCTGATATTTCATAAATATTTATTGTTGAGCCATCTTTTATGGTGCACTACATCCTTGTGGGCTAATTACAGATCTTGCGTGTGATTGTTTCATGTTAACACATGATATACTCATATGGAAGCATTTGGACATGAATGTTGTTCATCATGAACAGTTTCTTGTAGGTTTTTTTTCATATGTTCTACATATGTTATGATCTGAGGTGGGTCCTATATTTGGTCCTCTGACACGTCTTGGATATTGATTTTATGTATATGATATGGGTATGCCCCTCAGCCATGTACATCTCAGCATTTTATACTTCGACACAACACATGGATGATATTTCTTCACATTTTAGTTGTTTCTGTGGTTGTAGTCATACATTTTACAGCTGAGCATTTAATACTTTGACATGGCACATAGGTCATGTTTCTTTGCTTTGCTTGTTTCTGTGGCATTGTCTCCTTCATGCATTTATCATCTTCTGCAGTTATTTTGTCTTTCAGTCTGACTGGCCAGTAAAAATCATGGAACAGTTATGTAATGAAGTTGTTAATAAGTAATACAATGGTACAATGTATAGAGTGGAAACTCGTTATGGTATACTTTAGATTTGTGACAATGGATGTATCTGTTCATTCCATCGAATGTTTACTATAAATTCACTTGTAGTGTCTTGTCCTTGATTCCCATTCTTTTTTAATCTGTCTTTGTGTTGCATGATTGATAAGTTGATAATGCTATCATTGTTGTTTATGCATACAGGCCTGAAGATGGCACGTTGAAGTGTCTCCGAAACCGGTAGCTACACAATAAATAAGTTCATAAGTATGGCTGTAGGTATTTCATGTTCTTGCAATAGTGAACGGCCATGGTCCCCACGACCTCCAGTCAAAAGAATGGACATACAAAAACAAATAAAAAATGACAATCAGCAAATAAAGCCATAGAAACCTGTATAACACAATGCAAAACACAAGCACTGCAAACTTATGCACCAACCTAATAGTACAGAAGGTAAAAGAAAGAAATGCACACTGAGATGAACAGAAATATCACTTTTATTCAAAGTTAATAATTAGACTGAAGTCACACTACAAAAGACAGGACATGGTCCTTCACTGGGTGTGTGATCACCATGGACAGCAGTGTATGCTCTGCATCGTACTCCTGTGCTAGCCACAAGGTTGGTAAGGAGCTCTTCTGGTAGGCTGTTTCACTTCTCTGTCAGCACCATAAGTAGATGCTTTTTGCATATACTATTGAAACATACTTATTGATACTTATTGCTTAGGTACCAAAGCAATCTACCTACAAAATACTAAGGATATAAATGTCCAGATATCAGTCTTTTGAGGTACAGTAAGTTTTGTGTACTTCTTGTCAAATTTACGTCATGGGGCATAATACATTTTCATATTCACTGAATCAGTTATATTAAAACTAGCAAGGACTGCAAACTAATGGTGGCTCAGGACACTGCAAGAGATATGGTAATTCAGGTGAGAAACAAAGAAAATGTCAGTGTGTGTTACACATTAGTCAAGAAACAGCCTCTGGGAAAGAGGTGACTCTACCAGGCTTTCACTACATTTCATGCATTCTGCACTCATCACAGTGAACTGTTACCTTGCGTGGAGCCAGCTGACAGTAGCAGATATGAGAAAGACCATACAATTTATGTTCATTAGGAAACAAATTATGTTGTAACGATTATAATTGTGCTGAAGTTCAGGATCTGAAAAGTGTGACAAGTAAACCTTGAATGTTACATAAATCATTACATAGCCTCTGTTGTTCAATGACATTGTCCTGTGCTGAAGCAGAAATTGCGGCAGTTTGTTATCACTACCACCTGGTCACAAGCTAATTCTTACTTATGGGACTAAACACTGTTGTAGATGCTCCATTGACATTGGCAGTAGCAGTTGATCCAGCAGACTTGTCCTCCTACTTGGACACACTGCTGCAACCAGTGATTGAATATGCCAATAAAGAAACATGAGAATAGTAAGTTATGTCTCAAACCTCTGTGAAACCTAAAAGAGAGCATGAAATAATTTTTGAAGGTTTATGTATTTTCTATTAAATTAGAGAATCATAGAACACTGATATTACCTTTGCTTTTTTATGTAATTTCCAAAAATATTTCTGTGAACTAATGTCAGCATTTTGGATATTTATAGCCATCCATAAATTTTTGGTACATCTAAGCTACTTACAAATATACTAAACATGTTTCATCATTTAGAAAGGTGACTGCCTCACTCTTGTTTGTACTTTCCTTGTAAACAGGACAAAATCTCATGGTGAAGTTAGCATGATGTACAACTATAGACTGTTACCACTGATTAACACTGCCACAACCATGACCAAGCATTCTGCATCAATCACTGAACACAAAGTAAATGATGCAGAGAAATGAAGTTGTGATGGTATTGTAGATAACTTTGGACTTTCAAATTATTTGCACAAGATCTTAAAATTAAACATAGTTGTAGAAAAGAAAACTAAAATATTCACATACATAAGGGTCTTCTCTAAGCCAAAAAGACTCAGATCTGTCACAAATATGAGCAATTAAACTTGGAAGCACTTGTACATAGAGATTAGCATGAAATGGGAAATTTTCAAAGTTCGTATCAATATTTAAATTCAGTTTATAAGAAGTTTTTCCTAGAGTACTAACAGCTATTAAAACACAAACAAAAATAACAGTGTAACTAACGAGATAATGAAATTTGTAACTCTGAAGCATCTCAGCAGCATAAAAAACAACTAAAATGATGCCGCATTTTGCAACCAACACCACTCATACAAAAAGTTGCATAGAAAAGTATTATTAATAGAAAAGTTTTCCTGCAAGTAGGTAAATTTATAGGAAAGGCAGAAAACAAAATCAATGCAATCTGGAAATCACCAGAAAGGAGACAAATAGAATATAACAGAAGAAACATACCGTTTAAGTATCATGGTACCTAAATATATGATCCCAATAAATGAGCACACATCGCACTTCAATACTTCAGAAAAATATGTACCAAGCTACAATAGACATTTGACCAAACACAGCCTGTGCAGACACTCAGCTTTATACCAAATACAATCATGTTGTCACCCAACACTACAGTAGAACTATGCAGTTTTAAGCACAGTCTAAAAAATGATGAAGTGCCTGTGTGCATACTGAAGGACTGTATAGTCAGTATCAAAAACTCTTAAGTGCACAACATAAATGAGTCTTTCATGACAGGATGCTTCCGAGAGACACTAAAGGATAAACATAGAAACAAATCCAGATACTACTTATTCCTCATTAGGAAAAACAAAGCAAAAATACAACGTGATTTGCTACACAATGGAATTAAATATTACAACAGACTGCAAGTGATCAAAGAGAAAAACACATTCTTTCAGGAATACTCTAAAAACCTGTTAGAAAATTGTTTCTACAGGTACTGTCAAAGATTGCCTGAGATGGCACATAGATTGTGGTGACAATAAGGCTAATTATTAACTGTTATACTTTGTGCCATATCGAGACTCAAACTCGGCACCTTAACCTAATGCCGGCAAGTGCTCTACCAGAAGTAAAGCTGTGAGGATGGGGTGTGAGTCGTGCTTGGGTAGCTCAGTTGGTAGAGCACTTGCCTGCGAAAGGCAAAGGTCCCGAGTTCGATTCTCAGTTTTAATCTGCCAGGAAGTTTCACCTGATTGTTATTCTGGAAATTCTTGCCTGCCACGCAATGGTTTCTTCATTCAAAGAAATGGGAAACGCCACTGTGTGGCATGTCAACAGAGTACAGGGCAATATTTCATAGCCCAAAGTAACAGTGTCTGTGACTGCCCTATGTCTAATTATATTGGGTGCTATCAAGGAGCAAAAACACACCCTCAGACGGCTTCCCACGATTCTTCATTTGGCAGCCCCCCCTCCACCCCCCCTTTATCCCACCAGGAGATTTTGGTAATATACTCAAAGACAGCAATATATATACCCTTGTAACTGCCCCCAGTGTAAAACCTGTCCCGTGCACCCTACCACCACCACCTACTCCAGTCCTGTAACCCGGAAGGTGTACACGATCAAAGGCAGAGCCACGTGTGAAAACACCCATGTGATTTACCAACTGACCTGCCTACACTGTGAAGCTTTCTATGTGGGAATGACCAGCAATAAATTGTCCATTTGCATGAATGGACCCAGGCAGACAGTGTTTGTTGGTAATGAGGATCACCCTGTGGCTAAACATGCCTTGGTGCATGGCCAGCACATCTTGGCACAGTGTTACACCATCCGGTTTATCTGGATACTTCCCACTAACACCAACCTGTCAGAACTCCGGAGATGGGAACTTGCCCTTCAGTATATCCTCTCTTCTCGTTATCCGCCAGGCTTCAACCTTTGCTAATTTCTAGTTGCCGCCGCTCATACTTCACCTGTCTTTCAACAACATCTTTGCCTCTGTACTTCCACCTCGACTGACATCTCTGCCCAAACTCTTTGCGTTTACAATTGTCTGCTTGTGACTGTGTATGTGCGGATGGTTATGTGTGTGTGTGTGCGAGTGTATACCTGTCCTTTTTTCCCCCTAAGGTAAGTCTTTCCGCTCCCGGGATTGGAATGACTCCTTACCCTCTCCCTTAAAACCCACTTCCTTTCGTCTTTCCCTCTCCTTCCCTCTTTCCTTATGAAGCAACCGTTGGTTGTGAAAGCTTGAATTTTGTGTTGTTTGTGTTTCTTTGTGTGTCTATCAACCTGCCAGCACTTTTATTTGGTAAGAAAAACAAGCAAAAGAAATACAGAAATTTTGATTTACCACCTACAAGACAGTTGGAATCACAACAATCATCATATATGGTGATGCCGATATTGTTTTAAAATACACAAACACACACACACACATACACACACACACACACACACACACACACACACACACACACACACACACGAGTGTGTGTGTGTGTGTGTGTGTGTGTGTGTGTGTGTGTGTGTGTGTGTGTGTGTGTGTGTGTGTGTGTATTTTAAAACAATATCGGCATCACCATATATGATGATTGTTGTGATTCCAAATTTCTTGTAGGTGGTAAATCAAAATTTCTGTATTTCTTCTGCTTGTTTTTCTCCTTTGTGTCATGGTCATAGTGATACACCAAACATTCATCCATGGCAACTGGGTGACTAGAAACGTCATTTGGATGACCTTGACATAGTTGCAGTATTTCCGCTGTGGTCTCAGTTGGAACACTTTTTGTAATGGAATAGTCATGGAGCTAGCAGGTAGCAATATTTTTCATATTCAACATTTCAAGATGTAGTTGCATAAGATATTGAGAACAGTTCATTGACTAATTTCCACTTTTTCCACTATTGCCTTTATTGTGTGAACTCTACATGGATTGTTGCCATACTTCTCCTGTTCAAATGCACAAAACAAATCATTGTATGATACTCCAACTTATTTATGGTCTACACTATCTTATTTTGTCTCCTCAACCATCATGCTATGATAAGGATTATTGTAATGTGGTGTTTACAGTGTGTACTGGGACTATAAACTTGCACCTGCAAACAAACTGAAAACTAATTATGAAACATTATTTTTTTGAGATGATGATTAACACTTAATGACTATCCTTCATAGTTAGCATCAAACTGAATTCCATTCTTCCAAAATTATGTAGGGGGGAGAAGGAAATGTAGACAGATAAATAACTTCTGTGATACTTATGATTCATTCCAAAGGACCAGAGTGGTAGAGTGGCACAGATGTATTTGAGCTGTCACAGGGAGAAGGTAGGAGGCTTGTGTCCAGCTGGTGTTAGACCTCTTCTGCACCCATCCCAGTAGGCCCCCTCACTGCCTCTCCTACTGGGGCCTTTCCTGAGCCCACTAAAAGCCCCATATACTGAGATGTCATTGTGCAACAGAAGCATTACATCACATGAACATGGCTCAGAAAAGCAGGTAGCTACATTTCGGTCTGCCCACAAGCAAAGCTCCTGTACAAGGTAAGGCATGACAACTAAACCGAACTCCTTGCTAATTTTATGCAAGATGGAATACCAAAACACTTCAAAATTATTGGATGTGCTACTTTCACTAAGATCTAGAGCTGCAGAGTGGCATGGATGTGTTTGTGCTGTTGCAGGGAGAAGCAAGCAGGGCTGTGGCCAGCTGGTGTTAGGCAATCTCTACCCCCATCGCAGTTGGCCCTCTCACTGCCTCCACAGCGGGGGCCTCTCCCCATCCCACTGAAAAGCATGTATACGGTAGAATCTCTGTGCAACAGCAGCAGAACATCATATGAGGATGGCTCAGCAGAGGGTGCAGCTACAACTGGTTCTACCCATGAGCATGGATCCTGTACAGGATAAGGCACCACAACCAAACAGAAGCTCCTTCCTAATTCTGTACAAGATGCAATACCAAAAGACAAGTTAATTCCTCTGGAAATTGTGCAGAGAGTGTATTAAATTTACTGGATGCAACACTTTAGATTTTATGGCAGGTCTGCTTATAGTATGGGACATACACAGAATAGTTGGTAAGACTTTCCAACATGATTACTTGTGCAAAAATAAGAAGAAATATGTAAATTAGACCATAAATGGTTAGTTTCTGAGTTATAAGGCCATCTGTTATGGTTACTGTCTTATTAGCATGTCTGTTGCACAAGTAAATATGAAAGTTTTCAGATTTTCTTCATGCAGCATAGTAGTGTACCCATACAGCAAGAAGTTTTTGGCCTGGTTATCACAAAAGCAATTCCCAGTGACAGTAGTAGTTACCTACATTTTTGCTGAATAGTGTCTCCAATCAGATGTGCTTCAGCTATTCAATCTAAAAAATGCCACTTTCTAGGGTTATATCATTTTGGGCAGCAAGGAGAATAGCAAAATACCTTTTCTTTTCCTTTTTTGCTAAACACTACCTGACACCACTGTGCAGCTAGGAGCATTTATGTGGTGTAGAATCCTAATTTTGGCTGTTAAAACATAAGCCTCAGTTGTTTAACCAAGTGAATGTGTTAATGCTCATTAACTGTGGTAGCTTGGGCAACAAATTGATAGTGAACATATCCCCTCAACACCAGAAACAAAGAAAACAAAACAGTGTTAGTTGTTTCCTGTTTTGCTTTCTTACCTTGGGTTGACGTGCCAGTCTTCCAGTCACTCACTTGTTCTTCATTTTCAGAGTCATATGTATAAAATCAAGTCTCAGAGCCCAAAATGATTTTTTAATAAAATTGAGAAGCGATTAGTGTCTGTTCTTCTAAATTGTAGCACATTGTCACACATGAGTCATTCTCTGTTCTTAAAGCGCAAGCAGAAACAATTTTGCTGCCACACTCTTCATCTACGTACCTTCAGTAAATTGTTTTGGGATTAAAGGCAGGCTATTTCAGACAATTCATTCATTTTATCAGTCATTATGAAATGGTTACATGAAGTGACATAACAGATTTTATCCCCTTTCTTGGCTGTTTTGTAAGTTGAGGTACATCCCAGCAACATTTCATCTTTACCAGACATCTAACTACTTAAAGAATACACAAATCACTCATTAGCTGATGCATTACTTAACATTGCCTCATTTACACATGTAGAATCAGAGCAGCAGCTGCTCCTGATTTTTATTAGTAGGAACAGAACTTGATTTTATCATATGGCTCAATTGAAAAGTTCTTAAATACCTGAAACATCATTTACAAAATAAGAAAGGAAAATAGGGGTACTAGCATTTAATGGCACATTGACAGTGAACCAGATTATAAACTCCAGGAGGAGATGGATGGGGAAGGCCATTGGCTGTTTCCTTTAGAGAGGAAGCATACCAAAATTTCCTTGCATTAACTTAAGGATACAATAGATAAACAAAATCTAGATTTGTGAAAACAAGCACTTTGAGATGTCAGTAGCTAATGTTCCACAATGGGTGACAGTTTATTTATTGATTAAAAGGCACTCTGAAGGAGAACCCATCTCATCAATGAACTGGACGAAATGGGTTCTTGTTACCTGTGAATCTGTCCACATATTGTGCAGCTTACATAACAGGACTATCTCAGCAGTTGCTACCTCTGTTTCACAATATGGACACTATTAGAGTCATAGGACTCAGCATCTACCTTGAAACTATGCACACATTTTAAGACTAACCCTTCAAATGTATTTTGGTATGTGATTGGTAATTTCACTGGCAATAATTACCACAAAAGGGCTCTGTACATAATATTCAATGTGTTTTTGTAATCTTATTAACTTCTGAGACAAATGTGTCAACTTCATTATTCTGTGTGAAGCATGCTATTGCACTTGCAGAGTACTGAATGGTGCAGCACTTGGAATTTTATGTTACTTGTAACTGAAAACTGACTTGTGGAACTAGTAAATGATGTTAATAGTTGTGTATTGTCATTGAAGAGATTGATTAAAGTGCAGTGGATTCAGTGTTTGTGTAAAACACCCTAAAAATTAGTCATGTTCTATGAGTGTCAAAGTTGTAAGATATACATTCAGTGGTACTGTATTTTTGTTCATTTGTAGTCCATTCAAACTGAATTATGTAGAAGATACAGAATATTAAGAGCAAAGTTTTGAATCACTCACAAGCTTGAGTAGTCTGCAAGATGTCATCACAGAAATTATCATTACCCTTCATGAGAGGCTCACAAGTTTTAAAATTCTGTGAAGATGAGTTCTGAAATGAAACTAGAAAAGTTTTAAATGTTGCAAAACTACCTAGCATAGCGATCATGACAGCAACATTAGATAAATTACTGCCTACTAAATGGCATATTGAAAGTCATTCTTCCCACGTATTAATTGGGAATGGAACAATAAGCGAGTAAAATGATACTGGTACTGTATCCACTACAAACTCTATGATGATTTGAAGAGTGCATAGATAATTTGAGATGTAGAATTTACTAGGAAAGGGAAAGAATCCAGCTGTGAAGTCATTGCAGCAATTGTTTGCTGTGATGGAATCCACAGATTATCAGACTCTAGAAGTCAAGACAGGTGTCTAAATCTCACCCATTCAACATACAGATCTATGGAGGGTGCTATCCAGTACAGTGACACGAATGTTGGTGAAAGATATGTTTGATTATTGTTTAGTTCAGATGTGGGGAGGCATTGTATTGAACATGTGTAAGGAGAATGAGAAAGATATTTTTCCTCCTTGACTGTAACATCAATTATACCTCCTCTTACTTACACAACTGTTTTACTTTAAAATCCATTTCACCAAAAGTATGATGCCTTACACATGACACAGGTAGCAAATTCACAGAGTTGGCTACTATTTGTGATGGTTTACAAATTATAAGTCAACAAAGAAATTTTTATGGTTATTGGTAGAAAAGATTACTCATGTTGTCCCAAATATCACAAAAAATTCAGAAAATTGAACTGGTGTAATAAACCTCGAGAAATGAGGTATTGGCAGAAATGGCACACTCCATACCTGAGCAAATTATATGCACAAACACATGAACCAGCATTCTGAGGAAAGTAACCTAGTTAACTCTTCACAACATAGTTTCCTATGACTGTAAGGAAACAACCTGTACAACTCTTCTGGAGTTGAGAAAAGCTCTTAACACTGTCTCCCACAGTAGACTTATCATAAAGTGCAGGTTCTGCAGAGCTGGAAGGAATGCTCTTCACTTTATTTAGCCATAGAACATTTAGTAACTATAATCAAATATTAGACTGGTTATCTGCTGCAAAAGGTATGCCAAAGAGCTCAGTACTTGGTCCTTTCCCCTCATTCTTGCCATATGAGTCACTATTATACACAGATGATACAATTCTAATTACACAATTTGATTATATAGAGAAGCTGTGACATAACATAAATATAGCAATGGACAGATATGGTAGCTGGTTCCAGGCAAATTGCCTGCAAATTAATTATAAGAAAACTAACTATACTGTTTTCAGTTGTAGTGTCTCCAGTGAAGATTACAAAATAATCCAACTGTCAGGTCTCTACACTGACCAGAAACCCACCTAGGTGAGTAACTGACTGTCTTGAGTGATTTATCTGATGTACAAGTTCTGGAATAATGTAAGCGAAACCCAATTGGTATATACATATTTTGTATTTTTCCACTCTCACCTTACCTGTGGAATTCTTCTATGGGGTAACTGCTTTGACTCAAAAATTGTTTTCAGGGGGCAACAAGGAGGCTATGAGATTTATAGTAACAATTTTTAAGAGATGCATGTAAAACTCATTTCAAAGATCTTAATATTATGACACTTCCTAGCCGCTAAATGTATAGTTACCTTCTCAGTATTAAAGGGAATTTAAATAATTTTAACCTTAAGATGTCCATACAGGAAGAAAACACAGGGACTGGGCAGTCAGTTGATTTGCCCTACAATAGGCTTCTAATGTTCATAACAGGCCACAAATATCTTGGCCTCAGATGTTTCAACATAGTCCAAAAATAGGTGATTATGTTGCCTACAGTGCACTTAAAATTATTTTATCAGAATGGTTTAAGGAAAAGTATACTACTCAAAAAAAGAACATAAGAAATCAATTTAAGTGACAGTAATCTCTGATAAATTACTTCCACATTAAGCTGTAATACTAGAGAATACTAGCACAAATGGTTTGTCAACTGATTCCTGCTTACATAATTTTGATGTTACATATGACACAGTATTGTTGAAGTAAATGCCATGAAATTTTATGTGCTCCTACACTTAACTTTACACTGAGGTGACCAAAATCATGCGATATTTCCTAATACTGTTTCAGACCTGCCTTTGCCCAGTGTACTGCAGCAGGTAAATCTCATGTGGACTCAAAACATCATAGGAAGTCCCCTGCAGAAATACTGGGCCATGTTGTCTTTGTAGTCAACCATAAATGTGAAAATTTTGCCAGTGCAAGATTTTTGCAGGAACTGAATTCCTAATTATGTCCTGTAAATGTTTTATTGCATTCATGTTGAGCAGTTTGGATGGTCCAATTATTCACTGAAATTGGCCACAATGTTTTTCAACTGAACTGCAAACAATTGTGGCCTGGTGACATGGCACATAGTCAACCACAAAAATTCCATTGTTGTTTGGGAAGATGTGGTTCATTAACAGCGGCAAATGGTCTCAAAGTAATGGAAAACAACTATATCATTTCAATGATTCGTTCAGGCCACACTATTATAGAGCAATCAGTGAAACAGTTAGTGCAATTAGTTCTTTCATAATTTTCCAACCTATTTCTCCCAATATTTCAGTTATAAATCCTATAGTCATTGTCATGGAGTGTCTTCCATTGTCTTCTGAGTTCATTGTTGTGCGGTTCCTTAAGGTACCAGTATCATAATACAAGGAATTCATCAAAAAATGCAATAACCATAGTTAAAAATAGAACTGAAGGTGGAAGATGCTGGTCAATAAATCTTACGCATCAATTCTTCAGTCAGCCAAATTGTGATGTGTTCTAGATTCATAAGAGACATTACTATGACAGCATATAAGAGATACAAGCAGAATCCAAGTACTGGAATTGTCTAATTTGAAACCCTCATATTGATTGCTTATATTTTCTATGAGTTGTTTTTCACTGCTTCCTTAACCTCACAAACCCACAAAGATGTGATGGTGGCCAGTTTTTGAAGGTGTTCATAATTAATAGAGTAATGAGCGGACATGTAATACTCAGCCACTGCAGATTTATTCAGGTGAAGAATACAGGATGTGCTACCTGCATTCATTGTATTGTTTTTGTATAGTTTGTGTGCTTTGGCCAATATACAGGTTGTTACAAAAAGGTATGGCCAAACTTCCAGGAAACATTCCTCACACACAAAGAAAGAAAATATGTTATGTGGACATGTGTCCGGAAGTGCTTACTTTCCATGTTAGAGCTCATTTTATTACTTCTCTTCAAATCACATTAATCATGGAATGGAAACACACAGCAACAGAACGTACCAGCGTGACTTCAAACAATTTCTTACAGGAAATGTTCAAAATGTCCTCCGTTAGAGAGGATACATGTATCCACCCTCCGTCGCATGGAATCCCTGATGCGGAGATGCAGCCCTGGAGAATGGCATATTGTATCACAGCCATCCACAATACTAGCACAAAGAGTCTTTACATTTGGTACTGGGGTTGCATAGACAAGAGCTTTCAAATGCCCCCATAAATGAAAGTCAAGAGGGTTGAGGTCAGGAGAGTGCGGAGTCCATGGAATTGGTCCGCCTCTACCAATCCATCGGTCACCGAATCTGTTGTTGAGAAGCATACGAACACTTCAACTGAAATGTGCAGGAGCTCCATTGTGCATGAACAACATGTTGTGTCTTACTTGTAAAAGCACATGTTCTAGCAGCACAGGTAGAGTATTCCGTATGAAATCATGAAAACGTGCTCCATTGAGCGTAGGTGGAAGAACATGGGGCCCAATCAAGACATCACCAACAATGCCTGCCCACAGAAAATCTGTGTTGATGACGTGATTGCACAATTGTGTGCAGATTCTCGTCAGCCCACACATGTTGATTGTGAAAATTTACAATTTGATCACGTTGGAATGAAGCCTCATCTGTAAAGAGAACATTTGCACTGAAATGAGGATTGACACATTGTTGGATGAACCATTCACAGAAGTGTACCCGTGGAGGCCAATCAGCTGCTGATAGTGCCTGCACACGCTGTACACGGTACGGAAACAACTGGTTCTCCCATAGCACTCTCCATACAGTGACGTGGTCAACATTACCTTGTAAGGCAGCAACTTCTCTGACACTGACATTAGAGTTATCGTCAACTGCACGAAGAATTGCCTCATCCATTGCAGGTGTCCTCGTCGTTCTAGGTCTTTCCCAGTCATGAGTCATTGGCTGGAATGTTCCGTGCTCCCTAAGATGCCGATCAATTGCTTCGAACGTCTTCCTGTTGGGACACCTTCATTCTGGAAATCTATCTCGATACAAACGTACCGCGCCACAGTTATTGCCCCATGCTAATCCGTACATCAAATGGGCATCTGCCAACTCCGCATTTTTAAACATTGCACTGACTGCAAAACCACGTTCGTGATGAATACTAACCTATTGATGCTACATACTGATGTGCTTAATGCTAGTACTGTAGAGCAATAAGTCGCATGTCAACACAAGCACTAAAGTCATTATTACCTTCCTTCAATTGGGCCAACTGGCGGTGAATCGAGGAAGTACAGAACATACTGACGAAACTAAAATGAGCTGTAACATGAAAATTAAGCGTTTCCGGACACATGTCCACATAACATCTTTTCTTTATTTGTGTGTGAGGAGTGTTTCCTGAAACTTTGGCCATACCTTTTTGTAACACCCTGTACAATATTTATTACAGTGACCCAGATCCTTGATTTTCACAGTAGATTCTCACTAACCTTTCTTAGAGAAATTTCTGATGTCAGAAAGGTCACTTGTATCAAACTAACCCCTTGATCCTTATTATTTTTAAGAAATGACTTCTCACATGTGGAAACAACACTGTGGAACTAACTACATCTTATTTGCTTCTTCTTTCTGGTATCTTGATTGCTACTGAGGCATGGCTTGCACAACTTTCTTAATGAAATATGGAAAAATTCATGCTCCTGGAATACAGTTTTTTAGTCTTCTAGCTAATATGGAGACTGTCAGCTTCAGTCACAATATGCAACCTGTGAATTTCAGTTTCAAATGACCAACATTCTCTGTTAGGGATGGGGTTGGATTCTACAGAGAACCAAAATCTAGCTGAACGGTTGTGGACTAGCCCACAAGTCTTCTCAAATGCAAGTCTGTGGGAAATGGTAGATAGTACAGGCAAATAAACATGGTAAATGAGACCAGTTTCTTACTGTCATATCAGTGCAAAGCGTGTGTGGCAGGTAATTACATCTGTATCTCAATGATGTCCTGTAATTTTTATGGGGTTTTTTCATTTTTATTGCCTTTTAACAAATGATGTCTCTTAACATATCTCATGACATTCATAAAGTTTGTACAATAATTATTATGTATGATTTACTAACTCAGTCTGTGATTTAGTATGATAGTGTGTAGTACTTACAAAAGTGGCAACAGTAACCACTATTTTCTTTGATGGAGTCATCTTAGCTTACTTACAACGAAGACCATTAATTATCCAGAATGAGATTTTCACTCTGCAGCGGAGTGTGTGCTGATATGAAACTTCCTGGCAGATTAAAACTGTGTGCCCGACCGAGACTCGAACTCGGGACCTTTGCCTTTCGCAGGCAAGTGCTCTACCAACTGAGCTACCGAAGCACGACTCACGCCCGGTACTCACAGCTTTACTTCTGCCAGTACCTCGTCTCCTACCTTCCAAACAAGCTCAGTTGGTAGAGCACTTGCCCGCGAAAGGCAAAGGTCCCGAGTTCGAGTCTCGGTCGGGCACACAGTTTTAATCTGCCAGGAAGTTTCACCATTAATTATGTTTACAAAATATCATCTACATGCAAATATCAGGTATTACTAAGTTTAAAATACAAAAAATATCCAATATAAAGGTAAGAGGTAAGAGGGTACTTAACAAACATTCTTCTGTACACTGCAGGAAGAACTTCAACAACAAATTGGAAAATGATAATATTCAGACCCCTTTAGACTTATTTTTATGCATTATCCTGTGTCCCACACTGTGATTACATTTTTTTCCAGTCAGCACATAACTTTTAGATGTATTGTTATTTTATGCTTATAGCATTATGTGTGTTTGCTTAGACCTTAGAAATACAGATTGGGAGTATATGATCTCTATGGTGGGTGGAGGAAACAGGTTGCTAGGGGTAAGGAAGGCCTTCTCCTCTTCACCCATGGCATTATTGCAGTGGTGTGGTGGGTAGGCATGAGTAGGTGCCAGGTGGTTGTCCATTCATAAAAACAGAAGTTTCTTATTTATACTTATTCTGTTACAAAATGTCCGCCCCAATAGCTGAATGGTCGGCATGTTGGAAAGACATGCATGGGGGCCTGGGTTCAATTCCTGTCTCGGGTGGGAGATTTTCTCCCCTCAGGGACTGGGTGCCGTGCTGTCCTCATTGTCATTTCATCCCCACTGCCGACATGCAAGTTGCCCACTGTGGCGTCGCACTCAATAAAACTAGCACTTGGTGGCTCAACTTTTTGCCTGGGAACTCCCAGCCACTGATGCCATATGCTCATTTCCATTTTTTGTGGTAAAATACATGAGACGTGGTGCTACTAAGTGGTGATCAGCAGCCCCAAGTTGCAGACTGGTCACAGTCAGTGTAGGATGCTTAGATCAAAAGGTGGCCTTATGTCATGGCCAGCATGCAGTATTACCTCTGGTGAAGCAGGCAGCAGGTCATACTATGTGTGTGGCACAGACGCAAGGCAGGATCACATGACCTGGCTGGAGGAGGCTGTCAAACTAAACTGGTACTGATACACAGCTTAACATGGGAAGCACCAAAGCATACAGAGCCAAACTGTGGGCTCAGGGTGGACAGCAGGGGCTTGTAGTGATGAATTTTACCCACACAGGACATCAATCAGTGACAGAATGTCCCTTCTTGGAGTCTCAAACAGAAGCAGAATTTGCCCACACAAAGTATGGTACAGGAGCAGAATATGCCCACACAGGGAACCAAACAGCTGCAGAGTTTGCCAGCAGAGGGTATGGTAGCTAAGTGGCACAAGCATGGACCATGAAACCCCAAGGCAGACATGTGACAAGCGGTAGAAATTAGCTAGTAGGTGGGTTACCTGCTGGAATGCACCAAGTCAGCAGCACTTAGTGCAAACAGCACAACCACAGCTAATGATGATAGCAGCTGGTAGTAGCAGTTCAGTAACATATTTCTTGATGATATCTGGCATCATCATTACTTTGTAGTTTGTTCATGATGCTGAATGATGTTGCCTGTCTGAATTGGGTAATGTTTATGCAAAGTCAGTCCATCACTGTTTCTGAAATGGCAGCACTTCTCTTCCCTAATAGTGTAGTAGTTTCAACATTCCAAAGCTCTGGGCAGAAACTTCTGGAATGTTAGCATAGTCTGAATATAGCTTATTATGCACGAATGCCTACCTGCCCCTGTTACTGGGTTGTTATGACATCTTCTGTTAAGCCAATCACAGGGTCCTTCTTCTACAGCAGGTGGAGCCACAGCACAAAAGTAGATGCCTTTTGCTTCATTACAAGTATGAGATTCATAAGTTTCATAAGTAATTTTGGTCAAAGTACGTGAGACCATCCTCCATGCTTCAAATTGGAAGCAGCCACTTTGGAATATATTGTTTATGGTCATCTCTATATACAAATATATCCTTAGGTTGGGAAGAGCATAAAAATCCTTAATCTGTCGATAACTTCTTATATTTTTAAAATCATGCAGAATCCCACCTCTCTCTCTCTCTCTCTCTCTCTCTCTCTCTCTCTCTCTCTCTCTCTCTCTCTCTCTTTCTTTCTTTCTTTGTCTCTCTCTCTTTTCCCTGCAATCTTTCATTTGATGACTCTCTGTTAGAGGAAAATTATTTTTGCAATATATATCCCATTGGTGATGCTTTACTCATTACCCATATTTCCACTAGTTTCTTTTCACCCTGCTGTCCTTGTACATATTTCTTTCTGCATTCTTAATCTGCCCAGCCATTTCACATTACACATTTTTCTCACAAAGAGCATATCAGAGTTAGCCAAGTATTTCCTTCTTTCTTTATGGCTGTCACTGATTCACTATGCTATATTTATTTATTTATTTATTTATTCATCCGTGGAACATTAAATATTGTATGGATGTCGTCAGATTACAACACATGAGCACACATTTACATTTACAATTAAACAGGTTTCTCATATTTTGTGTAGTTTTTATAACTAGTCATACACATACAACAAGGGAGCAAAAGGCTATTTACAATTTGTACAGAAACCAGATGGCAGTTATAAGAGTCAAGGGGCATGAAAGGGAAGCAGTGGTTGGGAAAGGAGTGAGACAGGGTTGTAGCCTCTGCCCGATGTTATTCAATCTGTATATTGAGCAAGCAGTAAAGGAAATAAAAGAAAAATTCGGAGTAGGTATTAAAATTCATGGAGAAGAAGTAAAAACTTTGAGGTTCGCCGATGACATTGTAATTCTGTCAGAGACAGCAAAGGACTTGGAAGAGCAGTTGAATGCAATGGACAGTGTCTTGAAACGAGGATATAAGATGAACATCAACAAAAGCAAAACGAGGATAATGGAATGTAGTCAAATTAAATCAGGTGATGCTGAGGGGATTAGATTAGGAAATGAGACACTTAAAGTAGTAAAGGAGTTTTGCTATTTGGGGAGTAAAATAACTGATGATGGTCGAAGTAGAGGGGATATAAAATGTAGACTGGCAATGGCAAGGAAATCGTTTATGAAGAAGAGAAATTTGTTAACATCGAGTATAGATTTAAGTGTCAGGAAGTCGTTTCTGAAAGTATTTGTATGGAGTGTAGCCATGTATGGAAGTGAAACATGGACGATAACCAGTTTGGACATAAGAGAATAGAAGCTCTCGAAATGTGGTGCTACAGAAGAATGCTGAAGATAAGGTGGGTAGATCATGTAACTAATGAGGAGGTATTGAATAAGATTGGGGAGAAGAAGGGATCGGTTGGTAGGACATGTTTTGAGGCATCAAGGGATCACAAATTTAGCATTGGAGGGCAGCGTGGAGGGTAAAAATCATAGAGGGAGACCAAGAGATCAATACACTAAGCAGATTCAGAAGGATGTAGGTTGCAGTAGGTACTGGGAGATGAAGAAGCTTGTACAGGATAGAGTAGCATGGAGAGCTGCATCAAAGCAGTCTCAGGACTGAAGACCACAACAACAACAATACACATATTTATAATTACATAATATTTTGGTGATAATGTCATATGTTGCTAATAATCTACATCTATGTTAAATATTCTTTTACAGTATAACAACTTTTACTTACTAAAAATGTTTTAAGCTTTTGTCTGAAAGTGAGGGGCTCATTTATTTCTTTAATTTCTTGTGGTAATTTGTTGTACAGTTTTATCCGATTGTAAAATATTCTTTTTTGCGTCTTTGCCTTGTTCTTTCTATCTAGATGGAGGTGGTGACAAGCTCTTGTTTCATGGTCATGTATTAGGCTGTTTGTGTTGTACATGTTGAGATTTTACTTAATTAACATTATGTTCTGAAAGATATACTCACAAGAAACAGTTAGAATTCCTAGCTTTCTAAATAATTCTAGACAGTGGGCCCTGTTGTTGCTATTTGTTTTTATCCTTATGGCTCTTTTTTGGACTTTGAACACAGTTTGTATGTTACTGGCACTTGTTCCCCAAAACATGATCCCATAGCTGAGGACTGAGTGTAGATATCCGTAATATGTTATTTTAAGACAGGTATTATTGCATACCGGTGCAAAGATTCTAAGAGCATAGCATGCTGTGGATAATTTCTTTGCCAAAATGTTGACATGGTTTGTCCATTTCAGTTGGCTGTCTACATTCATCCCTAAGAATTAGGTACTTGTTACACATTCTAATTCATTATTATTAACTTTTATTCTAGTGGCATTGTGTTTTTTGTTCAATTGGAAGTTAATATAGTTTTCTTTACATTTAGGGTTACTTTATTTTTTAATGACCAGTTGTGGACATCATTGAGAGCCTCGTTTGCTCTTTCTGACAGTTGTGTTGGATTTTCACCTGTTATTACTATGTTGCTGTCATCAGCAAAAAGTATTTTTTCGCCATGTCTGATACTTTGTGGGAAGTCCTTAATGTATATAAGAAACAATATTGGGCCTAATACACTTCCCTGTGGGACGCCTATATTCACATTTTCTGGGTCAGACAGGTGTTTTATAAGGGAATTGTTTGAAACTTGTGATATCTCAACTCACTGAACTCTGTTTTCCAAGTATGATTTGAACCACTTCTTTGTCACACCTCTTATTCCTATTTGCCCTAATTTATGAAGTAAGATTTTGTGGTCAACTGTATCAAAGGCCTTGGACAAGTCTAAAAAGATACCACTTACATTTTCACCTTTGTCCAGTGCTTCTAAAATTACTTTAGTGAACTGTGCTATAGCATATTGTGTGCCTTTTCTGGGCCTAAAACCAGATTGGTCATTGGAAAGAAGTTTATATTTATTCAGGTAATTTAGCTGTCTCTTTTTGACTAGTATTTCTATTATTTTAGAAATGATAGACGGTATAGAGATCGGCCTGTAGTTCTCTACATTTTCCACATCTCCGTTTTTAAGGATAGGTATAACTTTTGCTTGTTTTAGGTACTCCGGAAAGTATCCAGATTCGAAAGATTCATTAATTATGTCTGTTAATGGGCCCTTTATGGAGTCTATACAATCTTTAATTACGCAGACTGGGATTTCATCAAGTCCTACTGAAGTTTTATTTTTTAGTTGGTGTACTACTAGTGCCACTTCCCTTTCTGTAGTTGGCAAGAGCACCATTGAGTTTGTTGGCCGGTTCTGGGTAGGTAAATCATACGTATCTGGAAATTTCTGCTGTAATTTTTTTGCAATACTACTGAAATATGAGTTTACAAAATCAGCTAATTTTTTAGGGTTACCTAGTGGTACATCTTTGTTTTTAATATTTGAATTGAGGTCCTTTTTAGCAGAGTTAGATGTTTCCTGTTTGATGATGTTCCAGGGTGCTTTGCTCTTGTTTTCAGCTTCAAGTAATATTTTGTTGTTTGAAAGTTTTTTTGCGGCTAGCAACACCTTTCTGTAAATTTTCCTGTACTTTTTGTAGGATTGCAGAACTTCTGGGTTAGATTGATTATTTTTTATGGAGTTGAAATATCTAAGAGTTTCTGAGGATTTTTTGATACCTGTAGTCACCCACTGATTTCTCTTTGTAGTTTTAATTTGATAAAGAGTTTTGGGAAACATCTCTTCAAATCTGAGTTTAAAAATTGACATGAACTTGATAAATTTCTGATTTGCGTTGGTTTCTACATAGACTTTCCTCCAATCTTCATATTCTAGCTGGGATTTATACTGATGCAGGGCTGATTTGGAAAACATTCTTTTGTATGTACAAAGTTTAGGAGGAGTTTCTACATGAATGTTAGTTTTTAAGATCTGGCAGAGGTGGTCTGCTAGGCCCAGGTTTTGGACAACAATATGACATTTTTTACTATCAATATCTGTAGCTACATGATCTATAGATGAGGAGGATTCTTTCGTTATTCTAGTTCGACAATTAACAAGGGAGGATATTCCATAACAGCTTAGAATATTCACATATATGTTGCTAGCCTTATCAGGCTTCATCATATTAATGTTTAAGTCACCTCAGATAATTACATTTGCTTTTGGTCCAGAAACCTTGTCTAAGCTTTGATTCAGTTTTGAGAAGAATATATCAATGTCTCCACTAGGAGAGCAGTACACACAAAATATGACTATTTTTTTTGCTATGCCAGGTCCTATTATTTCAACAGCGGAAAGTTCGAAATGTTTGTCCTCACCTATATCTATAAGATCATATCTTACTTTAAATTACATACCTTTTTTTACACAGATACATGAACCTCCACCATTCATTGAGATTCTGCTATAGTAACATGCAAGGTCAAATGAGGCTAATGCAATGTGTTCAATTTGCTTCCCTTTGCACCAGTGTTCAGTGATACACAAAATTTGGCTATCAAATTTTTCCAATTCTACTTCTAGCTGTTGTGCTTTGTTCTTTATGGCTTGAATGTTTTGGTGAAACACTGTTAGGCATTTGTTTTCACTTATCTTGGTGGCGCCTTTCCCTTTAGACCTGATGCTAAAAAATCCTTCAGATGGGCTGGTGGCATGGTTATTCTTCTGTTGATGACAGTGGAGGTGAGTCTGTTGCCGGTTTGACTTGGAAGTTGGTGTATCTGAAGGTATCTGCCTTATGTTAGTCTTGTAACTGAGGCCGGGTACCAAAAATCCTGCAGAGTTGAAAGTTTCCTGGTTCTTGTGCTTCTTCTGTTTGCTTCTGTTACTGCTGATGATGGTGAAGCTGGTGAAAAGTCTTTCACTGTTGAAGACTGAGGAGCGGCCAATACTGATGAAAGGTCATTGGCTGTTGGCACATCAGGCGTTTTTTTTCTTGTTAATGATGCAGTTGTGTAGTATGTCGCTGCTTCTGCTGAAGCTGCTTTGGAAACTTCTGTCCTAGTTGAATCATTTATCTCAGCTGTTTTTGACGAAAGTGGAGATTCTAGTGCTGGACCTGTTGTCAGTGATTCAGTTTCATTTTCTTGTTGGAAATTTTCAGTTGCTGTGTTCGGTGGTCGAAGTGGTATGGTCGTGCTATTCTTGTCCTTAAATGCCTTCACTGCATTAAAGATTTCTCGACTAATGAATGATTTTCTGAGTTTATTTCTGTGAAGCCCATGCCTTGTAAAATGACTTCTCTCTGAGGATGGTACGTCCACATATGTGGCATTTGGGAGGCTTCGGCAGATTTTCTCAAATTTCCTATTAGTAACTGTGATTTCTTTGTTGACACAGGATTCTTCTATAAGATCATGTCTTTGTGGGATACTGGCAATGAAGAAGTTAACATCCGTAATTTTCTGTAATGTATTCCGTAGAGCTCTTGTGGCGAGTTTGCCCTCGTTCCTATAAACATCATTAGCACCTCCTATTATTAGACAGTTGCTTCCAAGCTTCAAAGAATGTTCACAGTCTTTTAAAACTTCGCGCAAAGGGGTACCCGGTTTCGTTATTCCACTAACCTTGAATATAGTTCGCATGTTACACAAAATGTCGGCTAAGCCCTTTCCATGACTGTCTGAAAGTATGAAAATATCTTCTTTTTTCTTCTTACCTGTATTGGTAGATATCTTGTCTGCACGATAAGTATGTTCCATGTATTTTCTGGTATTTCCTTTCTTGTTATTACAGGACTTCGTAGGCCTACTGAAATGATTTGTGGCCGCTACATTTGAAGAAAGTACTTCCTTTCTTTGGCTCTTTTCACATATTTCATATTCATCACACGTTAAAAATTCAAACTTATTTGCTTGTGGGAAACGAAAGCTGTTTTCGTTACGATTAACACGACAAAATTTTTTAGGCCTAATAAAGTTACCGTTTTGTTCGTTTACAACCGTTTCACTACCCTTTGAATGGTCTATCACTTCTTCCAGCTTCTGTACACTATCTATCACTGATTCAAGCTTCTCTACATATAGTTTAGCTAACATAAGATCATATTTTAATGAAGAAGTCGTGCATTCTTCTTCGCATTCCGTTTGTAAACACACGATATGACGATAGTTACAGTGCACATTTCCACAGTCACAGGTCATGTTTTTTTC
Organism: Schistocerca serialis cubense; assembly: GCF_023864345.2. Lineage (NCBI taxonomy): Eukaryota > Metazoa > Arthropoda > Insecta > Orthoptera > Acrididae > Schistocerca > Schistocerca serialis. The sequence continues at coordinate 720,635,290 of NC_064640.1, forward strand.
CTCTAAGACATTTAAACATTGACGATGGATCCATTTCTGTGCCCACGAACATAATTTAACACCATATTTCACCTTGTTACTGCATTTTACACACACAGGATTTAAAAACTCGTAATTTTCCGCGGATCGGTTTATTAATACGTCTACACGCGCCGCCATTATCTTACAAAATATTCTGGACAAAGCACTTGGTGAATCTCTTTCATTCTTCTTGTATCTACTTTTTAAATTTGTTCCTTTCAAGAAGCCTTTCATCTTTTGGAAACTCTTTTTCCTATAGATATTTTACCCCTTATTTCTTATGAACAGTTTTCGTTTTCTGTCACCAAATGTCCTAAGTACAGTAGCTATAACATTTTATTTCATCCAAGGTGTTCACTTCCAGTTATATTTGAACTGCAATTCATATCTGACAAAGGTCATCACTTTGGCTTTTCCCTCAATTGTACTTACTAAATAGTCTTTTACAATCCTATCCATCATAAATTGTAGTTTTTCCCCTCATTTTGTGAAGACTATTTGTTTATATTTATACTTAATTGTTTTTATAAGTTCTCCTCCTATTATTAGGCTTCTTGTTTTCCTAACAGATTTATCCATTAATTTCTCAATATAAATATTGAAAAGTGTTAGTGACAAACAAAAATCAGACCTAACATCTCTTCCAACACTCACTTGTTTCATCATTGCTACTTTTGTCTTGTGTACAGATGCCTTATCAGTTATCTATCTTTTAAGTTTGCACTAACAACCAGGCTCTGCAGGAGGATACTCCAGTGAACTGTTTCAAATGCCTTTTCACAGAGTTAAAAAACTGAGGTTTCACTGTACTGTTTCTCTCACTACATTTTCTTTGGCACTGTGTTCTCTGAGAAATCTTTTATTTACTAGAGATAAAAATCCTCTTCACTTCCCTCCAGTTCATACTAAAAAATTCAGTTATACTTCCAGTATGGTGTTTAGCAGACAAAAAAAGTTTTAATTAAAAGATTTCTTCACACTAACTGTAAGAGCTTCTCAAACACTCATAAGTTTGTGACTAAAGAAAAAGGCACACGAACTGTGCAAGCAATGCAAATTTACCCTTGATAAAGACCTGTATGATCCCATATTACTTTAAATAAAATAAATACTTCAATAATTATAGAATTACTAGTGACTCAAAACAATTTCAGAGATGTTACAAAATAAGTGGGAAAGAAAAATCAATATTAATACATAGCAGTAAATGTGGAGGGAAATCCTTAAAAATAACAATTTTTTAGGGAGTTCAAATATTTTACTCACACATGAACATGATTTTATGATTAATCACACTGAAACAAATATTGCTCTATTGTATGTAGCCAGTTGGCAGGACTAGATCTGAGGAAGGCTTTACAACTAAGGTAATTAAGGGGTAAAGGTTGGTCATGGACATTAGTATCAAAGGATGGTAACACAACAATCCTTAGGATGCAAAGAGGTCAACCAAAGAATCATGTGAGCCCAGATCATCACATTAGCTGTACAATAAGCTTACTGGTTCTACACTGTCATAATATGATAGTGACAGAATACTGATCTTCAGTTGGATGCAATCATTGTCAAATTTCTCAGTCCATTTTATGGTTTTAGGTCTCCACAACGTGGAGCAATGGGAGGAATTATGTTGACTAGCAGAGAAACAGCCTGCCCAATGACTGCATCTAGCATCCATATAACACCATCTAACAAGCCTTCAATTGAATACAAGACGAAACAAAGGAGAGGAGAGTAAGTCTTTACTCAGTGCTGTACAAAACTAAAGCTAGTTATTGAACATTATATGTGTTTTGTACTGAATTAGTGAAATATAGACACATCATGATTGAAGTCTCTTTTTATGATCTTGAATCTGAAGATATTTCTGTTAAGTAATATCAGTAGCCTAGAAATCTTCTTTCATAAATGTCTGTTGACACAGTGTGCAGGTAATAATTAGAAATTTTGTCAGTAACACACAAGAAAGAATTTGTTTTTATGAACATTCTCAAGAAACCACCAGCAGTTTCCTTTGAAAAATGAAATGTGAGCAGCTCATGCATCTCCTCTGAAGTAGAAAGAAATTTTTGTCTTCCCTCATAGCAAATTTTTCAGTATGTCTGATATGTGGAAAACTTGTGTTTGATTCCCAATATTGCTTGGGTGGGAAGACTGGAATTGTGTGTACCCAGATTTGTAATGCCAGTTGGGATCTTCTTGAGTGAGAAGTAGTAGCTCCAAGTTCTGGGAAGGTTTCAAAGGCTGTGGTAATTTTATACTGATTCCATGCCTCTTTTTATTGCACCTGAATGACACCATTATTAGAGTCTGACTTGGCAGCCAGTTGATACTGAAAGACCTGACATGGCCAGGAGATGTAGCTTTAGCTTTAGAAAGAAATATTTCCCAGGCATATTAAGAACATGTAGGAGTTAATCAGAAATAAGTGTTACTAATCATTCTAAAGTTTCTCAGCATCAAAAACTCATATTTAGGTTTGTAACAATATGTGTAGATAAAGTATGCATTCCCTAAGTCCATGTAAGCCTTCACTACATTTTAGTTGCATGATAGCTTCCCAAGTGGTGTAACTTTCATTGCTATTGCCCAGTAAGATATTGTTGCAGTGACATGGATGTTATTTCTGTAAAACATCCCAAACTGCTTGCCAGAATATCGTAAGTTGAAATTACAGTGAGAATATAATTAATTTTGACCTATTTTCAGAAAGAAAGATTCTGAGGCCTAGATATGGGCCACTGGGAACTATACAAGGATAACAACATTCCTTTGTGAAAATAAGAAAGTCAATATGATATATAAAGAGTCTTGGATCTTGAGGTGCTTTGGCAGAGCTGACACAGTAAAATGACTAAGGTAGTAGGATTTTATGAGCTCTAGTAAGCCAGGTAAATAGTCTGAGATCACGCATGTGTTGTATCAGCTGCCAGTAGCGTAGAATTAGTGATCAGTGGGTGATAACATGTGGCAGTGTATGCAACGAGCAGCTGCATTTGGGTAAATGGTTGGCACTCAGTGGATGACTGCCCACTGTCAGCCATTGATATTAATTCTTTTATGGGAGTAAAGCTGTTTGTAAGTTGGCCAAGGCTCCTTAGTCAGATTTACTGATGATTCAAGTAAGTGGTTGTTAAATGTTCTGAACTTCTAATGATAGTGTCTTCTCCAAAGCAGAAGTATGACAAGTAGCATAGGGTGCCATGTACTGTAACTATGCATGGATCAGAATAGAAGAAACTGTACTAAAGTAACTGGAACAGAACAGAGTGAGGGCTCATGAGACTATCTCATTGACAGCAAAGTCAAAACTTGAATCAATTCTGGAGTCAGACTGAGAAAGCAATAACAGGGTATGAAGACCTGTTACAGTTTTATAATAACAGTTAAATATCTGATTATATCTCATGATAGGTTGAATAAATGTTGAACTAGTAAACAATTTATTTGTTAAGTTACATTGGCTAGCACCACAGTATAAAAACCCGATACTCTCAGGGCCACCAACAGCAGAATATTTGCTCCTTGCTCTCAGAGCCTCTTTGAGTATGCACTGCCTGATGTCATGTACACCAGCTATAGAAGCTGCATTCACTACATAATAAAAGTGTATAATAAATCTATGACCACATTTTTAACTACTTACTACTTATAAGTGGAGACTGTGATTCATATTATCACGGTACCCCCAAAAATTTGATATGTGTAATATGAAGAACAAAATTTTTAAAAAAGGTAACTTCTGTCTAGAATACATATAATGTAGAAACGGCGTGGTTATCAGCGCCCGTACAATTATCCAATCTTTGCTCAGTCCAATTTCGCCACTTTCCTGGATGATGATGAAATGTTGAGGACAACACAAACACCCAGTCACCCAGTCATCTCGAGATGTTTCTGTCAATAGTTTCCCTGCACAGTTTTGAAGAGCACTTTCGCCACACTCACTTAACTTGTTCTTAAGTTCCTGAATGTACTTTCATAATGTACTGTAGTCTGTTTTGATGCAACACTGCACCAAAACTGAACGTCCTGTGAGACCTCCAGTGCTCTGGCTCAGGATATACAAATCAGCCCAAATTAGCATCCAGTCTGCAATCCACTCAAAAGCACTACTTAAATATTCAGTTCAGTGCCTTATCTCAGAACTTGATCTCCAGAATGACACAAGTGTTGATGCATGTAATTTATCCTGTTTATATTCCATCCAACATTAAGAAATAATTATCCTTTACTAAAGCACTTGCTAATAAAAACAAGGTAGTCGTTAACAGAGCCAGAACTATATGGGTGATAAACTGTTATCTCCCATGCCACTTTTAACATTACCTATTCTACATGGTAGCAAACAAATTTTACAACCTCAGGATTCATAAAAATATTACCAACCACATCTCCTCAATCATCTTATGGAAAGCATATATTTTATCCTCACTTACCATTAATGAATACATATTTTATATGCCCAGAGAACACACAAACAGCCATCACTGTTTAATCATGAAAAATGCTTAATACTATCCCTTATATTTTTGTAGTAAGCATTCTCAGCTGCAGCAAAACACACACACACACACACACACACACACACACACACACACACACACACCATTATTCACTCATATTCTATCTACACTTTTGAAGATGTATGTGTGTATCTTTCATTCTATATAAAACTAGGTCTCATTGTCAAACTATCTCTGTTTTAACGTGTTATTGCACTATTTTTTTCTTCTTACGTTCCTTCCCTTTATGTGAACAAATATTATAGAATTTATTAAAAATTACATTTATAAGCAACTGGAAGTATGATGATTATACTAAACTCCTTTTCCAGTAGCTCTGTTTTCAAATAACTATCAAATAATTACCATACTTATAAATCTCCTTCAATGAATTTTTCTCGTTTATTTTAGATAATAATGCCCTTGTAAAATTCAATTTATTGGCTTTCCAATAGTTTACACAACTCTGTCAGCACAGACAAGTAAACTCTTCTGAGTCCCTCTGACTTCAGGATTTTCTAAGTTTATAAAACCAGGGGAATCCCTCTATAGTATCATGTACTTCCTGCATTTTCTTAATCAACACAGCTTAGTGTTCCATACCCTTCATTTTTCCAGCACCACCAATGCTACATACTTTATATTATGAAGTATTTTCTATCAATGCACTCATGTTTGATCTTAACCCCCTTGATTTTACAGTGTTGTATTTTTTTCCGCAGTTGTTGTATCTGGCTTCACCACCACAAGACATTAGCCCCATTAACATTTTCTACATTATCAAAAATATCAGTTACATCATTGTCCAAATCACTACCAATTCCATTATCAACAGTTTCTTTGCCATTCACTTCATCATTAACACAAATAAAATCATTAAAAACAACAGTGATGTAATAGTTCACTATTGATTGGCTGGATGTCTAATGGGCACAATATTTCAGCAAATGACCATGTTCAGATCATCAGATGATGAACACAAGGCTGAAATATTGTGCCTGTTGGACAGTGAAACGTGATCAGTCACCTGTGAGCTGTTCCACCATGAATTATGCTGGGAGAAGTTGAAAACCATTAAACAGCAACGTTATCATAAGAAATAACTGTCACCTTTAAAATCATATAATTTTGATCTGCATCAACATGCTCATTAGTCACTGCTGCATTCACTATATCACACCCATTCACATTATCTGCTGCTGCAAGTATTCACATACTTTAATTTCTTCCAATGGAGAAGATTTAGTTTCTAAGTTGCAATCTATTCCGTAAATTGCATTCTTAACCTTGCCATTAAACCTTATGTATTCACTTCAGTTACATTGTATCCCCAACTTCAGCTTGTTTTGAGTATCAGTGCCTCCATTGGTCAACATACTTTTCATTGACTTCATACTACTAATAATTTCAGCACCTTGATTCTTTATACTTTTCTTAATTTCATACAACTGCCCATTCATTTTTGCTAAAACTTGCAATATTAAATTCTGGTGCTCCACTTTCATGTCAGAGCTATTCAGAGAACATATACTGATTTCATTCTCTGAAGATTTACAGTCACTGATGGCTTCGTTAACACAGTATCCATTTGATTTATTCATTTTGACGATCTAGCTAAACCAAGTACAAGTTTCAAAAACATACCTGTGTACCAGACAATTCAGTTTTGTTGTTTACACTTATCTTGCGGAGTGCTGCTGCTTCCAACAAAGTTCATGGAGCCAGTACACTGATGTTGCTGCTGCTGTGTGGTTGATGCTGCCTCTTGTTGTGTTTTCTGGCTGCCTGCCATGGACTGCTGCTACTCAGTGGCATCCCATGGTTGTTTTGCTGGTGATTCACAATTTACAAGCCAGCTGCAGCTTTCAGTATCCTTGTAGAATTTCGATGCCTTTTAGGATTCAAACATACATCTTGAATTTCACTTCACCTGCACACTGCTGCAACTTCACTCAGTACCTAAATTATAGCTTTGATTTTGCCTGTAATACTGTCACACAGGAGTTCTTGTAAAGTTGTTATGATCATTAAAGTTAAATATCTGAATATTTGTTTTGATAGGTTGAATAAAAATTCGAGTAGTACAGAAAACATTATTAAAACAAATTGACTAGTTCTACACTGTAAAAACATGTTACCCTTATGGCTACTAACAACAGAATGTTCCTTGCTCTCAGCATCCCTTCCCACACACACTGTCCGATGTCACATCTGCCATCTATAGAGGGTGTGCTCACTACACAATAACAGTGTAAAATACATCATGTCAACATTTTTAACAACTTATTACACTAATGTGGAGGTTGTAGCTTGTGTTGTCACAAGAGTCAGAGTCAGAAGCCGGCATTAAAAATAGATGCTAAGTTGAATCTTTATTAAAATGAACAGTCAGACTAAAATGAAATCCAGCATAGACTGAATGGAAATCAGTACAGCATGGAATTGACTAAAATGACCATGGGATTGGATCAGCATAAAGTCTCAAATACCAACCACTGTAGGGTGAAATTTAGATATGAAAGCCACTTTTCCACTCTATGGCTCAGCAGTTTTCACCCATATCTTCCTTCTCTTATGCTTCCAGAGCATCAAATTTCGGTGCCAACTTTCAGCTGGACTACCTCAAAAGTACCTAAAATCTTACATTTGTCACCAGTTATTGTTAACTCTTCTGTCCTCATGTCCTGCAAATGTTCTCCCTGTATTGCATTCACTGACTAGCTCTCCTTCTGCACCAGGCTGATGACACATGGTTTGTCTCTAGCAATCTTTCACATCTCAGTGGCAGTGATGGTTAACACATGTGAGAAAGTAGCATACCAATTATGTTTCTCAGGTGGTTTCTTCCTTAGCAAAAAGATGTTTTTTGCTAAGGGAGGAAGCCTTAAGCCATCCGAGGATCCTGCTGTCATGAACCTGTGTGACCAGCACCTCTCTCTTGAGTCATATGAAGCTGAGGGTTCATCATTTCATCAGTCCACAGCCATTCACAGTAAGGTTTCTCCAATAGGAAACAGTTATATAACTGTACATTCACCCTGTCCATCAGATGCCTATCAAGGAGAATTAGTCTGTCAATATCATTTAACAAAGTTTTATTTATTTATTGTCTTACAGACTTATTCCTGCTGGTGCTACTATCAGATCCAGTATTTATAAACTGTGAAACAAAGTTTAGGCCAGTTGTAACAAAAACCTTCTTCATTTCCTTTATTAATGTCTTGTGGTAAACACCATTAGAAAAGTGTTGTGAAGTAACTGAAGAATTATTCTCAAATTTTCTAGTCTGTAAGTTTTGAGGTGAGTCAAGGGACATATGCCATTCTTCCACATGCATGTTAAGATGACTGTCAGTGATAAAATTAGTGAAATTTGCACTTTATCAGAGATTTTATGATGGTTGTTTCTAACGATCTTCATCTACAAATGGAACTGGATGGTTCTATGCCCATAAAAGGCCTAGTATGCTATTTTTGCCGTAAATTGTATCATGGTTCAAAAATTAAATATGTATCAGTAGATACAGGGTGAACTTTGCTGAATAAGTTGTTGGAACACAGGAAGAAGAAAAGTAGAAGATGGTAGTAGTGTATTTCAAATCTGCTTCTCCAAAATACAAATCCAGAGTAAGTGCCAGCCACTAGATGCATGCACACAGCATGAGAGAGACCATTTTGTTGGTGCCTGTTTTCCTGCAAAATAGAGTGGTAGCTAATGACATCAATATATAACATTACAGTAAAACTCCATGTTAATAAACTTCTTTTTTAAGGAATTCCCTCTGGTACTGAATACTTCCACCACCTCTAGTGAACCTGCCATAATAACAATATTACTGAAATTCAGATTTAACAAATCATACTTACAAGGAAACCTCTTTTAAGGACCAAATATTAAACAGTTTGCAAACTGAAACCTGCAAAATCCAGATGAAGATTTTCACACGGGGGTGTTGCTTTATGTGTTTGCCATGTGGTGCATGCTGACATGAGGGAGGCAATGTCTTTATCCATAGTGCGTGGTAGGCCAGCTGTTTGGTGAGGACAATGTTCCAATGACCATTGAGGAGAAGGTTGAGGACATGGTGATGGAACACATGCGGTATGACCACCTGGGTAATGTCGGAATCACTACGCAAAAGGATAACACCACTTTGGAGAAAGAGACTGTGCTGATGATCCCAAAAGTGCTGGACCTCTGCATTGCAGATGCTATGATGGCTGGTCGGCCAACCCACAGCGATTTGGTGGCAGAGAGCTTGCAGTGTCTGTTCCCTAGCAGTGGCCTGCCGGGCTGCATCGATATCCAACACAAATGCATCCAGAGTTGCGTCCACGTCTAGGTCCACATAGGAACAAACCAAGGGGGAAGCGTCAAACTCAGTCCTCCCTGGCAGGCAGCTGAGACAGAAAATTGGTGTTTGCATGCCGTTTAGAGCTGTGGTAGACAATATCAAAGTCGAACGTCGCCAGGAAGAGTGCCCAACATTGGAGGCAGTGCACCGTCCAAATGGGCACTGCAGCATCCACATGAATCAAAGAAATCAAAGGTTTGTGGTTGGCCTGTGGCATGAAATGACGACCATACACGAAACTACAGAACTTCATCAGGACAAAAGCCAGCACCAAAGCTTCCTTTTCAATTTGACTGTATTTGATTTGAGTGTCGGTCTATTATTTGGATGTGAAAACCACCAGCCTGTCAACGCCATCGACCACATGTGAGAGGACCGCATCCAAGGCCATAATCTGAGGCATCGGTGACAATGATGAGGGGCAGGGAAGAATTGTAAGTGACCAGAAAAGGAGGGCAGGAGAGAGCTCACTTGAGACATGTGAAAGCCTGCTCACATGCCATGTCTCAAACCCAAAGTGCATCCTTGCGCAACCTGGTCAGGGGTGCCGAAATCTCGGTGGCGTGGGGTATAAAACGCCGATAATGGTTGATTTGACTGAGGATGGACTGCAGTTGGGTCATGTTGGTGGGAAGAGGCAGGTTTTGAATACCTTGACATACTCCTTAGATGCGTGTAGGCTGCGGGCATCAATCGTGAATCCGAGATAGCTGACCTCTCATGCAAAAAGGTCACACTTTTCTTTCCAGCAATGCAGGCTAGCATTGGAAAAAACCGGAAACATCTGGTCCAGCCACAAGGTCCATTGCAGATGAGATACCGACAATTACATCATCCAGATAATTGGCCCCCTCGGCACCTGGCTTGTGGGGCGTTCCAAATAACATTGGAAAATGGCGGGGCACTGGCAATGCCAAACAGGAGGCGGTTGTACTGGAAAAGGCCACGCAGGGTATTGATGAATAGGATCTGCTGCAATTCCTCATCCAACGGCAGCTGCAAATAAGCATCGCACAAATCAGTTTTGGCGAAAACAGTCGAGCCTGCAAGATGTGTGAGTATGTCATCCACTGATGGGACATGTGAGTATGTCATCCATCAATGGCACAGGATAGGCACTGATGATGGACTGAGAATTGGCCGCGACCTGAAAATCACCACAGCTGCATAAAACACCATTTGGCTTCTCTACTAACACGATAGGCGTCACGCAGTGACTGTGTGCAATGGGAGAAAGGATGCCGTCATCCTGTAAGTGGCAAAGTTACACCTAGAGCCTGTCTCGGAGAGTAAAGGGGGCCGGGCGGGCCTTAAGAAAACAAGGAACACTGGAGGGAAGAAGCTGAACACGTGCAGTGAAACCCTTTACCCTTGGTGTGGAGGATGAGAACAACGTGTCGCATTTCCTGAGTGATAGGGTGAGGAGGGTATCCTATGAGGGAATCAACACCGCTTATACTGCGTCCTGCACTGATAAACCCAAACGACCAAAAATGTCCACACTCAGAAGATTAATAGCTCAAGGGGATTTGACCACCAAAAACTGAGTGGTGAAAGAACGACTGTTGTTTGAGATTTGTGTGCAAATACGCCATCAATGGATATAGAGCGATTACTGAAACCGCGCAACGTGCAAGTGTACTGGGATTAAGCTGGCAAGCCCAGATGTTGGTATGTGGCACCATCCACAGTAGAGATGGATGATGCTGTGTCAATTTGGAAGACTACCGGAATATGCACAACCTCCAAAGTAATGAGAAAATGGGCACCCAACTGGGGAATGATTGAGAATACTTGGCCATCAATGGAATGCAAATCTTCCAGGTTTTGAGGTGACGAATTGTGATGAGCCTGTGCGTCCGCAGGAAGCATGGCATCAACACTATGTTTCTGTGAAGCCTGACACATCATGGCGATATGGTCCACTTGGCTGCAAGCCATGCATCTTGCTCGCCAGTGGGGGCACTCTGCCCTTTGGTGAGTCCGGAAGTAGTCCACACAAGGTGGAAGCCTGGTGAAAGACTTCCTGTCATGGAGTGGGCCAACAGATCGATGACGCTCCCACTCAGCGCTAGCAACTGGCGAGCCACAAAAACAGCTGGATAAAGATGCGGTAGCTGTAACCAGTGAGACTGTTCAAACACACGAATTATAGGCAGACTGGTGTCGAGGGACTAGTCTTGTAAGTTCAAAAACCAGCCCAAAGACCCTGGTCTGGTGTGTGAAACACCACCATATCTCGAGTCAACAAAGAGGCATAAGACTGGTTGCAGGCAATGTTAGCCCACTGGAATTGACAATCGCAGGAGAGACCCTGGAGCATCATAATCTATTCCTGATAGGTCTGACCTGAAGACTTTTGACAAGAAAAGAAAGTCTGACGGGTGGAGGTGACGTGTATTTGTGCGTCAAAATACTCAAAAAGGCAGCCCTTGATGTGAGTAAATGAGAGATCTCGAGGGGACTCAACTGTTGAATTAAATGGTATAGCTGTGGACCGACTCTCGCTAAAAAAAATCCCAACTTTGATTTTCGTCATGGATCCCATGTGCCAGTATCTGTTTTGCTGACTGTTTGACATAATTTGACCATGGTTTGCCAAACCTGTCGAAAGCCGGAAACGTCAGTGGAGCCATGTGCTGCGTGTTCAATTTACCTGCGATAGGGTAGATCCTATGAGCTACTTCTTGCAACTCTGGCAAGTGAGAGCGAATTTCTGAATGCGTGAGCATTGCCTGAATCTGCTGCAGAGTTTCCATCAAGGACTGAAGAAGCTCCTCAGAGGAGGCCATTCCATTTGAAAATGAAAATCCCATCCTCGTCATCAATAACTGTAGTGTCCTGCAATTGGCAGGAAAGAAGTAACAGTCAATTTGAACACAATTTATTACAATTATAGAAAAAATGCCTTCTTGGCATATACTAAGTTTTAAATGAAGAACAAAAAATAAATACAAAATAAAAATAAAAACCACAACTCTGTGGTACCAAAACAGATAAGGAAACAAGACAATGGAAGAAAATACTGACCAAAGCCACTCTACAAAATACAATGTACTACTACAAGACTGGTGACTGAATATGAGGCTAGGGCCAGCATAAGTACTGGCTGGAGCTACTCCTAGCAGTTGGTAAACACTGCCAGTCTGACAGTCTAGGCATGTTTATAAAGCCAGGTCGGCGGAGTGCTATAGCAGTCATATGTGTTCCAATTGGTGGAACACTGTCGCATGTTTGCTGGCAAAGTAGTCCCATGTTTATTTGGAAAACCTGTTACTGTTTCTGTCTGCTGGCGATGTTTCTCTCTGCGCTGCTGGAAGGGGGTTACCAACCCACCTTGCGTGTTTGCTATACAGGCCCTCTAACAATAAGGGGCCCTTACGACAGGCATCCCTATTGCATGTTTAAGTCTACCTAGAAATGTCCCAGTTTTCATTGACAGGTTATGTAAATAGTGGAATATGTGACTGATTAAGTCTACACATGATTTTAAGACCCTGTTTGAGATTCAATCATATTCACAAGACCCATAGCTTTTATGGTTTTTTTCAGTTTCTTTAGGAATTGTGCTTTTGAAATGAAGTGCTATATTTGGTGTGATTTGCATATGATTTAGTAGCTCTATGGCTCCTGTGGAGATTGTTTATTGTATCTCCCTGTTCTTTCAGCTACTTTGAGAAAAAGTTACTAAAATCTGAGGCTGTAGCTTTTTGATTGTTCTTGTCTGGGCCACTGCTAGAGGACTGTCGAGTTCCTGCTTGTTCAGGTTTTATGTTCCTATTTGTCTCACTTTTAATGACGTTGCATATGGTTTTTACTTTGTTGTTTGACTTGCCAATTTTTTCTGCATTATGCATTTGTTTGGCCTTCCTGATTACACATGCTAGAATTTTACAGTATTCTTTTTATTCTTTTTAACGTGGTTCCACTGCTAGGTTTGTGCTAGCCCTTTTGTTCTATATACATGTCTCCCTTTTTAGCACTTGATATTTTGATGCCAACTGTTACACACTCTTTCTTTCCACAACAGGTTGATTTCATACTAATCTGCCTTGGGGTGAAGTAAGCTTCAAAATGTTTGAGAATTAAATCCAGGAATGAATTGAATTTCTTGTTCATTGTGTTTGACTGGTACACTTCCTCTCAGTGTTCACAGTGTCAATTGTTTCTAAACAAGCTAATAGATTCCCTATTTATTATTCTAACATGTTTGACTGGGGTATGACCATTCACTGTTTTTCTTCTGATGAGTTTTAAGATTGTGTATTGACCATTGTGATCAGGCAGACCATTTACTGTGGCTTGTGTTTTTACGTCATTATAATTTGTGAGGTCCAGCAACAGAATATCAAACAAGGTTTGCTATGCCAGTATACTCTTGTTGAGAATGAGACCTTCAGGAGCAAATGGAAAGTTGACAACAATGATTCCAGTTGTTTATGGCTCTAACTATTTGACAGAAAATTAATGTTAAAATTACCACATACTATAATCTGACTGTTATTCCTCTAATGTTATGCAATAACTAATTCTAGCTGCAAGAGGAACTTTTTAATGTTTCCCGCAGGTGCCCTGTAAACTGGAGTTATTACAAGGAACTGTTTTTCCAGTTATAATTTGACAGTGCAACATGGAAAATGTTGTTCAATAGAATACTTTGCAGAGGAAAATTTGAAAATGAAGTTAAGCATTTCTAGTTTTGATTTTTGTACCCTCAGTTTCAGGTCCTGCATTATCCATTAGTGTCTAGACACTGATAACTATGGTGTCACTAACAACCTTTAGACATGATCAGAATTTCTTTTGATTATGTGAGAGTTTACTGGATAATATTCTGCTGCAATAGTTGTCTTTTGACAGGCAAGCGTGTTTCATTTACTGTAACTGTGTCAACATCTTCTGCTTTATGTTACAACTGCTGTCCAGCAATCCTTGTTGCCATAGAAGTTTATTTAGAGAGACTGTTTATTATGAAGGGTCCTTCCCATCATGAGCTGTTCTGTTAGGAACATATCTATCCAATGCTTGATCATGCACTCTAACAAGGGGAATGTATGAACTTCCCCTCACTGATTTGATTCATATTGACAACATCTATAGGACACAAGTAGGACTTTAACATATGTAAGCAGGAAGACACAAATCTCAACCATTTTTAGGAAAATTGAGTTTTAAAACTATATGCATGCTTATGCTGTATGCCTTGTAGAACTGCTAGTGTTCACAGACCAAGTGTTACTGTCATAAGTGTGAGGTTTCTGGATTCTGGATTAATTTCCTATTTTCCTAATCTTTAACAGCAAAAAAGGAGAAATTTTTTCCCTTAAAGAGATTAGAAACGAATAAAGGCTGCATGAGAACTTTCCATAAATCAGTTTAGTCATTTTATCTATAATATTTTCTCCATATTTGTGACAAGTATAATGTGTAACCTGTGTAACACTGGATGAATTAGGGTGATAACGATCATAGAAACATGGGAAACAATAGTTATAGTGACTCGCAGGAGTCTGAACTTTTTGCATGTCCATTGACTTGTCCAATATATGTATTGCAAAACAGACTTGCTTTAAAATCATCAAGGGTAGTCAGTTGTCGTACAATATCAAAGTATAGCATTGAATGTTGGTGCATGTAGCTCACAAAAAATGTAGTATCTGCAGCAAGGCTTGAATCCAGAAACCTTGTGCTTATGAAAATAACTGCTTATTTGCTTGGCTGTTGACTCTATAAAAATTGGTGGCCCTACACAGCATACAGTAGTATAAGGACACCTGTAATTTTCAAACTCAATTTTTTTCAAAACTGGCTAAGAATTATGTCTTCGTGTTTACACATGTTGAAGTCCTAGTTGTGTCCTAAACATCCTGTCAATATGAATCAAATTGGTGAGGGGAAGTTTGTATGGTCACTTTGTAACACAAAAAAGACCACAAAGGATTTATTCAAATGTGATGGAAATTAGTACATGTGATGTACATGTACAGACAAACAAGTGATCAGAATTTCAGAAAAATAAGATAATTTGTTCAAGAGAAGGAGCTCCACAAATTGAGCTGGTCAATAACGTGTTGGTCCACCTCTGGCCTAGAAACTCATTGACTGGAGTAGGTATATGATGAGTAATGAGTCCCACTTTGAACTGAGCCCTGATGACTAGCAGAGATATGTCTAGAGATGCCCTGGACAATGCTGGGATACCAGTTTGACTTTTGCCTGCCATATGGCCTGACAACCAGGAGTGATCGTCTGGGGTGCCTTTTCATTCCATCTGACTATTACTTGTGACAAAGCTGATCATCAGCCCATGAGCATTGGTTATAAACAAACTTGAAGAAATAAAAAATTAAATACAGCAATGTGGTATACATTGTTTGATACATGTCTGTAAGGTACTTTCACAACAGGAAGATCTTCCACACTGCAGTGGCAGTGCAGACAGTTAGTTAGTTAGTTACACGTACCACGGATCATATTGCATAATAGATCACAGTGATGTGGAATGAATCGTTTTACATTCACATCATAAATTAATTTGTGCATATTTGAACATTTTTAAGATTTTTTTGTCAACAGGAGAAAAGAGACACAGATTTACAACTGGTAACAATTTTATTTATTTATTTACTGTTCCAGTCTTCTGGATACATCAGAGCCGTACTTACTACAGTTAGGTATTATTGTCTGGTATTATTATCTACACAATTTTTTTCTAAATTTAGTTACATACATGGGCTATACATAAAAACAGTTTGCCACTGCAATACATAGATTAAGAAGTTTACAGTGTGTGACACAGTCTTTAGATCTGATGTTCATATATTTACTATTTGTGACACTGTCCAGGACCTGAGAGTCATATATTTGTAGAACAAGGGTCTCCCATCATATGAGTGTACTAAATCTAGAAACTCATCTATTGAATACAGATGACTGTTTAGGAGATATAATTTTAATTTCTTTTTTGGCTCTGTAATGGACAATTTAGAGATATTTGTGCGAAAGCAATTCTGTGATTTGATAGTGAGGGCTTTTCTCACAATGCGTGGTTCTATGAGAGATATTGTGGGGCCTCTCTGTGCCTCTAGTGTTGTGGTCATATATTTATTTATTAGGTCTTTTGTTACTGTTTACTGCCATAATCATTATCTTAAGCCCATAAGAGTAATGAAAATTTAGTATTTTTAATTCTTTAAACAAATTTCAGCAGGATTCCCTGGCACATTTCTTTTCCATAATTATAAGTGCCTTCTTCTGTAGTATAAGTACTCTTTTCATATTATGTTTACTGCTGGATTCCCATAGCTTAGATAGGATTAAAACAGTGCAGAATATTTTTGCCTCAGAGTAGTAATGTTACAAAAAGGTGTCAGTTTTCTTAGCTTTTTGCAAATATCA
Organism: Schistocerca serialis cubense; assembly: GCF_023864345.2. NCBI lineage: Eukaryota > Metazoa > Arthropoda > Insecta > Orthoptera > Acrididae > Schistocerca > Schistocerca serialis. The sequence continues at coordinate 720,651,568 of NC_064640.1, forward strand.
TTTACGTGATCAGACCAATTTCACTCCACATCAAGTTCAGACAACCAAACTTGGTTAAGTATTCTTTTTTAATGTAATCATTGAACATTAAAATTTAGTTTTCAGGAGTTTTTGTGCCTTCCAAGATCATATTCAAATGGACTGATTTATCTGTATTTAATTTTAGTTTGGTTTCATTAAAATACTGCAGAACTATACTTGCTGCAATATTGCATTCCACTTCAAGTTTTGAATAGCAAGGATTATCGCATATTAATGTGGTATCATCCACATATAAGATAATTGTAGTCGGGTTTGTTATAGACTGAATATCATTAACATAAATTGTAAAAAGAAGTGGTCCTAATTTTGACCTCTGTGAGGTACCAAAATTAATGTCCTTGGTGTTTGACTTGTATGCTCCCTTGGTAGTGCTAATAGACACAAATGGCTTCCTATTTGTCAAAAAGGATCTAATCAGATTATGTGCTGTGCTTCAAATGCCATAGATCCACTGTTTTTCTAGCAATATGGTCATATCAGCAAAATTAAATGCATTTTATAAGTTTAGATAGATGCTACATACATGTTCTTAATTGCCTGTTGTTTGAGTGACATCTTCAATTAAGTTGGATGCTGCTGTAATGGTGGATGACCTCTTGACATACCCATACTGCCCCTTAGAAATAACTTTTTTGCTTATAAGGAAATTCCATATTCTTATGTATATTACTTTTGCAAAGATTTTGGCTATTATTGGCAGAACAGATATGGATCAATAGTTTCCAACTAGATCTACGTTTCCTTTTTAAAAAGAGGCACAACTTGAGCAATTTTTAACTCATCTGGATATAGACCATCTTCCATATAAGAGTTGATAACTGCTGATAAAGGTGATGCAGTTGTATGAATACATTTCTTATGAGTGGCCAGATTAAGACCATCATATCTACATCTACATCTACATTGATACTCCGCAAGCCACCCAATGGTGTGTGGCGGAGGGCACTTTACGTGCCACTGTCATTACCTCCCTTTCCTGTTCCAATCGCGTATGGTTCGCGGGAAGAACGCCTGTCTGAAAGCCTCCGTGCACGCTCTAATCTCTCTAATTTTACATTCGTGATCTCCTCGGGAGGTATAAGTAGGGGGAAGCAATATATTCGATACCTCATCCAGAAACGCACCCTCTCGAAACCTGATGAGCAAGCTACCCCTCGATGCAGAGCGCCTCTCTTGCAGAGTCTGCCACTTGAGTTTATTAAACATTTCCGTAACGCTATCACGGTTACCAAATAACCCTGTGACGAAACGTGCCGCTCTTCTTTGGATCTTCTCTATCTCCTCCGTCAGACCAATCTGGTACGGATCCCAAACTGATGAGCAATACTCAAGTATAGGTCGAACGAGTGTTTTGTAAGCCACCTCTTTTGTTGATGGACTACATTTTCTAAGCACTCTCCCAATGAATCTGAACCATAATTTTATATGATCATTCCACTTCAAATCGTTCCGCATGCATACTCCCAGATATTTTACAGAAGTAACTGCTACCAGTGTTTGTTCCGCTATCATATAATCATACAATAAAGGATCCTTCTTTCTATGTATTGGCAATACATTACATTTGTCTATGTTAAGGGTCAGTTGCCACTCCCTGCACCAAGTGCCTATCCGCTGCAGATCTTCCTGCATTTCGCTACAATTTTCTAATGCTGCAACTTCTCTGTATACTACAGCATCATCCGCGAAAAGCCGCATGAAACTTCCGACACTATCTACTAGGTCATTTATATATATTGTGAAAAGCAATGGTCCCATAACACTCCCCTGTGGCACGCCAGAGGTTACTTTAACGTCTGTAGACGTCTCTCCATTGATAACAACATGCTGTGTTCTGTTTGCTAAAAACTCTTCAATCCAGCCACACAGCTGGTCTGATATTCCGTAGGCTCTTACTTTGTTTATCAGGCGACAGTGCGGAACTGTATCAAACGCCTTCCGGAAGTCAAGAAAAATAGCATCTACCTGGGAGCCTGTATCTAATATTTTCTGGGTCTCATGAACAAATAAAGCGAGTTGGGTCTCACACGATCGCTGTTTCCGGAATCCATGTTGATTCCTACTCAGTAGATTCTGGGTTTCCAGAAATGACATGATACGCCAGCAAAAAACATGTTCTAAAATTCTACAACAGATCGACGTCAGAGATATAGGTCTATAGTTTTGCGCATCTGCTCGACGACCCTTCTTGAAGACTGGGACTATCTGTGCTCTTTTCCAATCATTTGGAACCCTCCATTCCTCTAGAGACTTGCGGTACACGACTGTTAGACGGGGGGCAAGTTCTTTCGCGTACTCTGTGTAGAATCGAATTGGTATCCCGTCCGGTCGAGTGGACTTTCCTCTATTGAGTGATTACAGTTGCTTTTCTATTCATTGGACACTTATTTCGATGTCAGCCATTTTTTCGTTTGTGCGAGGATTTAGAGAAGGAACTGCATTGCGGTCTTCCTCTGTGAAACAGCTTTGGAAAAAGGTGTTTAGTATTTCAGCTTTACACGTGTCATCCTCTGTTTCAATGCCATCATCATCCCGTAGTGTCTGGATATGCTGTTTCGAGCCACTTACTGATTTAACGTAAGACCAGAACTTCCCATGATTTTCTGTCAAGTCGGTACATAGAATTTTACTTTCGAATTCAATGAACGCTTCGCGCATAGCCCTCCTTACGCTAACTTTGACATCGTTTAGCTTCTGTTTGTCTGAGAGGTTTTGGCTGCGTTTAAACTTGGAGTGGAGCTCTCTTTGTTTCCTAACTTTGTTGTTGTACCACGGTGGGTTTTTCCCGTCCCTCACAGTTTTACTCGGCACGTACCTGTCTAAAACGCATTTTACGATTGCCTTGAACTTTTTCCATGAACACTCAACATTATCAGTGTCGGAACAGAAATTTTCGTTTTTATCTGTTAGGTAGTCTGAAAACTGCCTTCTATTACTCTTGCTAAACAGATAAACCTTCCTCCCTTTTTTTATATTCCTATTAACTTCCATATTCAGGGATGCTGCAACGGCCTTATGATCACTGATTCCCTGTTCTGTACATACAGAGTCGAAAAGTTCGGGTCTGTTTGTTATCAGTAGGTCCAAGATGTTATCTCCACGAGTCGGTTCTCTGTTTAATTGCTCGAGGTAATTTTCGGATAGTGCACTCAGTATAATGTCACTCGATGCTCTGTCCCTACCACCCGTCCTAAACATCTGAGTGTCCCAGTCTATATCTGGTAAATTGAAATCTCCACCTAAGACTATAACATGCTGAGAAAATTTATGTGAAATGTATTCCAAATTTTCTCTCAGTTGTTCTGCCACTAATGCTGCTGAGTCGGGAGGTCGGTAAAAGGAGCCAATTATTAACCTAGCTCGGTTGTTGAGTGTAGCCTCCACCCATAATAATTCACAGGAACTATCCACTTCTACTTCACTACAGGATAAACTACTACTAACAGCGACGAACACTCCACCACCGGTTGCATGCTATCTATCCTTTCTAAACACCGTCTGTACCTTTGTAAAAATTTCGGCAGAATTTATCTTTGGCTTAAGCCAGCTTTCTGTACCTATAACGATTTCAGCTTCGGTGTTTTCTATCAGCGCTTGAAGTTCCGGTACTTTACCAACGCAGCTTCAACAGTTGACAATTACAATACCGATTGCTGCTTGGTCCCCGCACGTCCTGACTTTGCCCCGCACCCGTTGAGGCTGTTGCCCTTTCTGTACTTGCCCAAGGCCATCTAACCTACAAGAGAATTCTTCAAGCTACTTACTATTTTAATTATTTGATCTTCACTTGTTGGTGTCAAAAATATACTTCCAGACACTGGTGTATATCTGAATTTGTGTTTGTGATTTTTAAGCTGGTTGTTTCTGCTGGAGCCAACAGAGGCAAAATAATTGTTAAATAGATCTGCTACTTTATTCTGATAAGTTTCTGTTGTACCATTTATCAGCAAGTGATTTTCCATTGTATGTTTCCAGATTTACCTATTTCTCTATTTACTAATGACCATGATGTTTTGGATATATTAATTGAGTTATGAATGACGGTTCCAAAATATTTCTGTTTTTTTTTTTATAAATTTAGGAGGTCTACATAGTATTTCTGATACTTTTTGAACTCTTCTTTTAATTTTTTATTACTCAAGTCATTTAATGTAGCATATTGATACCATCGTAGTTTCTCTCTAGCTTCAGGGACTGAACTTGGTAATAAGTTTCAGTTTACAGCATGTGACTGAATTCTCTTTTTAATTAATGGACAGGCTTATGTGAGACTAGTATAATTCACTTGAGAATTTGCCACAACTGTAATGTGTTATCAGAATATTGTTCCAATCTACATTACTCAGCTTGTTATTCAAATTAGTTATATTTTGATCTGTATTCATCCTAACATATCTATGGAGTCAGCAATTCCTATCCACCACATTTTACCCATTACAGTAATAGAAATTCTTCTACAGAATAGAAGGTGTTGTCAAGGAGAAACTTTCTCAGTTTGTTTTCAAATTTTACTTTGCTATCTGTACAACAGTTATATCATGGGTAAGTGATTAGAAATCTTATTTGCAGCATTGCACACCCCTTTTTGTTCTAAAGGCAACCTTGATGTCGAGTAATGAATGTCATTTTTCGTTCTAGTATTGTAATTATGTACCTCATTGTTCCTTTTGAAATGCAGTGTATTATTGACATCAAACTTAATAAGGGAATAAATATACTGAAAAAATTAGTCATAATGCCCAGCTTCTTAAGCAGATGACTAGAAAATTAGAATGAGTGAGTACCACATATTATTCTTACAGCACATGTTTGCACGGTGATGACTTTCTCTCGCAAAGATGAGTTAACCCAGAACATTTTCCCATATGGCATTATTGAATGAAAATACACAAAATATGTTGACTTTCTGATTTGGATCTCTCCAAGATTTGCGATCTAACTCCAAATGTGGCTGAAGTAAGTTGTCTTAGGGGTTCCAGACTGTGGTTTTTCCAATTTAAATTCTCATCAACATGGGTACCTTATAATTTTGAACTTTCCACCCTATTTATTATTTCCTCTCTACATGTTACATTTATCATTGGTGTAGTACCTCTAGAAGCAAAGAACTGTTTTTTTAATTGAGCATGAGACCATTTGCAGAAAACCAGTAATACCTTGTTTACCATTTTTTTCTTCAAGAGTAATAGCAGTGTACTTGGCTACAACACTAGGAGAAAGGATGATCTTCACTACTCAAGGTTAAATCTAACTTTGGCTCAGAAGGGGGTAAATTATGCTGCTACAAAAGTCTTTGGTCACTTACCTAATAGCATCAAAAATCTGACAGATAGCCATTAGCATTTAAAAGGAAATTAAAATAATTTCCTAATGGCAACTCCTCCTACTCATTAGATGAATTTCTGGATATAGTAGGTGAGTAATTTCCCCAACACACCCCCCCCCCCCCCCAAAAAAAAAAAAACAAGTGTCATGTAATATTTTTTGTAATGTAATATCTTGTATAGACACCTTTTATTAACCTGACATGTTCCACATCATTGCGGAGTGTGGTATTTATGATCTTTGGAACAAGTACTAATCTAATCTGCTTCTGTAGGTCTGCTTGGATTGATAACAATACTAGTGTCACCTGCAAAAAGAATTAACTCTGCTTATTGTATATTAGAAGCAAGATTGTTTACATGTGCGAGGAACAATAGTGGGCCTAAGATTGTGCCTTGGGAACTCCATATGTGATTTCTCTCCAGTAAGAATTATCTCCCCAAACTATATTGGTTGAACTACTAAGTACAATTTCCTGCATTCTTTTGGTTGGATGTGACTTCCATTGGTTGTCTATACCATCAATCCCATAAAACTTCTATCTATCTGGGAAAAATACTATGATGCACACTGACAAATGTCATAGGTATGTCACAGAAAATACCAACTTGTGCTATTTTGTTATTTAATGCATGTAAAATATGGTGTGTGATCATGTAAGTGGCAGTCTCAGTAGATGAAACCTTCTGAAACTCAAATTGTTGTTAAGGTGGGATAGAGTCCTACAGTATATCATCCTCTCAAAAATTTTTCATCACATTTTTTTAAAGATGGGTACAAAAACCATAAATTTCAGTCTGCCTGAAAAAAATACCTTGAGTTAGTGATGCATAAAACTGGGCTTATTATATGGGATCAAATCTTTAGTACTCTATTGGACACAAAAGCAAAACCAAATGACCTTTTATTTTTGAGAGAATGTGTATTTCTCCTATTTTCAGTAGGACAAGTTGATGATACATTCATATAAATGAATTTTATGAAAGTTTTGTTTTTGACATACTGCTATGAATTTTTCAGTATATTTATTGAACTGTTTGTCCCCTATGCTTCCTGCTATACTTAAGGAATTACTATTAAATGCATTTGTTACCAGTGACCGATCATTTATAGCCCTTCCATTGAGCTGACTGGTCATGCTGTCTTCTTCTGTGGCTGGTTGTGTTGGCTCTTGTTTCACTACTTTACACATAGTCTTAAGTCTGTTCTCAGAATTACTGATTTCAGACATTATGTGCATAGTTCTTGATTTTTTAAACAATATTTATTAGTAATTTTTAATACCAAATGCTTAATACCATTTGAGAAAACTTAAATGCTGGGCTTATGTTAATTAAATATGGAGTGGGGAGCACTGTTTCTCCATACAAATCTTCCTTCAGTGTGCTAGCAAAGATTGCAGCTCTTGCCTTATTCATTATTGTCAGATTGAATCTCCCTCCTTTCCCATTGAGGTGAGGATTGTAAGGAATGCTATAGTCTAGCACAATTTCTCTTTCTTGACACCAATTGTTAAATTCACAACTGGTGTAATCCACATGTTAATCATACCTTATCTTTGATACATTCACATTGAACTGATTTTCTAGTTCCAACACATATTTTCTTATGAATACTGTAGCCTCTGACTTATATCTTAACAACTCCATCACACAAAAAAAGAGTGAAATCATGTAATACATTCATGTGATATCTGTATCCACCAATTTTGGGGATCTGTCTCTTCACACACGCCAGCTTGAGTTGTTTCATGTCAGTCTGTTTCTGTTTCTCTCACAAAAGAATATTGCTTTCTTGTTAGCTTAGCTCTCATAAGCTGCACGTGATTTTTCTGCTGAGCATACGTTATTAGGGAATCTATCTCATATTTTCTAGAACTTTGAAATATACTTATGTCTGGATGACCTAGCTTATTGTGCCGTTCTTGTCTTTCTTCTCCTGTCAGCAGTGATGGCATGCCTGGTTTGATTGGCACTTGGTACGAACCATTTCTTGTTTTTTTGTCGTTTTAAAATAAGTGGCATGCACTTATAAATTTGAACAGAATGTTTAGTAAACCTGTCTGTGCAATCTTCTTCAGTGATAGAATACATAACACCAGATTTCTACACAGTTCAGGAACATATACAAGATTTTTGAAAATAAAGCTTTCACCCACAAAGTTTCATGTTGATGCTGTCTCCTCTGATTCATCTCATTTGGAAACTTTCACAAAACTGTCATAGTTTTTCACATTGGTTAAACAGTACACTTCATTACAAATTTGTCCTGCACGTGCAGAAGCAATTTCCATGACCATTTCTTCTTTCTCATTGACTCTTTCTGAAATATTTTTTTGTTGCTTTCATATACAGTAAGTGCTGTGTCTTCTTTCTTTTTCCTTTATTGATATCTACTTTCCTGTTGTCTTCAGTGTTGCCTTCTCACTTCTTGTTATCATTGATGTCTTCTTTCTTGCTTTCTTGAGTGATTCATTTCTTCTTGTTTCCTTGAATTAATGGATTGCCTTTGATGTCTTTTAGGCAAAATGCTGTTTCTATGTTTGTTCATGAAAAACTTCTTTTTCTTCATGCTTTGACCTTTTTCAGTGAAGAAAAAGCTTGGAAGGTCTAATTTTTTGTTCCCAAACTCCATTTTTGTTTTTGAAGTGCCACTTATCTTCTTTGTGAATATTTTTCTTGCATAGAAAAGTGTTCTTTCTTCTTAAACTTCTCGAATTCTCTTGCAAATTGTGTACATCCACCACAATTGTTACAAATTAGATAATTTCTTTTATTTTTGTTAAAATGAACACCAAAGGATTGTTATCTTCTTGATTATTACTATTCAGTTGTTTCTCTTCTCTTATGAGCCATCCAGTTACATTTTCTCTGGTCTACTCACTCACCAGTGATTGATGACGGTCATGTTAAAGAAGACAATATATGAATTTGTCTGGCAAACTAGACAGCTTCTTGGATATGGCCATGTCTCTAATTTTATTATGTTAGAAATCATAAAATTCTTATGTGAGAGCAGGCTTTCTTTGCGAATTTCATATATAAAGTCTTCACGGGTTGTCAGCTGAGTAGCGTTGTAATCTCGTAGCAGCGTTTTGATTGAATGCATCTCTGTCATCTTCAGGCAAAGTCACTTCACCTGAAGATAATGGAGATGCATTCCATCAAAATGTTGCTACAAGATAACAATGCTACTCAGCTGACAACTCGTGAAGACTTCGCACATAAAATTCTTGACACAGCTGCTACATTCTTGGGAGAAGTGTGTCTATTTCATATTGCTTTAACTTTATTGTACGTAGCCTTGTAACCTTCACAACATGACATGTTTGAAATTACCATTTTGTCAATTGTACTCATTAGACAATGTTTCACCTTGTGGTCCCCATCTTTTTTCTCTTTTATTTGAATGATAGATTTATTATTAAAAGCAAATATCCATTATTGAACACTGAATCATAATTTTGTCTTAAAATAACTTTTTTTCTGTTTTTAATTACTAATAACCTGAAACTTTTAAAATGTGTGTGTGTGTGTGTGTGTGTGTGTGTGTGTGTGTGTGTGTGTGTGTGTGTGTGTGTGTGTATTATAATTTCTTTGTGAATACTGGAGTATACATGCAATTCAGTTAGTAATTCAAAAGAAAAGGATGTGTTTTTATTTACAAAATATGAAATGATGCTGGTTAATAAACATTTTGACTGGATGATAAGTAAATAAATTAAATGAAAATAAGGAAAAGATACTAACTAGGAGAATTGAACTTATATCACTGAAGTTATGAGGCTTACATGCTTTGCACTCAGCTACTGGTGATGGATTTAATACAGTTCAATTTTTTAACCGTCCTGGAAATTTTATAATATTCAAAAAGATTTTCTTGAGGTTTTGAGAATTTCTTTATGAAACTTATGACTGGGTACTGATCTTCAAATCCTAAAAGTGAGAAGCCAATTGAAGAGAACCAGTCCATAAAGTCACATCATAATTTTTATACTGAGAACTTGTATACAGAGCATAGTGTCTCTCTGTATGGCACATGTGCTATTACAGCAACAAGTTAGTGTTGATGAGGAGAAGCAAGTAATGCATTTCCTCATTGTTAAATATGCTCACACCACTTTAGTCTTGTCGCCAGTGATGTTTTACTTTTGAAAGAGGCTTTATCTTCCTAGCATAGCGGTATCATTCATTTTAAATTGCATCTCTTGTAGCCATAACCACAAAGGCCTTCCCTGTACTAACAATTTCAGCTCATCCACTTGTGTTCTGACCCAATTCATATTACATCGCAGTATGGGAGCCACTTAGTTAATAACTTTTGTATGTTCCTTTTTCATCTTGCTGCTGGTATTTCAGACATATGGCAATTGATGTTCCCAGGGAGGTATAGGTTGTTTCTGTCCAACAGACTACACATTCTGTTACTTCTCTGGGTGGGACAACGTCAGACTCATTACAAAAAACAATTATGTAAATGTGATGATTTCTTCTTTTTCTTTTTTGTGTCTCTATTTATGAATATAGCATTTATCATTTAGTGGTCACAATAGAGGTGATTAGCAATTTGACATTCTGCTTTCTGTAATATGTGCCATTCTTTGTTGTGGTGTAACCTGCTTTCTGTACCATCAGTACTCTGTGTGGCTGACCTACTTGTTACTAGAGTGGAAGCTAATAATAATAATAATAATAATAAAATAATACTGCTTTCTGTAATATGTGCCATTCTTTGTTGTGGTGTAGCCTGCTTTTTGTACCATCAGTACTCTGTGTGGCTGACCTGCTTGTTACTAGAGCGGAAGCTGATAATAATAATAATAATTCCCGTGGAGGCCCGGGAAAAGAACAGGCCTCCGGTATGTTCTGCCAGTCGTAAAAGGCGATGAAAAGAACAAACCACTAATAGGGCTAACCCCCCTTTTAGTGTGATTAGTTGGTTCAGGACAGAACTAAAGAAGTCTCGGACAAGCGCCTTCATGGTAGGGGACAACGCTTGAACCCTATGTCCGCCACAATGGTAACGACACTGCTAGCCAACTGGAAAATGATTCAAATCCAAATAGAGGTGTTTTGCAGGATATGCTTCCTGCAACCACCCTAGAAGGAAAACAAGGACGGAGGATGAGATGGTCAGATGAAGTTAATCGACACCTCATATTCTGTTATTACCAAGCAACAAACCTAGGAACCAACACAACTGGATACAGATCACAAGTATTCACAACATTTATTAACAGATACCCAGAATTAAATTTTTTAACAGAACAACGACTAGCTGATCAAATCCATGTAATAATCAAAAATTACAGGATACCCCAGTCAGAATTAGAAAACATCAAACAACAAGTACAACAAATACTGGAACAAAATAATGTGCAAACAGAAGAAGAAGAAAATACAGTAATGGACTCAAACATCCAGGAGCAAACAAACAAAGAACAACACACATCAATTAAACAATCAGAGGAAAACGAAATCTTAAAACAGCCACCAGAACAAGCGCAAATAGAACACGAAGTGACAGACATGTTAGATATAGAACAAAAATTTCAGCTGACATATATAGAATACAAAGACACAAATACAAAAATTAGACCATTCTTGCATAGACCACCAAATAACCCACAAGTCGAAACAATAATAAAAACTATTAACACAATCATACGCAACAAAATAAATGAAAACACATCTATGGAAGAGTTACAACTACTGGTTTATATAGGAGCACTCACTACACTAAATATACACACTAGGCAGAGATCAGAACCAACCAACACACAGAAGAAACCCACAAAACCAGCATGGCAACACAGGCTACAGATCAGAATAGAAAAACTGAGAAAAGACATTGGACAGCTAACACAATTTATAAGAAATGAAATGTCAGAAAAAAAACGAAAAACGTTAGGTAAAATCTCACAACAAGAAGTGATAGAGCAATTAGATGAAAAGAAGCAGAAATTACAAGCATTGGCCAAATGACTTAGAAGATACAAAAAAAGTGAAAATAGAAGGAAACAAAACCAAACATTCAACACAAACCAAAAGAAATTTTACCAGACAATAGATAACACACACATTAAAACAGACAATCCACCAAACATAACAGACATGGAACACTTCTGGAGCAACATATGGTCAAACCCGGTACAACATGACAGTCATGCACGGTGGATACAAGCAGAAACAGATACATACAAGATGATACCACAAATGCCTGAAGTGATAATTTTGCAACATGAAGTCACCCAAGCAATTAATTCTACTCATAATCGGAAAGCCCCTGGAAAAGACAAAATAGCAAATTTCTGGCTAAAGAAATTCACCCCAACACATTCATATGTAACTAAATTATTTAACATATATCTAAAAACAAAGATGATGTGACTTACCAAACGAAAGTGCTGGCACGATGATAGACACACAAACAAACACGAACATACAGACAAAATTCAACCTTTCGCAACAAACTGTTGCCTCATCAGGAAAGAGGGAAGGAGAGGGAAAGACGAAAGGAAGTGGGTTTTAAGGGAGAGGGTAAGGAGACATTCCAATCCCGGGAGCGGAAAGACTTACCTTAGGGGGAAAAAAGGACGTGTATACACTCGCACATACACACATATCCATCCACACATATATATGTCGATAGACACACAAACAAACACAAACATACACACAAAATCCAACCTTTTGCAACAAACTGTTGCGTCATCAGGAAAGAGGGAAGGAGAGGGAAAGACGAAAGGAAGTGGGTTTTAAGGGAGAGGGTAAGGAGTCGTTCCAATCCCGGGAGCGGAAAGACTTACCTTAGGGGGAAAAAAGGATGGGTATACACTCGCACATACACACATATCCATCCACACTTTATTAGGTCATAAGCACCGCCTCTAATGCCCATGTTCCATAGCTTGTCTAATAGGATGTCAACGTTCACACAATCAAAGGCTTTTTCCAGGTCTAGGTATACACCTGCCACATGTTCCTTGCTTTCGATACCCCCTAACACCTCTTCCAATAAGTTGAGCAGCTGCAGTGCTAGTTGATTTACCTTTTACAAATCCATTTTGATTTTCGAACATCAGGTTGTGTTTGTTAAGAAAGTTTATAATCCTGTTGTATATAACTTTCTCAACTATTGTGGAAAAGACAGGAAGGATTGAGACTGGTCTGTAGTTTTCTATTTTGTTGTCACCTTTCTTAAAAATGGGTGTTACCTGTGCTATTTTTAGTCTGTCTGGAAAGGTGCCTGATTCTATTATATAGTTGACTGCTGCAGACAGAGGTACAGAGACATTTTGGCTACAGGCTTTTAAAAAATTAGTATTTAGGCCATCATGCCCAACTGAATTAGAGGGTTTTAGAGAGCTAATGATGCCCATTATTTCTGCACAGTTTGTGGGGGCTAGATATATATTATGGTCACATGTATTACCTTTAAAACTGTAGTGCATGTTTTTATGTTTGTCATTTATGGCTTCCCCTACGGAAGAAAAATATTCATTAAAATATTTGCAATTTCCAGTTGGTCTTTTATGAGCATGCCATTGTGGTTAATAGTAAAGTCCATACAGGATTTGTCATTGCCGGTTGTAAAACTGTTTATGACTGCCCAGATGCCAGTAGTTATGTTGTGAGAGTTTTGAAGCTTATTTGCAACATAGTTGCTCCTGGTCTGTGTAAGTAAGTCCTTATAGTGTGCTTGATATATTTTGAAGGCTTCCTTTAGCTCAGGAATCTCTCTATTATTCAGCATTGCACTGTGGAGTAGTTTTAATTTTTCCCTCACTTCAGTGACATTACTATTTACCCTAATATTTTTGTTTATATTTTTTGTTTGTTTCATTTTTGTGATTACAATTGGGCATGTGGTATCAAAGCAGTAATAGAAGTCAGCAGCAAAGTTATCATATGAAAAGCTATTATTTTCAAACCATTTTATTTGTGTTAGCATCCAGTTTAGTCTATTTATGTTGTCATTATACATTATTCTTTTAGTTACAAACTGTTGCTTTGTGGTGACAGTGGCGGCGTCATGGCATTCCAATTTAAGCTGTACTGCATGGTGATCTGAGATGGCTAGTTTTAAAACTGATGCACTGTGGGATAGGTGGGTCATATTTGTTATTATGTTGTCAAGACATGTTTTACTATTGCCAATTTCTCTAGTGGGTTCCTGAATGAGTGGGGTCAGGTTAAATTCATCACACAGACGATGCAACTTTTTGGTGCTGACATCATTTGTTAATAAATCTATATTTATATCCACAGTAACTATAATATTTACATGACCATTTGGCTCAGAAAATGTTGTGTCTATATATACAAGCAAGTCAGAAAGATTTACAAAAGAGGTATCTGTATTTGCTGCAGGTGGCCTGTAAACACTGAAAACTGTTATGTTATCTCTACCCCATTTCAGGTTTATTGCAGCAAATTCTGAGACTCCTTCCAAGCAGAAGGCACTCACATCAATAACATTAAAATTACTTTCATTTACAGTGAAAATTGCTACACCTCCCCCAGTCTTGTCTTTTCTACTGAAGGCTGTGCAGCATTTCATACACAGTGGTTGACTAATGCTAATCAGAGCTTCATTGTACCAATGTTCAGTTACAACTAATATATCAGGTTTGTCAATCCGTGAAATTACATCTAGATCATTATGCTTATTTCTAAGACTATCAAGATTCTGGTGTATGATTTTAAGGCTGAGTTTTACCTGCTGCACCTTAGAGGATAATTTTGGACTAGCAATGAGGCCAGCAGGCTTCACAAGTTTCCCTGGCTTGCCAGCGGTGGCTGGTGTTGTGGCAGATTTTGTTGAGGTGGGTTGTACCACCCCATGGCAATGGACATCTTTTCATCACTTTGTGAACAATGTCGCCTGACTTCCTCAATAATTTTGCTACTAATGATCTTTTTGCCTCTTTTGTTCATGTGCAGACCATGAGATGTGTGCAGCTCTCTTTCTAGATAGGTGACATCTACTAGAGACACATTCTGAAATTTACTACATAGATCTTTAATCCTGTCATTTGTTTTATGAACTTCCCGGTTCACAATAGTTTGTTTCATAAGATCATGCCTCTGTGGAATGTTGACAACAACTGTTTTAGTGTCATTTAACTTACCCAGTACCATTTTCATATGTCTAATTGCATCATTTGTTTGATTTCTTGCTACATCAAATGAACCTTCCATAATAACGACACAGTCACTGGATGAGAAGGAGTCACACTCCTGCATGCACGGCTTCACCACAGCAGAAAGAGGGGCTCCAGGCTGGATGTGGCCTACAGCTGCAAAGTTGTCTTGCATGTTTGCGATGTTTTGCGCAATTTCACGTCCATGGCTGTCTCCATATAATAGAATCCGGCCCTGCTTGTGTTTCTGATTGTCGTCGTTTCTTCTGTTTTTCTCTAGGGACGATTTCTTGCATGTAATTTCACAGATTCCACTTCCTTGGACGGTTTGTTTACGTTCAGTTTCACGTTTTGCACACGAGTTTGGGACTTCGTGTTTCCTGAACTTATCACTGACAGTTTTTTTGCTGCCTGAAGGATTACTTCTAGTTTGCACGGACTGAACTTGCTCTTGTTCCACTATTTCTTCGAGAATTTGAAACCTGTTTTGAGTATTGACGGCATGAAAGCTTTCCTTGGTTTTTAGTTTAGGCCTGCAGTCGTTCATCAGGCGCTGTTCAAATTCACTCACCTTCTTATTTAAGAGAGTAACTTCAGCCTATAGGCTCTGGACTTCACTTACCATATCGCCAACTAGAACTGATAATTAACACGTACAGTCACAAATTTTTGCTTTATGATAATTATCTGAGTTCTGAACGCAGCACTGACTACAGTTCCAGCATGTTATAAATTCATTATTTTCTTCCACAGATGAGTCCACTTTTGCACATCGAAAATGATACGAGTTATTACATTCCTTGCACGTGATTCCGGTTTTCAGTACTTTTCCGCATTTTTTACACTTTTCCGCGTCAAAACACGAGTTTTTACGTAAGCTAATAACTTTACCATTACTATTTGCCGCCATCTTGGATATTTATCCAAGCTATAATTGATCTGGAGCTATGAGGGGCTTAAGAATCTGAATTGCTTAAGATCACAAAGTTGTGGTGACATTTGTTCTGGAGCTTGTACACTGGAAGAGTTGATATGGTTGTCTTTATTTATCTAAGTCTCACAACTTGTCAAATCCTTCTTCTTTTCTGTTAAAGTTGTTTTTGTGTATTTTTAATTTCTGTTGTCTCTCTGTCTACATTGCAGCATAGCTATGTGTGTGCTTTGAAAAACCTATTGTATTAGAGAAAGTAGTTTAAACACATTCTACATATAAATCTACACCTACATACGTACTCCACAAGCCACAGTATGTTGGAGGATACTATGTACCACTACTAGTCATTTCCTTTCCTGTTCCCCTCTACTCTCATCTCCATTGTTCTTACACAATATGTACATTAGTATCAGCAGAATCATCCTGCATTCAACCTCCAGTGATGGTTCTCTAAATTTTCTCAATAGTGTTCCTAGAAAAGAATGTGAAATTCCCTTCAGTGATTTCAGTTTGAGTTCCCAAAGCATCTCCTTAACATTTGTGTGTTGTTCAGACCTAATGGTAACAAGCCTAGTAGCCTGCCTCTGAACTGCTTTGATGTCTTCCTTTATTATGACCCGGTGCAGACCCCAAACACTCAAACAGTACCCACCAATTGGTTGCACTACTGCCCTGTATGCAGTCGCCTTTACAGAAGAACCACACTTTTCTGAAATTCTCCCAATAAACTGAAGTCAACCATTTGCCTTTCCTACTACAATGCTTACATACTCATTCCCTTTCATATTGGTTTGCAGTGTTATGCCTAGATGTTTAATCAATGTGACAGTGTCAAGATGCACACTATGAATACTGTACTCTAAAACTATGGGTTTGTTTTTCCTACTCATCTGCATTAATTTACATTCTTCTGCATTTAATGCTAGGTGCCATTCATATCATCAACTAGAAATTTAGTCTAAGTCATCTTGTATCCTCCTACAGTCACTCAAAGATGACACCTTCCCATACACCACAGCATCATTAGCAAACAGCCACAGACTGCTGCTTACCTTGTCCAACAGATCTTTTATGTGTATAGAATATAACAGCAGTCCCATGACACTTCCTTGGGGGCGCATCTGACAATACCCTTGGCTTGAACAATTGCTGTTGATGGCAAAGTACTTAGTTCTGTTACTTAAGGAGTCAATCAGGCCACTCACATACCTGGCAACCTAGTCCATATGCTTGTACCTTCATGAACAGTTGGCAGAGTGGCACTGTGTCAGATGCTTTATGGAAATCTAGGAGTGTGAAATCCACCTCTTGCCCTTCCTCCATAGGTGACAGGATTCCATATGAGAAAAGAGAAAGCTGAGTTTCACATGAGTGACGCTTTCTAAAACTATATTGATTTTTTGACAGAAGCATTCCTCTCCCAGGGTAATTAATTATATTCAAACTGAGAATATGTTAAGGATTCTGCAGCAGACATATTAAGGATATTTGTCTGTAATTTTGCTGGTCTGGTCTGTTCTATTAACCACCTGCAATTTTTTCCAGTCATTTGGGACTTTGTGCTGGATGAGAGAGTCACAAAAAATGCAAGCTAACTAAGGAGCCAGTGCTGTAGAGTACACTTTGTTGAAGCAAATTGTAATTCCATCAGCACCTGCAACATATTTGCTTTCAACTCTTTCAGTTATTTCCCTAGACCAGGGATGCTTATTAGTATATCATTTGTATATCAAAGGACTGATGACCTCACTGTTTGGTCCCCTTCCCTGAATCAGCCCTCACTACCATATGTCATGTGATGATCAAATGACAGTATGTTTGTTTGAATGAGTTCTTAACTATGCAATGTAAGACTTCACCTTTACTTCTGCTATCTTTCACTGCCACACCTGTGAGGTCACTGAATGACTGGATTGAAGCCTTATGCCTCTACGTTGTGATCATTGCACCATTTGAGGCGGTGTCTCAAGTCTCACATCTGTTGCATCCTTGGAGCATATGAATAGCTATGAGTTTCATATTGATGTCAGATGGACATTAGGCCTTATTTCACAGAATATACCTTTTGAAACCTCAGATGGCTCATGCAGTGAATTCCCCACACCTTTCGTACCAGGCATTGTATGTGCTGCCAGTTTTGAATACTATATTAAGTGAAACCAAAAATCAGTATTTGTAGATGGGCATCTGCATAAAGTTATCCATAGAGGAATGGGGACAAGACTCTAAAATTTCCTTTTTGATATAAACTAGTTGTCAAGACATGATGTACTAAAAAAACTAAATTTATGGGTGACACACACACACACACACACACACACACACACACACACACACACACACACACACACACACGCACACAAATCTTATTACTTGCTCAATATTTATTCCTGGTAGATTACTTTTATGCTTAAAAGATAGGCATGATTTCACAACTATCTTCAAAGTAAATCTCTCTGTATTATTATAATTAGTATGGAAGGGGTATACTTTTTAAGCTGACAATTTGAAATTGTGACATAGTGACATCCAATAAGTTATTCAGCAATTGCTAAAGCTGTGGTATTGTCCCCCTGTGACCAGCCACACAGTGTTACAATGGGCTAAATGAGAGTTTTAGTGTAATCATGGAATTTCTGAGAATTCAGTAGTGAATTAAAAATCTGTATTCCACATGTGGGGGAGGCGATGAAATAAGTGTCCCTCATTTCTGTCCTTGCCCCCACCTTAGTGGACACATATGACAGTATTGGAATTGTACGGAGAAGACAGATAGCATACTGCTCATGCTCAAGGATGAAATTAAGCAATAATTAGATACTTAAGTAGAACACATAAATGATGACAGTTAAGTCACAGTGATAATAGATAAGACAGTGACCCAAGGGATCTGCAATCATTTGTGGAGATTGTAAGGCAACTATATATTCTTAATCCGTAATATAAACACAGAAGAGTTCAGAAGAGTTTCGGTCAATATTTGCAAGAAGAACATATTTTTAAAACTTGGATCTCATCATTATATATTTACAGTCACCATTAGATAAGGCACCAACACACCCTTCTGGTCATATCATCACAAGTGCATTAGTAATATTTCAAATAGCTGGCAGCATAGTCCTTTCCTGCCTCCAGTATGCATGAATAAAGTGCCGCCCGTAGTAAAATAAATAACATATTTAAGGCACGTGTTTATTGAAATTAGCATTGCAGCATCTAGACAACACTTACCAGCAATTGATGACATTCCTCGCCTCACCAACATTACATTCTTAAGAAATGCAAACTTTATCTCCAGAGCTGTGAACAGATTGAGGCCTCTTAATTTAGCAATTCATAAACCATACAATTTGGAAGGTCATGTTCAAAGAAGCAAGCTTTCCCAACAGTCATGAGCAAGTTCTGCTTGGCTCTCTATTTGGAAAACTACATATGTGGGAAGCTCATGGCAGTATAAGGAGGTGCACATCAATATGGAACATGCCCAGCTGTTTCACACCAGTCCACACAGTTCCATACAATGAATTAAGGCACTCGGGGCAAGATAATGGTAAGCCACATTGAATTAATTTTGCAGGACAGTCATTCAAAAGTTCATAAAATTCATAAATCAGGTAATGGGCGTAACAGGTGTGTTTCTTGTATAATAAGATTCTACATATGTTACAGTGTTATTCTCACATGAAATAAAACATTTTTAACTACTGCATGTAATGAAAAACAATATTAAGTATAAGAAATACAAACAATTCTCTGGCTTGTGATTGTGCCTCACCAAATTTATAGTGCCAACATTTAGCTCCATCGATCAAAATTTAGTGTAATGAGAGATACTGCCATCCGTTAATGTGGATTCATTAACCTGATCCATGGCTTTGTACTGAGTCAGGGATAAATAATATCTATGATGCACTGCTGGTATATAGGGGAGCAGGTCCATGATGTGAGACAATTTCTTATGCTGTATAGTAACAGGCCTACAATAATCTGGTCATAATCTGTGATATCTGTGTTGGACAGCCACACTTCTCAACATTAATGTCATGGAGGCCTAGTTGAACAGTGTGTTTCAGGAAAATTGAATCAGGATTTGGGACCAAAAATATAAATACTGTAACTTCTGATTAGTTACTATAATATGCTGTCTATCCTTTGCTGTATTTCTTTTTGTTATGTGCTGATGAGGCATTTTGCTGAACTCTAGAAAGTCATCATGTTTCATAACTGTCATGGCTAATTTGTTTTCTGCTTTGTTTTTCTTGACAATATCTAACCACTCAGTGGTCATGAAATCCCGGCTCATGTGTTGCCTTCAGTATTTCTTGACTACTATCTGACAGGAGTTGTGTGTGACCAGGAATCACAATCTCTTTTCAGTCTCTTCAACTATGTCTTTGCATACTACTGATGACGACTTGCACATAAGAGTCAAATTCTCGTATTGTCCAGCACAGTTACCTGAATAGGAAGCACTGCTATTTGTCTGTAGAAACATAAATATATGTTTACATATCATTTCACTGCTAGTTTTGCGACATCCTCAGTCCACATGTACATGTGTCCTATGCCTGCTTCACAGTCACATTTACACATGTTGTACATCTGTAGTTTTTGTTTGTAAAAAGCAGTAAGTTTTGGAACAGGGAGGACCTGCTACAAGTCAGTTGAGGTAATCATGATAATGAAATCAGCTTTGACTGTGACGATATCTGCCTGCATTACTTCTGCTTTGCAGTGATGTAGTTCTCATCAGCTTTTTTTGTTTGTCAGGT
Organism: Schistocerca serialis cubense; assembly: GCF_023864345.2. NCBI lineage: Eukaryota > Metazoa > Arthropoda > Insecta > Orthoptera > Acrididae > Schistocerca > Schistocerca serialis. The sequence continues at coordinate 720,671,786 of NC_064640.1, forward strand.
GGGTTATGGGATTTTGTCTCAGTATTGAGCTCCTAGTGTGGTTTACGGGTGAAGGGGCATCTTGAAGCCTGTGTTGTATTCTTTGCAGAAAATCTGTCTGTACTTAACCTCTGTAACACTGGCATTTTTGTCCCTCATAGTAGGGTAGATATTGATCCCAGTATAAAGAACTGATTGTCATCTCCCACTCCAGATAAACCTTTCTGGGATTCGTGTGCCTGCTATAGTGATTTCAGGAGGTCAGAATGCTTTGAATATGCTTGTGAACACCTTCTACCACTTTATATGGACATTTCTGATGATTTTTATGGTGCCACCTCTGATCTGTCTTTACAAACTATTTACCACTATTAACTCATTTTACAATGTTTTCCACTCTTCTTCTCGATTTGTGTAACCTGTGAATGGAGAGAAATGCTTTCTTACAGATTTTGATGACTTCACCTTGCATCTTAACAGAGCAGATAGTTGTGATCTTTTAAGAAGACTGATCCTTTTTCCATTTCTTTCAGGTAGGAGTGGTTTGGAGGTGCCATTTGAGATACACAAAAAGAAGTAGTTGTTTTGTGCATCAACATCCTCTAAGTCCCAAAATCCATGTAATATTGTGGAATCTGCTTCTTTTGTCTTCATCATCCATTTCTGATGGCAGGAACATGGATGTCTAATTTCCTTGGCAGCTAATTTCCATTTTGTTGCATCATCGTGTAAACCTGACTCTTAAAGAGGAAAATAACATTTGTATTACAACATGTTTATGAAAAAAATTGTGTTAAAAATAATAATATTTATACAATATTATTTGTGCTGGCTCTCCTCAATAATAATAATAGTAATAAATAGTGTTAATTAAGTAAATTGATAACATTTGTTAATACTCTTTGATTGTGGTCAGTAGCCCTTCTCTCAATTCAGATGTCCACTGCTGCAATCAACACCTTCCATCCTTAGCAGAGGAGATGGCTACCTCTCTAACAACAAGTGTTGAGTCTGCCTCCTTGTGGAAGGAAAAAATGCAAAAATTATGAAGAGATTGAACCTATGAATTTACAATGAACAATACTGTAATTTAACAGCTACACAGTGGCACTGCTAGAACAATACAATAGTTTAACAGCTAATTAATGGCAAGCCACAATAACCCCTGTACCAGGCACCTACTGATGTTCATCACAAGTATAAAAATTGTTCATAGTTAATAGGCTCCAGATAAATATCTTAGAAATTGTCCCATAGTTCACAATTCCATTAATTTCATAGTATTAAGAGTTTTCTGCACTGTCAGGGTAAGCTACATTGTCACATGCTTCAGTATTGAATGCCACATAATTAAATTTTGTTACTGATTACTTATAATCACATGGACACATGGATTAGGTCTGTAATCTACATCTACAACCTTGTCATTGCAAGAGGATTCACTGTCAAAACAGTCGGCTTCTGTATCGGTCCTCAGTACATTTTTTTATATGGACAGGTCAGACTGTTTCTTTTGTGAGTCATCATCTTGGCTGTGAATTACCATACTAAAGCAAAAAAAAAAAAAAAAAGATGTACTTTGTCTCTTAGTCTTATCAAATCATGCTCTGCCAGTGGCTTTCCATCTTCTAGCAGATATGAAAAACACAGAAATCTTAATCTCACTGAGTGTGTGGCTTACCATTATCTAGCCTTGAGTGCTTCAGTTGTATTTGACTCTAATTCACTCAATGCAGCATAATGTAACTGCATTTAGGTACAGAGCCATTGGAATAGTATATACAAACCTGAAGTTCCATTATTTGATAAAAGGTTTCTCCATGTAATGGACCCCATAATAGAGCATTAATAGCTATATTTGGTGCATGTAATATTATACCAAATCAGACAATATTTGGCCCATGTGATATGATATCAGACACCTGAGCAATGACAAAGTAGGCTGCATTTTTAGAAGCATACAAATGTAAGATTATTTTATAAGCTTGTCATCCATGGTACCACTCCTAATGCTCTATTCAAACCTCCTGTAGGACGCAAAAGTAGCTCTAGTTACTAACAAGGATCCCATCCTAGCGGCAGTGACTCAAAGAGTGTAACACATTTGGCTCAAACATTTACCTGAGGTTGCAGCACAACTTGTGCAGCAACATCAACTATCATTAGCTAATGGAATGTTGATAGTTTCACTAAATCCAGAAGAATATTAGGTAGTTATTCCAAAGCCAATGCAGGAGCACATCTTATCACTGCTGCACAGAGGACATTGGAAGTGGACACAGGAGTAACAGCTGGCTAGGCAATATGCTTAAGTCCCCAAATGTACAAGTACAAGAGCCACAGAAAGTACTGTGTGTACATGCTATAAGTATGCACACTTCCAGCTGGTATCTCTGAGGAAATCTGAATTATTACCAATATCTAGCCATCCTTAGTGGCACACTCATCTGGACCACTTGGAACTGTTTTCAAAATACATGTGGTTGGTGGTGTCACACACAGAGTCTAGTTATCCATACATCATCAACATGCTGTCAGTCACTACAGATCATATAATATGAAGCCTAACTAACATTCTCACACTTGAAGTGAGCCTATTTGCATACCAGACAACACAAATAAACTGAAAAGCCCGGCACAGATATTTTATGGTGGACAACCATAAATGTTACTACACCTCCTCTACATTCAGCTACCTCCATCCTGCACCCAAACACCTTGCTTCTGGCAGTAGTAGAGACCACCCATGGCCAGATGATGTTCACTGCAACCACCAGGGAGAGTTCTCCGTGGCACCACCGAAACTGTCTCTGTCCATGGTGGTCTTACCAACTAACCTCTAACAAATGGAGAACAACAAGACCATCAAATAATATCCCATGAAAAATTTCACCGGACATCACAGATGGTAAGTGATACTGGACCAACTGCTTCACCACAACCAGAGACAGCACCCCATACAGGTGGCACCTTCAACTAAAATAGGATTTTCCATAAAGACTATTTTCGGGAGGCCCTTGGAAGGATGGTCTATTGGCAAATCCTACCAACTATCGGTCTAACTACCCTGATAACTTCATGCCTATAGACAAAGAGAGGCAGAACAATGCCCCAACATTGAACACCCACATACTTTGCACATTATTAATCTGCCAGAGTCACAGTCACTCAAGATACATCTAGGCCTATTTGCTTTCCATTGGGGTGGGTTTTGATGCCAGGAAATATTATTAATAATGATGTTGTATCACAGATGTCACAAAACCTAGAGATAACTAACAACCAGAGGGCACCCTCAGGCCATAACACCACCATGGCTCCATCAGCCTCCTTCACATTACTAGGATATGCATCCACTGGCATCAACATATGACACAAAAATTTAACAAAAACCATAAGTTTTTTGCTATGCTGGTGTGATGTACTCACCAGTCTCCTAATATTAATGTCAACTCATATTCACTATGGACATTAAATGAAATATTCTATAGGTTGTTGCTGTGATTAGTGGTCTCAAACTTTGGCTTTGTTGATGGGTTCTCTTCTGTACCTGTTTAGTTGTGACTGGGAAGTGCTCATGCCTTCAAAACAGGAACTTGTAGATGTGCTCTTGATATTCTTGATATTAACTATACTAATATTTGAGATTTAATAAATGTTAGCATGTCACTGACAGATCAGACTCATCCTGCTCACCATAATTTGGTGATGGCAGCCTATAAGGTGAACACTTACTGTTGTTATCTTGTGTAAACTGCTATTAGTGTTGAAAACAGTGTGCAAACAAATTCATTAGACATCCTTACACATTTTCTTTGGATGCTGGGCTAGGATTTGTCTCTGTAACTGCTAAAGGCTGTTCATTAGTCTTACTTTATATGTGCTGAGGGAACCATTTTTTTTCTGAAACCACTGGCAGTGAGGTTGCCCAGTGGACATAATGATCCAAGACATGTAGAAGATTTTACTTTTTTGCCTAACCATCCCAGAACCTGCATCATGTTCCCAAATTGTGAGAAGGCAATCTATTTTGTACTTTCCCACTGATATTCTCTGTATATAAATGGACCTTAGTCTCCAGAGAGATTGTAAACTACATTGTCTCTTGTAGCCATGTATCTCCTTTAAACATGAAAATCCGAACCATTTCCCTCCCACTGGTATTACAAACTCAGTTTTCTTCCCATATTGTGTTTAGGATGTGAAAGTTTCTCATTCATTTGAAACATGTGTTCAGACTAGAGTCTGTCAAAGTATATGAAACCTAGGAGTTTTAGTGACTGAATTATGAATCTGCCAACTTAGCAGGTGTTAACAAGGTGCTCTTACTAGAGATCTGTAAACTCCCACATAAGATAAGAAGAAGAACAAAATACCACAATGATCACAAGATATACAGGTGACTTCACACAGCTTTATAGATGTTGCAGCACTTCTGTAAAAGAAAGGACAATATCAAAACATTGCAGATAACCTAGGCAATAAATTCCACAAAATAATTCTTTAACCAGGATATATATTATTCTTGATATGGTATCGTGAGATTTATATTCAAAACAATAAATTTGGTGCTATTACGTTTTGTTGTACATTTACATAGGACCAGTTGACTCTACATGACCAGTGGAAGGCTTCAGAGTTTTATTTATCCAGAAAAAAGGTGATATTGGCTGTTATCATTGGTGGCTGGCAAAACAGACATCCTGAGGATGCAAAGTATTTAACCAAAATGTTGAACAAATACGAACATAATGCAAACAAACTTATGTCTTCAGTAGTTCTACAGCATTCCCAGTTTGTAGTGACAAAGTGGCAATATATTGTAAAGCTCACTGTTGACCATTTCATCTTGCTTTCAGGAATTTGGAATGTAGAGCAACAAGTGCAGTGATGTCAACATTCTGTGGCACACCAGTCATTCGCCCATCAACAGAGTATGCTGAGAAACAAATGGGAGGAGGGTAAGTATTTCCTCAGACCTATACAAAACTGAACAGAAAATATCCAATTCTTTATTGAGCTGCATGAACTGTATGCATCAAAATATAATCCACACATCATAACTGAGTTCTCTCTTTATTCTGAAAACAGTACTGGGAACTATCATCAGTAATTTAGTAGTCAATGGATTTCCATAAATGTTGGTTGACTGTAAATAGAGAACTTTGTCAATGATGATGGAAACAGTTTCTTCTTATGAACGTTTTCAGCTGAATTTATCAACAGAAATCACAAACCATTATAAGGGTAGGTTAGATATTTACATACCAACAAAGTTTAGGTCATTACAAATGAAACAAAAGTTTGTGTTCAGTATTTTTTATGCTGTTTTTCTGTATATCAAGTCAGATTGAAGGTAGAGACACAAAATTTTGTAAGAAGAGAATATGGAAACCCATTCAGGATGTTTTGTGTTCACCTCAATTGCTTAAGCAAAATTCTCAACAGACTCCTGTGGTAGACAACAAAGGAAAAATATTGTAATTAGTTGATATCTTAATATTAACTTTCCAAGCCTATGAGTTTGGATACAAGTCATAATAAATATTCCACCCTCACACATATGTATAATGTAGTGATTAAAACAGTAAAATCAGTGAAATGTGTGTTCTTTTAATGTGTTTTAATAGTGGTTCTGCATATTCTGCATCTGAAAATGGGACTGCACATCGGTAAACCAGTACTGAAGTATTATGTAAGACACACTGTAAGCTTTGTGACTGCTTAGAAGGGTACAAATGTAGAGGAATATATGGACTGGTATATAATGAAGGAATTGGACTGAATGGTGAAAGAAAATTAAAGTAGATAACTGTGGAGTTGAAATCCACTTCTCATAGATATTCGTCAATGGAAATTGATGGACAGAAGACAAAATATAATGTCATAATAGAGCACAGTTTGCTACAAAACAAGAAAGGCACAGCTACGGACATCAACAACTCATATTAACTTTTCTGTAGTTTACAAAAAGTTTACCTTTTTAAAACAATATGAGTCTTCAGGTACAATATTTTAACTATAAATAACTTTCAAGTTTGTTTTACTCACACTGCACAAGTGTGCATTGTTTACAAAGTGTATATGGTGTTTGTTTGCACACAAAGCCTATAGACAATTAACAAACAACTAAAACATGTTAGACGAAAACTATTCAGTGTGTACATGACAACAGAAACAGAAGTCTTACAGTCAAGGTTTGGTGAAACATTCCTTGCACAACTGAAAGCCAGTGAACTCAGATGTTAGATTAGATGTACTTTTCATTCCAATTGGTACATAGTGAAGATATCTTCTGGGATGTGGAACATGTCAGAAAAGAAGTATATAAAACTTGTTTCAAGGTATTAAATGTTCAATACACTTAGGTGTGTATGATAATTCTAAGACCATTGTAGCCATGCATCAGCAAAGAAAGAATATAAAATAAAAAACATTTTACAGCACTTGTTTACAATGATTGCATTACTGCACAAAATTTGAAAAGAAGTCAGATTGCATGCACTATTCATATTATGTGGTTAATAACATAAACACATCAGTCATTTTTGTTAAGAAATTCAACAATGGAGTGGAAGGAGTTGGCCACCAATAAATTCTTTGTACTCTTCTGAAACTGAAATTTATTATTCGTTAAACTTTCTACGACTGCTGGCATGTTAATGCAAATGTATACTGCTGAATAGTGGACACCTTTCCGAACCAAAGTTAATGACATTCAATCTCTGAGAAAGCTGTTGTTATTTCTAATACTGATTCCATAAACTGAGCTATTGGTTTGGAAAAAAATATATGTTTTTAATGACAAATTCCATGAAGGAACAAATATATTGGAGAGCAGTAGTTAGTATCCCCAGTTCTTTAAACAGCCCTCTGCAGGACGTTCCTGAGTTCATGCCTCAAATAATTCACATTGCACGTTTTGAGGCTTGTAAAAACTTTGCTTGGCTTGATGAGTAACCCCATAAAATATTCCTGTATGACATTATGGAATGAAAGTAAGAATAGTACACTAGATTTTTTTGTTTTTATGTCACCCATATCTGACAACATTTCCATTGAAAATAGAGATTAGTTTAGGCGCATCATCAGTACTGTGGTATGCTCCTCCTATTTAAATTTATTATCAAGGTGTAATGCAAAAATTTAACACTGTCAATGTCTTCTACCTGCTTGTCATCATATTTTAGATATGGGAAACCCTTTACAAGTTCAGAACTTCAAATTCTATGTTTTTCCCAGGTTTAACGGCAGAGAACTGGCTAGGAAACTTTTATTACTATCCACAAAAACTTCATTAGCAAACCTTTCTAAGCCTGTAATTGATTTACTACCTACTGCAATATTTGTATCATCTGAAAACAAAAAAACGTTGGCATCGTAATGTTACTGATGGAAGGTCATTGATATACACAAGAAAAAGTAAGGGTCCTAAGACTATTGTGTGTGTTTAGGATTCCAGTCTGGAGACCATACAATGCAGCAGAAGTAGCTGGTACAGAAGGCCCACTTGATCTGACTACACACAACAGAAAAAAGGCTACAAAGACAGTGCCTACAATAGATCAGCCACAATACCCATCAAAGTAAGTCTTTTCCATTTACGTGTGTAAATCAGTAAGCATTCTTAGTAGCTGTTCAAGTATTTTGAGTGTTGATAGAACGTATATGGGTAAGAAAATTGACAACCACATAATGTATGGAACTGGACACTGCACTAATTGCAGTAATTTCAAGAATTTGTGGAAAATATGAATCTAATTTTCTTGAAGAATATTTCAACCTAAGCTTGCTGAATATACGCACACAATATTCTAGTAGGGCTTGTATTATTTTACCCCTGCATCTAAGTTCGTGATCTGATGCAAGTAAGTTTTATGTCCTACAACTTCAATAAATGTTTAACAATGGAATTACTAGAGGTAAAATCTTATCTTAACCTTTGACACTTATAAATTGACATACCAGTAACCATTAACTTCCATAACCAGATCATCTTAACCCACATTTGTAGCAAAATAACCAAAATGTTACCCAATGACAATTGTATTAGCCTCTCACCTCCACACTGTGAAGGTGGGACAGGAAGTTCTTTCATAACTTTCAATGGGACTGCATTGCCTGTTATAATAAGTTGTAATTCACTACATAGCAACAGTAGTGCATGGAGCAGTCCCATTTTCATTTTGTCAGAGGAATACAATGTTGAGAATGGTGTTTCTCATCAGAAGTTGTGAAATAATTGCCTGTCCTACCCTTGCAGCATGGAGGTGGGTGACTAATTCAAGTGTTATTGGATGACATTTTGAAACATAAGACTTTTTACCCATTTTGAATTTTTTGATTATAGTGTCATCTGTAGTGAAATGAAAAAAAAAAGCATTGACCAAACTTATCTATCACATTCTGTAGAATCCGAAACTGTAATAGCAAATTGGGGTTCCTATTTAAGGTTTCAGAGTTGCCTCCCATCCCCATATATGGAGCAGGTTGGGTGATCAAGCTTGGTGTCCTTGGATGTGCCTTCTAAGATGAACAAATTTTAACTATGAATTGTTTGGATCCAGTGTGTAGTTTTTAAGATATTTCAATGTCTTCAGTTAAATTGAACACCCTGTATATGGCTTGTTAAATATTCTATAGACTGCCAAAATTTCATCAGTTTCCGTCATTATATTTGTGCTTTCATTATTATTTTTCATTATTTTACACCAGCTACTTTAAAGTATTTCACAAACTGTAGCAGAAGTCCTTTACTTAGATGTGATTCAAAACGTGGAAATAACATATTTCTATTGACCTAACCATCACAGATCCTCCACCATGCTTCAGAACAAGAAGAACACTGTTTATTGTGGGTACTTGCTGGTGTTTTTTGTGTGCAAACAGTTACTAATGTTGGGAACTGTGTCAAGTGACAGAGTCATTGAATAACATTACATGCTCCCATATGACATCTCCTGACTGCGTATCTGGCAGGAACACCATACTAATTCTGCAGGTATTTCCTATTGTAAATCCGTTTCGCAGAACCTGCTATGTAGGTAAACTTTAATCTGAGTACTCTCTTGTATTTTACTTTTTATCTTGTTATAGATAAAAGTACTAATTTATGGCCTGTTCTTTCCAGTATTGTGCTTAGCAGATAAAGATTTGTCATTCATTTGAGATATGTCTTCATACCAGATACAGATAAAATTACATGGATCTAATAGATTAGAGCTCAAAGTCATGAAAACATCAGCTGAGCAGACATCAACAATGTGTCCTTGACAGAGATCTGTAATGTTCCACATGAAGTAGATACAGGTTGCAACTTCAAATTATCTGGTACAATTACTAGTCCATTTACAATTGACCTTTCAAACAGTATTACCTTACTGACAAATTTTGTACATTTTAAAATATTTTGTCATGTCTCCTTGTTTTACTGCTTCTAAAAGGCTTACTGGATTGATTGACTGTGCTCTTTCCAAATGAGACTTGCAGTCAGGACATCAGCCATATACATAACTTGTTTGGACAGTAAATCATCTTTTAGTACCTGACACCATCCGCTTATGAAGACACAAATGCTGCAATAAAAACCAAAAGGCACAATCTGCAAACTGATAAAATGTCTCTTGTATATGAAAGCCATGTCCTTATGAGATTGATGTGTGCGCAGATTGTACACGCCCTTCAATAGTGAGAGAAGCCTGTCAGTGTGGAGCATATTTTTATTAGTCAACATTAAACCATAGAGGTTCTCTCATTCTGTGTTAGTTCTTTTATTTAATGCAAGATAAAAGATTTCCTCTCTTCCCTTACATAATTTCACTTCATCCAGATATATGGACTATAGCTCCGCAAATGACCGTGGACCAACTTTCAATGTAACACTTATACTGGACTTCCATTCATTTCTCTTGACACATTTCATTACATTACAGAAGTCACCTTGCTAGGCTATCTTCTGCCCACAGAATGAGATAAGCCGGTACTAAGCACAATGAACTGACTCCAATAGTAAAATGTTCACAAAGCCACAATAGTTCCCTTTATTTTTTGTTCACATGATAGGTGTGGCCCATTTGCTCACATTTACAGATTTGACAACACAGAGATTCTAGAGTTACTCTGACTTCTTCTTTACTACTGCTTGAAGGGGAGTTGGTACAAAGGCTGCTCCAAAAAACTGAGTGGTTGCTGTTGGTTTCAAGGTAAAATGGGCTTTTAATTCGTTGGGGCATCCAAGGTTGATCTGAATTGGTTCATTAAGTTCATCAGAGAGTTGTTCTAAACTGAGGAAACGAATATCTTAAACCAAAGTGAACCTGAAAGTACTGGATACTTCGTATCCTTGCTTTTGACTGGCTTCTGTTCTGAATGTAAGCTTCACTGATATTCTTTTCTTGTTATATGAAGTTATACAGTTGTCAGCTAGTGACAGCAGTGGTAGACCCGTTCTCTAGTACATTACCATGTTTGATAATGTTACTGTTGTACTTGTGTTCTGGAAACAATAATGACTGTTTACTGATGTAACTGACATTTTATATGGTGTATAACATTCTGCTACAAGATTTTATACATTGCTGGAAAATTTCAAATTTTGTATTTTGGCTTCTAATTGACGTCTGAAGCATATTGGAAAACACTGGATCTGTTTGTAGAAGAAATCTACTGAACTAAATTTTCTCCATTGTTGTAGTGGTGATTATTTATGATCTTCCTTCACTGCTTTGAATTCCTAATGGAGTCATCATGCATGAAGGAACATAAATGTAGCACTCTAATAACCACTGTTCAGAGTGGTTCATTAACTGTTTAAAAGGCTTGCTGCTCAGGTACCAAGTCCATGCTCAATTCTTTAGTTGGTGTGGCACATGCCTGGGGCATGCTTGCTGCAGCTGTGAATCTCAGCTCTTTTCTGATGTGCCAGTTATCTGCAGTACATTTATGCATTCGGCACATCAACACTATTTCTGATTTTGGTTATTGGTAATACTTGATGTAGTGAAGGGACCTGTAATTTTAAGGAATTGTGTCATACCTCTTCCATCTGGCTCTTACTGCATGAGTCTATTATGAGTAAAACTGCCCATATATGGTGTCTGAGGTTATTGGCATCCAAAGGATATTTATGTTCTAATGTCTGTTAATCTGTTGGTGATGATAGTATGCTGCTAGTGACACACACATTTATACAAATAAGTGTTTTTGGGTCTGCTGCAGTGGCTAGCATATGTAGTCTTGTTCAGTTTACAACAAAAAGTAGCCTTTAGGACTGACAGTGTCTCGTACCTTAAAAACTGGAAAATTCTGTAGCAGTCATTTACATATTAAGACTCTTAGCCATATATGGCTTTTTCAAATGGTAGTAAAAGTGGTAACTGTGCAGTAGTTGATACCTATGCTAAAGGAGATTTCTGCATTTGCAAGATGTAGCTCCAGAATTTCTACTCGTGCATCATCTACACTGTCCAGTCACACTAATGTGGCCACCTGTCAAAGCCTAAATAACCACCTTTTCCAAACTGGCCATCTGGGAAACATGCTGTAAGAGAGTCAATGAGGTTCTGGAAGGTACTGATAAGGATGTAGAGTCATGCCAACTCCAGCACAGTGGTAGACTGTACTAAGTTTCTTGGTTGAGGATCCACAGTGCAAACAGCCTGATCGATGTGGTCCTATGAATTCTCAGTTGGGTTTAAATCTAGTGTGCTCTTCAAATGAAGCACATCTGCTTAATAGCTTGTTTTTTCGATCTCTGGAATGAAATACATCACTGATTCTGTGTATCAGGCATCCGACAGTTTGTTGGTATGTTTGCAGGGGTATATGGAATTAGATGTCTGTTTACAGGTCACATTATTCACGTTAATTAAGGGTCATTGATTTGCATATGTGGTGATGGCAGCTGATAGCAGGACAGATGGGTTCAATAGGATTTAAATTATGCATAATTGGTTGATGAGAGATCAACAGTTGTTCACTTTAATGCTCCTAGAGCCACTGTAGCATGGTTCTGGCTCTGAGAAATGGACAATTATACTGCTGAAAGATGACATCATCATCAGGAAAGACATCAAGCAAGAAGGGATGCAGGTGATTCACAGCTGTCACCATATCTTTGATTACTGCTGCAGGTCCCATGCAAGCTCAGGATAATGTCTCTCATAGCATAACACCGCTCCCATCAGTCTGCATCCATGGCTTGCTGCATGTTTTGAACCACCTTTCACCTTGATGATGGCATATGTGGAGATGACGAGCAACCTAGTGTAGCAAAAGTGTCATTCACCTGATGAGCCAACACATTCCCACTGATCAACAGTTCAATCCTGATGGTCTCATGGCCACTGCAATCATAATTGATGATGTTGACTCAACATGCAAACACGTAGGGACAGTCTGTTGCAGAGCTCCATATTTAACATTGTATGGTGAATAGTGTGCTCTGAAGCACTTGCATGCACACCGGCATTGGTTCTATTCTGTGAAGGAGTCGTGGATATCCAGCCATTTAGTGCTTAGTGATAGTTTCACTGTCCTACCTCTTTCCATAGATGCTCATGGCAGTAGCACATGAACATTTGACCAGCTTTCCTGTTTTCAAGATACTTACTCACAGTCTCTGTATAATAATAACAATAATAATAATAATAATCTGTCGTTTGTCCAAATCAGTTATGTGAATGGGTTTCCCCATTTGCAACCCATATCTTCACTAGAGTGATTACCCATGCATGTCTTCTCCACTTATGTACTTTTGTTACGGCATCACAGGCCTGCAACACCTTAAGGCAACATCCAGTGCCATGGTGGTCAGTGGTCATAATGTTTTGGCTGCTCAGTGTACACTGCAAGCTGTGTAACACAATGCATTATCCTGCTGATAGATGCCATCATTCTAAGGAGAAATAACGGTATGTAGGGGTGGGTACATGAATTTATTGTGCCTTCCATAATGATGAGATCTGCAGGGAATGCCACAGAAACATTCCCCAGGCCATAACACTCCCTCCTCCAGCTTCTACTCATCCTATGATTGTTGCAGGGAGTTTGCTTTCAGATGTTTCATACTGTACATGTCAATGACGATCTCTCTGATTGAGCACACAATGTAGTTCTTCTGAAATGGCCATTTGTCACCACTTAGTGGACATTCAGTTGCGATACTGGTGTGTAAATTCTAGCTTTCTTTGTTGATAGACAGCAGTCAGAATGGGTGCATGAACCAGGTGCCTTTTTCAGAGGCCCATATGCAGAAATGTTCAATGAACAGTCTTTGAAGAGCAGCTGTTTGTAGCCTCTTGGTTCATCTGCGTAGTTTTCTGCTTGACAGTTACATGTCTGTTTACCCTTACACATCTCTGCAGCCATCATTGACCCCTATTGTCTTTGGCCCATATGTACCACAGCTGCCTTGGCACCAATTTTGTTCACAACCATTTTGCCATGCCAGTGTACTTTAATGTCAGCAGCATGCAAACAGTTTACAAACTTTGCCATTTTGGAAATGCTTCTGCTATTGGGCTGTAAACCAATGCCCATGCCTTTTTGGGTGTCAGATAAATTGTTATGTTTCCACATTATAGCAATGAATTCACTTTTTAATACGTCCCCCACCATGCTTTATATATCATCCACTGTTTTTGCTTACACCTTCCATCTGTAAGTGGTTATCGCACACTAATGTCAAACATAGGTGGCGGTCACATTAATGTGAATGAGCCGTGTATTTGTTCTGTTCTTCCTGTCCTTACTATAGCTCTTGTAGCTGCCTTAATAGCTGTCCCTGCAATGACTTTTGTCTTTGTCATGTATTTAAAATATCAGCATCTGCACTATTATTTGTAAGTCCACATATAATGTCTGATGCACTTCATCACCAAACAGTTATTCACACTGACTCATGATTCTTTTGAAGCATATGAAAGCCATTGCAGGCTTCAACATCACAATAACTTTTAACGTGTTGGTTCAGTTACCAAGCCAAAGTAGGAGTCTGTAAACCAGAACACAGCAAGTTGTCAGTAGCATAGTCACAGTCAGTCCAAATAACATCCGCAAATGTAGCCCAGGTAGCCCAGGGCCATCGTCCATAGAGTAGTCTGACAGGCAGCTTGAGTAAGCCATGTGATGAGTGTTGAACATCACATGAAGTGTGCAGTCTGTGATGGCAACTTTTAACAGTATCATGATGTCACACTGACACCAACTGTTGCTATGGCTTATGCTATCATGGCCATCAATGATCTGCCTTCTGGTGAGAGAGTATCCCTAGCTCTGGTGGGACATTGATATTGCTATTCAACACTCTTCTTGTACTGATCTGGCAATGGATTTAGAGGTGGTGAACATGGCCTATGCATGTTGGTCAGTGCTGACCTATAGCTGAAGATGCAGGCCTTGTTTGGTGTCTGTTGGTGACCCATTTTCGTATTATAGGGAGTTCAGAATTATGATTGTGTCATTACAACTGTTGATTATGATGAAAGAAGAGCTGACTCTGTCTTCAAGTGTATTGGTACCATCAATGGCCAATGATAACCACCCTGCTTTCACATACACATACAGATACACGTGCTCATGTGGTAATATGTTAGTGACAGTGGACAATGGGCTTGCTGGGTTGGATATGGCAATTTGAACAAAATAAAAATCTAAACATGTGCAAGTGTTCCACAGGCAAGTCGCAATTAATAGAGATGGAACAATATGTTGCAAACAAGATTGTTAGGTCTTCTTCAGCCACTGTTAATAGTATTATTTTTCTTCTTTGGATAATTTGTCCCATTTTGGAATTAGATAGTGCATGGAACAGAATAGTAATAAGGTGCTGACTATAGCTGTGATTGCATTTACCGGAACTCCAAAAGTCTGAGGAAGGCAATTGTGGACAGTTATCAGAAACCATCATTTGGTGTGTTCTCTTCATGGAAAATACTTTTCCCATACCCAAGATTGTAACATTTCTAGTGATGGCAGTGATCTGAACCACATATAGAAAATCTGAGATGGCTTCCACTACCAGTAACCATATAGCTCTTTTGAATAAGTGTGCATCTGCTTCCAAGGGTGCTCACACCTGAGCCAGGGGGAAATATGTTGCACAGGGCAGCCAGAGTCTGAGCACATGCAAATTAGGCTTGCACCAGGTTTTGAGTTTCTGTGTCAATGCCTGTCCAACAAACATAATGTTATGCTGTCTTGTGTATAATTCGCCAATGTGACCTTCACGGTAATTGGAGTAGCAATGGCTCGGAAGTAGGCAAGACAATAATCCTAAAGTCATCATTCTCCATAACCAACAACATTATGAAACTGGTTGAATTGACCATATGTTGTAGTGGGAAGTATGTTATAAAACATTGCAGTAATCGTTTTGGCAGATGAAGTGGCAACTTGTACTCAACTGATGATGCAACTCTGCAGAGTAGTGTGGTTCCCTCTGTACATGGATCTATGTTGTGTGTAGTAACAGGGAATTATACTAGAATAATTTGCACATTGTTATTTATTTGTAAGTTCATTGCCTTGTACTTATCAAGCTTGGTCCATGAAGGTTCATGGGAGAGAATTTGCATTGGCTGGGTCTATGATGAGTGTCAGTCAGTTCTGTGCTTGGGAATAAGAGCCACTACCACAATCATTGTATTTTCTTTTGTGAGAACTTAGACTGGAAGCTTATAGGGAATATGAGTGGCTTATAATCTGGAATTCAGCAAAATTGTGTTCCTCACAGATATATGTGAAACATCATAACCCATACATTATCACTAACACTTTCCCTCTATTTGTGAGTAATTAATTTGGGCTGCCAGTAAGACACTTAAGGTAAAAGTGATTGGCTGGTATGTGCTGTAAGAAATCAAATTGTACTTCTTGTGTTCTTCTGCTCTGCTGTCCCTTCAGTGGTAGTATCATGTCTCAGCAAATGGCCAATGCATATTTCCCTTCTGTGTTAGTTAAGCTTTAAATGACATAACTTCCCTGCCTCAGCTCTCTGGCACACCTCTTCTTTCGATACCTTATTTACCTAGGCAATCTTAAATATTATGCATTAGCAGTACATCGGGAAACCTACTATTTTCTGTTTGTCTTATTACCTATTTAAATACTAATGTTGACAGTAGTTGTACAGCACACACTCATGGGCAAATTGTCTCATGACAATTAATGCTTATACGTTCCCAAAGTGCAGAATAAATGGAGTGATAACATCAAAAAAGGCAGAATCGGCCTCTCCAACTGCCACACTCAGTTACTGTGGCAAAATGCCTGTCTGGTCATTAACTGAATATACTGACCTACAAATTGCAGAAGGGTAAGTTGCTTTATATATGTGTACAAAACCACATAGTGAACTTAACATTAATTTTTTGAACTTTCTAGAATGATTTTTCACTCTGCAATAGAGTGTGTGCTGATATGAAACTTCATGCAAGACTGAAACTGTTTGTCAGACCAAGACTCGAGCTTGGGACCTTTGCCTTTTGCAGACAAGTGCTCTGCCAACTAAGGTACACAAGCTGACTCATGATTTGTCATCTCAAGTTTACTTCAACCATTGCTTCATCTCCTACCTTCCAAACTTTCATTGCCTTCTACTGCAAAACTTGCAGGACTAGCAGGCTTGGAACAAGGATATTGTGGAGAATGCCTTAGCCCCAGTTTGTGGGTGTTTCAAGAAGTGTGGAATGTAGGAGGTGAGGTCCTGACAGAAGTAAAAATGTGATGATGGATCATGAGTCATGCTTGGGTTCCTCAGTCAGTAGAGCACATGTCTGTGAAATGTGAAGATTCTGTGTTTGAGTCTCACTCCAGCACACAGTCTTAATCTGTCAGGAAGTTTCATATCAGCACACACTCTACTGCAGAGTGAAAAATCATTCTGGGAATGTCTTCCAGGCTGTGGCTAAGCCATGTGTCCACAATATCCTTTCTTCCAGGAGTGCTAGTTCTGCAAGTTTCACAGGAGAACTTCTGTGATGTTTGGAAGGTACGAGGTGAGGAAGTGGCTGAATTAAAACTGTGATGAAGGGTTGTGAGTCATGCTTGGGTGGCTCAGTTGGTGGAGCTCTTGCCTGGGAAATGCAGAGGTCCCATGGTTGAGTCTCAATCCACCATACAGTTTTATTCAGATAGGAAGTTTCATTTTTGAACTTTATATGTACATTTTGATAACTTTGATAAGGAGTAAACATACCTAGTGTATGTTTGGTTGTGTATTAGCTTTTAACAATTTCTGTGAAGTAATTGCAGTAGGTTAGATATCTAGTGGTATCTATAATGTGTAAATGATAGAATAATTTGGAAAGTCTTATTAACTTAAACAGAGGTATGAATGGAACAGAAAATAGAGGGTCAATAGTTTTGAATGTACATGGCTCTAAGTGTGTATATATAGCTATAAAATATGCTTAATTGTGATGTGGAAATAAATTGACCTGTTATTTGTTGAAGAAAAAATCTGATTTATAGCATAATGTGAATCACAGAACCATATAAAACATATCTAAAAAGCCAAATTATCATTTGATCCCTGCTGCTCATGAACACAGGTCCAAAACAAATAATAGTAGATACGGTCAGAGAGATGGTGTGGCAAGACATCAGTTTAGTGGTGCTACATTGAACTGTAAATTACTATTCATTTATTTCAGACAATTGTGATTTCAGCCCAAGTGCAGGTTAAAATGCCACATAATGTCCAACCTGCCTAAATGATAAAGCAACTTATGTACCAGTGTAACAACTGATAGGTTAGCAGTGATTGTTGCTCTTTTTGCACATACATTTATATCGATAAAACTTTTTTGAAGACTTCTATAAATTTATTTTAACATTTACTGTTTATTCAGAGAATGTCTAATAATTATGTTGACATGTGCACACTTTTGAGGTATTACCAAGTCTGTAAGTACAGTACCAGTAGATATGACATGTGGATGAAGAGCAATCTCTAAATGGTGGTTGGTTATTAAAAGAAATCACAGAAATTACTGATAACTTGCACTAGTCACTGTTAGCCCAAAAACTAAAGTTCCCATAACCAAATAATTATAGATGGTGACTCAGATATAATTCCCCTTTGGTGTGCTCAATGACGGCATGCTACAAATGTGGAAAATTTTAAGTTAATTTAGATAAGTAGAAGAAACAATCCTTTATTGTTCTGATATAATATTACTAGTGAACTTTTTCATGGCACAATCACATTGATTAACTATCTGAGGGTAACTCTGCTAAGTGGTATGATTTGGCACAACCATATAAGGTCAGTTGTAGGATAGATGAATGGTTGACTTCAGTTTATTGGAAGAATTCCAGGAAAGTATAGCTCATCTATAAAGGAGAAAACATGTAAAACACTTATGCAAACCATTCTTGAGTACTGCTAAAGCATTTGAGCTCCCCACTAGGTGAGATTAAAAGAAGATATTGTGCAGTTCAGAAACATAATGCTACATTTGTTACTGGTAGGTTTGGCCAGCACATGGGAATTAAAGAAATTCCTTGTGAGCTTGAATAGGAAGCTCTGGAGGGAAGACAATGTTGCTTTCATGAAAAATTATAAGAGAAAGTTTAGAGAAACACATTTTTGACTGACTGCAGAATGATTCTATAGTTAACAATCCACATTCTACATAAGGACCACATAGAGAATATAGGAGAAATTAGGGCTTGTACTGAGGCATATATAGTCTTTCCACCTGCTCCATTTGTGAGTGTAACGGTAAAGGAATGACTACCAGAGATCAGAGACAGAGTGAGTATGGGTCTAATCTTTGGGTTTCATGTTTCACAAATCAAGGCATAGCTGTTACATCAGTGTTAACAAGCTTCCTTCATTCATCCTATATGCTCCTGCAGTCACTCACTGATGACTCTTTCCTGTACACTACAGCATCATCAGCTAACAGCTACACATTGCTGCTCACCTTCTCTGTCAGATCATTCTTGCCTGAGACACTCCAGATGATACCCCTGTCTCTGTTGAACACTCATGGTCCAAGACCATGTACCTTGTTGAATTACTTAAAAAGCCTTCAAGCCACTCACATACCTGAGAACTTATTCCATATGCTTGGACCTTTGTTAATAGTCAGCGGTGGAACACTGTATCAAATAATTTCCAGAAATCCAGGAATTTGGAGTCCGCTTACTGCTCTTCATCCACAGTTCACAGAATATCATTTGAGTAAAGGACAAGCTAAGTTTTGGAAGAGGAATACTTTCAAAATCCATGATGATTTATGGGTAGAGGTTTTTATCTCTCAGGAAATTTATTACATTCAAAATTAGAATATGCTCAAGAATTCTGCAGTAAACTGATGTTAAGGAAATTGGTCTCTAATTTTGTGGGTTCACTATTATGTCCTCCTCATGTATGTGATCACCTTTACTTTTTTGCATTGCCTGAGTCTTTGTGATAGATGAGAGGTTCATGATAAACACCAGCCAAGTAAGGAACCAATGCAGATGTGTACCCTCTTGTAAAACCAAGGTGGATTTAATATCACCCTAATCACTATGAGAGATGCAGTTCAGCAGCAACAGATAAAATTGGGTTCAGGATAAATAGTCACAAGGTTTGTGCAGCCAAATGTTAGTTTTAGCCAAGTAACAGAAAATAAATGTGTACCTTAGGGAGTTTAGCAAGTGAATTCACAAACACGCAGAGTGAATTCTCTGGGGCCATTGGGGTCAGGTGAGACAAATGTAATTCAGTTAAATAAAAAATTCAGACTGTATTTAAGAAAATTAAATTTACAGACTTCCACTTCATGACATAAGGGTAGAGTGAGACAGGAAATTAATGCGTTTCATGAGAATATTAGGGAGATAAGAAATAAAGTAAATGAGCTGTTAGTTTGTTTCAAAGATCTCAGCATTTGATAAGAAAGTGATATCATTTGTCTGTCTGAATACAATGTAACCACTGGGATACAAATATTTGTAGTAGACGGCTACATGTTAGCTGCCTATTCATGTAGACTGTTTATGGGGAAAGGTGGAGTTTCACAAAAATGCATGTAAATTCAAAAGTACAGAAGTAAGTGAAATTTCTGTAGATAGTGATTTAGCATCAAGTGCTTGTCAGTTAATACTGAACAATATAACAATTATTGTTACAGTAAACAGGTGACCACAGGATAACTTGTCCATTTTCATAAAAAAATATTATATCCTGGGGTGCTGTCTGTCAGACTCAAAGATGGGATTATTGATTTGTAGTGAGTTTAATGTAAATCTCTTATAGGAATCTGACAGGTTAGATGTTATTAAACTTAGACAGTTTAGTGTCACTTCTTAGTTTACCTATTTGCACAGCTCATGATAATAGTACACTGACAGATAATGTATTCATACAATGAACATAAGTTAAAGAAACACACATATTCCCTGTGGTAGATACATTACATAACTTATCAGCATTTAAAGTCCAGAAAAACTCAATGGAGGCAATAAAGATGATCAATGACTAACCAATGAAGATTTTAAGAAAAAACTTAAGAACATATTGGCTGGAGTGAAGCTTACAAAGAGCCTAATACCAGCTTCAAGTTCAATGTACATCTTAATAAGTTTGTAACCATTTTTAAAATCATTTTCCTGTAAAAGTAAATAAATGAAATATTAGGAAGTCTTCAAAGAAACCTTGGGTCACTATAAGTGTTAAACTATGTTCAAGGTGAAAAAGAGGAATCTACAAAACAGCCAAACCAGTAGGGATCTGATTCTGATGCTTTATTAATCATGTTATGAAACTAGCCAACCATTTTATATAAAAAAATTGCAACTGGCAATTCTAGTACCTTTTTAGTCTTTTCTAGTTTTATCACTCTTAGTTAAGCAAATTTACCTCACTCTCCATTGTGATTTTGTCTCATTCAATTCTCCTGTTTTTTTATCATTGTTTAATAATTGCAATCAGACTGTAGTTCCATAAAATGTAATTTATGATATTAAGCACTCCTACATACAAGTGTTGTACACAAAAACTGAGTCAGTCAATACATGGAAAACAAAACATGAATAATGTGTAGACACTTGTGTGAGTCATTCTGTGCAAATGTACCAGAATGTACATTCATAAAATTTATTTAGCTTATTGATACCAAAACATAGACTCACAGTTAATAGTGCTGAAATCATGTAAATTCATGTATTTGTTTTCCATCAAAGATCTTTTTGATATGGTGACTACTAGTGTCACTTGATAACTTAACTACAATATTTAAACTCCTGCTTATTACAGATCTTACTGCCAGACAGAGAACATTGTGTGTAAATATATATGATCAAATCAAAAATCAGTTACTGAGTGTGGTATACATTATTTAGCATATGTTCGTGAACTGTGGGACAGTGAACATTGCAAGAAGAAAAGGTGTCCAAGGCTTATTACTAGGTTGTAAAGTGACTAATAGAGCCAGCATGTAAGTATGTTATCCAACTATGGCACTATGAAAAAAATTCACAGTGTTTAAGATAGTATGGTTACAGTGAATTTTATATAAATAGAGTTTATTAAAAAATGGTGACAGATGGAACATGAGTGGTTCACAGCACGAGAAACAAGAATACTCATATAGTTTGTGAAGTGTTTATTAGTAACAAATTAAAAAGTTCATATTTGGAGATCGGGTAGTTCAAAATTGAGAAGAATATCAAATTCAGAGGCACGTTTAAAACCAGAGAAAGGAATATTGAGGAGATGGCTACCATGTTTGGAAGATGTCAGCCAGTAGGAATCTGAAAATATTGTCACCACATCTGAAGAGCATTACCCAATGAGAAACTTGCTAGATGTAAACAAACCATCATATCACAACATAATACAGTGACGGCACAAATCAACAACACTACAATTAGAGTAAGAGTGTTCATTTTGTTAAGTGTTCGACAACCGTTGATAAGATGAGTGACAGAGAAGTTGATAATAGCGTGTTTGATAGTAAGGAGCAAGGTTTAGAATCCAATGCTGAAAAAGATTTAGTAGTTAGAAGTGGACTGTATACCGACAGCAGCATGAAATCTGACATACACTGAACTATAGGCAGTGAAATGAATGACAGTCACATTATTGATGAAATGTCAAGAGCATTGCATACAGAATACAGTGAGGTCAAACGAGAGGCTTTGAACAAGTGGTCGCATTACGTGACTGAACAGTGTAGTTTGTGAAGACTCATGGCAGTTAAATGCCTGTAAAAACATATCTGTATGTGTCAACTTACATTAAACAGAAAGCTCTAATGACCTGATCACTTTCCAAACAATAAAGAGATCTAAAAAGAGTAGACAGTCACCTGTGTCCATGCCCATCACAAGTGGGATATTCTTGTAGACTGGTATAAATGTGGAAAAATTGTAACAGCTCTTGGGGCCACACTTTTTTGTTTATGTGCTGTTGACTAAAGTGGTCTCTCCTTAGAGTTTCCGATTAAAAAGCTTTTACCTAATGACACACTCAGAGCCTATTAATTTTATTAGTTTGAGCCTTGAATTTTCAGTCCATGGCCTCTCAATTTGACAAATGGCATGCATGAGTAACAGTTACGAATGTGCACTTCAAATGAATCGATATTTGATGATGGGCACTAGAGGACTGTAAGTATGTTTCAGTTCTGCATGGTCTTCACTCTATTGTGGTATTTGAGAGAGGTGCCAAATAAATTTCATGTAACTTGACAGAAGTTACTGAAGATGACTGGTATCCTGCCTAGTGGCACAGCAGTGTGCTTGGTGTGTATGGCTGCATGCACTCATTTGGCTGTCCCCATGTGTGGCTAAGTTCCCAAGTTGACAAATGCGGGGGTGTGATGCAGTTGCTTCACTCGTCATTACACATCATGCTGCACTGTGATTTATTTCACTCCTATATTTTTTTATGGCAGTGAAGTAAAAGCCAGTGAGGGAACTGCTGGATGTAGGATGCCACACTGCATGAAAAGCAAGTGATGGTAAATGGGTGCTACTCCTGTGGCTTTACTGTGTGCTTGTGCTGTTCAAAAGGATACTAAATTTTGTATATGCTAGTCATACAGCCAAGATCTATGTATTTTGTCAATGTGCAAAATTTCTGGAGAAACTTAGGGACATATACTAGTTTTCTACAGTTCTATAGATCACATGAAGATGGTTGCATGTTTGTCAGCCAAAATATCATGGCAAGATGTCAACATCATCTGGCTGCAACCCCTAAATTCACAGACTACTAATTATAGTAGGAAAACTTGAAAATACCCACAGTACTAACAGATACGGCAGGACAAATCTTCTAGAAAGGAATTCTTATGCCAAGGTGTTCATACTGATTCACCGCATTTGGTTGTGATATCATCCTATTCATTATCTATCTTTGTGCAGATGAATTTGAGATATGATAGACCTTACAAAATTTACATTACTAAGCAAGAGAAGCAATATTAACAGAATCTGTAAAAAAGGTGGAATCTGCATTGGCCATGGTTGACAGGCTTCTGACTACTGCTCAAAGCTGTGGCAACATAAGGGCACTGGTGATGAGACCTGTGACACATTTGGTGCTGTTGAAATCTCCTGGTGACCTGGTTGTCACTAGATCTTTTGAAATACAACATCTGACCAGTTGATCCACACCCAAGAATGTGTGGCAGACAGTGGTAGGTTTGTGTGTCATTGGTCAGAACGTGAAAAAGAGAAGAGTCAGCACAGCTGACTCTTTACACCTTAGCAACAGGTTTGAGGTGCTACCCGGTGTTCATAATACTTCTCAGCCAGCATGAGTTGCCTCACCTGTTGGGCCAGCAGCCAATTTTCCTGCCCAGTCTATACCATTGCAGAGGATGTGTATGTTAATAACTGGGAGCTCAAGTATTAGTTGCATAATGGAGACCATCAGGGAAATAGTGTGTAGAGTAGGAGAGAATGCCAGTGTGCACTCAGTATGTTTACCAGGGATCTCAGGTACAACAGGCTGCAAATAGTGGCACGTGTTGGCATGAATGATGCCGGCCGATTGGGTTCTGAGGCCATCTTTGGTTGCTTTCGGTGTTTAGCTAATTTGGTGAAGGCAACTAGCATCAGACAGAGTGCACACTAAGCTGTCTAGTTGTTGCATCATACACAGGGTTGATCTCAGTCCTGTGGTTTGGAGCAGAGGGGAGGTCTAAAACAGAGGCTCAGATGACTCTGTAATGGTATTGGTTGCAAATTTCTCAGCCTCTATTATGAGTACAGAATTGTATGGCCTGCCTTAACAGGTTAGCCATGAACTAAAAGCGGGAAATGGCTATTAGGGTACCAGAGTATGTGTAGCGTGCACATAGGCTTTTTTATGTAAGAGAAATCCCTCTACCCTTTGGATCAGAGATGTATTGCCTTATAAAATCGAAGTTACAACAGCTAAAATGTTCTTAGAAAATGATTGTCCTCGTGGATCAGATACAGAAATGATTGATATGATATTAGTAAGCAGCAGGTGCATCCAAGAAGAGGTCCCAGGATTAGTGTTGCTTATTGAAGGTTATTTTTGGAAACAGAAAAGTGAATAGCAATGAAATCCTAAATTCAAATTTAAATATTTATTGCGAGGACAGGTTACTCACCAATGGTGGCAGAATGTTTATTGCAGTAAGGAACTCAATAATATTTAACAATTTTATCATGGATTCTAAATTTGAATTAATCTGGGGGAAGTTAAGCATCAAAGATTGGTCAAAAATTGTACGGAGTTGCTTTTATAAACGTCATGGGTCAGGAGCTGTAGTGGTAGAGCACTTGAGAGAGAACTTGTAAGACATGATTAATAATTTTCCTTATCATGCTGTTGTAATGGGGGGAGAGGGTAGCTTCAACTTGCAGGGTACAGATAGGGAGAGTTATGTGATCAAAATTTGTGCTAGAGACGAATTCATTCGACATTATTCTGAATGTGTTCTCTGAAATTACTTGGAGCAGATAGTTAGAGAACCAACTAGTGAAGGTAACATCTTATACCTCCTTGTAACAGACCTGAGCTTATCGACTCAGTTAACATAAAGAAGGGCATCAGTGATCATAAGGCTGCAATTTTAAGAAGGGTATGCAGATAGATTTGCTTAGCAAGAGTGACAGCATACGAATTGCAGAGTATCTGAGTAGTCAGCACCAAATATTCATTGTTGATGATGAAGATGTCGAGCACAAATGGAAAAAAATACAGAAGCATCACTTAATATGTCTTAGACAATCACGTTTCAAGCAAGAAATTAAGGGATGGAAAAGACCCATCATTGTTTGATAGCTGTGTTTGGAAACCTGCTACGTGTTAAAAGAGAGCTTCACCCCATATTCAAGAGAAGTAAAATGAACACAAAGAGAGCAATGAGACAAGTGTTCAGTGACTTTGAAAGTAAAATTTTGTCAACTGATCTCAATAAAAACCCTAAGAGCTTTTGGTCTTCCGTAAAATCAATACACAATTCAAAACGCTCTATTCATTCACTTAGTGAAGATACTGGGACCAGAATGGAAGAATGGAAGATAGATAACAGAGAGAAGGTAAAATACTGAGCTCGGCCTTCCAAAATTGTTTCTCCGTGGAAGATCATAACATGGCCCCGCCATTCAATCATCATACAAATGTCGAAATGGCAGATATTGAGATAACTGATAATGAAACAGGAAAGCAACTACAATTGTTTAGTAGTGGAAAGGCATCATGGCCAGGTGAGATACCTGTAGGATTCTACAAAGCTTATGCAAAAAACTTGCTCCCCTTCTAGCAGTTGTTTACCATAGATCAATGGGGCAACAAACGGTACCTAGTGACTGGAAAAAAGCACAAGTCCCTATTTTGAAGAACGCCCATACGGCAAATGCATCTTTTGTATAACTATGAAACAAGCTTTATGCTCAAGAATTTTTGGCAAAAGAAAATCTCCTCTGTAAAAATCAACATGGATTCTGCAACCAGATATCTTGCAAAACTCAGCTCACTCTGTTCCTCAATGAGATCCATAGTGTTGTAGACAATGGCGCTCAGGTTGATGCCGTGTTCCTTGACCTCTGGAAGGCACTGGACATCATCCCGCATTACCAGGTAGTTAAAAAAAAATGAGCTTACTGAGTATCACAGCAAATTTGCGACTGGATTCAAGACTTCCTTGTGAATGGAACTCAACATGTCACCAAAATTAACGGATGTAAAGGTAATTTCCACTGTACCCCTGGGAAGTGTGGTAGGATCAATACTGTTTACAGTGTGTATAAATGATCTAGTACAAAGTGTCAAAAGCTATGGCAGACTGTTCTCAATTTCTGTGATTGTCTATCAGAAAGTAGCAATCCTAGAAGACAGTGCGAATTTGCAGAATCACTTGCAGAGGATTAATGTATGGTGCAGGCTCTGGCACTTGACTTTGAATGTGAATAAATGTAACATATTCTTCTACATCTACATGGATAGTCCACAAATCACACTTAAGTGCCTGGCAGAGGTTTCATCTAACCACCTTCACAATAATTCTGTATTATTCCAATTTCGAACAGTGCGCTGGAAAAACGAACACTTATGTCTTCCCTTGCGAGCTCTGATTTCCCTTATTTTATTATGATGATCGTTTCTTCCTCTATAGGTCGACGTCAACAAATTATTTTCGCATTCAGAGGAGAAAGTTGGTGACAAATTTAATGAGTAGATACCGCCGCAACGATAAACGCCTTTGTTTCAATGATGTCCACCCCAAATCATGTATTATGACAGTGATACTCTGTCCCCTGTTTCGTGATAAAACAAAACGTGCTGCGCTTCTTTGAACATGCTCGATGCACTCCGCTGGTTTTTGAACACATTCTAAGTTGATTTCTGAACTAGTCATAAGTTGATTTTTGAATGCGTGCATGGTGTATATGCTGTCTCTGCCAGCGGAATCTTCGTCGAATTTAGAAATAAAAAATCTTCCACAGACAAAAGGGGACAGGGCTACACGAACTGAGCTGAATAAACCCAAACAGGTGAATGCCAATCACTGTTTGTTTATGTGGTTGATTACGTTTGCGAATGATAAGCATTGCTAAAATTGTTAGCGAAATCCATAGATTCAGACTACCTCAGTGGAAATAAACGACTAACAGGAACAACCGGTAACAAAGATTACAAATTATCTTCGTGGTGTAACCAACAAAAGCTGGCCTTGGTGGACGAGCGGTTCTAGGCGCTTCAGTCTGGAACCGCTCAACCGCTACGGTCGCAGGTTCGAATCCTGCCTCGGGCATGGATGTGTGTGATGTCCTTAGGTTAGTTAGGTTTAAGTAGTTCTAAGCTGTAGGGGACTGATGACCTCAGATGTTAAGTCCCATAGTGCTCAGAGCCATTTGAACCATTTAACCAACAAAATGAAATTTTGACAGAAAATTTTTGCCAGAACGCTACACTACTAAGGGCGAATAGTACAGTTCCAAGTTGGTAGCCGCTTAAGTTCTATTTTCGGGAAAGCAAGGAACACGCGTTGTACGAACACGAAATAACACCTAACCGGGGAATAAACGTGGGTTAGCGAAGTTAACCGGATAATAATTTTTGACAATGGCAGGATTAGTTACAGAATTAGTGATGACAAGATTGTTTGTTAGAGAGGAAACGGGGACATCACACAAATTGTATGGAAAAATATTACGTCTCCATATTTGCATAAAAATTACGTACTACTACTTCTTTTCGATCACATGCTTGAGAAACTGGAGAATGTAACTGAAATGTGAAACTATTTCCTAAAATAAAACTTTTAGCTTCTAACAGGCTTAATAGGCATTTGATATTGGTACTATGTGAATTATGTTCTGTCGTGTTGTTTATGTAAATGAGGTAGATAAAAATGGCCACTTTGTATGCCAAAACGGTCTTGCTTATAGATTCTTTCGCAAAAAGGAAAGCACGTATTGTAAAGCTTTAGCAATATTATGGAGAAAAAAATGCTGGTACCTAGGGACTGAAGAATTGTGCACTATCGTGCTTGTCTCTTGTATTTACAGGTTTTATATTTCCTATATTTAATTTTATGTCACAAAAAAGAGAAAGTTAGTAGCTATAAACCAATAAAGAGTGCATATTTTCTGAAGAGTTCTTATTCTCCCGGTCACAAATAATCTCATCCAGTATTAATTGTTAGTTTATTTATTAATTTTTAAGGGTGGTTAGGATGCCAAACCGGCCTACTGGGAGTAGGAGAGGCACCACAGCATATTTTAATTACCACTGTCCTGAATATAGGTTTGATTCCATTCCAAAATATACGCGTTTGAATCCCACAGAGTGAAATAGTGTGGCATCCGATCGAAGAATACTTTGTGAAGGCGCGTGGCACCTCGTCTTGGCACACGTAAGACCAAATAACGTGTCTTACATTTCCTCGAACATATATGTTTTATGTATCAGACTCTTCAGAAAGATGTGCGCTACAAAACGAACACAATAGTTAAAAAACGATTTTTTAAAATTTTTGACTTCCTATGTCAAACGCTCGAGAGGGTG
Source organism: Schistocerca serialis cubense (assembly GCF_023864345.2). NCBI lineage: Eukaryota > Metazoa > Arthropoda > Insecta > Orthoptera > Acrididae > Schistocerca > Schistocerca serialis. Next base: position 720,700,257 of record NC_064640.1, read on the forward strand.
GGGATGAGAGGGCACTATCAAGTTTTTGCCCCGATTCGGATATATCGTAGATTCTGGGCTCACTTTGTTAATCCTTTCTGGTAAGGATCCCAGATCACGCAGCTGTAGCCTATCCCAAAAGATGCCGCACAAGCGTAATATAGGCAGTCTCTTTAATAGATCTGTTACATTTGCGAATTGTTCTGCCAATGAAATGCAGTCTTTGGTTTGCCTTCCCCACAACGTCTTCTATGTGTTTTTCCCAATTCAAGTTGTTTGTAACTTTAATTCCTAAGTGTTTAGTTGAATTTACGGCCATTAGATTTCACTGATATATTGTGTTACCGAAGTTTAACGTGATCCATTTAGCACTCATATGGTGGATGACCTCATACTTTTCAGAATTTATGGTCAGTTGGCAAATTTCACACCGTACAGGTACCTTTACTAAATCGTTTTGCCATTGGTTTTTAACTTCTGGCGACTGTACCAGACGATAAACGACAGCATAATCTGCACACAACCTAAGGTGGATGCTCAGATTGTCTATATATTATGTAAATAGATAAGGAACAGCTGGGGGCATGTGACACTGCCTTGGGGAACGCCAGAAATCAACTCTGTTTTACTCAATGTCTTTCCGTCAATTACTACGAACTGTGACCTCTCTGGCAGGAAATCACAAATCCAGTCAAATAACTGAGACGATATTCCGTAAGCACGCAATTTAACTACAAATCGCTTGCGTGGTACAATGCCAAAAGCCTTCTGGAAGTCTAGAAATATGCAATCAATTTGAAATTCCTAGTCAATAGCACCCAACACTTCGTGTGTGTAAAGAGCTAGTTTTGTTTCACAAGAACGATTTTTTTTTTTTTAAATTCCAGTTGACTATGTGTCAATAGACCGTTCTCATCGAGGTAGGCCTAATTCATAATAGATGTGTGCTTGTAGTTTAGTTTATTACTACTGCTACCTTTCTTGAATATTAGTGTGACTTTTGTAACTTTACAGTCTGTGTATTGCGTACACATAATGAAAGGGATCCGCTACTGTACCACAACACTATTGATGACAAACTGTGTGAAACAGCATGTATCATAAAATTTCTAGGAGTAACTATCCAAAGCGACCTTCATTAGCATGACAATATAAAACAAGTCGTAGGAAAAAAAGATGCCGGACTGATTTCGTAGGAAGAATCTTAAGTAAATGTAACTCATCCACAAAGTAAGTGGCTCATAAGGCATTTGTCCAACCTATTCTTGAGTATTATTCATTATGGGATCCTAACCTGGGATCGTTTAGTTGGTGCTAGAGTATTATAGAGATTCTCAGCAAACTCCATTGGCAAACATTACAACAGAGGTCACTATTGAAATTTTGAGATAATACTTTCCGCGAAAAATTGGATGACATATTACTTCTTCCCACATGCCTCTCAGGAAATGACCCTGATGAGAAATTTGAACTATGGTAATACAGAGGCTTGTCGGCAATCATTATTCCCATGCGCCATTAAGAGTGGAACAGGGATGGTGGAGATCAGTTATTGATATGAGAAGTATCCTCCGCCACAAGCCTTTTGGTGGTTTGAGGAATATGATGTAGATGGAGATGTAGATTTGCTGATACTGCAGTCCTAGGGGGAAAAAAGACAGGGAAAGTCTGGCTAGTTATTTGCAATCCCATATCATAGCGCAATAATTTTTTGATGACCTAACTTGTTCTGTGCCATTACTACCTACTAAAGCATAAATTGACATGTTGTCCTGGACTAATTCGTGTTTATAGGTATTCAGGACATGGAGGAACAGGAGGGATTATGTCATCTGTGGCAAAAGCAGCTCCTGTAGCAGCTGAGTCCACTTCCTGTGAGACTACATCTCAATCGCCATTGATTAAACGTACCAAGAAACAAATGGGAGAACAGTAAGTTCTTTTTCAGAACTGCAAGCAATAAACAGAGGACTTGTAATCATTTTAAACTGCCTATGTGATTCCGAAAAAGTAGAGAGCTATGGACACACCCTTTTACCTTTACTTTTATTATTTTATAAACTGTTTCTGTGAACATAACAACTTGATAGAATTATTATGGAAGAGTTATTAACTTCCCATGCAATGTTTATCAGTTTAATAGCCATCCTCTTTTTAAACTCTGTCATCCTAATCTATCTACAGGAAGAAAGGATAGCTGAGGTATGTTAACTGATAGTGATTTATCACTGTTTACTATTATAAAATACAGATGTATTCTATTTAATATCAAGTGTTCATCATTTTTTTTTCTAAATTTCAACATGTGCAATGCATATTATTTTTCATAATGCTTGAACATGATTCCAAATAATTTTGTATGGTAGCTTCAGTTATAGATGAGAAAGTAGATTACTATTTGCCTATGCTTTTGCAGAGGCTCTAAAATCTCCAGCATTGAAAGAAGGCAGTTTAGGTTTTACAGCTTTCCCAGTACGATTAGATTTATTTATTTGTTTGTGTAAACCTCCTTCACAAAACATATATAACACACAAGGTAATTGACAGAAATAACTTTTGTAGCTGTTGTTTTATGAATATTAAACATATGTTATTTAAATTTTTGTTAAGTGAGAAATAACAAATTAGACTATATACAGTACATTTACAACTTATTCCTGCAATTAAAAGCCCGATCTACATGTTTTAATGCAGAGGATACCACAAGATTGAATAAAAGCAGTTTTACAGTCTGTAAGCTGTCACAGACTTAAAGTTTTATAATTCAGGATGAAATTTTATTTGTCTTGGTAATTTGTTGCATAGTTTTTTTTCCTGCATGGTATACACCTTTTTGGCAAAAAGTGGTGTTGCAGTGACTAACATGTATATTGCTGTGTGACCTGGTACTGTAATAAAGGTCAATTCTGTTTTCCATACAAGTGTTTTCTTTCCTTATTATACTTTTTTGTCTTGCAAAACTACTTGCAGTATATAAATGCAGGGAAGGAGTAAAATTTTTAGATCTTAAAAAAAAGTTTTGCATGCTTTTCTGCTGCTTGCTTCCTTGTTTAATTATTCTTATAATTCCTAAAAACTGTTTTGCTTTGGTTCACATTCCCGCAGAAAATGAAACTGCACTTCACTGATGAATACACGTGAGCAAGGTATACAACCCAAACTGTTCCTACACTAGTGTTATTGCAAAACGATCTTACTACATAGCTAATTTTTGCTAGTTTTGAATTTAGAGATGCACTATGACAGCTCCAGTGAAGATTTTCTTGAATATGAATTCCAAGAAATTCAGTTACACATTATGTGTTGTGCTGCATAAAAGAAATATAAGTGAAATAAGTAGCTAGACTAATATTGAATGTTTACATGTTTTAATTAGGTATGCTGAAAATACTGTGACAGCACTTTCCAAAAATTGTATGCCAGATACTAGCTTTATTACACATAGATGTATGTAGCTTCAAAACTTCTTTAGTTTATACTGTAACAAAAGTTACCATTTTTTAAAATAAATTAATGGTGGTGGGGTATTTTGAAGAATTTTAGAATGTTATAAAATTCAGTTATACAGTTTCCTAGAAGGTTAATTACATATTGACTTTGATATGAGAACCTTTTTTTACATATCATCATTTCAAAGATATTACCTCCAAACCTTATATGCCAAATTACCTTGCAGGGTGTGTTTTACTCATTAAAAGTGAAACTGGGCACAAAAAGGCTACTGCATTACTCTGCACCCAATGCATTCCTGCCAAGTTTCATCAAGATCATTTAGTGGTAGTTAGTTAACATACATCTGTTCTTAGAAAGATTGCATCCTTCCGAAATGTGGAATCTTTATTTATTGTACAAATAGATTTTGTTGTAAAATCTTCTAAAGAGATAAAAACGATTTGTATTGAGCCATAAGCAATTCTTAAACTTGGCTTAATATTACGATACTGTGAATGAAATACACTGACAGAAAAAAATCAGAACACAAAGAAGGAGTTGTGTGAGGTAAATAAAAGTTGGTAGGCATGTTACTACATCTGTAAGATGATGTATAGTCAAATTTTGCACCAATTGCATAGGAGTGCCACTAGTAGCACCACTGTGAGGATGCAGATCAAGTTTGCTCTAAATACACACTGTAACAGCATAAGTGTTAGTTACCTTTGAGCTTGGACATGACGAGTTGATGTTAGTCAAGACTGTATTTAAAGGAACAGAGACACCATTATCAGCACCGCACTGAGTTAGGAGGAGGTGGTATAATAGGGCTACGAGAAGGTGGATGTTCCTTCTGTGATATTGCAGAAAGACTTGGCAGGAATGTAGCCTCTATACATGATTACTGGCAACAGTGCTCATGAATATGAATGGTCAAAAGAAACCCAGGCTGCAGACTGCCACATGGTACTACTGAGTGGGAAGACCATCATGTTTCCTATGTGGCTCTGGTACATCGTTCTGCATCTGCAGCTCCAATCTGAGCAGAAGTTGGCACCACAGTGACACAACGAAGTGTTACAAATTGGTTACATTAAGGAAAGCACTGAGCCAAATACCCTGTAGTGTACAATCCACTGAACCCAAACCACCACCTTATGCAACTTCAGTAGTATCAAGCAAGAGCTCTTTGGAGGGCAGAGTGGAGATCTGTTGCATTTTCTGGTGAAAGACCATTCTGCCTTGGTGCCAGTTATGTCCATGTGTTGATCTGAAGGAGTCCATTTCAGTGCCTGCAACCAACTTGTCTGCATGCTAAATGCATTGGACCAACACCTAGAATTATGGTCTGTGGTGCAATTTCATATGTCAGCAGGAGCACTCTCATGGTTGTCCCATGTTCACTGCAATTTTGTACCTCAATCTGGTGATTCAACCTGTTGTGCCGTCACTCATTAACAGCGTTCCAGGTGGTGGTTTCTAACAGCATAACGCTTGCCCACATACTGCTGTTGTAGCTGACCACAGTCTGCAGAGTTTTGACATGTTGTCCTGGCCTGCTTGATCACCAGATCTGTCTTCAATCAAGCGCATATGGGATGTCATTGGATGACAACTCCAGCCTCATCCACAAACAGTATAAACTGTCCCTTTATTGACCATCTGAGTGCAACAGGCCTAGAACTCCATGCCATAAACTGACATCCAGCATCTGTACTACTCAATGCATGAATGTTTTCAGCAATGATATCAACATTGTGGCAGTTGCACTGCTTATTTACATACTAGCGTTTCACATTTGCAATGGCTTATCTCTCCCTTACATTAACCTGTGTTCTTGCAATGTTAATCACTTAAATATGTTATCTAGACAAATGCATTCTTAAAATTTCACTACTGTAAATTAATTATTTTTTGGTGTTGTGATTTTTTTTCATCAGTGTAAATTGTTTAATTGGAGAGGCATGAGAAATATGAAACTTTGTGGATAGTTGGTAAAATATTATTTTTTTAAAATAACGTAATATTTTGGTTTCATTTCAGTTCAGTATACTTTACCTAGATTCTGTTACGACAAAGTATTTAGATTGAAAGACAAAGATATTTCTATCTTCTCTCCTTGTGGTAGTGTTACAGTGTTGTTTCATTGGTGATGTGAAAAGGAGGTAATTTGGAAAATAGTAGCCTGACTTGGGCAATCAGTGCATATAGTTATTTGAATAAAGTTACATAAATATTTCCTTGGGATGTTAAGTAATTTGTTGCGTATGATACATGGCTACTAATTTAAATTAGGTAGTAATAAAATATACCTGGAATCTATGTACTTCAGTCTAAATATTGTGTAGTTTTAAGTTGCAAAATACATTATCATTAGGCTGCTATAATGCTTTTGAAGACGTTACACATTGAGTAAAGTGAAACACAAGTTGTGAAACATATTTGAGTCAGTGTCTCAGTGTGCCCTAAGTTAATTTTTCACACTCATACTTTCCATTTTGCTGTATAATTTAGTTGAAGGATAAAATTAGTATTTTAATATAACATTTTCCTGATTCAGAACCAGTAGGAGCTGGAAAAGAAGCTGTTATTGGTACTTTCACTGACTGTCCTATGTTGTACCCTTTGGTCTAAATGAGAAAAAATATTTCTGGATCTGTAGAACTTCAGAGACTATCTCAAGATAAATGATAGGCACAAAGAAAGAAATAACACACACAAAGTTAAAGTTGGATACACCAACAAAGCCATCAGCTACAATGTATCTTCATTGATGACCCGTAAGTTTACACATGGCAGAAGTGCAGACAGTCGCAGCTGAGTAGGAGAAAGACAGATACTGCCTACAGGAAAGTTAAAGACGCATTTGGAGAAAAGAGAAGCAGTTGTATGAATATCAAGATCTCAGGTCAAAAATCAGTCCTAAAAGGGGAAGCTGAAAGGTGGCAGGAGTATATAGAGGGTCTATACAAGAGAGATGAACTGGAAGGTAATATTATAGAAAATGAAGAGGATATAGATGAAGATGAGATGGGAGATATGATACTGCAAGGAGAATTTGACAGAGCAATGAAAGATTTAAGTCGAAACAAGTTCCTGGGAGTAGACAACATTCGGTCAGAACAATTAATAGCCCTGGGTGAGCCAGCTATGACAAAACTCTTCCATCTCGTGTGCAAGATATGTGAGACAGATGAAATACCCTCAGAGTTCAATAAGAATGTAATAATTCAAATCCAAAAGAAAGCAGTTGGTGACAGGTGTGAAAATTACCTAACAATGAGTATAACACATTATAGTTGCAACTATTAAATTTAATAGTTTTCAGCGGTGTTTCATGCTGTTTGTGGTGAAATATTGATTTAATAAACTTTTGGAACGTTCGCTCGCTGTGTTTGTTAGAGTTTCCTGTGCATTGAAGTCGTTTAGTAAATATTGTGCTTTAGTTTTCAGCTGACGTTTCTTGTTGTTTCAAGTGAAATATTTCAGTCAAATTTTCATTCAGTGTTTTAACTTCATTTGAATTTTTGGTTTTAGCTAATAATTTTGTAAAGTTTTGTTGTTATTGGTATTAGCTGTGGTGTAGTAGTACTAATTAAAGTAGTTGCTTTCTTAGTAGACAGAGGATCTTGAGACCACTGTTGTTAGTTCTATAAATAATTCTACTGGTGTAACTGAATTTTGGTAATGTAGACATATAGTTTTCTTACAGTAACTGTAAAATTTTACCATGAGTGAGAAGTGAGGACTCTGTCGTAGGTTTGTGAGTTGTGGGTTACGGTGTGGGATTTGTTCAAAGTATTTTCATTGGGGGGGAATGCAGTGGGGAAGCCAGTGGGCATTCTAGCGAGATTGTCTCCTGGGAATGCAGAACCTGTAGTAGAAATAAGTTGATAGAGGAGCAGGAGCATAAGATCTGTGCCCTTCAGGTGCAGTTACAATGCACAGAGGAGGAGCTAGGTAAGTTGAGAAGGGTGAAGGGTGAAAGGTGAGGGGGAATGGAAACTGACTGTTGGCAAGAAGGGCAGCTAGGAACAGGAGATATTCAGACAGTTATCCTTTGTGTATATGCAATAGATTTGACCAACTGTCAGAGCTGATTGGAGAGGAGCCTCTTGTAACTGTAGACGTAGAGAACATGCAGCCATCTTCAGCAGTCAGGAGGCCTAGGTCAGTTGCAAAGCCTAACAGAAAGAAGATGGTTCTGCTGTGTGGACCAGCAGTTGCAGGAAGTGTTAAGGAGTGAGTACCAGGTCACCAGCATTGTGAAGCCTAGTGCAGGGTTAGCTCAAATGACTGACAGCATAGGGGTATTTTGCAGGAATTTTATGAAGGGGGATCAGGTAGTGAAATTTGGTGAGGCAGGGAACAGTGTTGATAGGGACGGGAAATATGATGTAGGTGGTGACCTGGTAAAGATAGCTACTAAAATTGGTGGCACTAATGTGTATTTTGTGCAACTGTTTCAGCATCAGGATTGGCCTCATCTTAATGCTGCTGTTAGGCGTGTTAACATGGGGCTGGGGAAAGTGCTGATGGCAGAGGGCATGGGTCACATCTCGGTGGTGCCAGTTGGGTCAAATGGCAGATCGGGTTTCACAGGGCATGGCCTGCATCTCAATAGGTATGGGAAGGGGAGGCATGCAAAGCTTAAAGGTGAAAGTGTAGTGGGTGGTGGCGGTGGGATCACTCATGGAAAAATTCCTGTAGTAGTTGGTGTTAGAGCTGCACCTTTTATAGATTAAAGTCAGCTGATAGCTATACCTGCTTACAGGAAGTCCCTCTAACTAAGGGCTCACCTTCAGAGGATGTAATTTTCCCAAGTGGAGAAGAAATTGGCATATTTCATCAAAATGTAAGAGGTATTAGAGATAAAGTTAATGAACTGCTTACAGATGTTGACACTGAAATTATTGGTATGTCGGAGCACCACTTAAATAATTTGACAATTCAGAGGCTTCTTCACCAGGATACAAATTAGCTGGCTGTTTTTCAAGGAGTTCTTTGTGGGGTGGGGGAGTGGCTGTGTACATAAAAAACAGTAATCCATTTGAATCCACAGACATATCACGGCACTGTACTGAACAGATATTTGTATGTTGTGCAGGGGCAGTTGAATTTAGTGAAACTAAACTTCTAATCTTTGTTTATAGGTCCCTAACTTTGACTTGAGCATTTCTGTTCAAGATAGAGTAGGTTCTTGGTTCACATTGTAGGATGTGCCAGAAATTAGTTATATGTGGTGACTTCAATATAAATTTGTATATGATGGTGCAAGAAAAAGGATGTTAGTAGATCTCCTAAATTCATATGATCTGATGCAGACTGTGTTTTTCCAACTATGGTGTAGGGGAACAGTAGCATAGCCATAGACAATATTTTTATTCATTCTTCATTACTAGATGGGCATTCTGATAGTAAAAGGGTGAATGGCCTTTCAGACCATGATGCACAAATTTTAACACTAAAACGCTTTAGTAATCACACAAATGTAACATTTAATTACAAACTATATAGGAAAGTTAATCCACCATCAATAAAGAGTTTTTGAAACCTTGTCAAGGAATAAGAGTGGGAGGATGTTTATAGTGCCGATAACATAGATCATAAATATAATGCTTTCCTCAACACATTTCTCATGCTCTTTGAGTGTTACTTTCCATTAAAATGTTCTAAATGGAGTACTAGCAGTAATACGCAGCCCAAGTGGCTTACCAGTGTGATAAGGGTATCATGTAGAACAAAGCGGGAATTATATCAAAATGTTAGATGTACTAACAATCAAACTACAGTAGCACAAACAGTATTGTAAGGTGCTTAAAAATGTTATTAGGAAGGCAAAGAGTATGTGGTATGCAAATAGAATAGCTAATTCACAGGATAAAACTAAAACCATATGGCCAGTTGTAAAGGAAGTGTCTGGTCAGCAGCACAAGGTGGATGATATAGAGTCAGTTCGCAATACAAATATTTCTGTTACTGATAAGTCAGATAGATGTACAGTTTTTAACAATCATTTTCAGAGCATTGCTAGTGAATTAAATAAAAATATATTTTCTACAGGGAATCATATAACTTTCTTGGCAAATGCCTCTCTGAGATTGATGTCTGAAATACTTCTGTGTGATACAGACAAGAGGGAGATTGAGTCAATAATTAAATCACTGAAGACTAAGGACTCTCATGGTTATGATAGTGTCTAGTAGAATATTAAAGAACTGTGCTGCGCATGTTAGCCCTGTATTTAGCCATATTTGTAATTTTTCCTTTGTAAATGGTCAGTTTCCTGAACAATTAATGTATTCAGTAGTAAAGCCACTTTTTAAAAAGGGAGAAAGGGATAATGTAGATAACTTTAGACCTATTTCTATGCTATCAGTGTTTGCTAGAGTTATTGAAAAGGCTGTGGATGTAAGGATAATTGATCATTTTATACCACATGATTTGCTTTCAAATGTACACTTCAGCTTTAGAAGTCATGTAACAAATGAAAATGCTATATGCTCTTTTCTCTGTGAGGTACTGGATGGATTAAACAAAAGGCTTCAAATGCTAGGCATATTTTTTGAGTTAACTAAGGCATTTGATTGTGTTGATCACAAAATATTGCTCCAGAAGTTGGACCATTACGCAATACGGGGAGTAGCTCACAATTTGTTCACCACTTACTTTAGCAACAGCCATCAAAAGGTAATTATTCGCAATGTTGAGAATGGCTGTCATGTGGGGTCTGAGTGGGGTACAGTCAAGTAGGTGGTGTCCCAGGGCTCAGTGTTGGGGCCACTCCTGTTCCTTATTGACATAAATGATATGCCCTCTAGTATTATGGGTAACTCCAAAATATTTCTGTTTTCTGATGATACTAGCTTGGTAGTGAAGGATGTCATGTGCAACATTGCCTCAGTTTCAAATAGTGCAGTTCATGACCTAAGTTCATGGGTTGTAGAAAATGAATTAAAGTTAAGTCACAGTAAGACTCAGTTTTTAAAGTTTCTAACACACAGTTCAACAAAACCTGACATTTTAATTTCACAGAATGGACACATGATTAGTGAAACTGAACATTTCAAATTTCTAGATGTTCAGATAGATAGTAAGCTGTTATGAAAAGCTCACGATCAGGATCTTGTTCAAAGACTTAATGCTGCCATTTTTACTATTTGAATGGTATCTGAAGTGAGTGATCGTTCAACATGAAAATCAGTCTAATTTGCTTATTTTCATTCACTTATGTCATATGGCCTTATATTTTGGGGTAACATTTCCCATTCTAAAAAGGTATTTTTGGCTCAGAAATGGATGGTTCGGGCAATAAGTGGTGTAAGTTCACGAACCTCTTGTCGACCCCTGTTCACGAGTCTGGGTATTTTGAAATTGGCCTATATATGGCTGAAGATTAGATGGGTAGATCATATATATATATATATATATATATATATATATATATATATATATATATTATTATTATTATTATTATTATTATTATTATTATTATTATTGGTGTTTTGCCCTTAAAGAGCGCATTTGGACTAAACTACATGGCCAGTTCCTTTTGCTGCCTTCCTTGCTGCCCAAACTTCCCTCATTCGCTCGCTGTGTTTCTGTTTCCGGTCCTCTGTCCATGCTTCTTGTCGGCTTCGTGTCTTCGGCTTCATCTTGATTGCCTTTTTGGTTGCCCATATTTCTTTCATCTTCTGGCTGTGATCTTGCTTTCGTTCTTCGGTCCATTTTATGCCTGTTCGTTTGTCGCATTGTATCTCATGTAGTTTACTTTTCTTAATTATGTTTCTGAACTTTATTCTGTCGTTTATTGTGTCTGCTGTTATGTTGAGCTGGTTCAGGTCGTTTTCTACCTCTGCCACCCATTTGTTGTTTCTAGTCGTTACCCAGTCAAAGATCTGTTTGGTCAGCCTGTGTGATGGCATTCTGTATAGGTGTCCATAGAATTGTAGTCTGCGTTTTCTAATCTTTTCCGTGATTGTCTCCGTATGTTTGTACAGTTCCTCTGTAGGTTTCTTGATCCATATTCCATTGTTGTTAGTTGCGCCAAATATTTTCCTAAGTATTTTCCGTTCTACTTTTTCTAATTGTTTGATACGTGTATGCCCTCGGATTAGTGTGGTCTCTGCTGCATATAGTGCCTCGGGGAGCACCACCGTGTCGTAATGGCGTAATTTGGCTTTTTGTGAGATAGACTTCTTGTTGTAATGATTCCACACTACTTTGTATGCCTTGTCCAGTTTAGTCTTTCTTTCTTCATTTGAGTCTCTGTTATGTCCACTCATTTGAAGTGTTTCACCGAGGTATTTGAAGTTTGCTGTTTTGTAAATCGTGCCATACTTTGTGTTCAGAGATGAGAGTTTCTTTGTGCTCATAAACTGTGTCTTTTCGTAAGAGATCTGTAGTCCAGTTTTGGAAGCGATTTCGTGCAGTTTTTCAATAGCGTCTTTTGTTTCCTTTATACCTTTCGTGACAATCGCCAAATCGTCTGCAAAAGCCAGGCATTTAATCTGTAGGTTTCCTAAGGTTATCCCCTGTTGTGATGTTTCCCATTCTTTTATGACCTTATCTAACACCAGATTGAAAAGGAGAGGTGAGAGGCCATCGCCTTGTCGGACACCTGTGCGAATTTCGAAGGGCTCTGATAGTTTCCCACAGAACTTTACTTTTGAGGTCGTGTTGGTTAAAGTTTGCTCTATGATAGCCCGTGTTTTGTTGTCTACTTTGTATTCTGCTAGAATTTTGAAGAGAGTTTTCCGGTCGATAGAGTCGTACGCCTTTTTGAAGTCAACAAAGGTAATGATCAGGTTCTGTTGGTGTTGTAAAATCATTTTCAGGTTCCAAATTTGTTCAGCACAAGACCGCCCTTTACGGAAGCCTGCTTGGTATTCCCCAATCAAGTGGTCGGTTTGGCATTCTAGTCTGTTCAGTAAAGCTTTAGAGAGGATCTTGTATGTGACCGGTAGTAGGGATATTCCTCTGTAGTTGTTCGGGTTAGTCTTGTCACCTTTTTTGTGTAGTGGGTGTATCAGGGCAGTTTTCCAGTCGTCAGGAATTTTCATGGTCTTCCAGATGTCTTCCAAGATCCTGTGGATGTCTTTGGTGAGTTCTGGGTCTTGTAACTTCCAGATTTCCGCGATGATGCCATCTTCTCCTGGTGCTCTACGATTCTTGAGTGACTTTATTATTTCTTTAACTTCTTCTAGAGTTGGAGGTTCACTATCTGGATTGTATGTGCTCGTTTCTGTCATCATTTCTTCCATGGGGGGGTCCGTGTTGAGCAGTTTTTCAAAGTACTTTGCCAGAATGTCACAATTGTTTTTGGTATTGGTTTCTAGGGTTCCATCCGGTCTTCTGAAGCACAAGTTGGGTGGTTGATATCCAGTCATATTTTCTCTGAAATAACCGAAAATTCTGAAGAACAATAAAGGGCTTCGAGAAGCCAGAGAACAACTAGGTGAAGAACTTAGACAATGGAAAGAAAACATTGAGAGATCTTTAAATCTATCTCGAGAAGATCCGTGTTCCACGCAAGGAAATGAACCCAAATCAAGATCTATCAATGAATCTACATTATTCAACCGATTAAGTACAGACATGTATATGTTTGTGTGTCTGTCAACATGCCAGTGCTTTCATTTGGTAAGTCACATCATCTTTGTTTACACACACACACACACACACACACACACACACACACACACACACACACACTCACACTCACTCACTCACTCACACTCCTTACTGTCATTTCTTGTTAACAATACTAGCTTATTCGCAAGAATAAGCAGATTTCACTCAGTTAATACTCGGCAGAAATCAAATCTGCATTTGGATTGGACTTCCTTAACTCTTGTGCAGAAAGGTGTGCAGTATACTGCTGCATCCATTGTTTCCTCGTGGGTCACTCCTTCTAATCTGTTGAGGAGTTTCCTGAAAAATTAAGCTGATTCTTCTTATATTGTTGATTGTGTTTACTTCAACTTGAGGGCTGACTTTTTTCAGGTTCATAAACATTTATTTCCTTCTGTTATTACTGTTATGCTGTAATTTCATGTACTGACACATTCCATGACCTTGGCGATTTGCTCCACAATTTGGTCCTCCGGAACTTGATGTGTAATTAAATAAATATGTAAATATACTAATGTGAATTCTTTACAGAAGAATGGAAAAACTGGCAGAAGCCAACCTTGGTGGGGGAGATCAATTTGAATTCTGCAGAATTGTAGGAAAATCTGAGGCAATACTGTCCCTATGAATTATCTTAGAATATAGATTAAGGGAAAGCAAACCTATATTTATAGCATTTGTAGGCTTAGATAAAGTGTTTGACAGTGTTGACTGGAAGACTCTCTTTGAAACTCCATATGTATCAGGGTGCTAAAGGCTATTTACAACTTGTGCAGAAACAAAACAGCAGAGTCATGAAAGGAAAGCTGTGATTGAGAAAGGAGTGAAAGATGGTTATAGCCTATCTCTGATGTTATCCAGTCTGTACATTGAGCAAACAGTAAAGGAAAAAAGAAAAAAATTTTGAGTAGGAATTAAAGTTCAGAGAGTAGTAAAAACTGTGAGGTTTGCCAATAACATTGTCATTCCACCAGAGGCAATAAAGGACTTGGAAGAGCAGTTGAACGGAATGGACAGTGTCTTGAAGAGTAGTAAAAACTGTGAGGTTTGCCAATAACATTGTCATTTCACCAGAGACAATAAAGGACTTGGAAGAGCAGTTGAACAGAATGGACAGTGTCTTGAAAGGAGGATATAATATGAACATCAACAAAAGCAAAACAATGATAATGGAAGGTAGTCAAATTAAGTCAGGTGATGTCAAGGGAATTAGTTGTGGGAAAAAGACACTCAGAGCAGTAGGTGAGTTTGGCTGTTTGGGAAATGAACTAACTGATGATGGCATAAAATCTACACTGACAATGGCAATACAACCAATTTGTTAACATCATGCATTGACTTAAGTATTAGGAAGTCTTCCTGAAGTTATTTATCTGAAGTGTAGCTGTGTATGGAAGTGAAACATGAATGATAAACAGTTTAGACTAGGAGAGAACAGAGGCTTTTGAAATATGGTACTACAGAAGAATGCTGAAGATTAGATGGGTAGATCATAAAACTAATGAGAAGGTACTGAATAAAATTGGGGAGACAAGAAACTTGTGGTACAATTTGACCAAATGAAGGGATTGGTTGATATGACACATTCTGAGACATCACCAATTTGGTAATGGAGGAAAATATGAGGGGTAAAAATTGTAGGAGGAGACAAAGAGATGAATGCAGTAAGCAGGTTCAGGGGGATGTAGATTGCAGTAGTTATTTGGAGATGAAGAAGCTTCCACAGTATGTAGTTGCTTGGAGAGCTTCATCAAACAGTTCCTTCTGACTGAAGACCACAACAACACCAGATAAAATGATAGCACCAAACCCTTCATGGACTTTCCACTGAAAAATTAGTGCACTACAAATAAGTTATTAAAAATCTTATGAATAATCATTTGTTTACTTTTGTGAAGCAGATTCTTGGTATTCGGTCTGAGTATTGCTTCACAATTTACATAATCTGTTAATGAAGAATATTCATGAAACCTAGTGGTTGGTAACACTGCAGTCAAAACATGGTAGATCTTCTATAGATACTAAATGCATACTGTCACACAATTAGTATCAGATTCTCTCTGGCCAATGCATACTCTCATGTGGTGCAATTTCACCAGCAGCATTAAAGTGAGATCAAACCCCCTATGCTGTCAGTGCTAAATGCTTTCAACTTTTAACCCATTATGTTTAAAAAATTGAAAATATCACCAAACTTTTGACAGTTGATTATCTGAATGTATTTAGTTCACTAATCTAGAAATGAAAAAGTACCCTTAGTGGAAATTGAGAAACAATTTTTTATAAATATGCCAGTTTATTTCAACAAATTATTGTTTTTTATACAACACAGCATCAATTATCTAACTCTCAAAACACTGATTGTTGATCCATATAATTACCTCCTCTATATAAACAATCCTCATAAATTCTATGTTAATTGGTTCATGCGAAAATGGGTCTTTTGCATGAAAATTTACTGTTTTGAGAAAATTCAAGTTTAAGTAAGAGGTCTATGGAAACACACCTTTCTTCTTAAAAAAAAAAAAAACACAGTGTGCTCCATAATCTGATTCTTCTTCTTCACCTAAATATTCTTCATTCTTCTCTTCTTTCTTGCCTCCTTGATCATTTGCTGAGCAGAAATTTCAGCTTTACACACTCTTAATCAGTCCATGGCTTCCAATGTAGTTGCCATATTATGCCCTGTATTTTTCCCAGCTGATCCAGGACTTTTTATCTCCCATAATTACCATCATTGAAAGAAATAACTACATCAAATACACCTTCTCTTAAAGTTTGCATGCCTACAAACACATTTTTTGGAATCTGTGTCCACACAATATTGTTAAATGCCTCATTAACATTCTGTGTGTTACCATGGAGGCATTTCTTTAGCAAGTCTGGATGTGTTAAGTCTCTGAATATAGACTTCATGGCCTCCATTACTGCGTCAGGCACTGAGTGATTATGTTTAAATCCATCTAATTTTCCTGCTGCCTCCATTTTTCTATACTTGCACCATGTATCTGGTGCAGGTGGGCACAATCAATGCACAGGGTTAGTGTCTTTGAAGGTATGTTGCCCACATTGCTCTTTTCACACTTTCCAACTTGTGTGTTTTCTCTTATGGCTTTGCCATAATATTCCTGAAATTCATCAATAACTTTATCAGTAAGCCTTCCAGCATATTTCATATGCAGGAAGCGGCTACAAGGGTAGCAGAGTACGTGTGGAGTGCACATGTGGGTTTTTTAGGTTAGAGGATTCCTTCCCTAGACCCGACAAGACACCTCCTGAGACGCTGCAAGGTAATAGTAGGCAAAATGCAACAGGGAATAACAATATTAATGTGCTAATAGTAAACTGCAGGAGCATCTATAGAAAGGTACTGGAACTGCTCTCATTAATAAAGGGTCACAATACCCACATAGTACTAGGGACAGAAAGTTGGCTGAAACCAGACATAAACAGTAATGAAATCCTAAACTGAGATTGGAATGTATACCGCAGACACCGGCTGGACAGTGAAGGGGGAGGCATGTTTATAGCGATAAGAAATGCAATAGTATCAAAGGAAATTGACGGAGATCCGAAATGTGCAATAATTTGGGTGAAGGTCACGGTTAAAGCAGGCTCAGACATGGTAATTGGATGTCTCTATAGGCCCCCTGGCTCAGCAGCTGTTGTGGCTGAGCACCTGAACGATAATTTGGAAAATATTTCGAGTAGATTTCCCCACCATGTTATAGTCCTGGGTGGACATTTTAATTTGCTCGATATAGACTGGGAGATTCAAACGTTCATAACAGGTGGCAGGGACAAAGAATCCAGTGAAATTTTTTTAAGTGCTTTATCTGGAAACTATCTTGAGCAGTTAAACAGAGAACCGACTCGTGGCAATAACATACTAGACCTTCTGGTGACAAACAGACCCGAACTATTTGAAACAGTTAACACAGAACAGGGAATCAGTGATCATAAAGCGGTTACTGCATCGATGATTTCAGCCGCAAATAGAAATATTAAAAAAGGTACGAAGATTTTTTGGTTTAGCAAAAGTGACAAAATGCCGATTTCAGAGTACCTGATGGCTCAACACTAAAGTTTTGTCCCAAGTACAGATAGTGTTGAGGATCAGTGGACAAAGTTCAAAACCATCATACAATATGTACTAGATGAGTATGTGCCAAGCAAGATCGTAAGAGATGGAAAAGAGCCACCATGGTACCACAACCGAGTTAGAAAACTGCTGCGGAAGCAAAGGGAACTTCACAGCAAACATAAACATAGCCAAAGCCTTGCAGACAAACAAAAATTACGTGAAGCGAAATGTAGTGTGAGCAGGGCTATGCGAGAGGCGTTCAGTGAATTCGAAAGTAAAGTTCTATGTACTGACTTGGCAGAAAATCCTAAGAAGTTTTGGTCTTATGTCAAAGCGATAGGTGGATCAAAACAAAATGTCCAGACACTCTGTGACCAAAATGGTACTGAAACAGAGGATGACGGACTAAAGGCCTAAATACTAAATGTCTTTTTCCAAAGCTGTTTCACAGGGGAAGACTGAACTGTAGTTCCTTCTCTAGATTGTCGCACAGATGACAAAATGGTAGATATCGAAATAGACGACAGAGGGATAGAGAAACAATTAAAATCACTCAAAAGAGGGAAGGCTGCTGGACCTGATGGGATACCAGTTCGATTTTACACAGAGTACGTAAAGCAACTTTCCCCCCTCCTTGCAGCGGTGTACCGTAGGTCTCCAGAAGAGCGTAGCATTCCAAAGGATTGGAAAAGGGCACAGGTCATTCCGGTTTTCAAGAAGGGACGTCGAACAGATGTGCAGAACTATAGACCTATATCTCTAATGTCGATCAGTTGTAGAATTTTGGAACACGTATTATGTTCGAGTATAGTGACTTTTCTGGAGACTAGAAATATATTCTGTAGGAATCAGCATGGGTTTTGAAAAAGAGGATCGTGTGAAACCCAACTCACGCTATTTGTCCACAAGACTCAGAGGGCCATAGACACGGGTTCACAGGTAGATGACGTGTTTCTTGACTTCCACAAGGCGTTCGATACAGTTTCCCACAGTCGTTTAATGAACAAAGTAAGAGCATATGGACTATCAGACCAATTGTGTTATTGGATTGAAGAGTTCCTAGATAACAGAATGCAGCATGTCATCTCAATGGAGAGAAGTCTTCCGCAGTAAGATTCATTTCAGGTGTGCCACAGGGGAGTGTCATAGGACCACTGCTATTCACAATATACATAAATGACCTTGTGGATGACATCAGAAGTTCACTGAGGCTTTTTGCGGATGATGCTGTGGTATATCGAGAGGTTGTAACAATGGAAAATTGTACTGAAATGCAGGAGGATCTGCCGCGAATTGACGCATGATAGAAGGGAATGGCAATTGAATCTCAATGTAGACAAGTGTAATGTGCTGCGAATACATAGAAAGAAAGATCCCTTATCATTTAGCTACAATATAGCAGGTCAGCAACAGGAAGCAGTTAATGCCATAAATTATCTGGGAGTATGCATTAGGAGTGATTTAATATGGAATGATCATATAAAGCTGATCGTCGGTAAATCAGATGCCAGAGTGAAATTCATTGGAAGAATCCTAAGGAAATTCAATCCGAAAACAAAGGAAGTAGGTTACAGTACGCTTGTTGGCCCGCTGCTTGAATACTGCTCAGCAGTGGGATCCGTACCAAATAGGGTTAATAGAAGAGGTAGAGAAGATCCAACGGAGAGCAGTGCGCTTCATTACAGGATCATTTGGTAATCGCGAAAGTGTTATGGAGATGATAGATAAACTCCAGTGGAGGACTCTGCGGGAGAGACGCTCAGTAGCTCGGTACAGGCTTTTGTTGAAGTTTTGAGAACATACCTTCACCGAAGAGTCAAGCAGTATATTGCTCCATCCTACATATATCTTGCGAAGAGACCATGAGGATAAAATCAGAGAGATTAGAGCCCACACAGAGGCATACCAACAATCCTTCTTTCCATGAACAATACGAGACTGGAATAGAAGGGAGAACCAATAGAGGTACTCAAGGTACCATCCGCCACACACCGTCAGGTGGCTTGCGGAGTATGGATGTAGATGTAGATGTAGATGTAGATATACTTTTACCATATGACAATTTGTGTCACCAAGTTTCTTTTTCAGCTACATGACACAATGCAGGGGCTGTCTGTGATTGACCTATCACAGTATGCCATTCTTCAGTTTTGTCTGATCTTAAATGGCTTACAGAAGCTTCTAAATGGTTTTTCATGAAATTACAAAGAGTAAAAATAATTAAAGGAAATTAGAGCTAAACATTTTGTCAGTGATGAGGTTATTAAATCAGGAGCCTGAACTAAGATTAAAAGAGGATCAGAAGAGTAAAATCAGTCATGACCTCAGAGAAACAGTCCTTGAATTCACATTAAATAATTTGATTAAAGCATCATAAACTTAAAACAGGATTTCCTCAAGAGGATTTGAACACTGCACCATCCAAATTTGACTAGTGCTGATACTATTTATAGGAACTACTGTCAGTAATTTAGGTATCATTTAACTTATTTAACTCACATAAAGGTTTATTGATATAATCAATAAAAAGGAGGTATTTTATGTGCTCTGCTGAGATAAATTTAGGCCAAGTATCATTATTTCTCAGAATAAACTCATCTCGACCTACCTACAAAATAATTTTAAGTTAATATGAAGTACAACAATGAGAAAGACTATAAAAGCAAGACATGTTGTGACCCTGAATGCATAGATTTTAGAACAATCTGTAGTGTAGGAGAAATAGCTCAATCCTTATATTTTATATACAAAAACGGAAATTAAAAAATTGGTTTTGTTGTACCATTTTGCACTGTATCTGTACAAGGTGAGCCCAAAAACAAGGAAAGAATTAATTGTGGTGGTAACACTGCCACAGGCAACATCACAATGCTATTGTAGTTGTAGAAGGGGCCTGATGCTAGTTTTGCCTGTAGGCCACTGGTGAAAGTTCAACATGTGTAGGCCATAGCTGCAATCAGAGTGCCATAAACATTACAAACCAGTGAAACAATTAGTTTCTAGCATCTGGTAGATGTATCAGCAAGCTGGTGGATGTGGAATGCTTTCAGGGTAAAATATTTCACAGTGTGTGTATGTTTCAGCAAGGGAAAAGAGTGTGTTACTCAAGAGCAATCAAAGTTTCTAACAAATCATTTGAGTGTGGTTACTTGACACTGGAACTCACTGATCAAAAATAAGGATACATTCATGGCAAATTTTATGAAATGCCATTGGAGGCCAGAGGTTTAGATTACCATGGGTTACTTTGCTGCCATGCCTTGTGTAAG
Source organism: Schistocerca serialis cubense (assembly GCF_023864345.2). Taxonomy (NCBI): domain Eukaryota; kingdom Metazoa; phylum Arthropoda; class Insecta; order Orthoptera; family Acrididae; genus Schistocerca; species Schistocerca serialis. The sequence goes on from NC_064640.1 coordinate 720,720,654, forward strand.
ATATATTAATGTCTGCTGGTAGGTATGTAAGTGTTGAGTTGTGAGTGTAAATAATAACAATCAGTAAGAAGCACTGGTGTTACATACTGATACAGTCCACCCATCCTGTGACCACATGTAGAATAAGCATTTCCTGTATATCTCTAGTTGCCAAAATAATATGCCAGCATCCATTTAAAGAAAAAAAGGAGAGAAAATAAGAAGGAAAATGATCATTTGTGTTTTAAATATATAGTGTGTGCAAGTCATGAAGTTCACAGTTAGAGGAAAATATGACAGTGAAAAAACAATACAAAGACAAGACTTAAATGCACACCAGATGATTTGATTAAGGTAAAATCCAGTATGACAGAGAAGCAGTTTTGACCTAATATATTACAGAATTCAAACCACCTTATATTACATTTATGTCTCTTTTTACTCTTAACTTATATTCTATTTATGGTGTAATAGTATGTTCTATACACCGACTACATTTAAGCAGTTTTGGCACATATTTTTTGAGTTTTCATTATGTATAAAATACTTTTACTTTTTATTGAAATTAAGTCACTTCGAGACCCTAGCAGTTACTGTTTCTTATATTGAAACACAAGTTTATTATCAGTCAGTCCATTGCACACCCTACACACTGCTGGAAAAGAGGAAGAGACAGTGATGACTTTATCCATTTCCCACTTTTGTTCACAGGTAAACACTCTTATGAAAAAAAATCACAACACCAAAAAAATTATTGTAGAATAATGAAATTTTAGGGTTACATTTGTCTAAGAAACGTATTTAAGTGATTAGCAAATTAATGTAAGAGTGAGATGACCCACTGCAAATGTGAAATTCTGGTACGTTAATAACCTTTGTACCCATCAGAATGTTGAATATAATCATGCAACCACATGTGCACTGTGTTTTAAAAGTGCTGGATGTCAGTTTGTGGGATGAAGCTCCATGCCTGTTGCACTTAGTCAGTCACTGCAGGAACGTTATTGCTGTTTATGGATGACACTGGAGTTGTCTGATGATGTCTCATACCTGCTTGACTGCAGACAGACCTGGTGATTGACCAGGTCAAGGCAAAATGTCAACACTCTGTAGACCAGGTTGGACTGCAAAAGAGGTATGTGAGTGAGCATTAACCTGTTGGCTAACACCCCTTGGAATGCTGTTCATAAATGATAGCAGAACGGGTTGAATCACCACTCTGACATACAGTTTTGCAGTCAGGATGTGTGGGATAACCACGAGGATGCTCCTGCTGCTCTATGAAATCACACCCCAGACCATATCTCCAGGTTTGTCCAGGGTGTGTCTAGCATGGGGACAGGTTGGTTGCAGGTCCTCAACTTGCCGACATCTAAGCAACACACAGTCATTACTGGCACCTCAACACTTATCACCACTGAGCTCTTGCTTGACACAACTGAACCCCGAAATGGTGGTTCAGTTGAATGCATGCTATGGGCCACCTGGCCCAGAGCTGTTCTTGAAGTAACTGATTTGTAACAGTTTGTTGTGTCACTGTGGTGCCAACTGCTGCTCAGACTGCTGCTACAGATGCAGCATGATGTGCCAGAGCCATATGCCAAACTCAAAGGTCTTCCCTCCCAGTAGTGCCAAGTGTCTGTCCAGAGCCTGGTCTTCTTGCGAATGTACATTTTTGTGACCACCATTGCCAGCAATGATCTACAGTGGCTACGTTCCTGCCAAGTCTTGCTGCAGTATCGCAGAAGGAACATCCAGTTTTTCACAGAAATGGCCTCATTCAAAGTCAATGAGGTGTTGATAGTGGCACCTTTTGTTGCCTTAAATGGATTCTTGACTAACATCAACTCACCACATTCAATCTCAAAGGTTCCTAACACTCATGATGATTACAGCATATGTTTGAAGCAAACCTGATTTGCATCATCATAGTGCTTCCACTAGTGCTATTTTTATGCAGTTCACATGAAATTTGAGTAGACATCATCTTTCAGGTGTAGAAACTTTCCTGCCAATTTTTGTGTATGTCACATAAATCATTCTTGGTGTTGTGAATTTTTTCCATCACTGTCCATTGTATTGTATGAAAACTGAAATGATGGATAAGGTAACGTGCTTCTACAGCTATACAGTGCAGTATTTTTGTGCTTTGAACAATTGAAGCATTTTCTATGCATTTTTTCTGATATGGTGAAGTGTTGCAGCAGTAACTCTACCATACAGTATATTTGGTAATACAGTTGGAAATACTTTGTTAGAACTGTGTTCATTAGACACATCTTTAGCCCAGCTGAAACCTAAATGGAACTGACATAACATAAAAGGTAAACATCTTTTTGAAACCATTTTCTCTCTTTCCAGAAGTTCAGGTTCTCTTCAAAGCAGAAGCATTAATCCAGTTAACTCTATACAGATCTGAAGATTCGATACAATAGCTGGAGATACACTTAGTAGCTTTTTACTGTTACCACAGAGGCACCAAATAATCTTTGATTGACTATTTGTGCTTCCTAAAAGTCTATGAGCTTCCACATGATTGTATATCATGAAAACACACAAGACTAACAGATTACTCCTTCTTTTACACACTTCCAAATTTGTTGTGGATCAAGGGCAAAACAAAAGTACACCACAATGTATTACAGATGACTCAGAAAGCAACTTACAGAAAGGAATGGTAATACCATGGTGACCTTATTGGTTGGCCCACTCCTGGCCATGCTTTTTTCAAAATAGTATCATCTGAAAACTTTTCTGGAGCTCACTACACTAACTTGTGGCATTCTGTGGATCCAATTAACAGTATTACAACTGAGAAAGACTTCACAATTAATGTTTATCAGTGAGGAAAGGATGTTTGTGGCAATCCTTTGTTTGTGATGACACCTCTGTCTACAAAATGCAAGAAGATTTGCCAAAGTCTGACTAGCCTTGAGGAAGCCCAGAACAACACACACACACACACACACACACACACACACACACACACACACACACGCGCGCGCGCGCACGCACATCATTTGGCAGCCATGCCTTTTCATAGTACCATTGTCTATTAATGCACAAAGAGTGACCATTTGCAGTGCAGGCACTTCACCATGACATCTGACGCTAATCAATGCTTCAGTGCATTCATAATAAAGAGGAATGGGAGTGAATAGGTCTACAGTTGGAGAAGCAGCAATTGCATTAGCTACCTCCTGCTTCTGTGACACACCATGTGAAAAACAAAGAGGAAGAGTATAAGTTGTTTTACTATCCTCTCCATAATAATGTAAGTATTTCCAATTGTGTTTCAGAATGTATAAGTGTTCATAATTGTGTGAGAGAAGCAATGACATACTTTTAGTTTTTTTTCTTCATTTCCGTTGTTTATGAAAGTTGAGGCTAAGGCTTGCCATCATCATGAACTTCTATTATCCCTCCTACACAAAATACCATTTTTTACATTTGATGTATGCAGGAACAGCTATCCAAGTGTCTTTATATTTTTAACTGGTGTAGAAGATAAACCTATAAACAATATAAAGGCTAGAAAAACAATCTCCAACACACACTCATGGCTAGGTCATCTCAGGTTAATGCATGGTTGTAGGTTTTCAGAAGAGGGGGAAACAGGAGTGACTGTGTCAGCTATGGCAGAAACAGCATCTGTGTCCACCTTCCATGATGCAACAGCAGGCAGGGCACCAACTGAATATACCAAGAAGCAAACAGAAGAAGAGTAAATTTATCATCATTAGCATGTAAATATAAACACATCTTGAGGCACTTTTTCAAATATATTTGGGTTTTCAAGTTAATTAAAGGTGTACAGATATACAGTCATTATATTTATTTTTCTAATTTTAGTCTGTAAATTTTTATTTGAGCTAATGTAAGTAGTTAAGATGTTTATTGATTTCAGTACATTTTTCTTGAAGGAACTTTTAGGGCAGGTGTAGCACGTACTGCAGCTCAACCAGTATTAACCTGGTTCTCATCGTTCCTACTCAGTAGCAGCACTTTTGATCACCACAAAGCTGAAAAGTGTAAATGAGTGCAAGATGGTGCATACTGAAAAATGTACACAACACCATTGTGTACATTGAACTAACACACCCATTTCTTCTTCACTAAGTTTGATATTAGAAATGGTGACCAGTTTGTCAACTACAGAAATCTGTTAGCTTGTTGAACCAGATCAACTCTACAATTACAGTAGTGAAGTTAATGGTTATACTGTGGTAGAACGACACATTTCACATTTACACATGCCACAGTTTCTACTTAGCACTGTTCTGTAGTAATTTATTAGAAAAATGTACACTTTGATAGTTTCTTTAAGCCACTCTATAATGGGAAACACTATGTGCAACAATCACTGGTTTTGATAAAAATAACATTCCACAGTCTTGGTTATCACAACACAGATTGAGTGATATGTTCATTAGTTTAAGCTATAGAAATCTTCAAAAGCTATTAAATGTTAAAGTTCTTGAGTTCTTACTTGTGTGCTTTCTAACTGCAAACTGGCAATTTTGAGTGATGTTTGACTGCTTATAGATAGGCATAAAAACAAACTGTTACTGTGGAAACTATAAAATGCTTTACAATTTAGCTAGGTTGACTTTTGCTGTTTTTGATCTACAACAAGAACAAATGTGATTTTGTATTAACTACATGAAACGCTTTTTTAGCCTTGTTTCACAATCTGTAGTATTACTGTATGACCTATGTTTCAGGTTTAAACATATTTTCCTGCAACCTGTGTCATAGAGTAACAATAAAGTTTTTGAAACAAGACTAAAAAAAGCTTTCATTTAGTTAACATGATATACAGTATTTCACCAAGAACCCACAGATGAATCAATTAGAAGAATGAGATTTTGTCTCATAGAAAATGTCACATGTCAGAAATTTGGAAAACTGTATGGACACTATTCTTCCTACACAATGGGAATCCTCTTGTTTATATATCAGAGTGCCATATTGCAGATTAGGATAAATTACATGAAATTATTAATTATTTAATTAATTTTTTTCTGTGTAATTATGTGTCAGTGGCCTTGCCGCGGTGGTAACATCAGTTCCTGTCAGATCACTGAAGTCAAGCACTGTTGGGCTTGGCTAGCACTTGGACTGGTGACCAACTGATCTGCCGAGTGCTGTTGGCAAGTGGGATGCACCAACCCTTTTGTGGCCAACTTAGGAACTACTTGATTGAGAAGCAGCATTTTTGGTCATGGAAACTGACAATGGCTGGGAGAGCGGGGTGCTGACCATATGCTCTTCCATATGGGCATCCACTGATGCCTGCTGATGCCTGTGGGCTGAAGATGACACTGTGGTTGGTCGGTACCATTGGCCTTCATGGCCTATTCAGACAGAGAGTGTTTTATGTCATTACGTACAGAAAAATTTAGGTAGCAAAAGTATGTTCTCAAAGATCAGAATCTAACAGTGGTTGTGACAAAAACAGCAATGGACGTTGGCAGCAGCTCTGAACTTCAGATTTCATTACTTCAGAAAACATTAATTTTAGGTAATTTAAAGTACTTCACAAGAAAGTCAGAATACTTAAGTTTCTACTGGTGTGGATCATAAGCTGAATTATGTTGATTAGCCTTAAAAAATTTCACATCATACCATAATGTTAAAATAATTTAATTGTAACTTTTAATTAACCTACTCTATAGCCAAACTAATGGTGTAAGCGGAATCAGCCTAGCCAAAAACAATATCTAAACAATAAATTTGAACAAGTGAATCTCAAATTCACTTTTAGAATATCAGTAAATATGCCATACGTACTTATATGACAGTACTGAAAATGTTGCAGAAAATTAGAAAAAGGAAAGAAAAAATTTATTTATTGTGAGAGATCAAAAACATAACACATGGGATGGAAACCATGTTCTATGTCACATAACTCACACTCTGGATGTAAATGGCATTCTCAGTACAATGGCCCTTCTGAAATCCAGACTGTGATTTACTGATGATGTTATTGTTGCTAAGGTGAGATACTACTCTAGAATACAACACTTTCTCAAAAATTTTGGAAAATGATGTCAGCAGTGAAACAGATCTGTAGTTATTGACATCTCTCTTATCATGTTTTTTAAAGAGGGGCTTAACAACGACATATTTCAGTCTCTATGGAAAAATAGCTGTAATCTGTGATGAGTTACATATGTTGGATAAAACTGCACCTTTTATATGCGAGCAAATCTTTAATAATCTTTTGGAACCACCTTGAGAGATATATACTATTATTTTTGAAAGAATGTATAATTTCTGCAGTTTCAGATGGAGAATTTGGTGATACATTCATATGATTTATTTTTATGGGAGTAACTTTTTCTCTTGAATGATTATGAAATACATTTGCTACCTGTGACTCATCATTTACAGGCCTTCCATTCAGTTCAGTAGTGACATTGTCTTGTTCTGTGGCCGGTTGTCCTGTCTCTCATTCCACTACATTCCATACAGCCTTAAGTCTGCTGCTGAAATTACTGATTTCTGACATTATCTGCATGTTCCTTGATTGTTTAGTAACCTTCCTCAATAATTCTGAGTAATTTTTGTAGTGTGCAGCTACTGCACGATCCCTCCTTGTTCTTTCCAAAGATACATTTCTCTTTCCCTTCCATGAGATACTTTTATCCCTGTAGTGATCCATGACTTTTTACATGGCAGTGTAATGTTCTTTTTGATTCACTTATGCAGAAAGTGGTTTTCTACCTAGTTAGCTACAGGGGTGCATTCAGAAAAATTAAGGTACTGCAAAGTCAAGTTGCTTAACTGTTACTAATTCATGTATATTTTCAGTTATGTACTGTTACTTCTTCCTGATTACCTATACTTCACATATTCCTTTGTATGTCATTACATCATCACTTCTTTACCTCATTAGACAACAAATAGACCCCTGCTTTGCTGAATATACAGAAAATGACTTTGTGAAAATATGCTTTACAATAACCAACCACAATATTATAGGCAAAACTCTTATTTCCATAACACAACAGACAAAATATGAATTACTGAAATCACTGTCCGCCCCCGGTAGCTGAGTGGTCAGCGCGACAGACTGTCAATCCTAAGGGCCCGGGTTCGATTCCCGGCTGGGTCGGAGATTTTCTCCACTCGGGGACTGGCTGTTGTATTGTCCTAATCATCATCATTTCATCCTCATCGACACGCAAGACACCGAAGTGGCGTCAAATCGAAAGATTTGCACCAGGCGAGCGTTCTACCCGACGAGAGGCCCTCGTCACACGCCATTATTATTACTGAAATCACTACTTCATGTTATGGCTACACATTATTCTGAACTGCAGCCTGAAAGACAATACAGACACAAAACTTCCCTTCATTGCACAGACATTGCTATAGGCAACTACATCCTACATCTGCATCTATGTGATAACTATGCAAGTGACCATTAAGGCCTTGAATATTGTGTTTCTTTAATAATGTCCGAAGGGCTGTAATATGGCATACTTCAAACAAAGATGGCCATTTCCATAAACAGTGTCATTCAGTTTAACTTTAGCCTGAGCAAAATACTTTCACACATTTACACAAACAATACTGAATCATGTATGTAAGGTTTTTTCTTTATGCTCCTGTGTAAATGTTTATAGACTCAGATATTTGCTGTTTACTTTAGATAGTCAGTATTGTCTCTAGATATTTCAACATTCTCTTATCTGCTAACATATTTTATATTTTACTTTTTAAAATTACCATATGACTAACAGAAATTTATTTATCATAGACACAAAATTCTCAGTACTACTATACTCAGAAACAACACAACACATCATCAAGCTTAACAAAATTTATCTGTTCTACTGGTTTCCATCCATTTGCATTACTATAGTTCATCACTACCCAAATCTTATGCTTGAAACAATACAAATTTTAATCATCAAGACTTCATATCTCCAAATACTACCTAAAAGTGTTCAAAGTGGAAGCTGAATACTGTCCACTTACAAGCAATTGACAGGATATTAAGTGAGGCTGAGTGATTCAGGAAAGAGAAAGAATGGTATCACCCAGCTTCGGGAAGCATTATGTGCTAAATAACGGATTGATTAAAGAGCAGTGAATGTCCTACCTATGGACAGATTCACAATTAATCTAACCCCCAGCCCATCCAGCTAGTTTTGCATTACCAATTGAAGAACAACACCTGTCTTTCAGAACATTTACCAGACCAAGACAAAACTCAACAAAAATTCCAAAAATTTGACCCCCAGAAAACACAAGTGCACTGACCATTTCATCTGCCTGAACAACTGTTTATTGTACTTTAATAGTGAACAAAGTTTTTGAATATTTATACTGAGAATAACCTCTTGAAAAGTGTCTCCTTACTGGCAATCCCATAGAATTCCTTTTACACCCATCACACTGTTTACTTCATTATTAACTTCTAGTAATTTGTACATAGTAACTGCTGTTAATTTCAGTCCATGCTTCTTTACCTTGGCAACCTTTCTCTTTTCAATATGAAAATTTTTAATTTTGATATTAACTGCATCAGGTTATACTAATTGTATCTTATTAATATTACTGTTAGCTTCTAAAGATCTCTCAACCATGTCAACACTTCCCTTTACTACCTGCACACACATTGTTTCAGTATTCTCAGTACATCAATATTTACACCTACATGCTCTCTCAGTCCAATAGTACCAATTTGATTTGCATTGAAAATCATTTCATTACTATATCAGAACTGATCTGCACCCATTTCTGTTAAATCTTTGTGACAAAAATCAGTAATTTTCATCTTCCATTTATTTAGTTTTTTCAGTTACATTTTCTCTATACTGGATATTCCAAGTGCAAGTATCTAATATATTTTCAAAATAAATTATTATGGATATAATTTTTTGTCTAAATTTTTAAATTCTTATTTAAAATCTTTAATGTTTTGGTTCATTCTGGAATCTAAACTATGAATGTCATTCTTAGTAGACATCATCTTTTCCTGCACTTCCATTCCTGAATTTGAGTTTTTCACTAACTTCAGTGTCACTGCTTGATTATCCTCATTCACTGACACTTCCTGTACTTTACAACTCTTTCTTGCAGTTCTTCTTTAATATTAGTTTACTCCACCACTTTGGAACTGTGCTCTCTCTCATTCCCATTACAGCAAGCACTGGGTGAAGCTTGTTCTATTTTGTCCACAACCTGATTATAATTCACTTCGTTATATAAAGCTGTGCATAATACTGATTTAAAACCACTGTCATTGTGAACTTCACTTTGTTTCATGATTGGGAAAAAGACATAATAATTCACATTGTCATAACATGGCTCTTTCCTAATGTTCATGCTTATGGCTCCATCTCACTTGTGACTCACTTTGGCAAACAGTTAATCACATTTAAATGACAAAGACACTTTCGCTCCAAATTACTTCCCTATCAGTCACTATTGCCCTTGAAATTTGCTGCTGTTATAACTTGCAACCACCATCTGCTTACTGCTCCCAACTAGAACTTTCATGCCATGCTATTTCATTGTAGGCTGCTAGGATCTGTGATGATTGGGTCTTTCTCAAGATGGCATCAGTGATGACATCAGATGAACTCATTCTCCCACTGGTAGTCCTCTCATAATGGCATCTGCTTCACATCACATTTCACATAATATAATTTGAACAATCCTGAAAATTGTTTGTGCACTGCCCTATTTGCAGTGTAAACATAATTTCAGTTAACTTTTGCCACCCAAAGTATATAAGGGCCAGTCAGTTGAAAACAAAACAGATTGGAAAAAGTAAGTAAAAAATTTCTTATTTAAAAAATAATCACTGTAACTGCTAATTGCTAATATAACTTTTCCCACTGTGACACAGAATGATCAGTGCCATGGAAAACATTTGCAGTTGCCCATGATTGAACCCAGTCATGCACCTCTTTATCCAAAGCAATTGGATGGTCATGAATGTCTTTCTTCAAGACTCGAAAGATATGGAAATTGTGTAGGAGAGATTGGGACTGTATGGATAAGATGATGTGTAAGAATCAAGAAGTTTATTAACCATAGATCATTTTACAACGATATTGGCTTCGTCATACAGAGCTTCCCAGCAAAAGTTCTGTAGCATAATCAAAACACCCTTGGCAGCATGGGTGGACACTATCCTTCAACAGAATGATGCCTCTGTGAACATTCCTGTGCATTTGGACTTGATGGTATGCTTCAATTTTTGCAAAGTGTCAACCTTCATGCTGTAGAAGTGTCACTGGGAAGCCCTCACACACCCTTCATTCAGCTTCAGTCTCTCACCACGCCATTTCCATATATTTAGGAGCCTAGAAGAAAAACATTCGTGTCTAACAATTTGTTCTGGATGAACAATACCATGAATGGGTAAAATAATGGTTGCATAGGCAACCACAAACATTTTTCTGTGAAGGCACTGTCCATCTTGTCTCACAGTGGGATAAATAACTGTTCAGTTATCATGATTACTGTTGAAATAATGAACAGTTTACATACCTTTTTCATCCATTTCATTTTCATTTACTGTCTCTTATAGTTCACTGCTCAGTAGTCACCTCACCACTCTATATAAACAGTTCACTGCCACTTTACTATTTCCTATGTGCCCTTTTTCACAGTGCCTTAGCTCCAAAACACTAGGACACCAGATGTAGTGATAGACTCGGTTCTCATAGTCTCCCCTCAATAACACCACTCTTGACTACCACAAAGCTGAAAAGTCTGAATGAGTGTGGGATGCTGTTTGCTCGAAGGTGGACACAACACAACTATTTGTATTGAACTAACATACACATCTATGTTTGATTATTAGATATGGTGACCAGTTTGTCGTCTACAAAAATTATTTAGCTCATTGAACCAGATCAGCTCTACAATAATAGTGATAAAGTTAATGGTTCTGTTGTGGTACAAAGACACATTTACATATGTCACAGTTTGCACTTAGTACTGTACTGTGGTGACTTACTGGAGAAGGATTACACTTTGATAGTTCATTTAATCTACTCTATAATGAGAATCACCATCTGCAACAATCACTAGTTTTGATGACAATAATATTCCCCACTCTTGCTTATCACAACATAGTTTGCATAAAATTTCATTGATTAAGGTTACAGAAATCACTCAAAAGTTGTTAAACATAGAAGTTTTTGAGTTTTGTGGTTGTAGGTGTGCATGTAATTTACTGAATGAGCACATTAGGAGTCTGAGTCAACACTGAGAGTATGTCTGACACAGATCTTACTTATGAGCTTTTGAAACGATGAACTGGCAATTTTGGGTGATGTCTGACTTTTTGCAGATGGCAGTAAGAACAAACCATTATTATGAAAAACACAAAATGCTGTAAAAATCAGCTAGTCTGGAATTTGTTGTTTTTGATTAACTACAAGAACTAGTGGTTCTGGCTGACAGAAAATGGTGCTGGTCACAAATTAGAAAAATATATGAGCACTATTCTCATTATGCAATGTAAACGTGCATGTTGTTACATGAAATTATTAACTACTGAATTGATTAATGAATGAATGTTGTATGTCATTATATACAGAAAAAAGGTGGAAACATGAGCATGTCATCAATGATCAGAATTAAACACCTGTTATGAAAAAAATTGCTGTAGAAATTGGCAGTCATTCTGAACTACAGTTTACATTATTTCAGAAGATAACTAGTCATAGGTAAGTTAAAGCATTTTACAGGAAAATTTGAATGCTTTACTTTATGTTGGTGTGGGTCATTATATGGACTTATGCTGATTAGTTCAGAAAGTTTTTCATGTATCATACTGTAGTGTTAACTCTAAGTAACTATAATTTTTAATTAACCTGCTATATACCCAAACTAATGGCACCATTATAATAAGCCTAGCCAAAAGGAGAATCTGAAAAAAAATTGAAATTGCTGAATGTTTAATTACACTTTTGGATTATCAATACATATTACTTATAAAACAGAACTGAAAATATAGCAGAAAATTTAAATAGGGAAGAAGAAATAGTTATTATCAGGGCCTTAAAACATAACAAGTGGGGTAGAATCCACCTTACTTTGTCACACTATGTCTGCAAAAGTTTTGGCTCAAGCTTTTGATCACTGGTTCCCAGAAATGTGATCTGGATCGAGGATGAGGAAACCCTATCCACATTCCTCCAGAACCTCAACACATTCCCTCTACATCTACATCTACATACATACCCCACAATCCACCATACAGTGCGTGGCGGAGGTTACCTTGTACCACAACTAGCATCTTCTCTCCCTGTTCCACTCCCAAACAGAACGAGGGAAAAATGACTGCCTATATGCCTCTGTACGAGCCCTAATTTCTCTTATCTTATCTTTGTGGTCTTTCCGCAAAATGCAAGTTGGTGGCAGTAAAATTGTATTGCAGTCAGCCTCAAATGCTGGTTCTCTAAATTTCCTCAGTAGCAATTCACAAAAAGAACACCTCCTTTCCTCTAGAGGCTTCCACCCGAGTTCCTGAACCATTTCCGTAACACTCGCATGATGATCAAACCTACCAGTAACAGCCCGCCTCTGAATTGATTCCATGTCCTCCCTCAATCTGACCTGATAGGCATCCCAAACGCTCAAGCAGTAATCAAGAATTGGTCGTATTAGTGTTTTATAAGCGGTCTCCTTTACAGATGAACCACATCTTCCCAAAATTATACCAATGAACTGAAGACGACTATCTGCCTTCCCCACAATTGCCATTACATGCTAGTCCCACTTCATATCGCTCTGCAGTGTTACGCCCAAATATTTAATCGACGTGACTGTGTCAAGCGGTACACTACTAATGGAGTATTCAAACATTACAGGATTCTTTTTCCTATTTATCTGCATTAATTTACATTTACCTATATTTAGAGTTAGCTGCCATTCTTTACACCAATCACAAATCCTGTCCAAGTCATCTTGTATCCTCCTACAATCACTCAACAACGACACCTTCCCGTACACCACAGCATCATCAGCAAACAGCTGCACATTGCTATCCACCCTATCCAAAAGATCATTTATGTAGATAGAAAACAACAGCAGACCTACCACACTTCCCTGGGGCACTCCAGAAGATACCCTCACCTCCGATGAACACTCACCATCGAGGACAACGTACTGGGTTCTATTACTTAAGAAGTCTTCAAGCCACTCACATACTTGGGAACCAATCCCATATGCTCGTACCTTAGTTAGGATTCTGCAGTGGGGCACCAAGTCAAATGCTTTCCGGAAGTCAAGGGATAAGGCATCTGTCTGATACCCTTCATCCATGGTTTGCAAGATATCATGTGAAAAAAGGGTGATTTGTGTTCTGCAGGAGCGATGCTTCTTTATAAAGCCGTGCTGATGCAACTTCTCTGTCTCAAGGAAATTCATTATATTCGAACTGAGAATATGTTTGAGAATCCTGCAACAAACCAATGTTAAGGATATTGGTCTGTAATTTTGAGGATCCGTCCTTCTACCCTTCTTATATACAGGTGTCACCTGCGCTTTTTCCCAGTCACTTCGGACTTTATGTTGGGCAAGAGATTCGCAATAAATGCAAGATAAGTAAGGAGCCAATGCAGTAGACTACTTTCTGTAAAACCGAATTGGAATCCCTTCAGGACCTGGTGATTTATTTATTTTCAAGCCATTCAGCTGCTTCACAACCCAAGGGATGTCTATCACTATGTCCTCCATACGGGAATCTGTACGAGACTCAAACGGCGGTATGTTTGTATGATCCTCCTGCGTGAAAGATTTCTCAAATGCTAAATTTAAAATTTCGGCTTTCGTTTTGCTGTCTTCTGTTGCCAGACCAGACTGATCAGTGAGTGACTGGATGGAAGCCTTCAACCCACTTACCAATTTTACCTAAGACCAGAATTTCCTTGGGTTTTCAGCAAGATCTTTTGCTTAAGTATGATGGTGGTAGTGGTTGAATGCTTCGTGCATCACTCATTTTACATCAGCACGAATCTCTACTAACTTTTGCCTGTCCTCATTCCCCCGATATTTCTTGTACCAAAAGTGCAACTGCCTTTGATTCCTAAGCATTCTCCGAAATGCGCTGTTAAACCACGGTGGGTCTTTTGCATCCGTAACCCACTTTTTTGGCACATACTTGTCCAATGCGTGATTTACAATGTGTTTAAAATTTGCCCATAATTCTTCTAAGTCCATCATACTGGAAGTAAATGAAGTAATTTCATTTACTAAGAGGGATGCTAACAACAGCTTATCTGCTCTTTCTAGTAAGAATACTCTCCTAGCCTTCTTGACCGACTTTTTAACTTTCGTAACCGTAGTTGTAATGACATCATCATGATCACTAATCCCTGTCTCAACACTGACACCGTCGATGAGGTCTGGTCTGTTCATGGCTACCAGATATAAAATATTTCCATTACGCGTTGGCTCTTGATTTAGCTGCTCAAGACAGTTTTTGGATAATGTTTTGATTCACATCATCTGGTTCTAGTCAACACATGAAGCCACCTTCTTTGATTTTGACCACCTGAAAGATGGCTATATCAATACCTCTGTCCATATGAAACCTACCACCCAGCAGCAATACCTCCACTTCGACAGCTGCCATCCATTACATACCAAGAAATCCTTTCCATACAGCCTATACACCCATCAATATAGCATTTGTAGTGACAAGTGGTCCCTCTCGAAATATACCAAGGTTTTCACTGAGGCCTTTACACATTGTAATTACCCTCCCAACATTGTACAAAAACAGATCAACCATGCCTTATTTTTCCAGTCACCCAACACTTCCAAAGCCTTGCTGTCTGGCCATAGAGGAACATTCTCCTCATGACTCAGCAGCGCACAGGACTGGAGGAGTTGAATTACATTCTTTGTTAGGGTTTCAACTACATCTCGGCATTCCCTGAAATGAGAAATGCCCTATCTGTTATCCTTCCCACTCCTTCCACAGTGGTATTCTGCCACCAACCAAACCTGCACAATATCTTTGACCGTCCCTACACAACCCCTGCTCCCAGCTCCTTGCTTAATGGCTCATACCCTGTAATAGACCTACGTGCAAGATCTGTCCCATACATCCTCCCACCACCAGCAACTCCAGTTCTATCACAAACATCACCTATCCCATCAAAGGCAGGGCTACCTGTGAAACCAGTCATTTGATCTACAAGCTAAGCTGCAACCACTGTGCTGCATTCTATATGGCATGACAACCATCAAGCTGTCTGTCCCCATGAATGGGCAGCAGGAAACTGTAGCCAAGAAATAACTCTACCACCCTGTTGTCGATTATGATGATGATGATGATGATGATGATGATG
The DNA here is from genome assembly GCF_023864345.2 of Schistocerca serialis cubense. Classification (NCBI taxonomy): domain Eukaryota; kingdom Metazoa; phylum Arthropoda; class Insecta; order Orthoptera; family Acrididae; genus Schistocerca; species Schistocerca serialis. The sequence continues at coordinate 720,735,968 of NC_064640.1, forward strand.
ATGATGATGATGTTTTTTGGGGTGCTCAACATCGAGGTCATCAGCACCCATACAAGTTCCCAATTGTTGCAGTTCCAAATCTTGCCACTTCCTGAATGATGATGAGATGATGAGGACAACACAAACACCCAGTGCCTGGCCAGAGACAATCCCTTTCCTGGCCAAGAATCGAACCCGGAACCCTGTGATCCAGAGGTAGCAAAGCTACCCACAACACCACGAGCTCGGGATGTGCCACCCAACACAACAACCCTCATTTCCAATACTGCTTCACAGCCTGTGCCATGTGGATCCTTCCCACCAACACCAGCTTTTCTGAATTGCTCAGGAGGGAACTCTCCCTGCAATATATCTTATGTTTCCATAATGCTCCTGGCCTCAAACTTTGTTAGTCACTGTCCTCACCCATCTAGCCCCTTCCTTGTTTCCATTCCAGCACTACACAGCCCTCTATTGCACCAAAGCAACCAGTTGTTTTACTTCTCTCCTTTTCTGAAACACCACTCCCCACCCTCTCCCACCTTCCGTCTAACCTGGACCTAGCTGCCCCACTCTCCATCTCATCCCTGCAGTCTCCCAGGAGCACTTTATCATCCCCTACCTCTACCCTGCTATTCCTTCCCCTTCCCACTTCCCACCCACAACAGCCTCCTCCTTACCCCCACCCTGTTGCCTTGCCCTGCTGCTTGCAGTCTGGCTTTAGCTGCCAGAGACTATGGCCATGTGTGTGTGAGTTGCATTTGCATGAGTGTGTTGTGTGTATTGTCTACTTTTGACAAAGGCCTTTCGGCCAAAAGCTATCTTTCTGACAGTCTTTTTGTTGGGCTTTTTCCACTATATGGTGAGCAGCAACTATTCCTTTCATTATATTGTTACATTCCATCTTAGATTTTCCATTGTTTGATTAAGCTACATATGTGACTGCTTATGACATTACTGCACCTGACCCACTGAGATCATGGTTTGTGAAATAACTTTATACATCTATGACAGTTCTGACCTATACTGCAGTCACCCTACATGTATGTAATTATGAATTCTGACCCAAAAAAAGGCTGTTCATAAGCACTGTCCACACACTATTTACTACATTGTCCTCTTGTCCCCTTTCCTGCAGCTTCTTTCTTTAATAAGTTCTTTATCTTGCACTCTCTCTCTATTACATATATCTTTCATAACAGAACAGTGCTTCCTAATTTACTAGTTATGAGATAAGACAGACAGCTGACTTTTGTTAACTCCCCTGAGATTTTTATATATAATTCTGTCTACAGTTAATACTGTCAATACTAATTGTCTTCCCTAGCACTCTCAAAACTAATAATCATAGTTGCAATGTATTACTTAAAAGAATACTGAAAAATGGTTAGTGTATTTTAGAATGTTTATATATTAGGATCAAAACAAATATTTGAATAGCGTAAGTTTCAGAAATGACTTTTGAAAACCAAAATTTTATCACCAAATATGCTTATATGATAGGTTTGTAACATACTTTACTTAAATTTTTTTGAAAAGGTGAAACAGTTTAGACACATTTCCAATCACTAAAAACATATGTTTTAGAGGTGTACAGTGTTGATCAAAAATGAATTTGAGGTTTATAATTCTTTCGACACCCCATAAACCAGTGAACTTGCCAAGGTGGGGTGGCTTGCATGCCTCAGAAATACAGACAGCTATATTGCAGGTGCAACCACAGTGGAGTTGTATCTCTGGAGAGCCCAGACAAATATTTTGTTCCAGAAGAGGAGGAGTAGCCTTTCCAGCAATTGCAAGGGCAACAGTTGGGATAACTGACTGATCTGACTTCTTAACATTAGTCAACTTTGTCTTGCTAAGCTTGCTCTGCAAATGGTTGAAAGCAAGGGGAAAACACAGCCATTATATTTCCTTATGAGATGCAGCTCTGCTGTGTGGTCAGATGATGATGGCAGACCCTTGGGTAAAACATTAAGCAGGTAAAATAGTCCCGCATTCAGATCTCCTTTGAGGGACTACTCAACTTGAATTTTTTGGGGTGGATAATGAACTGTTAGTTCCCTTACTTGGATACATAGACTAGAGAATTTGAAAATGGAAATGAACCGATTGAAGTTAAATATAACGGAAAATAGTGTAGTGTGGTGGCAAGAAGAACAGGACTTCCCGTCAGGTCTCAGGTGAGTACAGGATTATTAATAAAAAAATCAAGGGATAGTGAGTACCAAAATAGGAATGCAGGTAAGCATCTGTGAAGAGCACAGTGAAGGTCAAGATAGATCCAGAGCCAACATCCATCTCAGTAGTACAAGTTTATACGCCAACTAATTCTGCAGATGATGAAGAAATTGAAAGAAGGAAAAATAGTAGGAGAACATGGAACAGGGGAAGGTAATGACAGAGGAACTCACCTGATAGAATTTCAAACAGAACATAATTTAATTATTGCTGAAATTTGGCTTAAAAGTTGTGAAAGAATATTGTGTATATCGAGGAATCAATGTCACAGAATTGTTTCTGAATGTTACATAATGGTAAGACGGACACTTTGAAACCAAAATTTTAACTGCAAAACATTGCCAGGGGCAGGTGTGGACTCTGACCATAATTTATTGGTTGTAAACTACAGATCTAAACTGAAGAGGTTCAAAAAATGAGAAAAATTTACGAGATGGGACATGGACAAGTTGAAAGAACCAGAGGTAGCTAAGAGTTTCGTAAGGTTAGACAGTTAGCTGAAACAAAGAAAAGAAATACAATATAAGATGAATGGGTAACTTTGAAAGACGAACTAATGAGAGCAACACAGGATCAAATAGGTTAAGAGACAATGCCCAGTAGAAATCCTTGGATAACATGTGATATATTCAGTATAATTGATGAAAGGAGAAAATATGAAAAAGTAGCAAATGAAGCAGTCAGATGAGAACACTAACATCTAAAAAGTGAGATTGACAGAAAGTGTAAAATAGCTAAGGCTAAGCAGGAAAGGTTACACAATAATTTCAATGATATGGAAACACATATAATTAGGAGAAAGATAGAAATTAGCTTAGGAAAATTTAAGAAACCTTTGGAGAAAAGAGAAACAGCTGTATGAATATTCAGAGCTCAGATGGCAAATCAGTACTAAGCATGGAAGGAAAAGCTGAAAGGTGGAAGGATTATAAAGAATGGCTATAAAAGGAATACAGACTTTAAGTACTTGGTCAGGTTCGAGAGAGATGCAATCGCATGGAGTTAGGTGAGTAGACACTTTCAGTGTGACCACCTGTGCTCCCAAATGAGCTTGCCGCTGCTGACAGAGGCCTGGGAGCGTGCTGTCGTGGCGTCGCCGGCGGGAGACAATACACTGCCACCTATGGTGACCTGCAGCTCCAACGCCAGGGCCACAGAAGGGCAAAGCCCCACTTGGGTGCCGAAGCGAACTCTCCCAGCACAGCGCACGCACCAACATGTCTGCACAGCTGCGATACAAACCACCAGTCAGAACCGCCAGGGCGACCGAGCAGCAGATGGCGTCGCGGCACCAAGTGCCGGGCGGCGGCGCATCCTCTACGCACACAGTCCTCAATCGGACCAGCACACCGCAGATGTAATGGATATAAAAGGAATACAGACTTGAAGACAATATTATAGCAAAAGAAAAGAAAGTATATGAGGACGAGTTGGGAGTAATGATACTGTGAGAAGAATTAAACATAACCCTGAAAGACCTGAATCAATACAAGACCTCTGAAGCTGATGACATTACCTGACAAGTTATAGAGATCCTTGGAAGAGCCATTATGACAAAACTATCCCACCTGGTGCAGAACATATAAGGGGCCATCAAAAAGATTCCATCTGAGGGCACTGCTGCAGTGTACATGCAGCGTAGCATGGCTCCAATGTGACTATATAAGCACCAAAATGTAAGCAATGAATTACTGTGGCCTTGATGTCTTTCTGGCATGTGTACAGTAAATGTAGAAATGTGAACTATGGCAATGTTATTATTAAATGTTTCCAAACAGGACCAATGTGTTTCTTGGTTGCCAAAGGACAAACACCAGTAGATTTCCAACTCAGAAAGAAGAATGTGTGCTGAGCTGCATATCTGTGGAAGAGCACTATTGTAGAATGATGCACCAAGTTCCATGCCACTGATTCATGACAACATACATCCCTACATAGCAAATTTTGTATGCAGAAGTTATACCAACTCAAGTGGAACACTCTTGAGCACTCACTGTAAAGTCCTGTTCTCTCCCCATGTGACTATTGTACCATTGATCCCTTAGAAATGGCCTTGAAGGGTAAAAATTCCTCTCAGACAAGGATATGCTGCAGGGAGTTACAGGCTTCTTCATCTAACAGGACACAGTATTTTACCAAACACATATTTTCAACCTGTTACCTTGGTGGGATGAATGCATCAATGATCACAGCAATTTTGCCTTATTGGCATACTAATTCTGGATTGTTTGGCCTGCGAAGTGAAACTTTTTGATCACCTCTTATATGTGAGACATACAAAATACCCTCAGATGTAAATAATCCCCATTTGAAAGAAGACAGGGGCTTACAAATGTGAATAATACTGATTCATCAGTTTATTATGTCATGTTTGCGAAATAGTAACATAAATTGTTTTCAGAAGAATAGGAAAAATGTTAGAAGCTGACCTCAGGGAAGGTCAGTTTTGACACCAGACGAATGTACCAACATGTGAGCCAATGCTGACCCTACAATTTGTGCTATAAAAGAAACTAGAGAAAGGCAAATTGGTGTTTGTAGATTTAGAGGAAACTCTTTACAGTGTTGACTGGAATACACTCTTTGAAATCGTGAAGGTAACAGGGACAAAACACAGGTAAAGAAGTGTTATTTACAACCTGGGACAGAAACCAGATTGCAGTTACAAGCGTTGAAGGACATGAAAAGGAACCAGTGGTAGGGAATCAAGTGGCATGAGATTGCAGCGTATCCCTGATGTCATTCAACTTGTGCAATGAACAACCAGTAAAGGAAACCAATGACAAACTTTGAGAGGGAACTTAAGTTCAGATGGATGAGGTAAAAACTTGGAGGTTTGCTGATGACATTGTAATTCTGTCAGATACAGCAAAGAACTTGGATGAACAGCTGAATGCAATGGATGGTGCTTTGAGAAGAGGTTATAAGTTGAACAATGACAAATGTAAAACAAGCCTAATTGAATGTAATAAAATTAAATCAAACAGTGCTGAGGGAATTGGATTGACAATGAGACACTAAAAGTAGTACATAAAATGCCAACTGGTTGTAGCAGGAAAACCATTTTAGAAAAAGAGGAATTTGCTAACATTTAATATAAGTTTCTGAGCTAGCAACTCTTTTCTAAAGGTATTTGTGGAAATTGTAGCTTTGTACAGAAGTGAAACATGGATTATAAGCAGTTCAGACAAGAGGAGTGTAGAAGCTTTTGAAATGTAGCTCTACAGAAGAATGATGAAGACCAGATAAATAACTAATGAAGAGGTCCTGAACTGAACTAGGGAAGAAAGAGATTTATGGCACAGCTTTACTAAAAATTGGATTGGTTGGTTGAATACATCATGAGGCATGAAGAAATCATCAGTTTTGAAGGCAAGTAATGGAGGAAAATGTGAGGGGTAAAAATTTTAGAGGGACGCCAAGGGATGAGAGCATTAAGCAGGTTTAACTGGACATACATTGTTGTAGTTATTCAGAGATGAAGAGGCTGGTGCAGGATAGAGCAATATGAGGAGCTGCATGAAACCAGACAAAATCAGTTCTTTCCTTCGGCAACATCATTTCTGGGCATGTATTCTTAACAAAATTTATTTCATTAATGTTAGAATTAACTGATTATTTATATCACACCCACTGGAAACATGTCAGTACTAATGAGGTCTGTACTTTTTGAACAGTTGCACTTTTGCTGTATGAGGATTCCCAGATATAATAACTGCTCAATAGGTTCACAGGTAGTGCAACAGATGGTATTTTATAAACTGCACAATTTTCCCATGAGGCAACTGCTTATCATCTTCAGCTGCTATTGCAGCTTGCCATTGTAGCTCGAAAATTTATACTAAGGCTCACTATAAAGATGGAGCCATCAAGTGGCAGGGTTATAACATCCTCACAAAGGACATCAAGATCTGTAGCCCCCTCTCAGAGAAATGGATCATAGACTCCACACGTATGGTGCAGGGTACCCTTGCCACAATCTGCAGACCCTAGTGTACCGGTGTACATGTACTTGTAATAAGCCTGTGCCCACCATAATTGTTCTGGCTTTGATTCTTCATTTGGATTAACTCATTGTAATTATTTTTCTGTGCCCAACAGTGCCATATTGCCACCAATGCTGGTTCCCATGCTTCACTGATTTGAAATCCCATGTGACTGTTAATTTACTTATTAGCTGTATAAATTGTGACTGCTTCTTTAATGATGGAGTCTCAGTAAGTAGAGGCACACTAGAGAATCTTGATCTTTTCATAGTTTGTTCCATGTCCTTTTTACAGACAATGTTTAGCAACAACAGACTTTTCTGACTGACCTAGTCTGTTATGCTGTGTTCATTGCATCTGTCTTTAATAGTGCAACATGTCCAAGCACTGAAGAATTTCCCACACAAGGGCACGAGGTTTTAGCTACTCATGATCTCCTTAGACCAGATCATTGTGAATACAACCCCAAATCATTTGCACTCATTCCAGAGTGCAAAGACACATTTTATTTGATGTTTCTGTAATACCCTGCCAATTTTAAAGGACACATCACCGACATAATAAAGAAAAACTGTCCTTGTGGAGTTCTCAATTTCTTCTGACTGCTTTTGAGGTTGAGTGCATTCTGTTCAAAATGCATTGTAAATCTTCATTGTGATTACTGGTACTGACATGTCAGTAAAAATCTCAATGCAGAGGAGGTGTCCAACAATATATGAGTTTGATAAACTTCGTAACAAGAGAAATAAACTGTTGTGCTCTCTTGCATTTTTACTGAAATGTCAGAAGCAGAAAAATGTACCTATTTTCACCAAGATTACCCATTATATTGACTCTGTGGCTAAAAAGAGAATAAAACAATGAGCCTACACGGCACTGGTGAGCAAGAGAATCTTAATATGTTGTTTATATGTAAATAACTCATCTGCTACCAGTCACGTTTTCTTTATTTTATTTTTCACACGACGCGTTTTGGGAAATGATTCCCATTTTCAAGGTTATTTTTTGTGTTTGTTATGTCATTCCTATGTTACGTTGTTGATGTGTGAGAGTCTCTTCCATTTTGTTGACTTTACTGCACTATATAAGAAAACACCTGCTTTTTAGTTGGTTGTCGATCTTTTTGTGAAGTTAGTGGGGAAATTTAGAGGAATTTGTACTTATAGTTTCCTTATGGTCCATTTGTGCAGAGTATCACACACACTAAACATCACTGAGACTCTGCACAAATGGACCTTAAGGGAACTGTAAGTACAAATTCTTCTAAATTTTGCCACAAACTTCTCAAAAAGATCGACAACCAACCAAAAATTGCATGTTTTCTTATTTATTGCAGTAAAGTCAACAAAATGAAGCAGAATCTCGCACATCGACAACATCACATAGGAATGGCATAATAAACACAAAAAAAGCACTTGAAAATGGGAATCATTTCCCGAACTGCATCATGCAAAAAATAAAGTAAAGAAAACCATGACTGGTAGCAGACGAGTTATTTATATAAAAACAAACCCATTGTTTTCACAGGCTGCAGGCTTTCAGAACCGAGTATAATGGATCAAATCAGAGAGAATCTTATACATGGTGAAAATTAGACAGACTCCAGAAATATGCCTTCATCTAATTCGAATATCTCATCATGTCTCTGGGACTTGGTGGGCAGCACTATGTTGTCAATTTCAGACTGGACAAACCATATAAAGTATGTCTTACTTAAACTATGCACAATTTGGCATTGAATTGCCCTTGTATTTATTGTAAGTTTAAACTGAAACCTATAAAATTTGACACATTCCATATCCTTGTGATTGACTCACTAACTGGATCTACAGAACATGAAATAAATAAATAAATAAAAGCATCAGGTCATGGCATGTCAAACTTCAAAGTTCTATTACCTTGCATGAGGGCGGGCTAAAAAGTTGTACCTCCAAATTTTTAATGTGAAAACTCTTAAAACTGCTTGTATAAAACAAACATTATTGACATTCTATAGTCTTTCTTTGTCTTCATATTTGCATCACTCTGCTGCTAGAAGTCTCTGAACACGGCAATATGTTATGTAACTATTTTGGTGTATAAGAAACATTGTGCTGTAATTGAGTTTCGAACTCAGAGTTCATCCACACATGGGGCACTCTCCATTTCAGCATGACAATGCCAGACCACACACGTGCACCGTGACATCTGCAACAATCTGGTGCCTTGGGTTTGCTGTCATTGATCATCATGCATACAGTCTATTATTTGAAGCACAAAGTCCTATGTTGAACTGATAACTGGACAAAGAGGGCACTGACACAGGTGGTCCACAGTTTGTTCTTCTCCACACTCGTATTATGTATTCTCCATTGTCACATGGCATAGTTTAAGAGAGGATTTTCCTTATTGACACATGTTCTTAAGTGTATCTAATGGACCTCCAAACACCCCTTTCTTTATTATGGCTGGCTGGAATATGTTATCTTGGTTGCAATCAGTTTTGTTGTATGAATGTCCATCAAAAATGTCTTGCCTTGTCTGGAGGTAGTTTCAAAGGTTCTGCTATTCAAAGGTATCTTAATCAAGATTTTAGCCTAAGCTGAAGTAGATCATGCCCAGACATCATTTGAGCTTAAACATTCTCAGTTGTTTATGACTGGTGACAGCTTCTCATCAAATATCTGCAGGTTAAATACCTGCAAGACAGTAAATCTTCTCAATAGGCGTAGGTTTTAAGCACCCTTTAATCAGCCTGAAAGCTTCATTCTGAGTAGCAGCCACACTTTTGTCATGAGATGACTTGTAGCAAACAGAAGAGACATACTGTGTTGCATAATAGCATGGGAAAAAGCAGCAGTTCTAGGAATGGGCACCTTAGCTCTTAATTTTGTGCCTCCTTATATTTTCAATATGTTATTCTGAGCACTGATTCTCTCTCTCATGTATAAGCTGTGTTGCCTAAAAGGTAAAGGGTCAGTCCAGTATTGCTTGCATGTACTTTGGAGTGAAGTAATGTGCCATTACAAGATACATTCAGTTTTCATGCGGCCTCCCCATTTCTGAGATGGAAAGCAGAGACAGGAGTTTTTGAGGTTTAGGCTTTCTGTGGTTAGTCTCATAGTATGTGCTAGTTCCTTCAGAGAACCATCAAGAGTGAGTTCTGTCATTTCATATGTTTCACCTTAGGAGGTCAGGGTAGTGTTGTCATCAAAGAAAAAAACTTCTTGTGTTGTAAGGAAGCGGCTCATCATTTGTGTAAATATAGCCTGAAAGCTTTTTGAGGCAGATTATTTTTAGAATTTGCCACTTGTTTCCCATTGGAAATTGACAAGAAACCCAGAATTCTGTGATAGTGTTGAAATTAACATAGTAAGTTTTGTATCCCTGGTGAGAGCATATACATTTTGTAAGACAGTGTGATGGTTAGCAACATTATATAAGGTCTGGCAATCATGGTGGCCTGTTAACTGTACTATCCAGCAATTAGGGTAAGTGCAGTTGAGATGTTCCCTGGCATGTCTGGTAAAATGTGGAGATACTGTATCCTGTTAGAAGTACATTGCAGTTTGTGTGGCCAAAGGAACACCCTCAATGTGTTAAACAAACAAATTTAAAAAAAAAAAGAAAAAAGTCTTGACTCATCAATGTGTTACCATTCATGACACACAAAAAACTGATCAAAAAATGAACTTGGAAATTGGTTTCCACTGTAGTGTATGGGTTTTCCCATGACTATCAGTGATTATAGCATGTGCAGGGTTATTACAAATGACTGAAGCGATTTCACAGCTCTACAATAACTTTATTATTTGAGATATTTTCACAATGCTTTGCACACACATACAAAAACTCAAAAAGTTTTTTTAGGCATTCACAAATGTTCGACATGTGCCCATTTAGTGATTTGGCAGACATCAAGCCGATAATCAAGTTCCTCCCACACTCGGCGCGGTATGTCCCCATCAATGAGTTCGAAAGTATCGTTGATGCGAGCTCGCAGTTCTGGCACGTTTCTTGGTAGAGGAGGTTTAAACACTGAATCATTCACATAACTCCATAGAAAGTAATTGCATGGGGTTAAGTCGGGAGAGTGTGGAGGCCATGACATGAATTGCTGATCATGATCTCCACCACGACCAATCCATCGGTTTTCCAATCTCCTGTTTGAGAAATGCCAAACATCATGATGGAAGTGTGGTGGAGCACCATCCTGTTGAAAGATGAAGTCAGTGCTGTCGGTCTCCAGTTGTGGCATGAGCCAATTTTCCAGCATGTCCAGATACACGTGTCCTGTAACGTTTTTTTTGCAGAAGAAAAAGGGGCCGTAAACTTTAAACCGTGAGATTGCACAAAACATGTTAACTTTTGGTGAATTGTGAATTTGCTGCACGAATGCGTGAGGATTCTCTACCGCCCAGATTCGCACATTGTGTCTGTTCACTTCACCATTAAGAAAAAATGTTGCTTCATCACTGAAAACAAGTTTCACACTGAGCGCATCCTCTTCCATGAGCTGTTGCAACCGCGCCGAAAATTCAAAGCATTTGACTTTGTCATCGAGTGTCAGGGCTTGTAGCAATTGTAAACAGTGAGGCTTCTGCTTTAGCCTTTTCCGTAAGATTTTCCAAACCGTCGGCTGTGGTACGTTTAGATCCCTGCTTGCTTTATTCGTCGACTTCTGCGGGCTACGCGTGAAACTTGCCCGCACGCGTACAACCGTTTCTTTGATAATTGCAGGCCAACCTGTTGATTTCCCCTTACAGAGGCATCCAGAAGCTTTAAACTGCACATACCATTGCCGAATGGAGTTAGCAGTTGGTGGATCTTTGTTGAACTTCGTCCTGAAGTGTCGTTGCACTGTTATGACTGACTGATGTGAGTGCATTTCAAGCACAACATACGCTTTCTCGGCTCCTGTCGCCATTTTGTCTCACTGCGCTCTCGAGTGCTCTGGCGGCAGAAACCTGAAGTGCGGCTTCAGCCAAAGAAAACTTTATGAGTTTTTCTGCTTATCTGTAGTGTGTTGTGACCATATGTCAATTAGTGGAGCTCCAGTGAATTTATGAATTCGCTTCAATCATTTGTAATAGCCCTGTATTGTTGATCCCATTTCATCTAAATATGGTGTCATCAGTGCATAGTATTAATGGAAGCAAATGACAACTGTCATTTAACCACTGACAAAGTTTAAGTCATGTGACATTGTTGCCAGTGTGAAGATTGTGGAAATGCTATGGGTGAAATGGGTACAAGCTTTCCACATGTAATGTTTACCTTACACATGTGCATGGCACACTGATAACTGCAGAAAGTTGCTATGTGCTGGCAGTAGAACTATGCTGCACCATTTCAACAATGTGTTGCTGATCCAGCACTGATTGCTTAAATATATACTCAGAAGAAAAAAACAGACTTTGGAAGAAGAATACCCATTTCACAAAATGTGCTGGAAACTCTGGTAAATTCTCCACAGTCTGTTGATGTGTTGGGAAGAGCTGACAGCAGGTGTACTACCATTAAAGAAGCCATGAACATACACATATGTGCATAGTGAAGATTTGTGACATTTTAGCCAGAAGGCGTACTAACAGAGTTAAACAGTACTTCTCTCTGATACAATCTCTGTCCTCCACACTACTGCACTGAAAACACAACTTTGGCACCTATATGTTCAACAGGCTTGTATATTGGCAGAAAGACATCCCAACCAAAGAAGTTTGAAGTGGTGAGATGGGTTGGACTAGAAAAAATGTGAAAGAGGTTGGATGGGTAAGACATATTGTTGAAAGGTGTAGCATAGTCCTACTACAAGCACATGGCAACTTTCTGCAGTTATCAATGAGCACCACTAACCAAAAAACAATTGTATATTAAATGTGTTCTATCTTGGAAATCATTTGGAATGGGATATTAGTTGATGTGAAGTTTTTTGCTTCAAATGAGTGTACCTGTCATATCCCTGAATATTGACCATTCCTACTGGGGCACCCTGTGTAGTAAATATATGACAAAATTTTGTAGTTGCTTAGCAGAAAATGTACAAATCATTTTTTAGGTGCGTCATGTCTCTAGAGCAGGGCTAACTGTACTCATGAGAAGAGGAATGTGACTTAATTAAAAGCAAATTGAATTAAATGTTTCTAGGAAACAAGCAGAAAAACAGCTTGGTTATTATTAAACTTTTACTACTTAAGCCATTGTAGAAGGAAAACTATTTACTGTAGAGGTATCCAGTTTTATAAGTATGATGTTCAGACTCTGTGCTGCACGATTTGCATTGTTAGTAGCGCTAGTGTAATGATTTGACATTAGGTGTTGGTACTGGTATGGTGCTGCAGGATTGAAACAAAAGCATCAGTTTGCATTACAGTTGCAGCAGTCAACATGAGCATGGAGAAGGTGAGCAAGGTTTCACTCATAAAGCTGTTTTATCATAATAAGCAGCATATTCTTCATGAATATTGACACATTGAAGGAATATGGAGAGGTCCTCTTTCTTGAAGAACATTATTAGGAAGTTTGAATTAACTGGTGTTTTGGAAATTGCTCCTGGGAGAGATTGATGGACAATTGTGCTCCAGAGTGTTGAAGTCACTGTTGCTGAGAATAATGGATGCAATGTGCAATCTTCAATCAGTTCACAGGCTGTGTCACAACAGTTGAACATTCCATGGTCCACTGTTTGAAAAGTACTATGAACAATTATGAATTAGTATCCCTAATATGGTTCCAGGCTGTATTGGTTGCAAATGGTCATAATGTTCAGCAAAATGTGAAACCTGGAACATAAAATTGTATGCAATTAATAAATGTTACCGTTTCATGTGGAAATTGAAATGTGTTTCTTTCAATGGTTTATTCATTATTTATCTCCCACTTGTCCCTAAAATCGTTTCCACAAAGTTTCATTGTGATACGAAAACTTGTTTTTCATGGGGGCCTCTCAACTAGGGAAAGTTTAATTAAAAGCACACTGTATATAACTTTACCTATCTTCATTTCTGCATTCTGTAACTGTCCATGGCAAAATTAGATATTATACAATATTATAAATGCAGTATAAAACAACAGAACAAAACTCAAAGCGGTGTTTCTTTTGACATGTATGCAACAGCAAATTTACAAATAATGCTGCTGTTAAGTTTTCTAGCAGAACAGTAATTATCATAGATGAAGTGTGTTTGCTCACTTTAACTACTCAAACCTTTACTTCACCATGTTTTACATTTTTGCCAATGCCACTGTGAACCCCCTACCACTACCAGACTACCTCATTGCACTTTCATCATTGCTAGACAGTTACTCACTGAGTGCTCAGCTATTCGTCCAGATGCATTTGTTAGATTAACTATGCAGCTTGATGTGTAGAACCTTACCATGGTTTTTTTTCTGTCATGGTCTCCTTTCTGAACATTAAAATGTTTAGACTCTGTGCCTGTCTTGTACATTAAATTTTTGTAAAATGTTGACAAAATAATTTTATTCCTTACAAGTAACCATTTCATCTTATGTGAGAATTAAGTTGCAGTTTGCAAATTTTTTAAAATTCCTCAAATGCTAAGTCCACATGTCTCACTTAATCAGACACTGGCCCACTCCTCCTCTCTATTATGTTTGCTTGCTATTTTTAGTTGTAACCCTTGTTAACAACACAGTGTTATCAATGGTAGTTGATTCTGTGGATAACAGGTTTCCCTGAATTGAGGTAATCCTAGTTTATCATTCACCTGCTGTCTGCACAACCTCCATGATGGTGTGTACTATGCCATTGTGTCCTGCTGTTTGGCTTTGATGGGGTTTGTTGTTATACTGCATCTTTCTCATCTTACGCTCATCTTGCCCTGCCAATGGCCAAGATGACTTCCTGATTCCATGACATACGAACTATTGCAATTGCTATGGCAATAGCTGTGCCCTCTCTCCAACATATCAGCTGTTTTTAGTTCTGTGGCCCATGAATGTTGAGAGCAAGCATGTTTCTAAATACTCAGATATCCTTGGGTAGACTGTCAAATTTGAAACAGGGCCAAAGGAAAGCATGCATGTGGGGCATTAGACTCACATATGGAACTGGTAGTTTCAAATTTTTGCGTAGCCTTCAAGATGCAGGTTTTCCATGATAAAGAAAAATATTTGGTCGAGTTTTTTTATAAGACCACATCCAGCCTCTCCACACTTGTCATTCATCCACCATGAGCTATAGCCTCCATATCTAGTGATTTCACTCTCACCGAAACAGTAGCCACTAACCACTCTTTTGCATGATACAGAGACAAGCAAGCAGATGCAAGCAGTGCCCAGCAGCCTTCACCACTGCCTGCTCTTGGCATCCTGGGGAGATCTGAGGAAGAGTTGCTACCATGGCCTCTCGTAACACCACAGGATGTTGAATATTACATTGGTCTTCCGTTATATGCTAGTACTAGCAGCTCACTGGGAGTTGCTACTTCAATACATGCATATGCAGACACTTCAGAGGAATCACCAAGTAGAAGAGGTAAGCTGTTACCTCGAGTTTCTAAAATTACCTCCACTATAGACAAAAACAAACAGTAGTCATCTGACATGTTATTACTATACTAGTCTCCTAAATCTAAAAACAATCAAGAAATTAATGTGTATAATCTGAACAGCATGTTTGAAGGTTCACAGAACAAGATAATCATTGATGAAAAAATGTATGAAACTGAACAGAGCCCACTTCACGTATTTAGAAAAAACTACCCATTTAAAAAAGAAGTACAGACTTGGAAAATATCTTCAACAACAACAACAAAATATGATCAGACAAAATAGTTTCTCCTAGCTACCAATCATACTTGCTATGAATTAGTTCAGAAGTATTACTGACAATTGATTCCATTCCTGAGATATTGTTTTTGTAGGTCTGGAAGAGTAGTTCATGTTGGTGATGGGTGGCAGTCTACCTCCCATTGCATCCCACATGTGATTTTTAATAACATTTGTTAATGTTTTCTAATTCTGGACCCATGGTAATTATATTTTTAGTGAGGGGGTTTGAAGTATTCTACTTTTTGCCATGAAGCAATGCTTGACATCTCTCATTATTGCCCTAAACAGTGAATAGAGTAAGTCATATTCTCTTTCACCCATGCCATTAGATGTTATACTACAGTACTGTGAAGTGATCAACCCATGAGTCTGGTCACATAAATAATTTAATATCACATTATTATTATTTTACCAGAAATGCTACTCAGTAAAAATTGTGATTCCATTTGTTAGTTATGATCCAAGTATTATGATCACCATGTTTTTACACCTTTATAAGAAAGATATCTAAAAAATATATTGAATACAGGGTGATTCTTATCCACATTTTAAAGTACCAAAAGTGTTGTATATGATGGTCAGACATATGATGGCAAATGTAAGGAAATACCCCAAAAAGGGATGAGAAATACTGAACATGCGATATCACCAGATGACATACCTTGTCACACATGTTGCAGGCCTTGGGCATGAAGGGATGATTGAGTGATGCAGTACTTGCATTCAAGCAAACAGTGCAAATTTCAGACACCTTTTGTAACTGTGATCTGATGTAAATGTAGAATATGCTAAATTATTGTCCTTGCTGTAACCAAGTAAATGTTATTTTTATTATGTGTTTCTTTACTTTTATCTCTTCTTTTCCTGTTTACAGATATATTAAAATAATAAATCTTACCTCAATGTCAATGCATAATTGTTTAATGCAATGAAAACATATTGCCTGCCAGACACAAGACTCAAACTCTGAGCTCCATACACTAAAGTTGTGCACATTGGCTCTGATCCATACTGATAGGACTACTTGACTTGGGTTGAGATAAGCAGGTGTGACAGACAGTTAGGCTGAGCTCCTGCATGTATGACGAAGTATATCATGTGGTGCCATGACTTGTTCAACATTTGTCATATACTTTTGGGGTATTTTGTGACATTAGCAACCCCTTGTGTCTTAAAGTAATTGACTCAGCTCCATCTACATTACTTTGGGAGTTAAGAAACACCCATATATTACATTAACTGATCAGTGAGGAAGAAGCAGTAGACAGTGGAATATAATATGTCACTGTGATTCAGAGTTAGACTGTGAAAGAGATGAAGAAGGGTATAGTGATACTTGCAGTTATTTTATTACCACAGAAAATATATGTAAGGCTCAAAAGATTAAATTTCAAAAATAAGCAAGATTACAAAACAAATGTTTAATTAAAATACCACCTCATCCAAAGCATATTGCTGAAATAATGGCTACATATTGTTACTTATATCTCCTGGATATGAAGAAAGGCAGCCACAGATATTTACCTGAACTATGAAGTTCTTATGGGTAGCATACTGTAACCTCAAATACAGTGTCATCACAGTTTGTTAAATACAAATAAATTACCTGTAACAACAGGTTACAATTGTCTATTAGTCCATGAAACCAAACAGTAATTCATGGTGGTAATTAATATAAGCCCTAGTTACTGACAGAAATTAAAGTGCACTAGTTTGTGTCTGAATATGATATAAATCCTAGCACTAGTACTTCATGATACATGCATATTAAAATTATAACAGGAAGCAAAGTCCCACTTAAGACTGGAGGGGCTGGAAACAAATTGCTCATCTGTCAAAGCACTATACAACACAAGTGTAAATTGGTCCATATAAACTTCAGTGATGGTCATAGGTCACTTGCTGAGGAAAAGTTGGATTACAACAACTGAGAACAAGCTAGCCACTGGTGAACTTACATTTGCATTTTACAGAAATTCATGTGAGCAGCTTATAATACTGGTGTCTGCAGGCACCCTTGCTGGATGTAGGCAATGCCACACAAATTGATATGCTCATTTCTTCCATTTGCTTGTCTGACAAGGTTGCTAAATCACATACAGAAGTTTTGATAGTGTGTGTGTAGTACAAGCATTTATTGCTTTGTTTTGAGCTTTGATTTTTAGCCAATAACAATCAAGGATAAAGAGAAGAAACACTAAAAAATTGGGTACTGTGCATACATTTTTAGATTTGTGTAGACAAATGCTGTATGTGCTATTTTTTCCCAAATTTTTGGGTGAATGTAATGATGAATAAATGAAAGTGGAATAAATGTATAACTGAGGTGCTGAAACAACTAAGTTCATGAATTATTGTCATTCACATAATTGCCACATTTTGGAAGAAACAGATAAAAATCATAACATATTCTTCATATTTATGCTTACTAATGTCTTATGGCATAATTCAGGAAGGAAATATTGTTGCGTAAATGTAAGTAGTGAGTATAGCACAGCAACAATTATCCAAAACAATTCGGGCCTGGGGGTGTTTGAATAACTGATTTTTCACATAACTAATCATTTTTGAGAGAGAAGTATCACTATCAGTGGAGAAATATGAAACAAAGAAACAGATGTTTGTTTTAAATACAAAAGTGCATGTATTTTATATGTATTACAAATACTGTACATAGCTTACATAAAGCAGTCATTTTCTATTAAAGCAGCCCTACCATTTATGAAAAGAAGTTCAAAAGGAACATTTGCTCCAGAAATGAAACATGCTTTTTTTGCCATTAAATCCCACATACATCTTAAACACAGCAACTGTACAGTGCCACACTCTTGTTGTTTGCAAGGCAGTGAAAAGCTTCCTTACTGAATGGTTCTTTTATAGTAGAATCATCACTAGCCTCTTTATTGTCACTGAAGCATCTTGGTCACTGATGACACTAGCAATGACCTCATCATCTGTTACTAATTGATAACCAGGAGCATTGGTATCACATTTGAACCAGTCTTGAATGTTTTTCTGGTCGCAATTTTCAAATCCTGAAGATGCTTTAATCAGCCCAGCCAGTTGCAATACAAATGTCTGTTTGGTGGTTCTCAAGTTCCAGTGATAAGCTCACCTGATGGAAGGAGCTTGTTCCAACATTTTGCTAGACTAGTGTTTTAACAGCAGTCCAAACTTCAGCTGCCATGTGCACAATGCCCTTCAAGTTAGTTCCAATATTATTGGGAGGCAAGAAAATAACTTTAGACTCTCCAGTTTGTCTTTGCATTGAACAGTTAGAGGGATGACTTGGGGCATTATCAATCAACAACAAAACATTTTCAGAATTACCAATTGCATGCTGATGATTTTTGACTTCAGAAATAAACACAATGTGATACCAATCTGTAAAATTGTTTGTGTCTGTCTTTGCGTTCTTTTGATTCTTGTAGGTGACTAACAGTTTTTTTACTCCCATAAAGTGCTGCAAAGTCTTACATTTCCCTAGGAGCAGAAAGGGTAGCTCATGTGTTCCAGTAACATTTCCACACACCATAGCAATGATGTTAGGTTTCCTTCCTTGGACACTAGGGCTTTTGTTGGCATTTTCTTATAATTCAAAGCAATATCATCTGTACTGTATAAATTGGTTTTGTTATAGCCTTGGTGATAAATTGTTTTAAAATCTCTTTAAAACATTCAGCTGCCTCATTATTAGCCAATAGTTTTTCACCTTGAGTGTCCAATTCCCCAATTCAATGCCTAGATTTGAAGTGCAAAAGCCAGCAACAAGAAGATTGGGTAGCTTTGAGGGATGAAATAGTGAAGGCAGCAGAGGATCAAGTAGGTAAAAAGATGAGGACTAGTAGAAATCCTTGGGTAACACGAGATATATTGAATTTAATTGATGAAGGGAGAAAATATAAAAATGCACTAAATGAATCAGGTGAAAAGGAATACAAATGTCTCAAAATGAGGTCAACAGGAAGCATAAAATGACTAAGGAGGGATGGCTAGAGGACAGATGTGTAGAGCCATATATCACTAGGGGTAAGGTAGATACTGCCTAAAAAAAGAGAACTTTGGAGAAAAGAAAACCACCTGTATTAATATCAAGAGCTCAGATGGAAAACCAGTCCTAAGCAAAGAATGGAAAGCAGCAAGTTGGAAGGAGTATTTAGAGATTCTATACAAAGGCAATGTACTTGAGGTCAGTATTATGGAAACAAAAGAGGACGTAGATAAAGATGAGATGCGATATATGATACTGCATAAATAATTTGTCACAACACTGAAAGACCTCATTTGAAACAAGGGCCAGGGAGCATATGATATTCTGCTATAACTACTCAGAGTCTTGGGAGAGCCAGCCACGACAAAACTGTTCCATCTGGTGAGCAAGATGTATGAGACAGGTAAAACACCCTCAGACTTCAGGAGAATATAATAACTCCAATTCCAAAGATAGCTGGTTCTGAGAGGTGTGAAAATTACTGAACTATCAGTTTAACAAGTTACAGTTGCAAAATAATAACACGAATTCTTTATAGATGAATGGAAAAACTAGTAGAAGCTGACTTCAGGGAAGATCAATTTGGATTCCACAGAAATGCAGGAGCACTCAAGGCAATACTGACCCTATGACTTATCTTAGCAGATAAGTTAAGAAAAGACAAACCTACATTTATAGCATTTGTAGACTTAGAGAAAGGTTTTGACAGTATTGATTGGAATACTCTCTTTCAAATTCTGAAGGTGTCAGGGGTAAAATCCAGGGGGCAAAATGCTATTTACAATTTATACAGAAACCACATGGCATTTACAAGATTCGATGGGTACGAAAGGGACGTAGTGGTTGAGAAGGGAGTGAGACAGGATTATAGCCTATCCCTGATGTTATTGAGAAAGCAGTAAAGGAAACAAAAGAAAAATTTTAAATTAGGCGTAGAAACTAAAATCCAGGGAGAAGAAATAAAACACTTGTGGTTTGCCGAAGCTATTGTAATTCTGTCAGAGACAGCAAAGGACTTGTTAGAACAGTTGAACAGAATGGATAGTTTGTTGAAAGGAGGATATAAGATGAGCATCAACAAAAGCAGAACAAGGATAATGGAATGTAGTCAAATGAAATCAGGTGATGCTGAGTGAATTAGATTAGGAAATGAAGCCCTTAAAGTATTAGATGAATTTTGCTATTTGGGCAACAAAGAAACTGAAGTTTGTCAAAGTAGAGAGGATATAAAATGTAGACTGGCGATGGCAAGAAAAGTGTTTCTGAAGAAGAGAAATTTGTTAATATCAAGTACGAATTTAAGTATCAGGAAGTATTTCCTGAAAGTACTTGTATGGAGTGCAGCCATGTATGGAAGTCAAACATGTGCGATAAACAGTTGACATGAGAAGAAAATAGAAGCTTTTGAAATGTGGTGCTACAGAAGAATGCTAAGGATTAGATGTGTAGATCACATAACTAATGAGGATGTACTGAATAGAATTGGGAAGAAGTTGGAATTTGTGGCACAACTGGACTAGAAGAAGGGATCAGTTGGTAGGACACATTCTGAGGCATCAACGGATCACCAATTTAGTATTGGAGGGAAGTATGGAGGGTAAAAATCATAGCAGAAAACCAAGAGATGAATACACTAAGCAGATTCAGAAGGATGTACGTTGCAGTAGTTACTTGGAGATGAAGAGGTCTGCTCAGGGTAGAGTAGTATGGAGAGCTGCATCCAACCAGTCTATGGACTGAAGACCACAACAGTAGTCACTGTAAAGTCAGTGTTACCCCCAAGTTTCTTATTCAATGAAGCACTTTTTCATAAATCAAAGGATCACTGCATGAACCATGTGCACACTGCAGTGTCTAAATTCCAGTTTTCTGCCATTTTCATCATTTTTATGTGTAAGGCTCTATCTTCACTGCCACGTCACTTGGCAAATTTGGTAATAGCATTACGTTCATTTTAATATCCAGTCTTGCGGCATGCCATATCCCCTTGATTCACTAGCACAATTCCTCAGTTGGCCTACTATATTAAGTTTATCGGAAACACTGAGAACAATGCATTTACGTTTGTTCATTGTTGTGAACAGTACAACTACAGCATTATGTTTCAAGTGAAGGCTAAACTGCCACTCATGGATAATGACTAAAGGGTTGAGGTCCAGCAAGTACTAGCGGCCACTAGTGGAAGTGTATGATGTACAAATTTAAATTTACTGGCTGAAACCCTTTCATTTAATCAATGCTTCAATTTAATGATATCAGGTAATCAATGGCCTACTCTATAATATGTCAAGTTTGTCAAGAATCACCTTGTAAATGCCTTTTTAAGGACTTCTTCATGTTAAATGTTTCAGAAGGTGTATATTTGACAATGAAATTCATGATAAATATTCAATCACAATTTGAGATGAATATGATGTTTATAGCTACTATACAAGAAGAAAAACATATCTTTATTAGTCTTTAATTGACACTCAAAGCTCATTCCATAAGGAAGATATAAAGTTAATTTTACTTAGCCGCTGACGACTATTTTTGTACTAATGTCATGACTGATTTGCTGTTGAACAGAATTTTACAGGATCTATTTGAGTCTTACAACCTTACACAGATATCTTACTTTCAAACTAGCCTACAGAAAAAAAGTAAGATTGGATTTGACATCCCATGAACATCAAGGTCATTAGAAACAGACCCCAAGCTAAGATTGCATTAATGATGGGGAAGGAAATTGGCTGTGCCATTACAAAGGATTCATCCCAGCATTTTCCTGGAGCAATTTATGGAAAACATGGAAAACCTAAATCTGGATGGTCGGGCATGGGTTTGAACTTTCATCCTCCCGAATGTGAGTCCAGTGTGCCAAGCGCTGCACCATATTGCTCAGTAGTATATGGACAAGTAGCAACACACACACAACTCACACACACACACACACACACACTCACACACACTCACACACACTGATTATATCTACTTTGATTGTTCTATAGTAAAGTGAGGAGCTGTCAGATGATGATCCATAAATACAAACCTTAACCAGAATTAATGCAGCCATATGCTAAAGAAGTAAAAGAAAAGAAATATGGGTTCATTTACAGTGTTTACAAGCCAGACCTTAAGGAGCACATTTGGCAACAATTACAGAAATTGTATAATATAGAACAACAGAAAGACAAACATATATTTCCAGAAACCTTCATCAGCTTTTTTCAGACCTATTTTCCATTACTAATTGTGAACAGAAAATTAGTACTACACTGCCTGACAAAAAAAGTGAAGTTCTTAGAGGGGGAGGAGGAAATAAAACTTTATGAATTGAGAGGGTATGTGATATTATTTCAGTAACTACAAAATAGAGTGAAATTTTAAAAAGACCTTCGTAGTATGCATCCACTTGTCACTATGGCATTGCACTCCCTTTGGCCTGGATGCAAACATTATTTGGTTCAGAAAGGTGTAAAAAACCCATTGTATCCTCTCTTGAGACAAGCTGGCCTTTGATTTTGTGGATACTGGCACTACGATGGAGTCAAAATCCTGACTGGCCCTGCATGGATTCTATTGGTGGCACATGTGGTGATCTTGCTGCTCGCAGGAGTATCTCAGTATTGCACAGACAATTCACAGAGACACATGATGTGAAGATGGCCATCACCCTGTTTAAAATGAGCAACATGATACTATTACATGAGAGGTAACACATGAGGATTCAGGATATCTCTGATGTATCACTGTGCTGTTAGAGTTCCCTCAATCATTATAAGCCAAGCCCTAAAGTCATACTTGTTGGCTCCTACACCATTATGCCAGAAGTAACACCACTGTGCCTCTCTAAAGCAGTGGAAGAATTGGCTTATTCCTCAGGTAGCCACCTTACTTGCCGACAGTGGTCATCTAGGGTAGTGCAGAACAATGATTCATTGCTGAACATATTGTGACACTATTCATATGAAGTCAAAACTACCCAGTCACAGCACCACTCCAAACACAAATGTTTGTGTTGTGGTGCTTCAGCAGTCTACACAAAGGACAGCATATCCCTGCTCCAGCTGCTGCTTTTCTCTGACCAGTGGTGCAGGATGATATACAATGTTGCAGACAGTCCATTACTTGTGAATCTTCAACTTCGTATGTAATTCATGATGAATTAGTTTACAGGTGAATGGCCAGACATAAGTGCCCAATGAGCACAATATTTCAGTAAGCAACCACAATGCCATCATCAGATGAACTGATGAACTGACTGCTTAGGAGCTAGTGTGGCACTTTTTTTGCTTAACCATCATCACACCTGGTGCTTTGTTCATGGTCTGCACTCAGGTGTGGACATGCATATAGCATCTCCTGATTCACCTCCTCCACCCGACATATTGCACCATCTAAGTTTTATGACACATGGACATGTGCTGGTGACATCTCTAATTTCTGTTGCTCCATATGCCCCTGAAATCAGTTTGTGGTGGGATACTACCTTACTCTTCTGAGCAAACTATTGCTGATTTTTCCCCACACGCATCAATGCTCATTGTTTCCCAAAATTTCCCATCAAAATTTAATCTATTCATTTTATATATATATTTCTGTCTTTATCTTGTTGCTTGTCTGGTTCAAAGTTTATCCTTGTCTCATAATTATTTTGTGATAATTAGTCTGATTTCTTCAACTTTTTCTCGCACCAAACTGACTGGATCTCAGTTGGATGATCCCTAATGTATCTGATGTTTACCCCAATTTTCATATTTATTGCGATTAAATGGTCTGTTATTTCCTTCCAATGATCTGTTTCCATTTTCATGTGTTCTTTCTCATTAATATTTCTTCTGTCATTCCATTGTAAGTCTATTCTCTGACAGCTTCCCGGACAATTATTCAGGTAATTCTTCCCCCCCCCCCCCCCCCTGCTGATTAACACTATGGAGTTTCTGATGAAAATTATAACTATCATTTCTCTCTAATGCCGTGTCTATTTTATCTATATATTTCAAAAAATCAAAATAGAATCATCTGGCCCATAAACTAAACCCCATTGCATTTTCCTTGGTAATCTCCTCTTTCATAGTCCGCCCCCGGTAGCTGAATGGTCAGTGTGACTGATTGTCAATCCTCTGGGCCCGGGTTCGATTTCCGGCTGGGTCGGGGAATTTTCTCCGCCCAGGGACTGGGTGTTATGTTGTCCTCATCATCATCCTATCATCCTCATCAACTGCAGATCTCCGAAGTGGTGTCAAATTTAAAGACCTGGCAAACGGCCTACCCGATGGGGGGCGCCCTAGCGATACGATTCAATAAATAAAATCCTGTTTCATACACTTACTTGTGTATGCTCCTCAAATGATTGATCTAGGGTTATTAATTATTGTGTCAGGAGCTTCTTACAAAAATCTGTCATACTACCACTCTTTTGTTGGCAATGTGGTTCATTTATGATTTCACTATTGATACTAGCTTGTTCAGTTCTGACAGTTTATTCAAAAAGCTGTTTTCAAATTGACAATATATCATATCTGAATTAGTATATTGGTTAGTCCAAGAGAGTGCTTCCTCACCCAAAAACCTTTTTACAGACTTTATTTTATGCATATCAGTCATACCACTAACAAAATTATCATAACAATGTTGTAAAAAGTTGACTGGGTTAAGCTTATTATTTTCTCAAAAACCTTTAATTGGTGCATTGGTCCACCTCCCACTACAGTTACTGCTGAAATATTTAGTTATAAAATTTTCTTTGAATTCAGGCAGTTTTCTAAGAAAATTAACTACAGTGCTATTACATTGCAAATTTCTCTACCTCAGCAACTTCATCATTAATTAACTAGATTGGATTTCCTATTATACTTTCTAAGTTATTAATTTTACATTCAAGATTATTATTATGTTGATCCATTTATGATCTTAATACATGGCTTTCTTATTTTATCACATTATCCATTATTTCAAAATTTTTCCTATTTTCTCAGCTTTATCAGTAAAATTTGTTTTAAATTCAGTCAGTTCACCTTCCACTGATTCAACCAGTACATTGATTCATTTGTGCTCTGACTCTACAACCATTTTATATTTATTAATACCCCTATTATTTCAGTCATTTGAATACCAGTCTCCTTATTTCATTCCTCAACTCCTTTAATTTGGCACTTGTTTTATTCAAATAACAAAAGAGTAGTATAAATCCTAAAATCCAGTTTACCATGGAAATGGAGAAAGACAATGCAATATCCTTCTTGAATGTCTTCGGTATGAGACAGACTGATTGGAGCTTGAAACACAAAGTCTTGCAGAAGGTTACACATACTGACAGATACCTGCATAAGGATTCCATTCATCATCCACAACATAAAAGAGGCATAATTAAAACTCTAATGGACAGAGCTAAAAGGATTTGTACACCGGAATACCTGAACACCAAGTTAAAACATCTAAAGCAGGCTTTTGAAAAGAATGGGTACTCTATTAAGGAAATAAATAGGGTTTTGTGACTGAATAACAGGCGGCCTAAGGACAACGATAGGACACAGCAATGGAAGAACACAGTTTCTCTACCCTTCATCAGAAAAGTAACGGATCAAATCAGTAAGATTTTAAGGAAACGTAATGTTCAACAGATTTTCAGACCAACTAAGAAAATAGGCCAAGTACTTCATTCCATTGAGGATAAATTTCCTCCTCTGTCTGCAAGTGGTGTATACAAGATTTTGGGTATGTGTGGTAAGGTCTACATTGGAACTACAAAGAGAAGTGTGAACACATGGTTGAAGAAACATAAAACACGTAAAAGTCTTTGCTGACAGGAAAACAGACGAGTCAGCCATGGAAGAACATGCTCTTCAGTCAGGTTATCACGTAGTGAAATTTTCAGAAACTGAAGTTTTGTGTACTGTGATGAAGTATCCATGGCTATATTGAGAAGCTATCGAAATATATAAACATGGGGATAATTTTAACAGAAAAGAAGAAGCTATGAAACTCAGCGATATATGGACAGAATCGATGAGAAGTTTTTATCTTTGATGTACTATGATCGATAGTTACATTTTATCTTTGACAAGATTTATCTCCACTATCACATGAAATCCAGACCACAACCACTTTCCAAGGTATTTAGGCCGCTCTTCAATATCTGACTCGTCAGTCGGCAAGACTGAGCACAACCAGGAGCACCTCCGAAGATTTCCAACGTAGCCTTGAATGAAACATCAGGGATAGAAGAGTTCCATGGACCATGGCCATACAATCCAGTCATAAAAGCCTTCATTGTACTGTAGATCTGTGGGTTGCCTTTCCATAGTAGTAAACAACAATCATTGGCCTATAACATGCTGATTAATTGTACAGTAATCTGTCATAGACAAATAATTCTGTCTGCATTTAAAAACCAAATAAGACAGTTTTCCTGTCACAATTAATAAATTATTCTCTGCCTTTAGGCAAAATGAAATTACAGCAGTTATACGGATGCTGAAGATAACCCCATAAGTTAAATAAATAAATAAAAGTAAAGAAATAAGAAAAATGAGCACCATTACAAACACAAACAAATACAACAGACTTATTGTAAGCAATTATGAGTTCTTTAAAGGCAAAAGCAAATTGTCTCCTTCCCTTATTATTTTTTTTTTTAGTCATTCAGGATATTAAACTATTATGGGCACTCTGTTTCAGGTCAGTGCAATGATTGGAGGGTGTTGTACAAATGGCACAGCATAAGGTGTGGAGCTGAAACATGAGTGCATTCTAATAGCAGATACAGTTTCTTGAAGATAGGGAAACCCAAAACACACACTTGCAGTGAAGCCAACATCACAATGAGTGTAGCAGTAATATATCTTTGATTTTGTATAGTTTACTAATTCATGAAAAAATTTAATTCATCATTCAGTGGAAAGCTTACATTTTATTGTTCCATATGCCCCCACATTTCGCCATGTGTATTCACATGATTTTACTTGATAAAATGTTTATCAGAAGAGTTTTAATTATGTTTTAGCTGCTTGTTCCTTGTTAAGTGCCACAAAAGTAAATTAAAAAAAAATCCTATACTGAAATGTGTTAATGTTTTTACAGTATTAGTAACAGTTTTACCCTTTGATCCCCAAATATGCAGTAAGAATATTTTGCCAAGTCACATTATTTGGCTCTTCACTTGCCATGTGTAACACTGTTTCAGTTTTAATCTGTTTGTCTGTGAATGTCTATGAACACTCAAAATATAAAATTTATTAAATAATCTGTGTTGTAATGGTGAAACAACTATTGAGTGACATGTGGCACATATATTTAAGACTTAAGCAATTATTCATTGATTGCACTCAAGTATGTATGCTGTGAAACAGCAACTAGTCACTCAAGTATTATGTAACATTTAAAATAAAATAGGAAAACTTTTATTGTTTAATATATGTACGATTCCTCTTATTCCATTATCCAATTCTCCCACTTTTCACTCTCAGTGGTATAATAAATGTCATGCATTGGGCAGCCACTCAATTAATTCCACTCTCACACTACAATTCTTTTTACAGGGTACATGCTTTTCTAGGATAATCACTCAAAATTTTATATCCTACAGCTAACAGACTTAGATATAACTGCAAACACTCTTAAAATATTTAATGTACTTATGCTGATTTTCGTGAACTGTTCAGTAATAGTACTTTGTACACTAATAAATGTCTGAAAATGACATTAACAAAGAAAGAATACGGTTTTACTGTTTCCTAAAACGTAATGTTCGTTACAACTGTACACTGTATTTACTGTCATGTAGTAGTAGTAGTAGCAGCTTTATTCATCCATAGATCTCTTTTTACAAGGATATAGGGCATGTCCATAATGAGTGAGATATTGAGCTCAGAAAGAGGAAGAGTTAGTATTGTGCTATGCATAGCTTGGGGGTAAGTATTTCTAGAAAGGAAAAAAAGAAGGAAAAAACATAAAGTGAAGATGTTATGTGGAATGTTGGATATTTTATAATCATTATTATTATTATTATTTATTTTGTATAACATTTTTTATCAAATCCCTACTCTGTCTTAGCTAAGTAATCCTTCAATGTATAAAATGTATTGCATAACAGGTATTTTTTAGCTGCCTTTCTAAATCACTGTATTTTTGCAATTTCTTTAATATCTTTTGGTAATTTATTGCACAGTTTTATTCCTTGGTAGAAAATGCTGTTTTGAGTTTTATGTTTATTTTTTTCTTGGTAAATGTAGGTTGAATATATCTCTTGTTGCATGGTCATGGACACAGCTGTTTGTGCAGTAATTACCAATGTTATTTTTGATGTGTACAACTGACTGGTAAATTTATTTACATGACGCAGTTAAAATCCCCAGTGTTTTGAGCAGATCTTCACAGTGAGCTCAACAGTATTTTTGGTTATTATTCTTATGGCTCTTCTCTGGAGTTTGAGAATTATGTTCATATTTTGTGCATTTGCTCCCCAAAAAAGAATGCTATAGCTAAGAATTGAGTGTACATATGAATAATATGTAACCAAAAGACACTGAATGTTACACACTAATTATAGGATTCTAAGGCATAACATGCTAATGACATTCTGTTTGCAAGTACCTTTGTGTGTTCACACCACTTCAACTGAGAATCAATCATCATTCCTAGAAATTTTGCATTTGTTACAGTCTATGGAGGTGCCATCTACATTTAATTTAACATTGTCATTTTTCCTCTTCAAACTGAAATTAATGGCATTAGTTTTCTTTATGTTCAATGTCACTTTATTGCTTATTGACCAATCATAAACTTCCTTGAGAGAGTCATTTGCTTCTTGGAAAGGAGTTCTCTTGCTTTCTCAGTGAATGTTTTAGTGTCCCATCACTTTTAAGCAACTGCTACATAATACAGCTTATATATTTATATTTTATTCTCTGTTATCAGCTGTATAGCATTCCAATACTTGCCCACAGTGACCACTGTGAACATTCCATTATATCAGCACAAGACATGATTGGACGTCCATTATAATATTGTTGAGAACAATATGCACTCCAATCAGTTTCATGCCACAAACAGAACTTTATCTTTGCAATCCATTTCTCTGTACATGACCATGATTTCATCTTTTCATCATATTTCTCAATTTTAGTGCTACTCAATGATCACTAACGTATTCATCATATCAAACTGTCAAATTGCATCCAACTGCTGTACTCTTGACTGAATGAATAACTATTCATTACATTGCAGTTGCCAATAGTAGTATCATAGTCCATTTAATACTCTCAATGTTTGCACATATAGAGACACACAGTCATTCGATTCCAATAACTACCACAATAATTATTCAAGTGTATGGTGATTGCACTGTTTTGCTATTTCTCTAGTATTAGAAACAGTTACATGGATACCTATAACTTAACTTACTTGTAAGTGTGTCAGAGTTCTCATAAATTTAGCCCAGTTTTAAGTGTTGTGGAATAGTTTACAGATGTACTAATTCATGGGAAGTCAGGAAATTGTAGAAACTGACAATTTATTTATTTATTTATTTATCCATCTTTAAGCATTTACATGCACTCGATACGTCCTGGGTAATGTACAATTTACATATTGAGACATATAACTATTGTGAGGTATCACACACAGCTAAAGTATACATTTTAAAAGAACATACATAATAATGTAATAATTTGATACATAAAGATATCCCACATAACTAAAGTGTGCATTTTAAAGAATGTGCATAATAAAAGAATACATTTTATACATAAGGATTTCTCCACATGTCTAACAGTTAAATGTGGAACTACAGAGACTAAAAACGCTTAGGAAGAGGTACAAACAGAGTTGCAAGTTGTTTCGTAAGTCAGGTCTATTTCTGAAGAGTTTTCAAATTCTTTAACACTGTAAAAAGCTTTGTCTTTCAGCCATCTTTTAGTCTTACTTTTAAATATATTAAGAGAGAAACAATGTGCCTGCACAGGTAATGTGTTGAAAAGCCTTATTCCCATGTAGTCATAATTTTCTTGTGTTTTCTTGAGTCGAGTTGTTGGTATGTCTATCTTAAATGTTTGACGAGTGTTATGATCATGAACGGACTGACTAAGGTTGTAACTGTTAAAGTTTTCTTTTATGTGCAAAAGACAGCTGTATGTAAAAAGAGAAGGGAGTATCATTATATGTAATTCTTTAAGTATGACCTACATGATATGTTATTTTTGGTAATCCCAGAGATGCCCCTGATGGCTTTCTTCTGCCAAATAAAAATTTTCCTGGACCATGGAGAATTACCCCATTGAAGAATACCATAGCTAATAAGGCAATGAAAGAATGCTTAATAGGAATTGATCAGCAGGCTTTCAGAAACACAGGAGCGTAATTTTTTCAGTAGATAGATAACTCGCAAAAGCTTTCGACATATGTTGTCTATGTGACTCCGCCAGGTTAATTTCGTATCTAAGTATATGCCAAGAAGTTTGGCATAAGTGTACTCAATATCAGCAATGGATAAGCTGAAGGATATATTTACAGTCTTTTCATAGTTAATAGCTAACTCACTGGCTTTGAGCCGCATATTGCATAATCTGAGAAAATGTTAACTTTGCTCCTTCAGTTTATTTATGTCCTACCCTGAATTGATGAAAGTTGTATCATCTGCTTAAAGCACAGATTGGCATGGCATATTGCTGGGCAGGTCATTTATAAATATTATAAACATCCTTGGGGAACACCTCTAGTGACGTTCAGTAACTGTGACTTTTGACCGTTGTAGCTTACAGTTTGCTTTCTGTTACTGAGACATGATTTAATGAGGGAGAGTTCCAGATCCCTAATGCCATAGCACCATAGTTTTTCCAGCAGTATTGTGTGGATTACAGAATCAAATGCTTTGCTTAAGTCCACTAGTGTGGCTTCAGCAGATAATTTGGATTCAAAACAAGATTGCACAATAGAAACAACATTTTCAACAGCATTAATTGTTGATAACTGGGTCCTAAAACCATACTGAGACTTAGTCAGTATATTGTTTTTTGGCAAATGCATATTAATTTGCTTTTCTATACAATATTCGATTATTTTTGAAAAAATAGGTATCAGAGAAATTGGACGATCATTATTAGTGCAGGATTTATCACCCTTTTCGTGTAATGGAATTACTACTGTCTTCTTTAGACATTCTGGGAAAATACCGCTGTCAAATATTCAGTTTATGTGTGTGCAGACAGGGAATGATATCAAGTCGATTATTTTTTGAATCACAAAATTTGACAGGCCATAAATATCTTCTGATCTGGAGTCACTTAACTTTGCCACTGATTTAATTACATCACTTATTTCCACGTGTCCCCAATTACAGGTTGGCACAGTATCAGCAAAGTTTTGTAAAAACTGGTTTATATCAGTAGATTGTGAATTGGATTTTGAACTCTTCTTATGAGGAGATGCGGGATTAGGGTTTTCTGCACTGATAAAAAGGAGGTTAAATTCATCTGGGGTGACATTAACATCAGTTGTAACTTTTACACTATGACTGCCTGTACCTAATTCTGCTTTAATGACCCTCCACACAGCCTTACACTTATTATTGGAGTTTTTGTTGAAGTTATCATTTGACCTATATTTTGCTAATCAGATTTGTGATCTATAGTGTCTCTTGAGGCTAACGTACATTGCATTGTAAACACTACCATTTTTACCTTATCATAGCGTATCAAAACCATTAATCTTCGCTTCTGTAAATATGGTGTGAACCACCTATGTGGAGTAGTTCGACCATGCTTTCTTGCCATAGTTTTGTTTTGTTTGGTAACCATTGTATTTTTTTTTCCTTGCATCAAAATTTAAATCTCCTAAAGTTATTGTCTTGTGTTTGGTATGTTTTTCTGTATGGTGAATAAGTTTATCTAAACACTCTACAGATTGATTGGCATCACTATCAGGAAAATGGTATATTGAAATAACTGTGAGTTTTAATGTTGGTAGTAGCATGACAGCCGCTTCAAGAATGCCTTTAACACATATGTCCCTAACATCAAGCACAGTATATCTTAACTCTAGGTTGTCACTTATATATATTGACGAACTCCCATAATTTTCATTGGGTCTGCAGTAACTTGTAATTAAATGAAAAGATGGTGGTACATACAGTTTTATCTCTTCTTCTCTTAACCAGTGTTCATTAATACATAATACTATTCTACTGTTTCCATTCAATACAACACCAAGTTCATCAGCTTTATATTTCAGAGATCTAATGTTTATGTGCATGAATGATATTGATTTTTTACAGCAAGAGGGAAGATGCGTGGTGTCTTGGGCCCATTTGGATGAACACATGGTGGTTTCTGTCTTCTTATCTGCTAATGGAGGTGACATTTTTGTTGTCTGTTTCTCAAAATTCTTGTTTGTTTCACATGTTACATAGTTTATGTGGGCAGGCTGAGTGGAGGCACTACTTTGGCGTAGGATGGAGGTGGTGATACAATACTCACTGTGGTTTCCTTCCTCTTTTCTACCAGTGACTGCAGTGGACCTGCTACAGTTGTCGTTGACACCCTTTCTGCTTCTGTTGCTTGTGCTGCTGCTGTTGCTGGTCATGTTGCCTGAGCTGGTTCAGATGTTGCCGGTTTTGCTGGTGCTGCAGTTGTTACTGAATTTGATCGTGATGCTGTAGCAATTTGCGGTTCTGCAGCTGCTTTAGTTGTAGTATCCAAGACAGATTCACTTCCTGCATGGTCGCTTTCAGTAATGTATTGGTAGTTCATTAAAATGGCTGGTTCTGACTCATAGATACTCTGTTTTTCATATGTTTCTAACGTTTCGTAAATTGCTTTGCACAGAGATGACTTGCCTCTTCTATTCAGGTGCATGCCATGTTTTGTAAAGCTGCATCTATCCAGGAAATCGACTGATAGAAATCATATGTTTCGGTACACTTTACAAACTGTTTATATCTGTTTATAGGTCGTGCCTATGTGGTATTCCAACATCAGTTAGTTTTTGGTTCTCTATCGAACTGAGGGCACATTTGAGACTGAGAATAGCATTACCTAACTTGTTACAATACACGTCATTTGCTCCTCCAATTAATACAACATGACGATTTTTGTTGTCTTGTTTGTCCAGTAAAACGTCCCTAATAATTTCTCGCATTGCTGCTCCTGGTTTCACATGACTGCATACTTTCAAATCGTAATGGTTTCGTAGTACTTCCGCCAGTCCGCGTCTGTGGCTACCTGAGTAGATATTTAACTCAGTGAGATTTCCTGAAGATTTCTTATTTGTTCTAGGAGACAAATATGTCACTTGGGCACAGATTTTCGCTTCACTGGTATGCATTTTCTGTTGAAATTCACCGATCTCAGAGTGTTTTCTATGTGAGGCCTGTCTTTGTAGTTCATTAGTTAATGAACTTATTATTATTTTTGCTTCTTCCAGTTCGCTTTTATGTTTTAATATATCAGGCTGTAGGTCTTCTTGTGTTAAGGCGTCATATTTACGTTTTAAAATGCCGAACTCAGTTAGCAACGTTGCAATCACTTCACTTTCGCATTCTGCACTGATCAGTTTTTTTTTTTCAATATCGTCTACATAATATTCCCGACAAGTCCAGAATTTTTGTTTCGGATTAGCACTTGCACAACTGTAATGGTGTAAAGTTTTGCATTTAACTCACATAATACCTTTCACCGCTCGCTTGTTGCAGTAGCACTTGTCTGAGAACACACGTAATGTTCACCACGAGGTTGATCGGGAGTTGATGTGGACACTGTACTCGCGATTGCTTTAACGAAATTTGTCGATTTTCCCATACTTCCTTCTGATATTTTTACAATCATGTGGCACGTAACACATTCCTCTTCACTATAAATGTTTTGTTTTTTACATTTTGCACACTTTTTACCACTGTTTTTGTTCACATTTGCAGAGCTAACACACACTACATCTACAATTTCCGCCATCTTGCTGAATCCGCCATCTTACTGAATCTGGTAACAAGTCTTACTAATCAATAAATTAGTCTTTGTTTGTCACCCACCATTTTCTGCTTTCTGATGATGATGATCTCTAGCTTGGACAAAATCCCTTGGGCTACAGCAAATAGATAATTTACATCAACATCCCACAACCCACTTTACAGTATGTGGTTATGAGCATTCATATACCATTAATATTTACTACATGAAATAACATTCAATATTTAGAGCTATTCTGGCATTTACCTTGTTACAGGAAAGGTGATACAAGTTTTTCAATAATAAAACTAACCCTTTCTGTTGATCTGGTTAGTACCTGAAAACCACTGGCATCAGTGTCCATGTAGGGCTGTTTCTCATTCAAAAAATGTCATCTACCTTTTACTTATTCATTTGCTGTATTTTGTTCTTGTAAAAGATCATCAATAATCGTTGTAGATTACAGACCTTCATGTATATTGATAAGTAGCAAATAACACACAGTTTTTGGATCTCATTTCTACATGCATGGCACTCACAATAAGAATTGAGAGATTAAACCTAAAGTTATTGGGCTTGTACTTAGTACAAACATACTTTAGGTTTTGGTATCAGAATATGCAAGAAAGGAAACCTCTAGAAATACATCAATTTTTCCAATCAAGATGTGAATTGTAATAAATGTGAATATATTTAAAAAATACAGTGGAAATGCAAGACAAGTGCAATTTCTGTTCCTTAAACTAAATTCTCATTTATAACAGAACATTAATGAAATGCACAGTTTGTTCACATTACAAATTTTACTTGTTTTTCTTTAAATGACATGGTTTGTTTCAAAAAACTATATTATTGTATTCAGCAAAGTGAAAATTAAGATTTGTAATAAATTACCACATAAATATGTTTAAGTTCAGTTTATGCAAATTAGTATTTTAGTATGTTGCTAATGACAAACGTAGTAGCATGTTTAAAAGAAAACCTGTTGTTAATTGCATGTACAATACAATTCTTCCATTTTATTGTGGTTCTTTGTTACAACTAAAATAACATTATGATTAACTTTGCTTGAGAAATACTATGTTTATGTACTGTGCCAAATATTAACTGAATAGAATGTTCATGGCAGTAACTGACATCTTCATACAAAATTTTTCTATTCTAGCCCAAATGTTTTGCATAATTCCACCCTAACATGCATGATAAACTACTGATCCCCAACCATTTTACACAGCACAGCTTATGTTCCACGTCATGTACTTCATATTTGAAATTCAACCTATTCTCTGACTATTTGCATGGTGAAGGGTACTTCTGATACCACTGTTGCATCCCTCCCTTATTGTCAATAACCCTCTGTATTAGCTGTAATTTATGTGATTGTCTGGTTGTGGTCATTTGTTGAGACATATATGGGGGAAGTAATGTGCTCCCC
Source organism: Schistocerca serialis cubense (assembly GCF_023864345.2). Classification (NCBI taxonomy): domain Eukaryota; kingdom Metazoa; phylum Arthropoda; class Insecta; order Orthoptera; family Acrididae; genus Schistocerca; species Schistocerca serialis. Next base: position 720,771,293 of record NC_064640.1, read on the forward strand.
AACTCTTCTTGGAACACACAGTGCACGGATTATAACAAAAAGCTCTCTGATGTAAACAACTCCTCTCTTGTGTTCATCACTGGAGTTTAATAAGCATTTCTGTAATATTCTTCCACTTACTAAACAAATGTAAGGTTAAGCAAACCAATATTTGTGGCATAGTCTCTACCTCTTCTATTAATCCAAGCTTGTAAAGGTCCCACACTGACAAGCAGCATTTGTTAATTGGTTGAATGAGGGTTTGCTAGGCCACTTCTGTTGTGGATGAACTGAATTTTTTCTAGATTCTGCCAGTCAATCTCAGCCTGGCATCTGCTTTCCCTAAAACTGATTTCATGTGATAATTCCACTTTAGGTCACTTCATATGGTTAATTCTAGGTAATTTGTGGTTGATTCTGTTTGAAATGATTTGTCTCCTGTTGTAAATTCAGTCTTTAATGGACCTCTTTCCTAATGTATGCACAATAGGTTCCATCTGTTTACATGTAAGTTCAACTACCAATCAGTGTACAAATCATGTATCCTTTTCAGGTCTCACTGTGTTTTGGTGCATTCGTCTGGCATTGCAACATTCATACAGACAACAGCATCATACACAAACAGCTTCAGAAAGTTTGCGATATTATCCACTAAATCATTTACATACTTGGTGAAGAAACATTCATATACACTGACATCAGATCAGCATCCCCTCCCTACTAGCAATATATAAGCATCTGTAACAAAAGTTCTTTGCATCCATATTTTCAGTAGAAAATGGATGTTTCCTAACAATGTACTCACAAATATAACATGAACTTTCCTTCTGTATGTTGTAAGACTGCCCAGTTAGTGGAATAGATAGAGATAAATAAATAAATAAAAAAAGGGACTATTCTACCCATATTCATTTTGATCTGTTCCTGCTACATCAGTGAATTCATACTTATCATAGTGAGTTAGCTCTCAACCATGAAAATCAAATAAAGGGGCTGGACAAAAATAGAGAAAGAATATAAGAAATGCATGTTGAATGTGAATGTGGATGCTAGGCAAGCCTGCAGGTTGTGCTGTTGTAATTGATCATGAACAGTACCAGTGCAGTATTCTCAATATATTACAAATGTCCGTCATTGTTAGAACAGTGTTCTGTGGAGTTTTGAGAGTAGTACTTTGGATCCAAGTGAATACGAATTTGTACAAATTGTTGACACTTGTATGCTGGGTGCTTCTGTAACCGAGGTAACCAAAGTATTTGGTGTTTTAAACATGACATATTGGAAATGGATACCTTATACAGGGAAAGTGGGGAAAATATTGTATGCTAAGTCAGAAAGTGAACAAAAGGGTGTTTTGAGTGATCAAGATGGATGGTCATTGAATAGGACAGGGGACAAACATTAAGAGGACACCTGCTACAAAAGTAACTGCAGAACTGAATGTTGCACTGGTGAACTCTGTCACAATGAAGAAACCATGAAGGGAGGTCCATAAGCAGAGGAATGCAAACAAAGCTGAAATTCCAAAATCACATATCAGTGACCTAGACTATGGAACAATGGAAGAATATAATGTTGTAAAATTAGTTTTGTTTCACACTATTTTCAACTTCTGGCTGATTTATGTCCCATGAGTGAAACATGGTGGGGGTTTGCTGAGGATTTGGACAGCCATACCCTGGTATTTCATGGACCCCATGGGCACTCTGCAGTGTCACATTACTGTAAAGGGTTATGAGACCATTTTGGCTGATCAGATCCATGCCATGGTACTGTGTTTGTTCCCCAGTGGTGACGGTGTATTCCAAGATGACAGGGCCTCTGTTAAAATAGTTTACATTGTCCAGGACTGGTTTTATAAGCATGAAGATCAAGTCACCCTATCTCAGTATTATTGAGCCTGTGTGATCTACTTTGGAGAGAAGGTGCATGATCACTATCAACCTCCATCACTGTTAACTGAACTTGTCACTATTTTACAGAAAGAATGACATAAACTTCCCATGAAATCTACACAGGAACTGTATTTAACCATGTTGAGCTGACTGGAAGATGTTTTGAGTACCAACAGTTTTCTTACACTGTATTAGGCATGATAATATCTTTTATTTTTGCGTTTCCATGTTATTGTCCATGTCCTGTAAGCGCACTGAGTACCAACTATAATGCATGCCACTTACATGTCTCTTACTCATTATATTAATTAGGATGTTGCATTATCCATAGGGCAAGTAAGCCATATTACAGATAGTTGCCAAACATTCTTACTATTTTTATCATCACAACCATCAACACTGAGTAACAACTAATTATGCATTTAACTATTCAGTCCAATAAGTGCAGGCCACTTAGTATGGTTCTCCACTCATTATTATTAGTTACATTGATGGAAATCTCGAATTATCTTGTCTGTTACGGCCAGGAAAACAATTCGATTGGAATGTTAAGCCTTTTGGCAATGGCTATGTTGGGTTGAATAATGCAGAATGAAAGATATTTTTCTGTAACTCTTGAATCACACACACAACTAGCAAATTGTTGACATCATGGCCTAGATAGTTATGTGAACCTTTTGTGAACCATTGATGCAAAAGTGCTTTGAAAATGCTGCATATAGTGGATACTGTCAGAACATGGATTATATTTTTTTAAAAAATGTGTGTTGATATTTCTATCTCTGTATGTCACCAAGAACAAGCTTTAACAGTGCTGATGTTTCTTAAGGACAATGGCCCTCTCTGATGACTGATGTGTGTACATGTTCGGTTCCGCAGATGGGAAGTAATACATGCTGTACTTTGTCCTTCTGTTTCTTACAGGACAGCATAGACGATCATATGGCATAAACAAATGCCAAATATCTGGATAGGCTTTTGGACCTTTGTGCATCAGATTATAGGGCTGATGTTAGTTTTTGTCAATATGATGTTAGGTATCCTGGTCAATGTCATCCACACAAAAATGTATTTTGTCATATGGTGTTTTGCCTTTGAGAGACCAGTTGTCTCCTTCAACTATCACTGAACAGAGGCCACATATGATTAGCCATACCCCAACTACCAAAGATGTCATTTTTGATGATATATATAAAGGACCCAGCTAAGTACACATGATGTAACAATGCAGTGGCCTGTCTTGCAAAGAATAGTAATTAAGATGTTGCGTGGTGAAAAGATTATCATGCAACATTATTAGATAATGCAACACCTGTATCCTGAAGATTATCTCCTGCAGATGCAGTTTTTAGATGGATCCAACCATCATAGGAACCTGATGATAACTTCTTAAATGAATGAGAGTTACACTCTGCAGCAGAGTGTGTGCTGATATGATACTTCCTGGCAGATTAAAAATATGTGCCAGACCGAGACTCAAACTTGGGACCTTTGCATTTCGCGGCAAGTGCTCTACCAAGTGTAGAGCACTTGCCCACAAAAGGCAAAGTTCCGAAGTTTGAGTCTAGGTCTGGCACATATTTTTAATCTGCCACTTCTTAAGTGTTTTAATATGGTCTGATGAAGGTGAGGATAACTTCAATAGGCATGATGCCACTATTGGTCTGTTGGCAGCATGCACATCTATAATCATGTAGACCAGATCTGCTTTAGCATGAATGTATAGGAAGTTGCATTTCAGGTCCCTACTTGCTAAATCAGTTGACTGCATGGAGGTATCATCCATTTCTCATAAACTATTTGCCTGAGGTTCTGGAAGATGTTCCACTTTTCATTGTGAGGAGGTTGTCATTACAACATAATAGTGCATTTGCACACTCTGGACGGAATATGTAGAGCTTTTCCTGGGAAATGGATTAGTTACATAGGTCCAGTTTTATAGCCTCTGTGTTTGCCTAACCTAATTACAGCGTATTTGTTCTTCCAGAGGCACTTGTTCTTGTGTGCACATTTCTTCTGTTGGTAATGAATGTACAAGAACTAGTAAAGAACATCAATTCTGTTCATGTAACTGTGGATGTAAGTATGTTTCAAATAGTACAGAAAAATATGATCGAATGAGTTGCTACATGTTTGGAGATGTAAGGATGTCACTTTGAGCAATTGATATTGAAGTCTTTCACAGCAGCATTATTCTAGAAAATTTTCTCCACATTCAGACATCTCAGACCTGATTTACACTAAACTTTAGAAGATAATCACTATCTTCTTTATCAGATTTTACACTATGAAATCTGCTTTGAGGGCAATGTATGTTTCATCTAAGACATGCTGTTCCTGAAAGTTTATTTGCACTGTCTTAGCAGGCTGCTAATGTATTTCATATTGCAGCTTATGCTGAATGTAGTTTGTATGTTTAACTTTTGTAGTTACTTTTGTCCTATTACAGATAATTTTTGTTTAGTATTAGTACTATTATTATGAGTGTTATGTTCATAATTAAAATACTGTAGTTGCAGGATATATAAGGTTTAAAAGACTGTGTATACTAAATAATTATTGTAGAGAAAAAGAATGAGGACACTAAGGTATGAGTTTCACAAGATCTCTGTTAGCAGAATCTATTTCGTTTCTCATAGATGAGATTTTTTCTACAAATAGATCATAGTGGATGATCTAAAAATATGTTCCTTAGTTCTGCATCTGACTGGTGGTAGCAATATAAACCTATTTATTTATATTTTTGCCCCCCCAATAAACTTTTTCTAAAACTGTTAGTGACCAGCAATTGTCTAATTGCATAGTACATCATCATAAATTTTTCCAGTAACTTGAAAAAAACTATAGATAGAAGGGGCAACTTCTTTTGCATAAACTGTATAGCATATTACAGTACCTTATCAATTTCAGATGCTTTTCCACAAGCGAACAATGTAGCTTCACTTCTATTCTGTGATCACCTTCATCGGTATCTGGTATTGTGGTTTTCATGCAAGGACTGAAATGAAGAATTTTACTACAAAGTTTTACAATGAAAAAATTTGGAAGACCAAATTTGATACTTCAGCTTTATATCTGCCATTTGCCACTTTCATTCCAATATCATTACTGAGCAGTTGGGTACACAACTTTGAACCATTTACTGAATTTACAATAGCCTAAAACTAATTCAGATACTTGGTCAGTTGGAATAGTAAAATTTTGCTTTTGCATACACTGAACACTTCTTCAGCTGCTCTTCGTATGTTCAGTTTCAAAATGATTAACAGGTTCGATGGTAAGTTCTGCTTCTCTCTTATAACTATAAGCAATGACACTGGAAAAGTTATACAGAGCACAACTAGAACTATGAATAAAGAAGTTAATATTCTCTAGCAGCTCAGTCTAGTGGTACAAATAAAGCCCATTGCAATTCTACCTAAAGCCAGTATAACTGTCAGAATCTCATCTCCTCAAAAAGGTGTTGATGATCACCTATCTTGAACATACTAGGTCGCTGCATAAGTTCATAGCATTTCCATTTTTCATGATGGTATTCCAGTTGAAATGGTGTTATTTATTGATTGCCATTTTTTATTTGAAGTTCACTGGTGCTATTTGAGTTTACACATTGTCATTTTATCATTTGGAGATAGTGAGTGGAGCTGAGGACACTAAAAAATGGAATGCCAACTGGGAACATTTCTGACATATTCTTGTTTTTTTGGGTTCTAAAAGAGGGGTGACAGCAGTGGAGGGAGCCTGAAACATTTGTGCTGTGTATGGGGATAATTCCATTGGACAAAGCATGGCAAGAAAATGGTTTTCTCAATTTATGGAGGATCATTTTGACATTAGTGACACTACACATTTGTTTAAAGGCATTAATCCACAGTCACCCACATTACTGCAATTGAGAATTGACAAATTTGATGAACTGTGATCATTTCACCATTTTGAGACATTTCCATGAAATCAGGGTGGTTAAAAAATTGGGTGTATGGTTGCTGCATGCTCTAAGCTAAAATCACATAAATCGGTGGGTGGTCATACGTGCAACTCTGCTTGCTTGTCATCAATTGGGTCATGAACAACACCAACCATTCCTGCCCTGTATCATTACTAGTGATGAGAAATGTTGTCTTTATGCTAACATAAAGAAAAGAAAGGAATGATTGTGCCCAAAAAAAGGTGCAAATCCTTGTACAAAACATAAGTGTGTCCATAGAAGATAATGTTATGTATCAGGTAAAATAGTGATGCACTACAAATTGCTCCCCAAAGTTGTAACCATCACTACCACATCACTGGCAGGCTGTTGTAAATAGTGAAGGAGCATACATTTCTGATGACCAAAGTCTCTGTTATATGTATCCTTTATGATCATGAAACTTATGCAAAAATGCTACAAATTTATAAATCAACCCAGTATATGCTTATTGCTAATACCAAACATCAGGGCCAAAACTATATTTTTTCGAGCCTCTTAATGTAAGTAACTTAAAAATTAACTGACAGAAATGGAATATTGGTTAGAAGAATTAAATTATGATCTTTTTCTAGTAAAAGGACACAGGCAAATCCATAGTGAACATGAATTAAGTATGCCTTATCAATACTAACTAGCCACATGTTACTGTAGAGGCAATTTGAAGCATGATGATGTTTCAAACTTTATCAAAGAAACAAATAATTTAACATATAAAGTGATTAATGAAAGTTCTTTATGTGTAGAAGCAGTTTTCGAAGTTCCAAAAATGATGATGTTAAGTCAGAAACTAATAGCTGTATTGGCGTAACACCCCTCTACTAATAATATGGAATTATTTGTAGAAAATCTTGAAAAAATGATAATAACGCTCTTAAAATATACTCTAAGACAGAAAAAATGATACACCAGGAAGGAGCTATGCAAATTGATCACAAATTGACATTGTTACAGGTATTGATGGAAAATACAAAATTGTAAATTTTGGCAGCTGAATGGATGAATATATAATTCTGCAGCACAGTTTCACCATGCAGCTGGTAAGTATACTAAACACAGGACATGTCAATACCAGGGCATAATGCCTTTTGTGAATTTCATTCTGTGTAATTAGTCGGACAGTAACTATGTCTTGCAGACAGGTGCATGGACAATATACACAGATGTTAGCATTTCAGAGAGGATATGTAGTTGGGCTCAAACAAATTGGTTGGAGTGATTGATGAAATGCTCAACATTTGAATATGGGCAATGACATTATTTGACAATTTCAGCAGGAATGTGTAAACCACAGTAAACACCGTATCAAGAAGGAAGTGGTCAAGCTAGGAAGATAACAGAAAGTGAAGCCTGGACAATTCTCAGAGGCACTCAGAGCTGTGGATGCAATATTATCATTGATCTGACATACAACAGGTGTTTCAGTGACCATAACAACTATTAATAGGTGGCTCACAGGAAAGGGGCTGAGGTCATGGCACCCCTGGCACCAAATGCCATTGATCTCTGTACACCAGAAATCCCATTAGCAGCATTGTCATGTATATTCAGCCAGGAATCGCATTGAATGGAGTAGAATTGTCTTCAGTGATGAGTAACACTTTGAACTGACACCAAAAGGGCAGCAAATACATGTCTGGAGACAACCTGGACAGCAGTAAGATATCAACCTGACTGTCGTCCACCATATAACCTGACAAGCAGGAGTGATGTGCCAGGGTGCCAGTTTATTTCATAGCAGGAGCCCTTTGGTTACCGTCTGTGGTATCCTTACAGCACAGTAGTACATGAACTGTATTCTACGCCCAATTTTGTTGCCCTTCAGTGCAAACCATCCTGAGCTTCCATTTCAGCAAGATAATGCCTGTCTGCACACAATGATAGTTTCTGCTGCTTGTCTTCAACCTTCCAGACCATACCTTGACCTGCAAGGACGCTGGATCTCTTACCAGTACAAAATGTGTGGAGCTTTATGGACAGGGCCTTCTATCCAGCTCAGGATTTCAGTGATCTAATGTGCCAGTTGGACAGAATTGGCCACAATATGCCTCAGGATGGCAGACAACCATTCTATCAATTACTGCAAAGCTCAGTAACTGCTTACAGAAGGGCCAAAGGTGAACCAACACATTACTGACCTCCTCAATTTGTAAAGCTCTGTCTCTCGAATAATTTATCCAATTTTTCTGAAATTGTAATCATTTACTTGTATGTAAATGTACGTCACATCTACCGATATCCACCGTATTTGGGTAATTCTTTCCTCGTGTGTAGTAATGGCAGAGTTCTCATATTTAGCTATATTAACATAGACATTAGGTATAAGACTAGAAATGTGATGTATCTACTAGACATGTTAAGATCACAAAACTACTACTGTCTGTGTGATAATCCCATCAGACTCAATGCAAAATTAAATAGTATAACCTGCAACTTTCAACCATACAAAACTGTATTTGATACCATAAACGTCAGGCTGTCAAACTATGCATGGCTGTGGCTTCTGCCCCCTCTAAACAACAACATAGACAGTTCTTCAACTTAACTTTGAAGGGTAATCAGATCAAGCAATGAACATGAATTGATTCAGTTAAAAAACAATCTTAATCACATAAACTGGGGCACAGTAGTCACTAATGACATGCCTGCCAATGAATCATCACACAAATTTTTAAAATTATTAGTAAAAAAACCTCGAGATATGTTGTCCCAAATATTGCAAAAAACACACAAAACAGAATCAGTATAATAAACCTCAAGAGCTAAGGAACTGATACATACTACACCTGAGCAAATTTGTGAGGAAATGACTGTACACTGTGACAGATGACAGTAGAGTCAAGCTGAGAATGAAGCTTAGATGGCAGCAAGAAGGATGTATAGATTAGAAATTAGAGCCTCCAGAGGATAGTTGACGACAACTAAATACTCAAGTGAACAACTATATACTCAACTCAAAGTGTGAGTTAGAATGAAAAGTTATCACAACAAAAACAAGCTCTGAAATTAAACAACATTTGAATCCTACCAAGCACCTACATAAATGCAAAATTTACCACTTCTGATACAAATAAAAAATCTCGTTGATAACAAGCCATATGACAACTTCTGCTGGTCTTGCGTAACTTATAGAACAGTTTGGGAAGCACTTATCAAAATTAGCAACTCATAAGTCAAAAGCTTCTATGGACTATCAAATTATGTAATAAAAAACATTAAGAATGAAATTTTACAGCCACAAACTCAAATCATCAACCAAATAATTCATGAAGGGTTCTTTCCAGATGGCCAAAACTTACTGTTTTAACATCTATTCATACCAGAGGTAATAAAGCACTCCCTTATAACTACCATCCCATATCACTCACACCAATAATAGCAAAGACAGATTAGATTAAATTAGATTTACTTTCATTCCTATTGATCTGTAGTGAGGAGGTCCTCCAGGATGTAGAACATGTCAGAAAACCAACAATACATGACTAATATTTACAACTCAAACAAATAAACTAATGTACCATACCACAGGTCCCAAGTGTGACGATCATTACTTTAATGAATGAATAACTTTACAAATAATAATGCACTGAATTTAAAATAATTTTTTTTGTTTATAAGGTAATAAACATGTAATACAACTACTATAATACTTATTTACAATGAACACATTACTGCACTGAAATTGTGCAGAAGTTATATTATATATATATATATATATATATATATATATATATATATATATATATATATATATATATATATATATATATATATACACAAATCAGTTGGTTCTACTTGATAAATTCAGCAATGGAGTAGAAGTAGTTGGCCACCAATAAATCCTTTAGGCTTGTCTTAAACTGAATTTCATTGGTTGTTACGCTTTTTATGGCTGCTGGCAAGTTATTGAAAACGTGTGTTTCTGAATAATGCACACCTTCTTGTACAAGACAATGTGACTTTAAATCCCTGTGAAGATTATTCTCATTTCTAGTATTGATAGAATATTATATGCACAAACAGATGAAACAGCACTTTGAGGAAAATAGCATACTTAGCTCTTCACAACATGGTTTCTTTTAAGTGTAAAAAAAAAGCAACCTCTGCAGCTGTTATGGATTTGAGGAAAGCTTTTGATACTGTCTTCCACAGCATACTAATAGTAAAGAGCTAGTACTACAGAGTTGGAGAGAATGTTCTTCACCTTACTGCATCACATCTAAACGAGAGGAAACAGTTAATAACTTTACTCAAAGATCAGAATGCTTATCTGCTACAAAAGACATCCCACATGGTTCAGTACTTTGTCCTTTCTGATTAATTGTGTGAATGAATGATTTGACCTCATTTTTGGCATTTAAGTTCGTATTGGACACATACGATACAACTCGATTTATGCAAGCCGATGATCTGTAGGAGCTGTGACAATATATATATATATATAGCAATAGACAAATGTACTAATTGGTTTGAGACAAATTGCTAAGAAATTAATTGTAATAAAACTGCAGTCATTGTTTCCAACATTAAATGAAGATTACAAAATAATTAACCTTTTGGGTTTCTACATAGACCAGAAACTCAGCTGGATGAGTATTTGCTTATTCCTGCATCCTTTTCAACACAACAAAATTTACCAGCCTGTTGACAGATCAGAATTGATGTATTTACTATGCTTGTCCCGTTATAGGCCACATTCTATTCAAATCCCTAGAACCCTTGTTGTTTCTTTATTTACAATGGGTTCATTGTTGCTGGTGGCGTCAGGTTAATGCATGACACTCTTTTGACCTCCACAGAAATTTATTGATACTGATTTCCCATGGTTTTTAATGAGCTGATTTATTGTTGACCATTTGCTGAGCTGACTTATAATAGAGTTTACTACATGTAGGATATCTGCATTTTGAATTGCTTTCATTGATAATGTTGGGTCATCAGTAAACATATTTGTTTTACTTAAATCACCATGGACATTCAGGTCACTGATATGAATCAGGCGAAGAACAGTTTTTGCTGGCCATGGTGGCCAAGCAGTTCTAAGTGCTTCAGTCTGGAAACGCGTGACTGCTACGGTCGCAGGTTTGAATCCTGTCTTGGGCTTGGATGTGTGATGTCCTTAGATTAGTTAGGTTTAAGTAGTTCTAAGCTCTAGGGGACTGATGGCCTCAGATGTTAAGTCCAATAGTGCTCAGAGCCATTTGAACCAGTTTTTGAACAGTTTCCATTAATGACCCTTGAGGAACCCCACTGGTGACTAAACACTCTACTGAGAAATATCTTGTAACTTTTAAACAGACAAAAATTTTATGATTCTACTTGTACATGCTTGATACTTAGTTTTTGTGTGTTATTGGTAAGAAATAAACAATCCCTTCATCTAGATACAGCATTGATGAAACCGATATTTCTATAGCTCTACCCACCCATTAATCAAAGGAAATTGTTTCAAGTCATATGGGTAAAGAGAGAACCAACAGAGAATAGAGTTCAGAATACAGTTTATTCTGCTTCAAACATCTAACATGTTAGTAAAGTTAAAATATTTTAGATTATAAGACTGCATCATATTTCCTTATAAAATATCAACATTCTGCCCCCTCTGCTTGGATCCCAGCAGAAGGGTCGAAACACTGATTATTTTAGAAGGAAATATGACGTGGCCTAACAACTCAGAAAATTTTAACTTTAGTGAGAATGCCCACGAAAGCCTGCATTTTACATGTTATTGGTAGAAATTCGTAAATGTAATGCTAAGAGATATGAGGTCCATAAAATTTCATGATATTTACATCGGTGACACATTGTTTCCTGTTATGTGGAAATTATACATGGAGCAAACTTTAAAACTACGATTTGTTACAACTTTGTTTGACAATAATTAGTTAGAACTTTATGTCACTTAAGTCTGATTCCTCACACACTTTTATGGAGTAGCATGCTGTCCTCTTAAACCAACCTGCTAAAATAGTTTTAAATGTTCTGTAGCTAACAGAATAGGCAGCTTTTGGAAGTCTACTAAAAAATCTGGGCCCTAGATATCTCAAGAGGACGTCGTTATCAGGAGAAAGAAAACTGGCATTCTACGGATCGGAGTGTGGAATGTCAGATCCCTTAATCGGGCAGGAAGGTTAGAAAATTTAAAAAAGGGAAATGAATAGGTTAAAGTTAGATATAGTGGGAATTAGTGAAGTTCGGTGGCAGGAGGAACAAGACTTTTGGTTAGGTGATTACAGGGTTATAAATACAAAATCAAATAGAGGTAATGCAGGAGTAGGTTTAATAATGAATAAAAAAATAGGAGTGCGGGTTACCTACTACAAACAGCATAGTGAACGCATTATTGTGGCCAAGATAGACACAAAGCCCATGCCTACTACAGTAGTACAAGTTTATATGCCAACTAGCTCTGCAGATAATGAAGAAATTGATGAAATGTATGACGAGATAAAAGAAATTATTCAGGTAGTGAAGGGAGACGAAAATTTAATAGTCATGGGTGACTGGAATTCGTCGGTAGGAAAAGGGAGAGAAGGAAACATAGTAGGTGAATATGGATGGGGGGAAGAAATGAAAGAGGAAGCCGCCTTGTAGAATTTTGCACAGAGCATAACTTAATCATAGCTAACACTTGGTTCAAGAATCATAAAAGAAGGTTGTGTACCTGGAAGAATCCTGGAGATACTAAAAGGTATCAGATACATTATATAATGGTAAGACAGAGATTTAGGAACCAGGTTTTAAATTGTAAGACATTTCCAGGGGCAGATATGGACTCTGACCACAATCTCTTGGTTATGAACTGCAGATTGAAACTGAAGAAACTGCAAAAAGGTGGGAATTTAAGGAGATGGGACCTGGATAAACTGAAAGAACGAGAGGTTGTAGAGAGTTTCAGGGAGAACATAAGGGAACAATTGACAGGAATGGGGGAAAGAAATACAGTAGAAGAAGAATGGGTAGCTCTGAGGGATGAAGTAGTGAAAGCAGCAGACGATCAAGTAGGTAAAAAGACGAGGGCTAATAGAAATCCTTGGGTAACAGAAGAAATATTGAATTTAATTGATGAAAGGAGAAAATATAAAAATGCAGTAAATGAAGTATGCAAAAAGGAATACAAACGTCTCAAAAATGAGATCGACAGGAAGTGCAAAATGGCTAAGCAGGGATGGCTAGAGGACAAATGTAAGGATGTAGAGGCTTGTCTCACTAGGGGTAAGATAGATACTGCCTACAGGAAAATTAAAGAGACCTTTGGAGAGAAGAGAACCACTTGTACGAATATCAAGAGCTCAGATGGCAACCCAGTTCTAAGCAAAGAAGGGAAGGTAGAAAGGTGAAAGGAGTATATAGAGGGTTTATACAAGGGCGATGTACTTGAGAACAATATTATGGAAATGGAAGAGGATGTAGATGAAGATGAAATGGGAGATACGATACTGCGTGAAGAGTTTGACAGAGCACTGACAGACCTGAGTCGAAACAAGGCCCCGGGAATAGACAACATTCCATTAGAACTACTGACGGCCTTGGGAGAGCCAGTCCTGACAAAACTCTACCATCTGGTGAGCAAGATGTATGAGACAGGTGAAATACCCTCAGACTTCAAGAAGAATATAATAATTCCAATCCCAAAGAAAGCAGGTGTTGACAGATGTGAAAATTACCGAACTATCAGTTTAATAAGTCACAGCTGCAAAATACTAACGCGAATTCTTTACAGACGAATGGAAAAACTGGTAGAAGCGGACCTCGGGGAAGATCAGTTTGGATTCCGTAGAAATGTTGGAACACGTGAGGCAATACTAACCTTACGACTTATCTTAGAAGAAAGATTAAGAAAAGGCAAACCTACGTTTCTAGCATTTGTAGACTTAGAGAAAGCTTTTGATAATGTTGACTGGAATACTCTCTTTCACATTCTGAAGGTGGCAGGGGTAAAATACAGGGAGCGAAAGGCTATTTACAATTTGTACAGAAACCAGATGGCAGTTATAAGAGTCGAGGGGCATGAAAGGGAAGCAGTGGTTGGGAAAGGAGTGAGACAGGGTTGTAGCCTCTCCCCGATGTTATTCAATCTGTATATTGAGCAAGCAGTAAAGGAAACAAAAGAAAAATTCGGAGTATGTATTAATATTCATGGAGAAGAAATAAAAACGTTGAGGTTCGCCGATGACATTGTCATTCTGTCAGAGACAGCAAAGGACTTGGAAGAGCAGTTGAACGGAATGGACAGTGTCTTGAAAGGTGGATATAAGATGAACATCAACAAAAGCAAAACGAGGATAATGGAATGTAGTCAGATTAAATCGGGTGATGCTGAGGGAATTAGATTAGGAAATGAGACACTTAATGTAGTAAAGGAGTTTTGCTATTTAGGGAGTAAAATAACTGATGATGGTCGAAGTAGAGAGGATATAAAATGTAGACTGGCAATGGCAAGGAAATCGTTTCTGAAGAAGAGAAGTTTGTTAACATCGAGTATAGATTTAAATGTCAGGAAGTCGTTTCTGAAAGTATTTGTATGGAGTGTAGCCATGTATGGAAGTGAAACATGGACGATAACTAGTATGGACAAGAAGAGAATAGAAGCTTTCGAAATGTGGTGCTACAGAAGAATGCTGAAGATAAGGTGGGTAGATAACGTAACTAATGAGGAAGTATTGAATAGGATTGGGGAGAAGAGAAGTTTGTGGCACAACTTGACTAGAAGAAGGGATCGGTTGGTAGGACATATTTTGAGGCATCAAGGGACCACAAATTTAGCATTGGAGGGCAGCGTGGAGGGTAAAAATCGTAGAGGGAGACCAAGAGATGAATACACTAAGCAGATTCAGAAGGACATAGGTTGCAGTAGGTACTGGGAGATGAAGAAGCTTGCACAGGATAGAGTAGCATGGAGAGCTGCATCAAACCAGTCTCAGGACTGAAGACCATAACAACAACAACAACAGATATTTATGGCTGTTGTGAACCTTAGCTAGCTTACTGTGGGTACATCAATTGATTTTCCAGTTCTTGCGTTGTGTTCATGACCAGACATCCTAAGGTTGACGTCATCTAATTTATCTTTAACATTGAGATGGATAATTTACAAATAGAGGCTATTGATTATAATAATACTGAGCTCTCTGAGGCAATCTTTACAAGATTCTATTGTAGCACATGCTGCTATTCATCTGACAGCCATTGTTTGCTATCTGAATACTATTTTGAGCTGGTGCAGTTACCATATAGAAGAGTTTCTTTGATAAGGTGAGAGTGGAAAAATGCGAAACATGCATACACTAATAGGGTTCTGTTTAATTATTCCTCAGAATGTACAACAGAGAAATCACTCAAGAAAAGTTTAATGTAGGTACATACATACATCATTACTTTTTATTGCAAACACTAAAATCATATAAAGTCCAATATCACCTGGTACACTGTACTGCATATGACTGAATGTGCCAAATAAATATACTGCCTGACAATAAAGGTGAAGCTGTCAGAAGTGGAGGACGACATGAAATGCATCTGAATGGGTTGACAGATTATTCGATGTTACTACAATGATTACAAAACTGTCACATTTACAAAGTACTTGGCAGTATGTGCCCATTTAACAATATGAAGTTGCAGTTCCTCTAACCCAGATGAATACACTGAACCATTTGTAAACTGTGTCATAACAGTGTCATATCCTCTCCT
This sequence comes from Schistocerca serialis cubense, assembly GCF_023864345.2. Lineage (NCBI taxonomy): Eukaryota > Metazoa > Arthropoda > Insecta > Orthoptera > Acrididae > Schistocerca > Schistocerca serialis. The sequence goes on from NC_064640.1 coordinate 720,786,827, forward strand.
GAGACAAGAAGGCCTACCACTGTTGAAACTGGTCGTTGATGTCCTGGATACTGGCACTTGGACAGAGGTGATGTCTGAGCTGGTCCCACAATTGTTTTATCGGGGACAGACCTGGGGGTATTGTTGGCCACAGGAATATCTCAACACAATGCACACAGTTCATAAAGACTCCTGCTCTGTATGGGCAAGCATCATCACATTGAACATCAGAGCTACGATATTGTCGTATTAGAGGTAACACATGAATATGCAAGGTTTTTGTGACACACTATTATCCTGTCAGAGATTTTTTAGTTACTACCAGCTGTGACTAGAAACCATACCCAATGGCTCGTCATAACATGTCAGGAGTAATACCACTGTGTCTGTCTAAAATATTGGAAGAATGGGACAACACCACTGTGTCTCTTTGAAACATTAGAAAAATTTTATCTCTCCCCAGGTCACCACCATGCTCACCAGTGATGACCAATTATGATAGTGCAGAACTGAAATTCATCACTGAACACAATGCAGCACCATTCACCAGCAGGCCATGTATCATGCTCACAGCACCACTTTAAACACATTTGTTTAAGCTGTAGTATTAACGGCAGCCCAAGAATGGGATGGTAATTCCACAGTTTACCTGCTGCTACACTTCTACAAAAAGTGTGATATGACATATAATGTTGCACAGAATCAATTACTTTTTCTCAAATGGCAGGTGTATATGTGAAGGGCTTATGGTGTGCTTCATGCACAATACAGCAATCCTCCCACATGGTGGTAGGAATTGGAGTCTTGACGATGAGTATGTCTGTACTCACATTCCCATGGAATACAAAATCAGGCCACTGTCTTTCCCAAATGCCACATTATTCTGGATATCCCATGAGACAGTCAGTCACCCAAATAGGAACCCCACAATAAGGCCTCTTTCAGATTCTGTCAGGAGTTAATAACTCTCTCTTACATGAGTACATATCTTTCACGGTAGTCACACTGTATTTCATGCCATTAACATTATCCTATCAGGCCAGGTAACAAACTAAACATGAACAAACCTAATGGACTCTGGTGACTGTTTTACATGTCACAGAGAATCACAACTCTAATCATTTAAACTTCAACCAATGATGCATACATGCATGAAGTTACAGTGCCATCTGATCATGTCCTCTTGGGAGCTTCACGTTTTTATATTAGGCAGTGTAAACAAATAGGATAATGGGAAGCACATCTAACCTATCTGGTTTCTAATTAATGACTCTTGTTACTACTATCATTTCTGTCTTCAGCTTCTTTGCTTAAATAATACTGTTACACATGTTCAAACAATAACTAGGCCAGTTTTACTTCCAATTTTTTGCCCATAATTAATTGTAAAAGTAATATCGATTACCCACAATAAAGTAATTCTGTTGTTTCACATTGCATATAATTACTTTCATATATTTTCTCATATAACTATTCATAAAACTGTGTTACCTTACTTTAGGCGGAAAGTTGTCCTAGACCGAATATTGCTTCAGGTGTTAGTGCATAGAAATGCTTGATTGTGAATTGTGAATACTTGAGTATTGCTCATCAGTGTGGGATCCGTACCAGATCGTTCTGACGGAGGAGATAGAGAAGATCCAAAGAAGAGCGGCGCGTTTCGTCACAGGGTTATTTGGTAACCGTGATAGCATTACGGAGATGTTTAATAAACTCAAGTGGCAGACTCTGCAAGAGAGGCGCTCTGCATCGCGGTGTAGCTTGCTCGCCAGGTTTCGAGAGGGTGCGTTTCTGGATGAGGTATCGAATATATTGCTTCCCCCTACTTATACCTCCAGAGGAGATCACGAATGTAAAATTAGAGAGATTAGAGCGCGCACGGAGGCTTTCAGACAGGCGTTCTTCCCGCGAACCATACGCGACTGGAACAGGAAAGGGAGGTAATGACAGTGGCACGTAAAGTGCCCTCCGCCACACACCGTTGGGTGGCTTGCGGAGTATAAATGTAGATGTAGATGTAGATGTAGTTTACAATACACTGGAACATTTTACAAAAATGTGAATGATATGGAAATGTGAGAACACAGATCATAATATTGGTCTAATTTACTCTCTCTCTCTCTCTCTCTCTCTCTCTCTCTCACACACACACACACACACACACACACACACATACACACACACACACACAAACACAACACACACAAAATTCCACTTTATTCACACGACTTCATGCATAGGCCTAGCACATATTTTACTTTACTCCATTTGCTGCCTTTCTTCCTTTACAATGCTAGTTTCAGCATGATATGTAGTTTCAAAATAACTGGGGAAAATAAAAATAGAATAAAAGGAGCAGAATCACTTATTATACAAAAACTGTAACATTTAGACAATATACAGGAATGAATGTATGTCCAGTGCAATATCTGTCCACATGCGCCGATTTCATGGGGCCTGAGAGGCCCCGAGCCATCTCAAAATAATTTAGGAATATTATAAGTTACATTATGATTTGTAAAATCACAAAGTTATGTTGGAATTTTTTATTTTCCTTGTATGACGACAGCTACCTTCTAAAATACATTCAGTAATGAGTTAAAACAAATAATTATTATGGTAGTAAGCAGGTTAACCGAAAACGAGTGGTGTGAATCTTGATAGTGTTAAGGTGCTGTAGGCATACTTAGAATTTGTCCTAGTGTGCGAACCTTCGTGTAAGTCTGGCGCCGGTGGGGCAGCGCTGAGGCCGCGGCGACATCGAAAGAACTAGAGCAGAAGCGCCAGTAGCCCTCCGCCTCACGTCGCCTTCACACTTCGAGGCATTACGATGCCGTGGCTATATAAAGCCCATCCTACTGTCGCAGTCGTTAAGTGTGGATAGTTTCGTTCAGTGCATGCTGGAAACGTGTTTAGTGTTGCGACTTTAGTGTCTAGTGGACTATTTTATATGACTATATTTTAGTCTCTTATTGTGTTGTGAAATATGTTTGCAAGGGCTAAATTTGTTACCAAAAAGTGGCGCTTGGTAGTTGATGATACTGCAAGTCAACCTCCAACAATTATTGTGTCGTCAATTGCCTCGCCATCCTAAGGCGAGAACCGTTTACAGCAGAAACCTTGACCATCCGGTAAGAGAAGATCATTTCAGAAGTCTTGGTTGATCAAATATACATGGATAGAATATGAAGTTTCTACCAAGAAAATTATTTGCAAAGCTTGCAAAGAGGCAGATGCTAAAAATTTATTACAATTTTCTTCACACAAAAAATTTATTTACTTCCGTAGGGTTTTCTAACTGGAAAAAGGCTTTGGAAATTTCCGTCTTCATGAAAATACGTTTACGCATAAAGATGGTGTTATGAAACTAAATTCTATCCCTAACCGAATTGTGGCCTCCCAATTGAATGATCAGTGACACCCGTGTGCTCTGCAGCTCTGGGGATGGCTATGACTTCATGTGTCCCAGTTTTCCCTTGCTGTCAGCTCTCCTAGTGACTTCAGACTTTCGCAACTTGACCTTTCAGAGACTCTTTTCTGCTGGTTCGGCACCTGAATACCGACTGTCTTCTCACAACACTCTGCTTATCACTAGTATGATGGTATCCCTAGGCTTCCATGCTGTCATTATGCTTGCTTGCTGACTCTGTCGATCAGTCGTTCCCCTATGCTGCAATAGCTGTTATGTGTGCCGCAACTCGCACAGCATGTCCCCCTCTGGCAGTCTAGTAGTTCTTAACACTGGCAGTTTGGCTTCCAGGAGCTGCCAAGGTACAACTTGGACGAACTGTTAGTGTCCGCCAGCGATGCTTTCTTGAGACATAATATCCCCCTTTGTTTAGAAAGTTCGTCTCGAATTTTTCAGTTTGGAGTACTCGTGATACCCTCATCTTACATATTTTGCACCAATAGTCATATATTATAAATCTTTAGCGATTCTTCCATTACCAAACAATTGATTTACATGATTTTCTACTGTTGATACATCGAATCGATAACGAAGGTTTTGGCCATTAATCATACGCTCAATGCTTGTTCTAATAGTTTACACATAATTCTCTATGTCTGAGCTTTGTTTACAAACAGACCGAAGGGTCTTTGGAGCGCATGTAAAACAGAGCGGTGTATTGACTTTTGTTTAAAACAGAAGTAGATTAGGCCCACTACACACATCGCAACCAGAACCACTACAGCGCTCGTAGATAGTTGTGATACTGTGATATTGTCTACCTCAGTATTGCTGTATGTGCTGGAAAATATTTTAGGCTGTAATTTCTTCTTTTTGCATTGCTACCAGTTCATCTAGTGATCCCATAATATCTGGATTTAGGTTATTATTTAGAAAGATTAAGTTTAGGGTAGGCAGCACCTCTAGCAGTTTCTTGGACCAGTACAACAGAAGTTGTTCCCACTTCAGTGTGGCCACAACAGTGAATGGAGTTGGTAGGCTAAATGTGACGACCGCTAAGAAACAGGTCGTAACGTTTGTCATTATTGTACTAACCCGTAATTCTGCTCTCTTCATATCTGTTGTTTCTAGCGTTCACAACAGTTTACTAGGATTAGTTGTAAAAAAACAGACTAGACCCATTGGGTGCCTACTCTCTGAAAATGTGGATGTAGCGTTAACACTTCCCACTGACATTCACTTGCTTTGGGTTTCACCAGGAATAACTGGCCCTCGCATCCCTGTACGCCGGTCTGTATCACCCTGGCCAGTCTGTATCACCCTGCTTGTACCTTAAGTGTTGTGACCACTTGTTCAGTAGAAGAGATGTGTTTCACATTAGTAAGTATGCACTTTACAGCCCATGTTTACTGGACCTTTTTGCGTTTTCGGTCCACGCTACCACATCAAGATTTCAATCAAGATCGTGGCGAGTGTAAAAGTAAATCGAGCTTCTCCGCAGAAAAAAATAAATTTCTATGGTAAAAAGAAAACGTGTGTAAATTGTAAGGACAAAATTTCAAGGCTTAATGAACGTATTTCCAGTTTACAATTTATAATCGGTGCTTTAAAAACGGACATGAAGAAACTTCAATCCTGATTATGTGAGAGGTGCACTCTCAAAATAACACAGAAACTTCCATGTGTAAAAACAGTGAAGCATTAGTGCTTAAAAACGTCAGTCACAAGTGCATACAAACCTTATTGTGCACACTGCTGAAGATTCATTGAACATGTCAGTCGGAGCCGAAAAGTTACGAAATGAATAGCAAAAAGTAAACAGACCGTTGCTAATTCAAACATCCGTGTGTAAAAACAGTGAAACTTTAGTGCTTAAAAACAGTCAATCACAAGTGCATAAAAACTTTATTGTGCACACTGCTGGAGATTCTTTGAACACGCCAGTCAGAGCCGAAAAGTTTTGAAATGAATCGCATAAGGTAAACAGACCGTTGCTAATTGATCCCCCGAGTGCGAAAACTGGAAAACGTGAGAAGATCTGTATATTAGGAGATAGTCACGCCCAGGGAATTTCCGCGGTGTTAACGGAAAAATACTTCAGGCAATCTGGATTCATGGAGCCCGGGACCGCATTACGAGAACTAACAAACCTAACAAAATCTAATGAAGTAACTAGCTTGACTAAGGATGATTTTGTTGTTTTGCTCGGATGAGCTAATGAAGTTTATAGAAATGAATCATACAAGGCTATCACAGAACTGAGAAATTGTTTAAATAATTTGACTCATACAAATGTTCTCTTTGTGAATCTCCCACGGCGTCATGAATTACAGAGTTGGTCATGAGTAAACCGCGAAATTAGTGTCGCTAACAAGAGTTTCGCGGATATATGTACTCACTTCCAGAATGTTGATATTATAGACACAAACATTTTAGAACGAACGTTCTGTACAGCTGAGGGCCTTCATTTAAAAGCATCAGGAAAAGAGGTTCTTGCTGATAAAATTTTTACTAGTATCTCGCCTGATAATAAAGAAACCAGGCCAAGTAGCAATCTAAGGCAAATCACAAACCGTTTTTGGCGAGCAGCAAACAGTAAAGCCCCCAATCATTTGCAAATTACAAAGTGGTTTAAACCCAGTAGGCCTGAAACGAACAATCAAATCGTAAAACAACCTCAAATTACAAAATGGTTCAAGCCAAAAAGGACGGTGGTGAATGAAGCACAAATTTTGCAAGGTCCAAAAATAACTTCACCACTTGATCGTCACCAAGAAGCAGAAGCCACACTCAACACACACACCAAGAATTTTTTCAGGCATAACGTCACCTGCAGAAGAAAAAGAAGAGCGCCCACCACCACCAACGACAACATCAACAAAAACAATGACAGCAACAGAAGAAACATAAATAGCAACTAAACCTAAATCAACAGCAGAAGAACCAACCGAAGCTGAGGAAAAACCAACATCAGTTACAGCAGCCGCCCAACCTCCAGCAGAAACAGTGCCATTAAAAAAAGCAAACACAGTCACTGTACGAGAAAGCATGTCACCGAAAGCACCAATAGCAGCGGCCACTGAACTTCCAACAGTAGCAGCTGATCAATACTGCCTAAGGTGGAGCCGAATGCTAGGTACAGCTGCTTCACTTAGTGATGATTTTTATGGCACCAAACGAAGAAAAGGAAGAGATTGTGACAAATCAGCCTAAAAAATTGCAGATAAATGTCAGAAATTAGCAACAAATAAAAGGTATTGACAAAATAACAAATACATGCAAAACTTTCAAGATAATGAGTCAAAACATTCAGTGTCTCAATAATAAAGTGTTAGAATTAGAAGTCGCCATAAACAACTTTCTAGATATCCCTTGTATTTGTCTATCAGAACACTGGTGCAGGGTCAGCGAATGAAGTCTTATAAATATAAGCAATTTTGAATTAACATCTCATTATCGCCGCAGTGTTTGTAAAAATGGTGGAGTATGCAATTATACTAGGGCTGGATTACAGCATAAAGCTAGATCTGAAACATACCATCTAAATATCGAGAAACATTTTGAATCATGTGCCATAGAGCTAAAATCTGAGGAGAAGCGTAAAAATCTAATTGTCATATAGAGGTCACCACTAGGTGACAAAAACTTTTTTTAAAAAATTTGGAAGCAGTGCTAAATATTTTGTATATCAATGAAGTGAACTTATTACTATGTGGGGATTTTAATCTCAACCTGTTAATTGAAAATGAAGAAAAAAGACAGCTTTTGAGTATCCTAAACAGCTTTCATGTGAAGCCACTCTTCACAGACCCCATTAGAATAACAGAGTCATCTTCAACCCAATTAGATAATATCTTTACAAATATCGAAAATGATGTTACTGAGGCACAAAACGTAAACTTAGGTCTTTCAGACCACAACACACTACTAACATGCATAAATTCTTCTATACCTGAGGTGGTTAAGTACAAGTGGGAATATAAAACGCACTTCTACCCAAAAAGGTTAATATTTTTATCCAGTCGTTACCAAAAGAAACCTGGGAAGATGTGTACTCAAAATCATCAACTAATGAATCATTCAATGCATTTTATAATACTTTCATGTCCATATTTGAGATATGTTTTAAAAAAAAAACTGACAAGAAGTAATGTCATGCCAAGAAACAGCAGCCAGTGGACAACACCTGCTATCAGAATATCCAGTCAAAAGATAAAACTTCTCAATCAACTGAGAAAAGGCAACCAAGATGATCAGTTTGTAGAATATGTTAAGACATATGAGAAAATTTATAAGAAAGTAATTAAAACAGCCAAGAGAATGCACAATGACAAGGTAATCATAGGGATAGCAAACAAGTCGAAAGCAATATGGAATATAGTAAAAAAGGAAACAAACAAAAGTGTTGAAAAGCAAGATGACATTGTATTAAAAGATGATCGTGGTGTGTTACTCAGAAATGGTACTCCAGCAAACTACATAAGTGACTATTTCATAAACACTCCAATCAATCTGAGTAAAAATTTTGCTAGTAATAGTAGTACCACACTACAAAGAGAGCAAAGTGCTAAGTCAATACTGCTATGTCCCACAAATAAATTACAAGTTCTTAAGATAATAAAAACATTGAAGAGTAAAATGTCATTTGGAATTGACGAGGTACTGGGTACAGTCATAAATAAATGTGCTAGTGTCAGCAGAACCACTCTCACACATCATAAACATATCATTAACAGAAGGGGCATTATCACAAAGATTAACAATTTCAAAAATAAAACAATTGTATAAAAAGGATAATATATATGGAGTAGGAAACTATAGAGCAGTAGCTTTGTTATCTGTATTTTCAAAAATAGTAGAGACTGTCATGAAAAATATAATTACAAATTACCCCAAAAAATTCAATCTCTTGTCTGTAAACCAACATGGTTTTCACAAAGGCGTGAGTACAGAAACAGCAATTACCCATCTCATCGAAAACATTGTAATAGGACTTGACAGAAATAACAGTACAGTAGGAATAAACTTAGACTTATCAAAGGCATTTGATACTGTTGACCATGATATCTTGCTAGACAAACTAGAAGCTATAAGTATACGAGGAGTTGCATTAAAATGGTTTCAGTCATATCTCCACAACAGAAAACAGTTAGTAGAAATTACCTATGCAAACAATAAAAACCAATGCATTGTGTTCAGATTGGACATGCAGACTGCACCAATTGGAGTACCTCAGGGCAGCGTTTTAGGACCTCTCTTATTTCTTATATATATTAATGATATCAAGATCCCAATCAGTAGTACAAACATAACTTTGTTTGTTGATGACACAAATATTGTTGTGACAGACATAAACAGGGTATTGCCAACAACTGCAACAAGGGATTTGGAATACATACAAAGCTGGTTTGAACAGAGAAGACTAACTTTAAATATTTCAAAAACTAATTATATACATTACAGGAAAACAAAGCCTCATCAAGATATGAACCTCAAAATTCAAAATAAACAAATTGAAAGGGTAGCTGCTACAAAATTCTTTGGTGTGCAAATTGATGAAAATTTAGACAGGAAAGCCCACATTCTGTACCTCACTAACAATTTAAGCTGTGCTTGTTTTGCATTACGCATAATTAGTACTCTGTGTAGTAGAGAGTGTAGCAGAACTGTCTACTTTGCTTACATCCATTCTGCTATCACCTATGGTCTAACCCATTGGGATCATAATAAGCCAAACACGAAAACCATCTTCACCTTACAAAAACGAAATGTTAGAATAATTTCAAACAGTAAAAGGCTAATACCTTCCAAACAGTTATTTCAACACCTAAATATTCTACCCTTACCATGCCTCTATATAAAAAATTGGTTGTTCATATAAAAATGCACATTGGTAATTACAAAACCAACTCAGATCTTCAATCATATAATACAAGAATGTACAATGACATCCACATAAAAAGAGTAAACAAGGCTTTAACACAAAAACAAACCAACATTCAGGATACTATTTTGTACAACAAACTTCCAACTCAGCTAAAAGAAATAAAAACATTATCTACGTTCAAGGAAGCAATATTTGAATTCTTAATGACCAGTGCTATTATAGTGTAAATGAATATCTGCATTAACCTTGTAGAAAGTAACTACATCCATTTACTGTATGTTAATAGTACCATACATCAAATACTTGCCACAGCCGCAATTTTAATTTTTCTGAACAAAAATGTTAAAACAATTATTTACTTGTGATGCATTTCATGTAAAAGGCCCTAAACTAAAGTGTTAAATCAATTATTTACTTGTAATGTATTTCAGGCAAAAGTCCTTCTTATACTTTTATATTATTACAGTAATCAAAGTTGAATTGGCCAAAAACATTGTGATGGGTACAATGAACCGTTGTATTATGTAGGAAACCGTTCACCCTTACCTTATTTTTGTTATACTATGTTCTTTGACGAAATACATACGATGTACATTGTCTCTGGATGAATAAACAAAAACTACTACTACTATCTTAAAACATGGAAACCAACGTGGTTGCAGTAGAAGAGATCTGTTTCATAGTATCAAAGATGAAAAAGTGCTCATAGCTGTCAAGGTAGGCACTTTAGAGCCCGTGTTTACTACAATTTTGCTTCGAATGGTCGTTCCTGTCATAGCCCTGAATTTTGACCCGTTTCCCCTGGGACATCCAGTATATCTGTAATTACAAATCGCGATTCACATGGATGAGTTTGTTAATTAGCAACTGTTGTTGAAATTGAATTCATGACTGAATTACTACAATGTGGCCTGTATATCCGTTGTTACAATCTGCAATAGTGGACAGTGACCCGTCATTAAGTCGTCGAGATGCCCATGATACACCCTTGAAATTGTGCCCCAGTATCTGCATTGTTTCTGGGATTGGGTATTCCATTCATCGGGCACCCAGGACCTGGGTGCAGCTATATACACTGATTACGGCGGCGGTCCACAATCATGGTAAAGGGCAAATGCAATGTCTGAAAGCATCTTAGTCATATAACACGCCGACATATTCCATTCGCTGTGGGGACAGAGATGCTCTTTCCCCAGCCCAGCACTTTTCTCTAACTAAATTGCTCATAATTGGGTACAAAATTGTTTTATACCTACAGTATGAGACACAGTTTTGTATATCAGTGTAAATAATTTATGAAAGAAGGTTTAAGGCTTTAGAGATTTAAACTATGTGTAAATAAGCTCTATCAAAAAATATAAACAGTATGAAAGAATACTGATATGCTTGACATCGTTAGAGTGTTACTGGAAGCGGCCTAAGGATGGATCCAGACTCAAGAAACTTTCAGTCGTCAGAGGACCAGGCTAGACCACAGCCGCCAGCACATCGCGCGTCCACAACTCAGCCAGTACTTCCCTGGCGACTCTTTCCCACGATGAGAACCATCAGGTTGATTGTGAAGATCGTTTCTATGCAAGGTATGGTTCACGCAGTTTGCGCTCCATTCAAACGAATGTTGGCTTCAAGCACTGGGTGCAACATGAGCTGTCTGGCTGCAACGAGTATGCTCTTCTTATCTTTCATACAGTTCACCATTGCGCTACGAAACACGAGGCTTCAGGGAGGTACCATATCTGCTCAATAGAGTAAGCAACAGTGATTTGTATAAGGAAATCCTTGACGGCATCTGGTCTCGGGATGGCATCGCTGTTCTGTTCTGTCGTGATTGCTAGGTCGTTCAGCATGGTTAATGAGTTTCATACTTAGATGTGCTGTCATTGGTTATGTCTTCTATACAGAATGAGAAAACATTATAGTACTCTTAACATACACTATGAGCCAAAACATTGCTGTAGCGTGCCTAGCAGCGTGTTGGTTCATGTTCAGAATGGAATATAGCAGCGATTCTGCGTGTTAAGGATTCTACAAGTCCTTCGTAAGTTTCTGCAGGTATGTGGCATCAGATATCTACGCTCAGGTCATGTGATTCCTGTAAACTGCGGGTTGGTGGTTTGGAGCTGCAGAGATGATGCCCAATAGAGTCCCAGGCACGTGCCATCTGCTTCATATCAAACGAATCTGGATCCTAAGATGTCAAAGTTAACCTAGTATCATGCTCCTCGAACTACTGTAGCACGTTTTTAGCTTCGTGACATGGGCAATTATACTGCTGCAAGGTGCCACCGACTACTGGGAAGACACAACCATGCATCTGGTGCTACAGCGACAATGTGGTGTACTGCGAATTGCTTCCCCAAGTTGTAATCATCACTGCTGAGATCCATTGTCAGCAACTGAGATGTCTTGCAGACTCAGTCCGAGAGCAACGGCCAGGAAGGCTGCCTGAATGGCTGCTACTGCACGTTAATTCTCTCCTGCACTCTGCTAGACTGGCAGAAAACTATACAGAGATGGGTTGGGAAGTCACTTCATACCCAACTTATTCACCTCATGTTGGCTCTCAAATATTCACCTTTTCCGCTCTCTATCGAGTAACCTTCAAGGAACTTCTTTTCCAAATGAAAATGCTCGCCGTACGTGGGTCGACGAGTTCTTCGCCGCAAAACCACGTTATTTCCGGAGTCGTGGAATCAAAAAGTTTCCCCAGTGTTGACAAACTCTTGTAAATAATGAAGCAGAATATATTATAGATGGCTAAAGTCTCTGCTATGTTTATTAAACTTAACTAAAAACGGAACTAACTTACACACTAACCTCATACAATGGCTTCATGTCTGCTGCAGACTGCTGCCTATCCTGCTTAACTGGTTGGGCAACCCTCCATCATCCACGATCTGCTATCAGGCTTGGACATCCAACAGCTAGTTTCCTACTCATGGTTTCACTGTCAATCAGTCACTTTCCGTAGACGCTCACGATACAAGCACTCAAACAACCGACCAGCTTCGTCGTTTCCGACATACTGGACTCCACGTGCGAGGCCATAGTAGTCTTCCCGATGTGAATGCACTTATTTCAGTCGATTTCCCCATTTGGAGCCCGTATCACGGCTACAACTATTTACTGTTCGTCTCTGCTCCGCCTGTACACTGATCAAGCAGAACATTATGACCACCTACCTAACAGCTGGAAAGACCACATTTAGCACGGATAACAACGACAATGCATGGAACCAATGAGGCATTGGTAGGGCGGTGGAGGGAGTTGTAAACACAAGTCACCGAATTCCTATAAATTTCTGGGAGGGGCCGAAGAGTTCTGACGCCATGTCCAGTCACATCACAGATATGTTCGATCGAGTTAAGAACTGGCGAGTTTTGGGGCCAGCATATTAATTGGAACTCACCACTGTGTTTGTCGACCAACTCCATCACACTCCTTGCCTTTGACATGGCACATTATCTTGTTGAAAAATGCCACTGCCATCTGGAAACATAATCATCTTGAAGGGGTGTACGTGGACTGCAACCAATATACGAAACCCCTTGGCCGTCATGGAGCCTTGCACCAGCTTCACTGGACCTATGGATGCCCATTTGAATGTTCCCCAGAGCACAACACAGCCGCCACTAGCTTGTCTCCGTCCTGCAGTACAGGTATCAAGGAGCTGTTCCCCTGGAAGATAACAGATTCGTGCCTTCCCATCAGCATGATGAAGAAGGTATCGGAATTCATTAGCCTATGCAACAATCTTCCACTGCGCCAGCGTACAGTGCCGAGGGTCACGTGCCCAGCGTTAGAGTCTGATGTTAGTTCCGCCACAGTTTGCCACCTGTTCTGTTTTATCAGTCTGCCCAACTTACGACGTTTAACATCTGTAATGAGGGGTGGCCGCCCAACTCCACAATGTACGGAAGTGGTTTCACCTTGGTTTCGCCACGTGTTGAAGACACTCACCACAGCACTCCTTGAACAATCACAATCTGTTCTCCGTCAAACCCAGACAGATCGTGCTCATTCCCCATTATCCACATGGACAGCATGCTCAACTGATACTATATGCACCGTTTGTGTGTCTGACTAGCAATCATTCCTCGCTAGATGACGCTGATATCGCCTGGATGGGTTTGTATCGATAGCAGGTCGGTGGTCATAATATTCTATCTGTTCAGCTTATACTTTCGTTACCATATCACTTACCCACAACGCAACCAAGCGGCTCTCAGTCCTTTAGTGAGCAGTCCTCAATAGGTTTTGGCTTGTAAGTATATATGTATGTGATGACTGAACGATAGAAAAGATAAAAAGAAATACAATAATATAAATGTACATTATGGTGACAGAAGTTGTGGGATAACGATATGCACGTATGCAGATGGCGGTAGTGTCGCGCACACAAGGTATAAAAGGGCAATGCATTGGCGGAGCTGTCATTTGTTCTCAGGTGATTCAGGTGAAAAGGTTTCCGACGTGATTATGGCCGCATGACGGCAGTTAAGAGCCTCTGGTCAGATGAGTCCCGATTTCGGTTGATAAGAGCTGACGGTAGGTTGGGATTATGGCGCAGATCCAACGAAGCTATTGACTCAAGTTGTCAACAAAGCACTGTGCAAGCTGATGATGGCTCCATAACGATGTGGAATGTGTTTACGTGGAATGGACTGGCTCTTCTGGTACAACTGAATCGATCATTGACTGGAAATGGTTATGTCTGCGTACTTGAGAACATTTGCAGCAATTCATGGACTTGATGTTCCTAAACAACGACGGAATTTGTATGGATGAAAATGTTCCCTGTCACCGGGGCACAGTTGTTCACGACTGGTTTGAAGAACATTCCAGACATTTCCAGCGAATTGTCTGGCCACCCATATCACTCGACATCAGTCTCATCGAACGTTTATGGGACATAATCTAGAGGTAAGTTCGTGCTCAAAATTCTGTACTGTCAACACTTTCGCGGTTATGGACGGCTATAGAGGCAACATGGCTCAGTATTTCTGCACGGGACTTCCAATGACATGTTGAGTCCATGCCACGTCGAACTGCTTTGCTACGTCAGGCAAATGGAGGTTCGACACTGTATTAGGAGGTGTCACATGACTTTTGAAGACCTCAAAAGTTTCTAGATCGGTATCTGAGCAAGTACCTAATTACCAAAGTAGGTTAAAAAGCTGTGACGTTGAAAGTACCTGAATTTGGGCAGCAGTTGGTCCCTGAAAACTGAGTTTTATTTTTATCCTGAAAGCGTAAACAAGTCAGCTATGGTTTAAACTAACGTTATACGACGAGATATTGTTTTGGGTGTGAACGAGATAATAAAACAGATGTGCAGCTGAACTGAAAATTTCCTACTGGATTGAACTAATTACGTCATTAATAACAGGGAAGCATGATAAGAAATGACAGTAGTTCCCAGTGTACCTTAAAGAAGTTCGATAGGACCACCGCTTACGATGATACATAAAAATGGTGCAGTAATAACGCATTAAAAAAACTAAACAGTGTCTGTCCACAATACAACTTTTATACTGCCAGAGGGCAGATTGTCTCGAAATAGAGCTTCTACTCTCCAATTAAGAGGAACTTTCATTCGCAGATGTATAATGCGCCGATATTCAGAATTTCATATAGACGAGGAAAGAAATTACTCAGCTCACCTTAGTAATTTCACCGAGAAACCGTACAAAATCATGCACAAGCTCGCATGAGCTGGAAATGTGACTTATAAATTACCATCGTTAGCAGTGAGAGTGTATCATCGTGTCATTTTTCATGTCAGTAATGGATTCGCAGCAAGCACGAGGACCCAAGAGCTGGGCCTATGACATACATTCCGAAATGTACTTCCGGGAACACTTGGTACACCATCACTAAAAGCATTCTCAGTAATTTTGGAAGTGCATCCTGCCGATACAGTTATATTCTACAGATCTGCATGCTTTTGGTTGCGGAAAGGGGACTTTGAGAAAGTAAGACAGATCACTGTCAAACAAATTACTAATAAAGTGCAGCTTAACACATTCACACCAGCGCTAGGTGTTGTGTTCCTCACTGTGGGGCCACTCACGTATTCATGCATTTCTCCAATTGGTGACGCTGCTTTTCCTGTTTCTCGATGCGCGACGGTATCGTATTCGGAAGCTTAGGCTACTATTTTAATATACTGACCTATAATTTTTAAAGTGACATACACTGATCAGCTAGAATATAGTGACTACTGGTCCAAAAAAATGTTCAAATGTGTGTGAAATCTTATGAGACTTAACTGCTAAGGTCATCAGTCCCCAAGCTTACACACTACTTAAACTAAATTATCCCACGGATAACACACACATCCATACCCGAAGGAGGACTCGAACCTCCGCCGGGACCAGCCGCACAGTCCATGACTGCAGAGCCTTAAACCGCTCGGCTAATCCCCCGCGGCCTACTGGTCCCCTACGACATAAACACGTCTGGGCGATAGCAGCGTCACCTGGCGAGGAATCACTGCTAGTCAGACACACACACGCTGCAGATAATCTCAGTGAGCCTAATCACAGAAGTCGGACATCGTAGGCTGGGTATACTAGTAAAAAAGAGAACCGTGGCGGAACTAACATCAGACTTTAGTGCTGGGCAGAGTGCAAGTGTGTCTGAACACACACTACACCGAACACTCCTAATGATGGGCCTCCCCTGCCGACGACTCATGCATGTGCCAATGTTAACGCCGCGAAATCTGCAACTTTGACTGAAAAGGACACGTAGCCATCGGCACTTGATTTTGGCTCAGTGGCAGAGTGTTGTATAGTCTGATGTATCCCGATACCTTCTCCATCATGCCGATGGGAGGGAACGAATTCGTTGTCTTCCAGGGGAACAGCTGCTTGACACCTGTACTGCAGGGCGGAGACGTGCTGGTGACAGCTTCATTTCGCTTTGGGGATCATTCATGTGGGCATCCATGGGTGCAATGGAGCTCGTGCAAGGCATCATGACGGCCATGGGGTATCGTATACTGGTTGCGGACCATTTACACCCCTTCTTGACGATTATGTTTTCCAGCGGCAGTGGCATTCTTCAACAAGATAATGCGCCATGTCGGAAGACCCGGAGTGTGAAGGAGTGGTTCGAGGAACACAATGGAGAGTTCCAATTGATGTGCTGGACCCCCAACACGCCACGTCTTAACGCGATCTAAGACATCTGGGATGTGATAAAACGTGGCGTCAGATCCCATCGCCACCTCCCCGGAATTTACGGGTATTCGGTAACTTGCGTGAGCAGATGTAGTGCCAACTCCCTCCAGAGACCTACCGATGGCTTACTGCTTCCATGCGACGATGCAGCGCCACAGGTATCAAAATCTTCAAATGTGTGTGAATTCCTAAGGAACCAAACTGCTTGGGTCATCGGTCCCTAGACTTACACACCACTTAAACTAACTTACGCTAATAACAACACATACACCCATGCCTGAGGGAGGACTCGAACCTCCGGCGGGAGGGGCCGCACAGTCCGTAACACGACGCCTCAAATCCTGTGGCCACTCCGCGCGCCACAGTTATCTGTGCCAAAAGCGGACATACTGGGTATTAGGGATGTGGTCATAATGTTCTGGCTGATCAATGTAAGTTCATTTTTTTAAAACAGCGAGAGATCACACGAAATAATTTAAGATTAAATTAATCACAAGTTAAGTGATACTTCATTTGATCAGAAAGCTTTCTCGATGAAGGGTCAGACAAAATTGTATTCAGAGCGCCTGTCTTACGGATAATACATCATACGTTGATGTATTGGAGGTACCATGTTAGGTAGAGGCGAGTGTTAGTCGTAGGTGGTACACGCTGCTTGGTGGGAGAATCTAGCGTGAGCCACCAGTGGTACATGCTGAAGGGAACGTGTTAAGTCCTTCAGAATCGGAACGTGACAGATGAGCTGGGGCAATAAGGACGTTGGCCGTAGTGTTTAAAAATTATTCCTTGACATTCGAGAAAGGAAAAAAAATGCAATATATAAATCCCGGTCGAGGGGAGAACAATTTCATAACAGGACATGAACTGTGCCCTGCCCTGTGTATCTGCGTAAAATCGGCAATCGTCAGGCAAATAGATGTGAATATGGAGAGATCGATACACTAGATGTTACTAGACTGCAGTGTTATCTAAACAGTGGTACCAGCGGCAACATCGCTGTAAATGTGGACTTTCTACTTGCATTAAGGACCCCAAATTCTTGGGCAGCTATATATAACATTATTGCTCAAGTATGTCACAGGCTACTTCTAACGTTCAGGGCACAAAGTAATGTGTACACCTGAAGTGGTAAGCACATCACAGGGTTACTGAAGTTCCATTTTCAGATACGAGGGAAACAATAATTGTTGCCTAACGTATTAAACAAATTTATTGAAAGGCGTCCCTTATATCTAGTTTTGGGGGTTTTCACTGGAAAAAAGATCTTACGTATTGATGCGGCAGGTAGACTCAAAAATGTGTGTGAATTCCTAAGGGATCAAACTGCTGAGGTCATCGGGCCCTAGACTTAGACACTACTTGTGCTAAGAACAAAACACACACCTTTGCCCGAGGGAGGACTCGAACTTCCAGCGGGTGTGGCTGCACAATCCGTGACATGGAGTCAGTTGGTACGCAGTTAGCCATATGTACGGGCAGTGACACATTTTGCGAGACCTCTTGCCTCATCGTTATGCTGAACAGCACACCTTTATAGTCTGCTAACACGGTATAACTTGCAAGGAGACGAAGAGCTATCAACATATTGTCTACAGGCATAGAGTCGAAAAACTATTCGAAAATTCTCAGAAAGCTTTAGATAATGTGGGAGACTATATTGCTGCTGATTTATTTATCTCTTATGTCTATCTACTGCGTTCAATAAACTAAGGAAAAAACGCTATTTAGTATGCACTGTACTGTTACATATGACTTACAACTTATCATGATAACGTTTCTAAAGAAAGTTTTTTTTAATAAAACAAAGTATCCCAGAATTAACCGGATGATACGCACATTCGGCTTCTAAATGGTTTGTGTCTACGTTCATTCCACAGTCGTAGTGAAGCTGGGCTAGAGGACTACCACGAAAATATTCAAATGTAGCAGTAGGGGTAGATATATAAGGAAATCCTGTTAAATCGTTCAGTGCCACAATTAAGTGCATACAGCTGACAGAAGCAGAAAGAGTGCGCACTATAAAGTGTACAGTTCAGCAAGTTTTTCACCTGTGGATATGCCGGCCCCTCCTGCCCGAGGTTCGAGTCCTTCCGTGGGCAAGGGTGTGTGTGTTGTCCTTAGCATAAGTTAGTTTAAGTAGTGTGTAAGTCTAGGGGCCGATGACCTCAGCAGTTTGGTCCCTTAGGTATTCACACATATTTGAATATTTTTTAGATCTGCAGCGTACAGAATCAAGGCAGCAACAAAACTTGTAGGGGAGAAGTTGTCTTACGATTTCTTTGCTACATATCCATCTGCCTACTAGTGGCTCTTTAACAGATTAGGTAAAAATCTTGTATCCAGAGAGATTTGAACTGAAAACTACCCCACTCATCCACTTGAAGAACTTTATTACTAATCCAGCATACAACTGCATCATAGAGAGCTTCCTTGTTTTACCAGTTATGGCTAACTAGGGACCCCTTGTGAGCGAGGTCGCAAGGTCAATCTTTTGTAAGGCTAATTTGAAAGTGTTGTGTTATCAGTTATGACAGAAAAATATTATCTGCTTATGACTCACCATATGCATCTAGAGGTCGACAGAAAATGAGTGTGCAGGATGTGTAGAGATTAACCTTCTATGGGATGTATGTACTATTCGTCACAAAATTGAGATCATCGACAATCAAGAAACGTTCAAAACAAACCATCAGCTGGCACCACGAATGATGATGATGAGGTCCCATACTCGGAGGAGCGTAGGGGCGATGCGGGAGACCCGCACCGCCTACTAGGCAATTAATACCGAATGAAAAATGGCGTTCAACAGTGATCACAAAAGTTAGTACCATCAACATCGAATACCATATTTCAGTGCCTGTGTCACTCCGAATTACGATACAATGTTTCTTCAGACACGCATCCATGTCCGAAGGAACAGGCACTGCGCAACTGCAGCTGTTATGAAATACATGAAATGTGTTCGCAGTTGCGATTATGGAAACCATCGGCTGTATAATGGAATGACGACAGTGGAAATTTGTTCCGGACCGGGAGTCGTATCCGGTTTTCCCGCTTATCGGGAGCGGCCACCTTAGCCTTCCTCTACCCAAGCACGAGTGAAGGCCATACCCAAGCTTCCATATGTCGTCAGCAACGTGTCAACATTCTGTACTCATACATCCATTAAGTACGTTTCCATGCAGGAGAGACATTTTACTTGAGAGTCTCTTGCTAACTGTCGGCGGATACATAGGATATTGCGCTGCGTGTGTTATTCTGAAGTACGGAACTCCGAAGGAACAAAGCATCGTAATTCGGAATGACAGAGACACTGCAAAATCGTATTTATCCGCCAACCCCGGGATGGCGACTTTCAATTAAAACGTCTCGCCTGTACGGGAATAGACATAATGAATGTACGAGTACAGGTTGTAGATACATGCCTGACGACTTATGGAAGTTTGGGGCTGGTCGTTAGTCGTTCTCGGGTAGCTATACAGTAAGGCGACAGCTCGTGATAAGCGGCAAACCAGAGTACGAGTCCCGGTCCGGGGCAAATTTTCATTGTCGTCGTTCCATTATGCAGCTGGAACTGCTAATATATTTCATGTATATTGAGATCGAAGGTGAACTCCTTGGGAGTTATAAACCATGCAAGACGTTCAGCTAGGTATCCACTCTCAAGGCGACATCACACATTCCACTGACTCATCTTATAGCAACGCTGATATTTCACTCTGCGAAATTCCTTTTGTTGCTTTCTGTCGAGCCGGCCGCTGGTGGCCGAGCGGTTCTAGGCGGTACAGCCTGGAACCGCGCGACCGCTACTGTCGCAAGTTCGAATCCTACCTCGGGAATGGATATGTGTCATGTCCTTAGGTTAGTTAGGTTTAAGTAGTTCTAAGTTCTAGGGGACTGATGACCTCAGCAGTTAAGTCCCATAGTGCTCAGAGCCATTTGAAACATTTGAACTTTCTGTCGAAATGCCACCTTTGGCAAATGTTGCTGTAGATATAATCCCATGTTTGCTTTGTTTATCGTTTCTGTTTCTCTGCTTTTTATCAGCACCATTGTGCACTCTTGTGAGTTATTCGTCGAATAAGCAGTTCGACTACGATCCGTAGCCTCATGTTGCACTCACCGTAGGATACTTCCAGTACCGTCCTCTGTCATTAGCAGCCAATATTACGGTTGCATGGTAAACAATATGTGGTTCGTCGACTACCGGCAACATCACTGGCCTTTTGCGACCTCGCACTCAAAGGGTTCCACGTAAGACTGATAATTCGCACGTAAATGGCAAAGTAAGCTCCATTTTATGTTTCAACGAGCTTCCTGGTCTCTAAAACGTAAGTCTGCTACCTCTATGTCATCTCTTAACTGGAAATAATTCGGAATATTTAATCTGCAAGACAGGAAAATATCGAGGGAATTTACCATGATTCTGAACCACTCCAGAAAGTAAACCGACGGCCACGTGGTTGACGAACATATTCTACAGTGTTTCTAAATGTCCGTTAGACTAGTGACAGACAGAATACATCTGCTCAGCCGATGTGTTTCTTGAGCTGGCTGGACTCGTGAAGATCGCCCTTCGAAGATGCATTGTTGGCTGCCACTGCATTGACTGGGAAGAGAATACCTAGCATAGGCCGTTATTTCTTAATCTGTAACTATATTTTCGAAGTAATGCGTAGTTACAAATAATATCCAGATGCACTGACTGCACCATCATAAATAGACAGTAGGGAAAATTATTTGTGTACATTTCCTCTCCAGTAGCTGTTGCCTTAAGTGAACTGCAAATTAAATATGATTCACCGGAAGCGATTCACCTTTTTAATATCATCAGACTCTATTAACAGTATGAATAAATGACATTTATTTTAATATTAGCCCTATATACGCGAAAACAGCATTCCTTATGAATGCTTGCAATGGCAACACTTCTAATACGTAATAAAGCAAAGGAAAAGACGTCATAACACTGTTTCTAGATGTTCACGTTTTGAAATCAAATTTAATAAGCTGCGAACAACACACAGTTTCAAATCACAACAGCGAACTGTGCAACGAAATTTTCCGCAATGACCAACGAATCGGACTAAGGCCACTCTGATAATTAAACAGGTCAGTCATTCCACTGCTAGCTAGATTCCATTTTCTCGTAGTGTGAAAGGAGAAGCAGTTGTGATGAGAATATGAAACAAGGACCAAAAAGAACCGAATGCAGTGTGTAAAGTATGTCATTCTTAAGCAAGAGTGTCCTTCGTTCTATAAAATCAGAGACGAAAAGTATCGTCTGCTCTTAATGATTACGGTAAAACCACTCTTGATGCTTTGTCAGTAAAGGCAAAAAGCGCCTGATGAATGAGCTTTTCAGTTTGCAGACAGCTTAAGACCGATAGGAACGAAAGTATCAAGTTGGAATGTCCATACAGTACCTTGCAGTTGTCACATCTTGCTCGTAGTTTATTTCCCAGTTGTTTCACATTAACAACCTCTCTAGGCTACCACAACAAAGATATGAGAAATACCTAGGTGTAAATTTTAAAACAGACTGCTATGTTAAATATTATAGAGCTTGCGTCTGAAACCGACTTAGTGGAAAACGCTAGTTATACTTTTATTTCATCTTGGAGACTATTGGAATGGCTTAAAAATGTATTAAAGATAATTCCCACGCACACTAACTTGTCTTGGGATACTACTGCACATGTCTCTTGTTTAACTAAAATGCTGAGTCACATAAATAGGGTAAATCCAGAAAGAAGCATAGGCATGGGGACAAGACATCTCATCCTTTATGTCCCTGTGGAATAACATGAAAATATTAAGCTCTGCTGAGGCAACGAATTTAGATGAAATGAGGTTGATAAAACGAATCAAATATTTCGATAAGAAACCTAAACCATTTATTGTGTAAGTATCTCCGTTTTTAATTCGCCCCTATACGGCTAACAAACACCTAATGTGTGTACTTGATAATCTCTTAGAGTCGTTTTAAATACTTTGCTAACTCGAAGTCAAAGTAGGGAGTGTCGGTCACTGAATCCTACAATTTCATCGATAAACTCAGCAATTATATAGTTTCAGGAAGAGAGTCAAAAAGGGATAATAAAAGTGTTCACAGATGAAAG
This sequence comes from Schistocerca serialis cubense, assembly GCF_023864345.2. Taxonomy (NCBI): domain Eukaryota; kingdom Metazoa; phylum Arthropoda; class Insecta; order Orthoptera; family Acrididae; genus Schistocerca; species Schistocerca serialis. The sequence goes on from NC_064640.1 coordinate 720,809,411, forward strand.
GAAATGGAATATGCCAGTTTCGACGGAATCATTATGGTTTAACCTTACTTTAACAAGTCGAATCACCATACTAGTCCTGAGGTATGCACAACGTGGTACTTAATTTTGGCAGTGTATTAGTTCCTCAAGAGAGACGTTGTGGGGCTATTAGAGATTGACCGAGCTGTGTTTCCTGTGCGGAAATACTGAAACTATGTTTTACAAGGAGGACATTCTACAGCCCGCTCTCTGACACATTTGATACTTAACTTGCTGAAAATAAAGGTGTTCATATTTTGTCTTAAGTGCTAACACTCAGTACTTTCCGAGAAAATGACAGTCAAAGCTCTGACGCTGCAGCATCAGTTCACACATGTTGTGCCATACAAAGCGAATTGGCACCGTGCTGGCTAAGAGCAGTTTCAAACTTTTGCAATCCTTGGTTAGATCCAGTCTTATGTTTTTACTTTTTTTTCATTTGTTGTCCCGCAAGTATATGACAGTGACATCAATATTTTTGTGACCTAGTGAAATTCTACGGAACCATCTAAAAATAAATAAGCGTTTCACATGTTATTAAAATTAGATTTTATCATCACAAATCTCATATAACTTTATGTAACTAACAGTAACTGAAAATGAAAAAATGCTGTAAATTCTAGGATATCAGTTTTTGCTTTGATTTTTACTTTTATAGTTCAAGAGGACCGGTGTATTCTCTAGGGTCATATCTCTCATGAAAACGCAGAAAACAGAAAAAATCGAAGCACCACCAGCATAATGGGAAGGCAAATATGCCGCTGTTACATCCTTTAATGTGAATATCATTAGGAAATGCAACTTCGTTAATACTGCTAAGTACCTTGCAATCTGGTGCTAATTTCTTGGCAAATGAAGCACATCAAAGCATTTTCTCTACAGCTAGAGGCTGCAATTGATTACGGTTTCAGGCGTATATTTTCTTAATTTCAGCACCTCTACTTACGATGTTTCCTTTTGCTGTGCAATGAGAATGAGGCGCTTTGGTAATGGGCGAATGTAAGTCATCACCTATCAGTAAAAGTATACATCTTAGGCTTAACAGAACGGCATACAGTTTTGCGAAGTTACATTCAACGAACACTTCGATATTCCGATTTCATCGACAGCCAGACCACCGTATATGGAGAGATAGCTTTACTCGCCCCACTAGCCATTAATGCACAGGAACGGCTCCAGTTTTATGGGGAGACTGAAGGCAATTTTTATCCTTATTCTGTCAGTGCTATTTTACCCTTTGAGTAGGTACACTTTTCAAAAGAACTATAAGTGATAAAGCAATGAAATTTTTACTGCATATATATAACATATATGCTTCAATTTACAAGGAAAATCAACACAATACCTCATATGGTTTGAAGAAAAAAATTTTATTCTTTCACTAGTAAAATTAACTTCTCTTTATACATTAATTATTATAAAATGGTTTCTGATTGTTTGGTGGTTCTCAATTTACTTGTAATAACTTATTACCATCTGCAGTACAAATTGACCAAATTTAATGTTTCTAATCCCTTTAGTTTATCAAATAATGGTACCTGAAAGTAAAAAAAACATAGTTTTGAGAAAAATCAATTTAAATTTTAATATTGCAATTCTAGTCTAGTTATTGATGAGAATTACTTACCACTAATATTTTCCTGCACCGTACTGAGCGTCATTTGACTCATATTGATCCTATTTTCTTCTCTTGGTCCCTCTTCATTTTCTGTCTCGCTTCTTTTGTGCATTTTAAATTAGCAATATCTGCTTTGCAGATTCTCTCTTTATCTATTTGTACCAAGGATTTTGCAGTATTTCCTCTAAATTTTATGCCCAATAACTCGAAAACATCCAGTTTTCTAATTACACCATCACTGAAGCATGAAATACGTGTAACCTGAGTGTTGTAAGCTGAACAAATACAGTTTTTAGTAACCAGTTCCAATTGACAGAATTCACATATTCATTTAAATTTTGGGTTTTCCCATAAAGACATTTCTTCAACAAGGTATCTTTACAAAGGTCTCTAAATATGGGTTTAATTTCATTCATTACAGATGCAGATAAAGAATGTTTGTAGTCATATCTGGCACTTCTCCTGTACTTGTACCAAGCGTCAGGATCATTCAGTTAAAGACCGTGCACTGGATTTTCGTTTGTGGGAAGCTTATGGAAAAAGATAGCCCATACAGCTTTTTTCATGCTTTCTAAATTCCCTACATTTCTTCTTATGGCCAAGCCATAATAATTCTGTAATGCATCTATTTCAACATTTGTCAGGCGACCTTTACCACCTATCTTCTTACCATCTTCCAATACTATTTTTGACTTTTCTTTCAATAATCTTGTGAACCTGGACCCCATTCTCTTCTGGACAAGCCCAATGCACTCTAATTTAAAAATTGTGAGATTAGGACCATAGGGTTGTTCTGCACATACCCAGTCATAAGCCTTGCTGTCACCATCCCCTAAATACTGTGTGTATCTGACACCTCTGCCACTGAACGATTAAAAATCCTGAGAACTCCTGCTACTTCCATCTCACCACTTGGACCAGTATAATTCATCTGACAGTTATATTCATGCTCTTTCTCAGTTCCACTGCCACAAGTTTTACAGTACTTTCTTGGAATCTCAACATCAATTACCTTGCCAGTATCAAATGATGTAGCTGTCACAACACCATTTAGTGATGTGTTCCACGTTTCTACCAGCTGCCATAAAAACATGCACAAATATCACCACTTTCACTGTCATCACTTTCCTGGAGTGCTTCTTCAGCTGCTTCCTTCATTGAGATGTTAAAAATTTCTGCAGCGACAGTACCAATAACATTATTGTAAGTCATAAATTTTGCAAGAGGATTTGGAAAGTCAAGTAATGCACATTAAAGTTTGCCTGCCTCCATCCCTTTACCACTAGATCTGGGACCATAAACTAGCCTTATGTTTTTCTCATATAAATTATTATTTGCCACTTTTGATGTCATTGTTGTAGCAACTGCACCACGTTTTGTACAACTCAGTGACAGGTTTGAAACAATCCCTTTACGAAGACACTGATTCTCACCCAAAGATACATCACCACCACATATTTTGCACACAGTATTTTTAGAAATGAAATCACAGAGCATGCTAAGGTTTACCATAATATTCCCAAACGAATATTCATCTCCACAAGCTGACTGGGAGGAACTGCCTTGAAGACATTGCAGTTTCTTTCTTGATGTGCTGATTTTCTTTGTGTCTAACATTCTTGGTTCCTTTGACCCACTAACCTCATTTACCTTTACGTATTTATTTCCTCTGAATTTTAGTTTAGGCGAGAATTTCTTTATTCGTGGCATTTTAATGAAAACACGCTGAGTCAGATAAAATACAAATCAACACGTACTTCACTCAAAACGAACTTCACTAAGTACAACCATTAACGCTCGAAACAATAACAAACACGATCGGAAAAGCGAGTATCGATAGCAGATACAGGGTAGGGAACACTGAAGAGATAAAACAATACAAGCATGAAATATACAAGGCGTGAAAGAATGCTGTGCATTAACTCTGCATGGTGCAAAAAGGGAGGTGTGGCATTTAAATGCCAGATTGCACAAAGCGTCAGCAAAACCATCATATCTCATGAAGAAATTGTCGTATTTATATAAAACAAAAACTGTTTCACGCAGGAAAGACCAGGCATTTCAAATTTGCTAAAATCTAAAAATCGAATTGCTGAAGTCCACTTGCCTTCTGTCCGTTAAAGGGTAGACATGGATGGGACTCTGGTAACTATGCGACAGCGCTATCTGTTGGCAGACGACATTGAAATCATTATCAGTACACCCACTATACCCCAGGTGGCATATTCCATCATTGGATGAAAATCGACATCGCCTTTCGAGGTGTACAAAATTTTTTTCCTGCTACTATACTTTAGCAGTATAGAAGATCACTCACTGATAATCAGAAGCTTTGAGTATATATATATGCACTCATAAACATATATGAAACTGGTTGGATGAACAATACCAGAGCTGAATTTTGGTAGATGAACCAGTACATTGTTGTAAACATCCTGAAGTCATAACGCGAAACTATGTCAATGATAGACTATATATCTCAATAATGATGTTACGAGTATGACCCAAAATTTGTTTTGTCTGGTGGTGAATAATTGGTAACTTCCACCACATCACATTACATGCACAATAAATCGTAACACTGTCTCGCCAAAATCTGGAGTAATTCGAAAAATAGAACAATGCAAACATCAGTCACTGTATGTAAATATCAAGATTTTCCCAAAGCTTGAAACTGTGTAACCGGCATAGGAAAGGCATACTTCGTGTTGCGAATATGGCCGTGATTAGTAGACAACTGGAAGTTATGCAGCTGTCTCAAATTTTTTTTATAATGTTTGGACTTTTACACAGGAAAGGCGAAGTTTAAGACATAATACTCGAAAGAAATCGCTTATACGCAGTTTTGAAGACCCAGTAGATAAAACTAATGCAAATGGAGAACTTTCAGCAGCGTTCAACGGGTTGCAACACTTGAGCGTACAGTCATTTTTAAGGAACCTGGGGCTCTGGCTGAAATACGCGTCTTTCCCCAGATACTATACAGGCACACTAAGACTTGTTATCCTGTCTAGCAGGTTAGCACAACTGGCTACAGTCTACGATATGTATTACTATGTATCTGTTTTAATATATGTTGAAAGGTTGAGAAACTGTGATGAGTCACTTTTTTATGACAATTAATTTTTCTTTTACCAGTTGGGTCTAGATTATGGTGTAGTTTGACAGTTTTCTTTTGAGTTGGCGAAGTCAACGAATAGGATAGCAAAACATTGCCTAAAGTGTCTTTTACTCCGCAGAAATGTCACCACATTTCATCTCTGTATAAGTGTCAGTGTTCCATAGAGGCCTTTTAGGGGCTTTGGTGAGAATTCCTACTGACACGTGTAACACATCGGACTCCCAAACAATGTTGGCCATGAGTAATCTGTCTTTAACATCACCGATGTCTGGCCTTACCACCATGATGAAATACAGATATATCTCCGAGAAAATTGCATGCAGAAATTACAGCTGATTCACTAATGTAGTTGTGTATCGAAGGATTCCAAATTTATACAAAATCTAGACCTTCTCTAGTGTGTGTTTTAGTTACGCCAGAGCAGAAAGGGATCAGTTTACTGCGGAGCCAGCATCGTCAAGACTGGGCCATTAATGATTTTCAGAAAATGCTCTTCACAGAAAAATTATAATTCATTTTCCGAATGATTCTCTTTAACTTTTAGTGTTCCAGATGGGGACTCAAACGATACAACAGAGTCAGCTGGTCAAAAGGATGAACCCTATTATGGTGCTATCTTCAGAAGAAGTACAATGGGCACAACTGTATTATTGCTGGAGGAGGCTGCAGCACTACAAGCCCTTTAACGATACTGTCGAAAATAAAGAGAGCAGCTGCAATTGTAGTTCGGTTTCTCTGATTTCTTTCATGTAATTAGAGAAATGCAGACATAATACTACTGCGATCGCATTTATGGTACTAGTACCGAAACTATTTCCGCTGACTGGTGTCAGTAGTTGGGGTAATATTTGACATTCGTCAGTGTTTGGTGAAAGAGTAGTTTTAAAAAATTTAAAATTTGCCAGTAAGAACTTGTAGTGTGTGTCAAATCTTATGGGACTTAACTGCTAAGGTCATCAGTCCCTAAGGTTACACACTACTTAACCTAAATTATCCTAAGGACAAACACACACACCCATGCCCGAGGGAGGACTCGAACCTCCGCCGGGACCAGCCGCACAGTCCATGACTGCAGCGCCTCAGACCGCTGGGCTAATCCCACGCGGCGAACTTGTATTCATTTCACTAAACATAGCTCCTGGAAAGGTTTTTAGTAATGGCTACACCTAGGCGTCCTATGTGATCATGGAACTTTTAGTTTCCCGTTACTAGTTTCAAGTCGCCTAGCTACTCATCATCATATTGTACAGTCCTTAGTGATATGTCAGAACATTGTGGGGGCCGCTGGGTAGAGTTGTTTCAGTCCACGAGATTGTTCCTAAGGGCACACATCACTTTGGAAAACATTGTTTAAGATGTCCAGTTATCTTATCAACACAACACCGTATACACATTGCGACAGTTAACAACCACTATGTGTTTTACTGGATGTGAAACTAGTAATGGAAAAATAAAAATTCTGCCATTACGAAAAGCGACTGGTTACAGTCATTTATGAAAACCCTTATTCACCACAGTTCCATTGTTCCAGATACATAGTTGTTAAAACAATTCCATAACTTCTGGACTGTGCCTTAGTTCTTAATACAAGCAAAGAAGAGAATAGGGAACTGCTCTCATTCTTTTCAGTAATTATTCTAGGACAGTTGCGGCCCTCGGTGACCCCAACCCCTCCTCCATCTGACAAAGGCCAATGTGTATAAAATGGCAGTCAATACAAAATTTGGCGAGAAATTCAAAGTTTGGTGGGAAATTAAAAAGAAATAGCCTGTTTGTGCTAGTGAATTTCACCCACTCTTGTGGAAGTAGGGTTGTTGTCCTAAGTATGAACTGGTCAGAAATGCAAGATGACGCATTGTCATTCTCGCTGGCATGGAATACTTGCCCTGGCTCAAAATGTCGCAATCCAGATCAAACTTGTTGGGCTGTTTATAAAAGTGTGCACTTCTTGTATATCGTCCCAGAGCTGGAATACTGGCCCTAGCTCTGTGATGTCACAGTGCAGATCAGAGCTGTTGGGCTATTCATGGCAGCATGGAATTCTGGCATACTGGTCCAGGCTTCAAACACTGGGACAGACTCTATGCCCTCAGAATCCTAGTTCTGAAATACAAGCACTACGACACCTGAGACAAAGGTTGATTGAGCAGGTCCTGGCCTGTCTGCTGGCCTACTTGACATGTTTTTCCATTCAAGCTACCATTCGCTCAGAGGTGCATGGCCACGGCATGCTCTAAGTATGGATCCCTCCAATTCCGTTATTACTGAAACAAACTCTGGTGAGGGAAGCGAAAGAGCTCTCCACCCCTGCTCTGCCCCTGCACTACCCACAAACTGCCTGCGCCAACACTACCACCTCAGCCATTACTCACATGCCACTCTCATCAACCATGCTGCCCTGCAATCCACACGACCTGCCACTGTGCGTGCTGCTTCACAACGAGCTGGGCCAACTTCCCCCCAATTCTGCTTGTGCTATGCTTAAACAACCTCCACCGATCCATACCAACCATAATAACTCCCAAATGTTGAGAAAATCCACAGAGGCCAAGTCTAAAATGATAGGGACTCTGCTGGGCGACACCACCAGAGAGCACTCGTCCTACCTTTAAAACTGGTTACATCACTGATGCAGCCTGTATACATACATACCCTAAATTTAGAACATTGTGTTGGGGGAGGGTGATGTAACACTTACGACATTACATGACAGGCATAACCTACATGCTTTAGCAGACTGCTTGCCCAGGCTTACCGCATTCTGTACAACATCACACAGTTCCACATAAGCAAAAAACCATGCAGCTGCTATCATCTCCAGTCATGACCATCCACTTTCTCCTCCATGATGCAGGTCTGAATTGCCAGGTGCCATGGTGTACAGGAAGTGTGCCCCACCACAACTGGCATGCTCTGTAGTAGGATAAAATCAATTTCCAGTGCCTGACGTACATTCACCTAGCAAGTTTCTTTCTTACAGAGTTCCAAACACAATGGTCGCAAACTGTAAGAGAATGAAGCTACTACTTTGTATATCGATTCTATCCGACAAAAACCATTTATAGTTTTCCAGAGGGGATTAACAGCAACAGTTTACAAGACTCATGGAAAATAATGGTTCAGAAATTATGCTATGTTCACATCACCCCCTGTAAAATAATCGTCAGCGATGGTGAACTATTTAACAAAACAGCGACTTCTTGTGGTGATGATAATTTGTTCCTGTCTTATTTATGACATTTCAACACTAAAAGCAGTCATCAGAGTCAGATACCAAACCACAGCACACCATGTATCTAACACCAACCAGAATTCAGGAATACTACCTTTATATTCCAACACGTTCTTGCCAACATAATCTAAGAGTAGTTCAAGAAACGTCTCACACTGATTTAGTCTCTCCATAGCGATCCGTATTGCAGAGTCGAAGTTGCATAGATTCACCACACTCAAACACTTGAAGTTACTTGTTTGTGACACACATGCGTTCTTCCATTGTTCCATATGCAGGTGGAATAGCAAAAGGGGTCTATTAGCAATGAAATAAGATATTCTGCGTGTATGTAGACTTCCGGGGGATAGATGGTCATAGTCGCCTTTCTAAGGTTAGAGGCTTAGCTGAAGCAGCATCAAAATCTTTAACATCACACGCCACAAACGTGTCTCATTTGTGATGAATTGTAAGGATATCTGGAGAGGAAAAGGCGATATGACAGTTCATGCAGATGTGTGGATCGCTTTGCTTCAGTTGGTGTAGTACCATACTAAGATTTGTAGTAGTAGCAGTAGCTTTTTTTAAAAAATACGGTGGAGCCCCTCCACGCTCACACCAGTATAATGGCCAACACGAAAGGTCTACTACCATCTCTGCATATTGGTTAGTTTTCAGTAAGTGTAGTCTTGCAACCTATGGGTACTGCAATGCTTGTGAACGTCTGGTTATCATTAATTATTAACATGCACTCATCTGGAGGTAGACAGGGTCGAAAGTTGAATGAGGGTAGTGGTCTGAAGGCGAGAGGAAAATAAGTGCCAAGGCAAGAGCCTAGGGAAGAAAGCATCTGCGATACTTCAGTTGGGCTATAAGAGCATTAGCAGATTTCTAGCGCCTGTAACAGGACATGCAGTGGTAGGTTTTGTTAGTACTGGGCATCATGCAGGCAGATACCTTTGGGTAGTGGAGAGATGTTCCTCTGCAGCAGCAGCTGGGTTCCGGTGTTGGCATCTAGGTCAGCATCAGCATTCCTGTAAGAGTTTGGTTCATCATCACTTAGTGCCCGATAGGTCATATATCGGGTCACACTGTATGGGTAGTCACCTATGATAGCAACCCGCATATCCAGTCAGTGTTGCTGATGTGCAGGGGCTTGCCAAAGTTGTTGCCTGTGAGTGTATGTTAGCTCGCCATAGGTGGTTATGCCCTAGCTAGCCGTGTCTTCAGCCTCTTACACTTCCACCTGTGGTAGTGATCATAGTTTCCCAGAGTTAAGAATGAAAGGATTGTTCGAATGTTTCGAGTTACACTAGCAGTAGCGATAGTAGATTGAATATTTTCAAAGAGTGGGTTCCAGTACGAATTAGGATTGCTGTAGTTTCCCAACTAGCTGGAGGACTCTCAGCCAGCTGTACCACTGCATCCGCACACGCTTCTACTGGGTGGCAGTGTAACTACTGAATTTACACCAGGTGTCACTGTAGATGTACCTTGGTGTGATGAAAATGTAGTGTAGACAAAACGCTAAACTCCAACCCTCCTGTCTGGGCTGGCACTGCATTTTTAAATGATTTTTACACAAATTATTATTTACAGCAGAATTCTATCCACTAGTAATCTGCAGTGTCAAGACTTACTACCCATCAGCTATAAAGTCTCTGCTATGATACTATCAAGTATCTATTGGAACATGAAGTGTACAGTCAGAATGAGGAATTAAGTATGTATATAGATGTGCCTATGTGTGCTGTACTAAACTCTGCTAGTATTACTCCTATAGACAGAAACTCCATACAGGCAAAGTCAACAGACAGTGTTCTTAAGTCTGTTAGAGCTTCAATTCGTTTGCGTGGAATATATGCTGAATTTAAAACATAAAAATCAGTTACTCGAAAGTATTGTTGATTGCTGAGTGGGACTGATGTAAAAAAAGAGAATGACAATATTTTTAACAGTTGTTATTTATTTTCATAGCTTTAGTATTTCATACATTTTCTTCGCCATAGAGAGTCTTTGCAGGCCAGTTGCCGCTCATATGTGCGAGAGACTTAGAACATTTTAACTGAGATGAGATTTTTACACCGAAAGATCTAAGAGCTACATTTTCTGGTACAGGTGCTCTTAGTTTCTTCCACCATATCACCATTACCAAGTACCATCCTATCATAATCCTACAGCAGTGGATATAGTTTGTGAGACATTCAGCTGTTGGGAAGGTAAATTTCCGATGAGGTGGGAACAGATGTTTGAAATTATAAGCAAAAAAGAATGAGAAATAGGAAAAAAACTGAAATAAATGTAAAAGAACCTATTGGAATGTAAGTTCAAGGACTAGCTGGCTGGACTGACAATGGCTAAGTCAAAGTTACAGAAGATCTTGTTCATCGAGGAAGAACTGACAGCTACTGTGTAATTCGAAACAGTTTTTCCATTAGAACAACAATTTATAACATCAGTCATCGCCAGTTTTAGGTTTTATTAACGAGTGTTTTAAATGCCTTCTTGCTGATTTTATCTGGTATTCCTCCCGCTATCACCTTTCATCCCCATATAGTAGACATGGTTATTAAGAAGTTGATGCATACTTGACGAATCACAAACATGTGTATGTATTGATCAGATGAACCACACAACGCGTTTGTGGCATGGAACAGGCGGGTGATTGAGGGGGGGGGGGGGGCGTTACTGCCCCTCACGAGCGTCACCCTACCCAGGTCGAATAATTTTGCAACCACGTTCAGTTACAGTTGTTTATCGTAAGGCTAATTTGCTGTCCTACCTCGGCCGAAACTGTTTTCGGATACAGCTCTATACTCCAATGCCCATCCTAGGCGTTGTACTGCCATGTCTGGAGCTGTAATTGAGTACAGTGCTGTATTACACTTCCTGTCTAAATGTGGTATTTACTGCAACCACGTTCACGTACGTATTTGGGTACAGCACAATATTCTGTACCCACTGTCACTGTATTCTCCTGACCGAAGCCGGCCGGAGTGGCCGAGCGGTTAAAGGCGCTACAGTCTGGAACCGCACGACCGCTACGGTCGCAGGTTCGAATCCTGCCTCGGGCATGGATGTGTGTGATGTCCTTAGGTTAGTTAGGTTTAAGTAGTTCTAAGTTCTAGGGGACTTATGAGCACAGCAGTTGAGTCCCATAGTGCTCAGAGCCATTTGAGCCAACCTGACCGAAACCAAATCTGGGTATAACGCTATACTGTACTGTCTGGCTACTGCACTCTACTATCCATATATATGGGCAGTGCTCCTGAAGTCTAGTCTCTACGCTCCCATAAACACCTGGTGTGGTTCACCTGTTCGATAGCTATACGTATTTCTTATGTATGCTTCAACTTCTTGGTAAGATGACGAGTCCACTGACATACTCTTTAACAATGTGTGTGCTACGTTTAATGATTTCTCAAGTTATCAGTTTCATCTCCTTCAAGGCTGAGAACCCATGGAGATGACAGTGAGATGGCAGGAAGAATACTGGATGAAATCAGCAAGAAGGCATCTAAAACCACAATGAAAATAATACGTATTTCTGGGGTGGCTGACGTTAAAACTGGTGCTCTGATTGAACAACGGTCTGGAATATCGCTGTGGCTGTCAGCTCTTCCTCGATGTACAAGATCAGCTTTAAGTTTGTCTTACCAATTGTCAATCAACCATCTCACTCTTGAAATTACATTTCAATAGGTTCTTCTAAATCTTGTATTATTACATTTCTTTTTCCTACAGCTCAAGCTTATTTTCTTACAGTTTCAAACATCTTTTCTCCACCTCATCGGAAATCTACCGTCCTCACAGCTGAACGTGTCACAGATTCCTCCTACCACTGTAGGAATGTGACAGGAAGATAGTGGTCGTATATTAGAAGAAACTGAGAGAAGCTGTAACAGAAAATATAAATCTCAGACCTTTCAGTGTAAAATATCATCTCATGTAAAATATGCTAGTTCTTTTCGACATAGCAGCAGCGACCAGACTGTAAACTCTCTCTCTGGCATAGAAAATGTGTGAACTACTAATTCTCTCCTCCAACATTTTAACTATTAAGTTGGTTGGTTTGTCTGGGGCAAGAGACCAAACAGCGAGGTCATCAGTCTCATCGGAAGGAAGTCAGCCGTGCCCTGTCAAAGGAACCATCCCGGCATTTGACTGAAGTTATTTAGGGAAATCACGGAAAACCTAAATCAGGATGGTCGGACGCGGGACTGAACCTTCGTCCTCCCGTATGAGAGTCCAGTGTGCTAACCACTCTCCACCTCGCTCGGACAACTGTTAAGCCTCATGGGGTATTGTATAAGGGGATTAAACACAATGCAACATGTATGAATATAATTTATTATATACAGTTGTATACATTGTTAATGTACATTTTTTATTTTATGATCTGTGGAAAACAAATAACCATCGTCAATAAAACATTATCATTCTGCTTATTATACATCAACATTATTCATTACTCAGCAAAGCTTTCCAAATAACTGCTTTTTATGTGCTTTAAATGCAACCTGTATTTCACACAAACAAACTGGAAGTCTACTAGGCTTAGGAATGTAATCTGTAAATCCGCTCGCATGGAGTTTCTGTTTATAGAAGTAGTACTACCAGACTTTGTTGTAGCGCAAATACTCACACGGATATACACACTTAACTCCTCAGCCTCATTGTATACTTCATGTTGGAATAGATATTTGACAATATCACCGAATACATACTTTCATTATCGTACAGTTTATGATTTACAAGTGCTGGGCTGATATTCATCGTAAATCCTGGGGAAGCAGTAATTTTATCAGCCTCTTGCAAACGTTATAAACGCCGCATTTTCATCTGTATGGTTTAACTGCAGTCTCTTCTTGGAAAGCTATCTACAGAGTCCTGACGGAGGATATAAGTACAATCCTCTTTTGAAAATTTATTTGCAATCTCAAATTTCCTTTTTTCTTTCTTATTCGTGTCTTTTACGAAAATATTAATAAATACAATATACTGAGCATTATTTCCGTTTATCTGAAACGTAAATAACGAAAAAACTGAAAAAATATTTCCGCATAATTACTCGACGCCAAGCTTCTCCGATTACTGTTTTCTACTCTTTCCACTTCGCCAGTGGCGACCAAGATTTCAACTCGTGGGCCGTACGTGGGCACGAGTGACAAAGCGCACAGCCTCTCTTCACATTTCCCCCACCGTCACACCACGCTGTAGAAAGCCAGGAGGAGGAAGAAGGGAAAATTGCGAATGCGCCGCATTTAAATGGCGGGCTCCATACCACTCGGTTTTACATTTCACATTTCCTAATAATATAGGTCACAAACAAAACAAATTTTTAGTGTTATTTAATTATTTTTGGCGCCCTGAAGACGTAATACAAGTTTTATTTGGTACAAACGGACATACAGACAATTTCAAGTTTCGCACTCAGGCAGATACGTAATCGTGATTTATTTATTATCATAATTTTTCTTTGTCTTTCACACAAACATATTGTAGCACTTTTGCAACGTCATTATGGCGACTTGGAAACTCTACCTGACGAATGTAATGTAAAAAGATTTGCCATTAAAACTAGAATTACCTTCCAGGTGATTCAGTTACATCTGCAAATGCGCGGGGCAATTTCAATTGAAACGGCAAACGGTTTCGAAAGCAGCTCAGAAGCAGATGTTAGACTGACAGTGTCCTCAAAATCTTTACAAAACTATCCTTGTAAATCTTTCAAGGTAACAATAAATTCTTCAAATCTTGCATTATCTTTAATGCCAGTGATCTTAGGGAACTTGACTGCTGTCAGAATGTGTCCCTTCTACAACGCGATTTTCTTTTTAAATGTATCCCCATCAAATCAGAAAGAAATTATCTTTCACTATCTTACTGTTAGCAATGTGCCGTCTGTTTCACGTAAAATAATAAGTCGGTAGTCCATTTCAGATGTTCTAATTTTTGTTCCCATACTCCTTTTACCTTCATATATTCAAAAACAGCGATTTTAAATAAAAAAATCTTTCCAGGCATGCTCCTTGTCTTAACCAACAAACTTTGCAGTAATGAATCAAGTCTCCATTCTCTTTGATCAGTTCCATCGAAAACTGTTGCACTGTCAATGGAACAATGCATGCAACTTCAGAAATTTTGTTATTCGTACCAGAAATCGTCATGTGCTCCAGGCCTGTAAATTTAGCACATAGTGTTTTTTAATGTACAGAGCAATGAATCCCGTCTGTCGATTGTTGTAATTTTTTTTTCATTGCCAACTAAATCTTTAAATTCCATCTGCATGGTATAGTGGTGTCGTTTCATAGCAAATATGCAGTAGCTACCTTTCGCTTATGCGAACTGAGAATTCTCATACCTCTCCTCTGTCATTCCCATTCATTTTAAAGGTTTGTGACGATAGATAAGTAGACTGCTGTTTTTATGCAAAGAGCCGCTGGGCCTGTGAACATCGTTCATACCACGAACAAAGAGAGAGACTAATCTATTTATTTTATTTTAGTTATTTATTTATTTATTGTCATCTCAATGATTACATTTGCGATATAGGATTTGTCAGGATACATTTCAACAACTATAAAGTATCTTTCCAAAATTTCTTTCTATGCTGAATTCATATGAATCTATCTTATGTTTAATACAATATACAACTAATAAGTGTTTTTATTACATAATTTCTTATGTGCTTGACAGACCTATTCCTTGTTGTGATTTCATTTGTCACATTTACGATATCATATATTCTTATACAGTTCAGCAGAGCTATTCACTTATACTGTAGTGACATTTGTGAAGCATGTGGTCCTTAATCTTCTTATGTGCTTGACAGACATATTCATTGATGTAATTTCATTTGTCACATTAACTTAAACATATATTCTTATACAATTGCACAGAGATATTCACTTTTGCTGTAATAACATTTGTCAACCATGTGGTTCTTTATATTCTGATACAGTTAAGCATAGAAATTCACTTACACTGTAATAACATTTTTTAAGCATGTGATTCTTATCCTCATTTTCCAGCTCTTAGATATGTTTCGGTAGTACATTAAAAGGTTTGATGCCTTGATTACATACATGTTTCTGACTTTGGGTCCTTGGTACAGCTTGTAAGTGGAGAACTTTACATTGTGGTGTAACGTAATTATGGTAGTCTGTATTGGTTTTCATTTTGTCCTGATTTCTTTTGATCACCAACAGACATTTCAGAATGTTTAGTGATGGATTTGTTAAAATTTTCAATGCTTTAAAAAGGAGCCTACAATGTGTATGAGGTGGGCTCTGGGGCATTATCCCAATAGGGCGTTTTTGTAATCTGAAAATCTCGTTTAGATGGCAATTTGTTTTTCCTCAGAATACTATCCCATAGGATGCAATGGACTGGAAATAGCCAAAATATACTAATCTGGTACAGTCATTACTACAAAGTCTTGAAATTATTCTAAGTACAAAACATGCTGAATTTAGTTTTAGTGCTAAGCTCACCACATGGTCCTTCCAGTTTATCTTCTGATCAATGTGCATACCCAGGAATTTTGCACACTCTACTCTTTCAAGTTGTTTGCCCTCCATGATGGGATTTAGGTCGTCATGCTCACTTATTTTCCCAGATTGCACATAATTAGATTTTTTGCATTCAGTGTTAGCTTGTTTGCACTAAACCATTTTTGTATATCTTATAGAACATGGTCCACAGTACTGTGCAATGACTGCTTCATATCACTAACTATTAAACTAGTATCACCAGCAAATAACATGATTCTAGCTTGTCTCTCTGACACCTGAATATCATTAATGTAAATGAGGAACAGCAAGGAGCCTAATACACTTCCTTAGGGTACTCCTACTGTGACCTCCCTTGGATCTGATCTTAGTTTAATTTCTTGGTTAATATTTGGTGCTGTAATTTCTACCACCTGCCTCCTCTTTTCCAGATACAACTCAAACCACTTTTTTACCGGTTCTCTGATACTTATAGCTTCAAACTTTTCCAAAAGTATGCTGTGGTCAACAGTGTCAAAGGCTTCTCACAGATCTAGATGTATCCCGACTTCACTTTCTCCCTCTCCCAATTTACTGATTATTTCTTTTGTGTATTCCAGTACAGATGTTTCGGTACTTCTCCCAGCTTGAAATCCATGCTGATTACTGTTTATGAGAGTGTGGATATTAAGATAATGTGTGACCCTATATTTCATTAGTATCTCTAAAACCTTAGAGAAAGTTGGGAGAAGTGAGACAGGTCTGTAGTTTTCTATTTTAAGCTTATCACCTTTTTTCAACAGGTTAACGACTTCAGAAATTTTCAGTTTCTGCGGAAACACGCCCTCAGCCATTGACAAGTTTGCTATGTGTGCCAATCGTTTCGCTAATTGATTAGCTATTTTCCTTACTAGTATTATTGGCACCTCATCTACTCCAGCTGACATCTTGGACTTCAGACTTTTAATCACTTTTAAAACTTCCTTTTCGTTTGCTGGGACTGCCATCATACTGCTGGCTGTCTTGGGTGCTGCCAACTTAATCTGCTCCCCAAAATTCCTGCTTAATGTCTGGGGTGTATTTAAAAAGTAGTTATTTATATAATTAGGCATGGCATATTTATCTACCATTTTATTCTCCTCATCTTTTAGAATAATTTCCTTATCTTTGATATGCTATTTTAGTTTTATTTTTGGACTGTTTTACTTCCATGTCATTACTTAGTAACTTTGCATTTGCAATTGCTGTGCTGTATATTTTCCTATACCTTTTTACATATTCTATAAAATCAGTATCTGCACACTCCCTCAACTCTGAATTCAGTTTTTTCATGTTTTCACATGATTTCTTAATGCCAAGAGACATCCAAGAACTTGACTTTATGTGTCCAGTAGATCTGATTCTGGTCAGTTTCTTTGGAAAACACATGT
Source organism: Schistocerca serialis cubense (assembly GCF_023864345.2). Lineage (NCBI taxonomy): Eukaryota > Metazoa > Arthropoda > Insecta > Orthoptera > Acrididae > Schistocerca > Schistocerca serialis. Next base: position 720,826,302 of record NC_064640.1, read on the forward strand.
CAAAGTTCATCATATAAATCAATGCAAATACACTATATGCCTCATCTGTACTTGTTTAATTCATAACATCTAACCAATTTTCATTTTCTAAGATACTTATGAACTGATGACAGCTTTCCACAGAGAAGTTTTTTTGTAAATATTATTTACACCTTTATCTTCCTTTGACCTTAAAGGGATTTCAATGGTGAGAGCATTGTGCTCAGACAATCCTAAATAAATGTTTGTTACCTCTATGTCAGTTGTTGACATATTTGAGAAAATGTTATCTATGAGGCTATTGGAGGTGTTTGTTATTCTAGTTGAATTGCTTGTGTGTGCTGACATGTTTAAACTCTTTAATATGTCCCAAAATTGCCTTTTTTGTTGACGTTAAACTAAAAGACTAATATTGAAATCACGGCAAAGAATAATCACAATTTCTTTTTTTAAAAAGTATTTAGCAACAATTCTAATTTATCAAAAAAGACTTCTATGTTTCCATATGGTGACCTATACACTGTTATGACTATGACTTTTTCATCAGGCCATATAGCTGGACAGCACCTGCTTCAAAAAAATTTTCAGTACTTAAGTTCTTTGCTTCACATCTCTTTTTAAATTCTAACACTTGTCTAAGGTAAATACCAACTACATCACCTTTTGCAATTTTCATACTATAATAATTTGCCAGTTTAAATGGATTAATATGAATACTACTAATTTCATGGTCCTTACACCAGCGTTCAGTAATACACAAGACATCAGGTTGGGTGTTACTTAATGCTATTTCGAATTCACAATAGTTGTTCCTGAGGCACTGCACATTTAGAGTCATCATCTTTAGAACAGGGGAGTGAACACCGATGGTACTTCTCCTTTCGTTTAACACTGTTAACTTGGAGTTTTCACTAAGGCCGGATACCAAAAATCCTGTTGTACCACAGGTTTGTTGTTTCTGTTGCTTTTCCTACTTCAAATGGATGATGCTGATTGATTGTTTATACTAGCTGCTTTTGGAGTGTGATTTTAGGGAACTTTTCTATTGATATAAGGCTTATTTCTTCTAGTATCTCTTCACCCATCATCTTTTTTCCATAATAGTTCCTGTGCTGTCCATGCCTCGTGAAATAATTTCTCTCTTAGAAGCACAGCAGATCGTCCTAAATTTATTATTTGATGACTTTATTTCTTTGTTTACACATAATTCCTCAATTAGATCATGTCCATGTGGCACACTTACAACGAGAACCTTTAAATTTAGATCTGACAGTTTTTTTCAGAGTTGTTTGAAGTGCCCTTGCCGGTAATTGGCTTCCATTTTTGTATATGTAATTTGCTCCACCTATTGCCACACAACATGTTGCAGTCTTAACTAAGTTTTCACAATTATTTACTATTTCACTAAGGGGAGCGCCAGGTTTGACACTGCCTGTTACTCAAAATTGGGACTTCCAATCATTTATTATTTGTGCCACACCTAATATACGGACTTGATATTTGTTGTTCTCCAAGTGCCTTCGTTCAGTTGGTTTTATGGTACTCTTTGAAGTTCTCTCGTTAGAACACAAAGATGATCTAGATTCACTTCCACTTGTCTAATTTTTTGAGTTCACATTTCGTCTTGTCTTTCTTTATTACCCGTTTTTCTTTCCACTCTATTTACTGACGATTTCATACCGTCAGAAAGATTTCGTTCACTACGAGCACAAGTTTTGTTTCAAACGAAAGTTGCCGGTGTGTTTTCATTATACTCGTTTTTTAAATCGTCATCTTTCCGTTGCTTTATCAGCTCCTCTAACTTATTTACGTAACGATTTGCAAGCACAAGGTCTTGCTGAAGAAATGCAGTAACACTTTTTTTCTATGCAGTTATCGTATCTTGACAAAGCTACCGTTAGTAGGTCGCAGTATTCCATGCCACAGTCACATTTCGCGTCCCATTCTTCCGTTCCCGCGAAACACTTCGCATGAATCCATTTTTGCGACACTGCACATAACCTGATACATTTCGTGATGTAGTTATTGCATTTTATACAATTCATACTCGAAATGTAACCGTTTTCCGTGGAACAATTTATACAACACTTAATCAGCACTGACATTACGATTCTGTCGAATTCAGAGACATGTGACGACTGAAAACTGCCACAACGCAATGTTAAAGAAATGTGCTGTTCCGAGTACTTCAGAGAAGGACCGAGCAAATGTGAATGACAGGCCGGCCCTTGGTTCACACGCAGGCCTCACATGCTGCACACGTGAAGTTCGGCACGCTGTGGCCGGCCCAACACTACACCAACAGCTGCATGGAAGCTACACTAACATAAATAGCTCATAATTCGCCCGACCCGCGGCAAAATTACTATTTCCTCTATCCATTTGTCCATCTGGAGCTTACATTTCTGTCACTTTCATTTCTGGCCAAGCCCTGAATACACCATAAATATGAATGAAATCGGTGATGACGAATAGGCGCATGAGTTCTTCCTCAGCATTCAAGCTATCTCCACACCAAGTTTCATCAAAATCGGTTTAGCGGTTTAGCTACGGAAAGGTAACAAGTCTTTCGATACTGCTCTGTACTGTCCATTAATGAATCATACTCCAGCGTACAGAGTATCAGACCAACTTTATGACTGGATTGAAGAGTTCATATCAAATAGAACACACCATGTCATTTTATCGGAAACGAATCTTCAGATGTGAAAGTGACTTCGACCATATGCCAGGGAATCGTTTTAGGAAAATTACTGTTCACGTTAATTTTTTTTATAAATAACATAGAGGATAACGTCGGAGACTCTATGAGGCTGTTCACGGATAATTTTGTCGTTTACGCAGACATCACAACACTAAGAAATTGTAACGAACTGCAGGAATACCTTCAGAAGATCTGTGATTGATAGCGACAGTGGCAGCTAATGCTCATCATAAGCAACATTTTAAAAAAATATATGAACGTTTCGTGTCTGAACAGACATCACCCAGAATCTGCATCTGTGATACATACTGTGTAAATTCATGGTGGAGGGTGAGGAGGCGACGGGAGGAGGAAGGAACTGATGATGTCAGCTGCATCAGGATTTTATGTCGAGCGGAAATGTGTGGCGGACCAGGATTTGAACCTGGGATCTCCTGCTTACTATGTAGTTGCATTACCCATGTTGCCACCCAGACACAATGTTTGTCACACCCACACGGTCTATCTCGGTATGCCCCTCAGCCAACCCAAATACCCACCTAGCATGACATATCCGTAGTCCCCATCCATGTCCGCCATGCTCGCTTCTTTCAGATTCCAGCAGGTGGTTGAACGTGGCTGTTCATTCACACTGAAGGTGGTGGTTTCATAGCCCATTGAGGTGACCCAGATGTATGAACGTATGGTGCCTTGTGGAGCCAGGTGGGAATGTGGATCATCAGGGGTCATACTGAGGGAGTCTGTGCAATTACGCTGAACAACGTGTCCGAATGGCATAGTGGTTCACGCAAGTGCCTAGTTAGCAAAAGATCCTGACTTCAAATCCTGCACCACCATACATTGTAGCTTGGTGCTGCTGATTCTGCATAAAGTCTTGAAGCAGTTGCCATCATGAGTCCCTCCCACTCCCTTTCCTTTCTCGTCCTCCCCCCCCCCCTCCACCAACAATTTACATAAAACTTCAAAAGTAATGAATTTCCGATGAAAATAGTATGATGAGCCATTTGTTCGGCCAATATAACCTTCAGCCAAACCAAAGCAAGTAAAGGCTTGTTACAGTGACTTAGTTTTAGAAAGAAAAATTAAGACTTTGTGCAGTCCAAAAATTATATTCCGTGCTTCCTTCTTGAATTGTGACTAATTTTCTTGAGCCTGAACTAGGGTTTCAGAAACGAACAGTTCAAGATTCTGAGAACCATTTGGAAATGTATGAGAAACAATGACCCCATTTCCATGAAGAGATGCATCTATTGCCAGAATCAATGACAACCAAGGGTGATGCATCACATAGCAAGGGGTTAACAATAGTGAGATTTCATAGTTTGAACACTTGCTAACAAGCTGTGGACCATTGGAATGGAATGCCATTACAAGGAAACTGATTCAAATCATAGGCAATGGAAGCTGCCCAAGGAATAAATTTGGCAAACAGGTAATCTTGCCAAGAAACACCTGGAGATCCTTCACACATTGGGGAACAAGCACAATTTTGATTACCTTGACATATTCCTGTGTGGGACTCTTACTAAGAACTAATGGTAACCTGAAATAAATGATCATTTAGCAAAATGTCACTTAAGATCCTTTTCAGACAGAGTCATGAAAACCTGATGAAAATTGCATGTATTTTCCTTGTTTGCGCAGTCTCTAACCAGGGTTTTGTCAAGGTATTTGACACACTCAGAAATATCTACTATCAGTCCCTCTAAATTTTTTGAGGGAATACCATCTGGACTCATGACCACAGATGGTAACCTATTACACTAGCAAAGACCAAAAGGAATATTTAATACAAAGATTTCCTTCAGCTCCTCTGCCAATGGAAACTGAAAACAAACCCATGCCAGGTCAGATTTTGAATATAAGTGGCAACCAGTTAAATTGGAAAATAATTAATCAGGCTGAAGTAAAAGGTGGGAATCTACTTCCTCTTGGGCGCTAACTTGTGAAGTTGTCACACAGACATGGGTCGCCACCAGGGTCATGTACAACCACTAGACAGAGGCACCTGCTATTGTTCCAACTTGTCTAATTCCAGTTTCACTTTATCATAAAGGCCCAATGGAAATGCAGGCTTTTAAAAAATGCAGAACTGTAGAAGAGTTGTAGTCAATCTGGTCCCTGCTGCCCACTGGTGGTTTTAAAATATCAATGGGTTTTAATAAAAGTCTGAAATAAAGTGTCTGGTAAGTAACATTATTATGTCCTTAACTTGCTGTAACTCAGCTTTATAATTTCTGTAAAGTGAAGTTACTTTGTTACTTGATAAATCACTATTCCTGTGGAGCCAGTAGGCCATTACAAAATTTTTCTGTTAACAGAGATACAATACTGGGCAGTAGGTAAAAGGGATTGACCGTACCTTGTTTTGGAATAAGGTGTGACTAAAAGTCTAGACTGTCTGTAGACCAGACTGAAACAATAATGCAAATTTAAAACAAAAAATTTCAGTTTCTTCAGATGGCAGTGAAAGCTACATAGTATTTATAGTGTGCTGAATAGGAAACCCAAAACCGAATAGGCAGCAAGACCAAAAACAATTTTTACAGAAAGACTGGTGACCACAAGCAAAGACAACTTCATGATCATTTGTTTATACTTCACAAAAACTTCATTTAGCCTAACAACAGAATTTCATTATGCTCATGAACACATACTTGGGACTCCACAGTGTCCAAATGCAAGGGACCAATACTGAAAGCTGTCAGGTGTTTGATCATAGAGGCAGATGCACCTGTATCAAGTAATAATGTAACAGATACATTCTAATTTCTCTGAATAACATAATATTTTTCATAGAACAACTGCAGGATCACATCTCTTGATATTGTTAATCTTGATTGTAGAAACACATGGTCGGACACTTTGACATCTGTCCACTATGTGCCCCTTATGGAAATAGTGTCGACTTTTGGCATTTGTGACTATAATCAGGGCAGTTCTGAAATGGGTGTAAAGTGAAGCAGACAGAAAAATTAGGTAATGATCAAAAACTTTGAGTCTGGAAACTTTGCCTCTGAAATACAAGAGATAACGTATAGTGTGACTGGCAGAGTGCCACAGGATGAGACCTGTTTACTATAATAAGATTAGAGGGAAACATCTGTTGCATTTTGTTGGTCCTCATCGAGGCCATCATAGACATTTAAAAATAATCAGAAAACATTTTCTGGGCAGATTGTGAAATTTTAAAAGATCTAGCCACTCATAAAACCTCTGCTTACATTGGATCTGACTGAGGCAACCCTGATGAGCACAAATCTCTATCATGGGTTGAAATGAGTTACAGTATCTGCAATTAAACTTCATGCTTGTACTAGGCTACAAATGCATGTACAGTAACACTTTGTACTCAGTCTTTCAACATCTGTGAGTCTGAGTTACGGAGGTGCAAAAAAATCTATTTGAGCTGTGACAAAATACATGTTGGTAAAAATAGTTATTGGACCAAATTTATATCACAAAACTCATTTATCTACACATTATCGAAAAAAATGAAACACAGGATACATTATGCATAGCTCAGAAGAGCTGCTGATCCTGTGAATTTTCCAGGACCGAAAATGAAAGCAATCAGAATCAACAAAATATGAATTACAATGATGGGAATTACTGAAAAAGCTGAAATCAATCATTTGACCAAAATGATATCACAGTCCTCCAAAGTAGACCTTAATAATGGTAGGCATTATACTCAAGTATCAAGCCGGCCCACTTGCTATGAACAAATAACATGATAAGTCCAAAGAAAATACTGATATCACTGTTATAGTGCAGAATCGTCATCTGTATATCAGCTGGTCGTGGAGAAGAACACATTAGCTATCAAACAGAAGTGACTGCTTGGTCTTAAATCTGCTGGCTGATAGTCCCTCCTGACCGGCTGGCTGGAAATGATGTGCTGCTCACTGCTTCCAGAGACCCTGCTGCCATAAGTGTCATGCAGCATATTGACAGTAAGGTGTCATTAATCAGTAGATCTGGCAGGATTACAAGACTTTAATTATTAATGTCCTTTGTAGATGAAGTCTCGGAATTCTGCGGACAGACCTCCTACATCTAGTATCCCCATCAGTCCTGTTCAGTATGGGTACTATAGAATGGAAAAATATACTAGGATGGGCCACATGAGGGGCCAAAACAAGCTCACATGCTTCTTGAATTGGTATTTTGGTAGATTCGTCTTTATTGTCCACTGTGATAAATACGCCTCCTTCATTCAAGAGGATGACAGTTCAAATCTGCATCCAGCCATCCAGATTTAGATGTCACATTATTTCTGTAAATTGCTCAAGACAGATGTCAGGATGGTTCCTTTTAAAGGACAACACTGATATCCTTAGCCATCCTTTAACCCCTCTGAACTTGTGCTATATCTTTAATGACCTGATATATCCACACACTGAATTAATAATCACAATGCAAGTTAATTTGTTTCATAATTTATCCATTTCAAGTTAAATTTCACTAAGAGACCAAAACAGAACAAGATAATTTGACCAGAATAATCAGGTATCCAAAGTCTAATCCTCCAGTGTTGTAATCCAGAATGTATCTAAGTTAACAGGCAAAAGCATGTTTCACGATTTATAATATGAGACCTATATTCTTGTCATTCTGCTGTAGTTGGGGCAGAACTTGACATGTTGTGAGCACCTAGTAATGAAGGCCACAGTGACTTGTGTGTGGTTCCTCACTTGGGCTACTGTTTATGTAAACAATTGTATCATGTCAATAATAGTGTGTGAGTTAGAACCAGATACAGTGTTAGGACAGGATATAAGATTCCTCCCCCACGTTTACCCAGTAAAACCAAAACTGTCCCATCTGGCATTGGTAGTGGCACAGTGTGGAGGGGTAGGTGGTACAGGTAGCTGAGCCAAAGGTGCCAGCTGTAGATGATTCTTTTGTCACACTCCCATCAATATTGTCCAGTGCGTCCTGCTACCATGCCCTGGGAGCAGCCAGCCATGCTGGGAAGCTTTCTGAAGTACTAGACCAGCAGTGGTGCCAGAGGTGCCATCTCCTTGGTTTCCTTGATGTCCTCTGTAAATGGGTAGAAGTTAAGAAGGCCTGTGGATGTTGGTGCCCCAGGATGAAGTCTAAGATTATACTGTGGAGATGGAGAAGGAGGCTTGGCCCAATCCAGGGGCTATGGTGAATTGCAGAGGCAAAGTTGGGCATGGCATTGGAAGTTTGCCCAACTAGCCTTTACCTCAGAGAGCAGTAACTTTACTTGTGACCCAGCCTGGCACCAGCTGTAGGTGTGATCCCAAACTAGGGAGTCCACAAAGTAGTATTGGTGAGTTGACTGAGGTGACTGCTGCCCTATGTGACATAAGAGATCCAACAAAGTGGAGTATCTTGGTCAGGAACGTCCAGTGAATTGGAGTGGTTTGATATGAAGAGAGGAATCCCAGCATGGTATTGTCTTTGTTTTTATCTACAAACATTTCTTTCTTAAGTTATTGTTTGAAGCCACGTACAGAACCTTCTGCTTTGCCACCTAAGGCCAGAGGGAATAAGGCTGTGAATATGTGATCACTGTTAGTAGACTGGCAGAAAGAAGATAATTCAGCAGACATAGATTGTGGGCTATTGCTTGATACCTAGAACTGACAGATACCTTAAAATTATAAGTTTGAGATCTGGGTTAGTATAGTGACTGCAATATAAGACATTCTGGCATACAAGTAGTTGAAGAATACATTTGTGTTGCATACTGAAATTTACATAGTGCATGAATGATGATAAGTTGTGGCAACACGGTTCTGGGTGCTTCAGTCCTGCTACGGTCACAGGTTCGAATCCTGCCTCAGGCATGCATGTGTGTTATGTCCTTAGGTTAGTTTGGTTCAATTAGTTCTAAGTTTTAGGGGACTGATGACCTCAGATGTTAAGTCCCATAGTGCTCAGATCCATTTGAACCTTTTTTTTTTTTTTTTTTTTTTGAATGATGATAAGTCACATTTTGCTGAGAAAAGCTCCAGTGAATTCCATATTAAAGTGGTCCCATGGAACTTGTGGCATGGAGCATGTTACGCTACAGAGTTGTGGAGTGACCTGGTAGTTGTAGCAATTTGCATATGTGGTGGCCTTACACTTAACACCTCATTTGATTCCCAGTCAATAGTTATGGTGCCCATTGATGTCATGTGAATGGTGTCATACTAGTCACCATGGAGCATCTACAGGATGAGAAGGCAGAAACATTGAGCCATAGCAACCCTGTGGTCTTCATTTTCCAGGAGGCTTAGAGTGACTCTGGTGATGGCATGTAATTGATGCTAGAGGAAGTGATTTGTGCATAGTTCCAATGCTGGTGTGAGAGGTAGGTTTGCAGCTCAGCCATTGATGATAATGTGCTGTATCTGTAGAAGTAGGCAGTTATTGCCAATTGGAAACTCAGACCTGTGTAGTGTGGATTTGGAGTAATAATTTACTTTTCCTAAGAAGCCTTAAAGTTTCTTCTTGTTTGTTGCCAGTGGTAAGTAAGTGTCTGCTTCAGCATGTGCTGCATCAGTCCTGTGCCTCTACAGATAAGGATGTGGCATAGGTATTCCACTTGAGTATGGAAGAATCCACATTTATCAAAATTAGGCTTTACACCATTCTGCTGTAGTTTTGTAAAGAACAGGTACAGATTGTGAAGGTGTTCAGCTTCTGTACGATGTATGACAAATCTGACACTCAAGTAATAGCCATATCTACAGCTATATATATACTCTGCTGGCCTCTGTGAAGTGTATGGGAGTGGGTACAGAGAACAGTATCATGTTAAGATTTCTTCTGGTTCCAATTGAGTATGGAGCATGGGAAAAATGGCTGCTCATATGCATTTTTGTGAGCTGTAATTAGTATTATTTTGTTTTTACAGCCCCTGTATAAGTGATACATAAGGGGAGGTGAATATCTCTAGATTCTCCACTTAACATATCTTCTTAAACATTTGTTTGTAAACTTTTGTTAATACCTTCTGTATATCTTCAAGTGTCTGTCAGTTCAGGTTATCCAACATTTGGATGATGCTCTCCCATGAGTCAAACAAACCTGTGACAAGTCACACTGTCTTCTCAGTATACACTGCAAATCAACTGTTCATTCTATTTGGTGTGGGTCGCTTATACTTGAGCAATATTCTAAGATTTGATTCACAAGTGACATATAAGCATTCTCCTTTGTAGATTGATTGCATTTTCCCAGTATTCTGCCACCTATGTCAGACACAGCTGCGCATATGTAAGCATTTACTTACTTACCATACATATTATCACATTCATTATATTGGACTTTTCAAAGTACAAAACAGTATAAAATACTATATATTTTCATCATGTACAAAATCTTAACACTCTCATCAACCCATCTTTATAACAGAAACATCATTCTGCTTAATCAGATTATAAAATTATATACATACATACAGATAAAATAGAAGCTAGTGGATCACTGTGATTGATTCTACTAAAACTATTAGATATGACAACTTTACTGAAATAGGCATAGTAACTTATGGCACTATAGTTATGTGCATAATGAGATACAAACATTGATGAAAGAAGTTCAGTTTTATCTACGAATACTCTGATAATTATGAATTTTTGTTTAGATAGATTATGAAAAGACCTGCAGATTTGAGCAAAATTATAGGTATTCTTAATCGTATAGAAGCTGTTGTTTATTAGTACATTTTTTTATATCTTTTTAAAATGTATTAATGTCGGGTATTGTTTGATGTTAGGAGGCAAAACACTGTAAAGAATGTTTGGTTTGTAAACAACACTGTCTTGATATATTGATTTTCTGTGTACATCCCTGTGATAATCACCCCTGTTCTTTGTTGGATAATTGTGAGTCTCGCTGTTCAGAGCAGAAAGTTGATGGTTTTTAATGAAGTAGATTATTTCAAATATAAATATAGATTCCTTAAAGGTACTTCTACATGATTGTCTGTAAGCAACATCACTAATTAATCTTACAGCTTTCTTTTGAAGTTTAAAATACTGCTTTGTGACAGAGGTACTTCCCCAGAATACTATACCATACCACAGTAGACTATGCATGTATGCGTAATAAGCACTGTTTCAGTGTTGCACCAAATTTTAAGTATGCTTAATATGTAACAATGGTTATTAATTTTTTTTGTTAATCATTCTACATGTTTTCCCATCTTAGATGCTCACCCTCCTGTAATACTAAAAATTTTATGTAATTATTTTCCTGAATTTGGCTATTCGACAATGTGAATTTTACATTGGTGCTATTTTTGTGTCTTATATGGTTGAAGATCATCCATACAGTTTTCTTGTTACTGACAATCCGACAATTATCTTTAAACTATTTTCAGACGTTTCTGCTATTTTTTCGATCTTTTGCTGCATCTCATAATCATTCTTCCCTTTTATAAAGAAGCTGGTATCACCAGCAAATAATATAGTTTCAGCTGTTGAAAATTGTTACAAGAGTAACAATGGTCCCATTAACAAGCTCTGAGGCACACCATAATTAACTCTTTCATATTCAGATTGACATACATTATGATCCTGAGAAATTCTCACTCTTTGCTTTCTATCAGTTAAATACTTGAACCACTAATAGGAAATATCATGGACACCATAATTCTATAGTTCTGACAGTAGTAGATTATGATTTATAAGATCAAACGCTTTGGAAACGTTCGAAATCAACCCACAGACCAGTTCCTTGTCCTCTATAGCTTTCTAAACAAGTTTTAGGAAATTGAAGAGAGTTGTTTCAATAGATTTCCCTTTCTGAACCATTCTGTTCCTATACCAGAATTTAGTTTTGTTTAGGAAGTCTAGCAATCTGTCATATATTATTCTTTCAATTATTTTCGAAAATGAGGATTATAGTGATAGTGGTCTGAAATTTTTAATGTCGAACTTGTCACCACTTTTATAAACTGTTATTACTGGGGACTACTGAAGTTTACTTGGAAACACACCAATTTCAAAGGAGTCATTGATTACGTACACAAGTTGAGAGACAGCATTATCGGCACTATGTTTAATAATTTTGTCAATGATACCAACTAATCTGCAGGTCATTTCACTCTTTACTTCACTGATAGCCCTTTGTACTATTTCAGGTGTTATGGGATATAGGAACATTGTCTTTTTATTTATTGGAATTGTTACCTTTGTCTTTGAATTATATGTACTTGTAGTGACGTTTTCGCTATCTTATTATAATGATCATTACCTGTTAGAAGTGGTTGATCAAGAACTTCATTTATTTACTTTATGATGATCTTATTACTTGTATTTTCATATGTCCCTGTATTATTAGTCATAACTTTCCACACAGATTTCATTTTGTTGTTTCCTTTTCTGATATATGAATCATTGTGTTTCTTTTTTGCAGCAACTATAACTTTCCTGTGCTTTCGTTCTATAACACTTTATGTATGGTTTTAAGATATTATTTTGCTTTGCTATATAGCATTCTATGACTTTCTGATGACTCTTTAATGTCACTTGTTAACCATGAATTTGAATTTTTTGTTTATTTTTGTTCTTTTCAGGAAAATTGAAATATCATAACAGTATTTATAATTTGATAGGAACTTGATGAATTTTATGTCTACAGAAAGGGTGTATTGGTTTCAATGTTCCATTTTATATTTTTAACATGAGTTTAAAGACCCTAATGCTGTTATCATTAATTACTCTTCTCTCAATATATCTCTTTCCTCATAAGATTCCTTTACAGTCAATTTAATTACTTGATGGTTAGAGAAGCCTATATCCAATACCTTAGATTTAAAACTACATTTTGATTTATCAATGACTATTTGATCAGTAGTACTTCCACTTTTGCTGACATATCTGGTGATATCTTCTACACTTATGTCCATATTGCATGTTTTTAGTAGATTGACCAGTTTCTGCCCTTTCTTAGAGTTGTGCTTAAAATTAACATTGAAGTCCCCAAGTATAATTAAGTATTTTGACTGACTACTGAGACAGTTCAGAAGATTTTCCGCACTTTCAGAGAACAGTTCAGAATTACCTATATTCATCTGCAATTATAATTTTTATTTCTGTTAATTCACATAAAAAATAAAATACTTCACAATACAGCATGCACTTTTAAACCTGATTTCCTTTGATACTCATATACATGTTCCACTCCATCTGTCTGTTAGCCTGCAAAAGGTGCTGATCAACTGGAAGTCTATATTCCCTGGTACTAAAATCTCCATCAATGTGTCACTCAAAAGGACCTCTATCTCATATAACTTACTGCTTACACCCTGTACATTTTGAAATAGGAGAGTTAATGAATTATTCAGTTCTATGAGAGGCACATTTCTTGCTTGGTTAATTCTTTGAAGAGCAGACACTAGTCTTCTTTTCATTTCTGTCTTCATTTTACCTCCTGGGGGGCCCTGAAATTCTTCTTGGTTGTATTCTTCAGCAGAGAATTCGGCCATAAGAAAATAATTCACGTATTGTTCGATGCTGTCCTCTGCCTGGAGTTTTGCGATCTTCTGTTTTTATCTTCTGTCCACTCTGGTACAGGTTCCTCCGCAGTCTTTTTACATGGTGATATTGTCTTCTGTGCTGCTTTCTTGTCATTTGTTTGTTCCATAGGATCCATATTTACTGTTAACTTATTTCATAATCCTACAAATTGTTACACCCAGGTATTTGTACAAGATGATTAATACTAACTGTGGTTCACTAATATTGTAACCATTGTGCACTATGTTTTTTTTTCATTTTGTGAGGAGCATTATTTTACTTTTCTGTGCATTCAAAGCAGATTGCTGATCTTCGCGTCACCTTAAAATTTTATAAATATTTGACTGAATGTTCTTGTAGCTTTTTTTCAGAGAACACTTGACACAGAAAATTGCATCACTTGGGGTAAGTCTGAGGTTCTGGTTTGATATTGTCTGCCATATCATTAACATACAACATTAACAACAAATGTTCCAGCACACATTTATGGTCACCTCTGAAGTGCTTTGATCTCTGTTGATTACTATTCATCCAAGATAACATACTATTTCCTGTCTACCAAGTTATCTTCAACTGGGTCAAAAATTTTGTTTGATACTCAATATATTCATAGTTAGTAAACCTTGTTATGGTACTGGGTCAAATGCTTTTCAGAAGTCTATAAATTCCGCAGTCATCTGATTTCCTTGATTCATGGCTCTCAGGACGTCACATGAGAAAAGCACAAGTAGGTTTGGCATGAACAATGTTCTTGGAATTCGTGCTGGTTGACATGGAGGAGGTCATTTTGTTTCAGGTAACTTGTAACGATTGAGATCCGGACATGTTCAAGGATTCTACAATAGATGGGCTGTCAGTGAGACCGAATGGTAATTTTCTGGATCATTTCTGTTATCCTTCAGGTACACAGGTGTGACCTGTGCTCTTTTGAAATCATAGGGATAGTTTGTTGTTAAGAGATGTATGATATATTATACTGAAAATGGGAGCTAATTCAGCTGTACATTCTGTATGCAATCTGACAGAGATCCCACTGTGTCCTGCAACCTTGTTTGATAGCTCTCATCTTTCCACTGGTGTGGAAGAAGAACTATATCTTCGTTAGTCATTTGAAAATGCAGTTCAGTATTTCTGATTTTGGTTTGATACCTTCAGTTTCAATTCTTTGGTCATCCATAAGTGTGTGAACACTAACATTTGCCTCATTGACACTCTTTACATATAACCAGAGTTTCTTTGGGTTTTGGTAGACGTTAATGGCCTAATTCACCGCCGTCTTGACAGCCAAATACACTTCATTCTTCATCCCTCTACCTATGGCGTATAGGACTGGCTGTGCCTGGAACATTTTTGATTGTGCATTTGCTTTCAATGTAATACAAGCTTCAAAATCATTGGTCTTGCCTAATGAGTCTTGAAAGAGACCCCAAAATTCAGTTCAGATAAAATGTTGTTAGGTATTAATGTGTTGACTGACAAAACATTTTCCTGAATTTGCAAACCAGACAAGTCTAAGGTATCAATGCCAAAAATATTTGGACTGTCTTTTGTGCATAGCACCACAAATGACACAGTTTTAGTTACTTTTTTATAAGTTGCAGGTAGAGCACACATCCCAAGATTCGGAATATCACCTCTTTTGTAAGTGGACAGTACAGTTTGCGACTCTGACGAGTTTTGACTAACGTAATTGTTAATACGTTTAACACAGTGACTAATGCTACTGTGTCTACTTGCATATGCAGATGTTGTTGAGAAATGTTCAAAGACATGAATAACTTAGATTTTCTCTGGATTGAGGACAATTTCTATGGCTTTGTGACTGATTTAACTACTGACTTCGAACTGGAAGACTTAACGATGTTTGCCTCAGGAACTGGTTTCCACACAATTATATTCACACTATAATCTTGCTTCTCTAATGAACAAACACCTTACTTGTTCTGAAATTGTTTTGCATGCAGACTGATTGAATGTGTCTACGTTTGCTACGTTTAAAGCATTGTGCCTTTCTACAAGGACAGGCTTGCCGCTTACGTGCGTTGAAGCATTGTGGACATAACTTTACTTGGTTTATTGGTTCCTTAGTGAGAGGCAGGTGTTTGCTACTTCGACCTGATTGCACAGGCCATGCCGGGCTGGGCCAGCTCGCACTGGGCCACAGTACATAACTTGCATCCGTAGGCTGTTTACTACTGCCACTAGCCTGAACATCACTATATCAAATATGTCTTGGTGATCCAAAAAATCGACAACCTGCTTGAGAATAGGACCTGCGAGTCTGAGAATTTGAGCTCTAAGACAACTGTCTGAAACATTTTGGATAATCGCATCATGAAACTCTCTTCACTATAATATTTGCCACATTTACATTTCAATTTGCACTGTCTGCTTAAGTCTCTCTAATATGCAGGCTATTGTTTGTTAGTTTGCTGCTTTCTACACAATGTAAAAAAAATTAAACCTTGCAGCTGGTACAGAAATTTGTCCATCAAAATGCTTCTCTAAAACTGCTACTAAATTGTCAAAATTAACATTCTCAGTACAAGCTGCAGGAAACAGTTTACAAAACCGCTGGTGAGTTTCAACACCAACTGTTGAAAGAAAATGAGCAAATCACTCTGTACATTGTATGTAATGGACTGAGAAATGTGCCTGCAGCCGTGCAAAATACTCAGTGCAGTCTTCCTGCTGTACATCAGATTCTCGGAACTTAGGTACACAGGCAGATTTAGAATGCTTCAGCGTGGTCTGGGTAGCAGGATGCCATGCTGTTATGTTTGATTGGAACTCCAAAACTCTGTTCATACTATCCATATTGTTTTGGATCTATAGTGCCTGAAACTGAGCAACTTGTATAAATGACATTTCTGGCATAACAATGACAAGTAAAAGTTGAAGTAATGACTAATTCTAAGAAAAGTGAAAGCAGAGTACTGCACAAGAAGAAATACAGTATATACTCAGGAAGTTGTCTTCTTCATGAATTCTGTGATAAGAACATCTTAGTACACGTAAATACTTGTGGGTAACAGCCAGATCTGAAACAGGCACAAATTTTCTCAAATTCCAACAGCTGTTTCAAAATCTTATTTTTCCTTGTCGCCAGATGTTGTAGCTCTTAGCGTCAGCACCGAACAATGTGTGTCTTTGAGGTAGACATGCATACAAATTCTATTCAGGAAAGTGCACGGGAATCAGAGCATAACAAACATCATCTTAAAAAAGTTATACGGAGAATAGTCAACTTACAAATTGAAGATAGGCGTGTGGTGCAGTAAAAAGTCTTTTGCCTAATGATGGCATTGGCATGTACAATAGTAAGTCTCTGAACAATAGTTCAATTGCATCTGGCTGAGGTCAAGGCTTCAGAAAGATAATTCTACTAGCCATGGATGAGTTGATGTCTCTGAGATGAAGTAAACACTGATTAGCAATGTGCATCACTGTACTGCTAAGTGGCTCCCTGGTGTCATTGAGAACTATAATGGGTGGATCCCAAACATAACTGAGGAGTAACTGGAAAGTAGCTGGAACTGCCACTGCAGATGGTGCTTCTGCATGTGGTCAAGTCTCATGCACTGGTGGAACTGCTGCACTGGTGATGGGAGCCTGCTGCTGCTTGGGGTTGGACAGCACTCATTGCAGTAGCGACTGCTGGTGAATGACCACTGCACTTGGTCTGCCAACTTTGGAGACTTCAATGATGATGGCCCCCTGTGTCCAAGCACTCTAGCTTTGTGTAGGCTTACGCTGACAGCCCTGTATTGAGATCATCCACAGCCATGGAATTGACCCTTGCCACTTGGAAAATACACCAAATGTACTCTGATATGACCTTCAGTTTTTCACGTTTTGTTCCTTGTTGTTCATAATATCTTTGGTAATGAGACAGATGTCCCTGCCCTTGACCTTTCTGAAGTGATGCATAATTGTTTTAAATGACCACCCTTTATTTTTTGTTTCAGTCATCACTAAAAGTCTCATAAATTTTTTCAACGTCAGTAATGTCCTTGGAAGGCATTTTCACCAGTTCTTCATTACCAGGATTTCAGTGATAGTGACAACTTCAAGTTTCTTATTAAACCTAAGGTAAAGATTGCATGTGTCTCTTCTCTTTTCTCTTCAAATACGTCGTGTGACAATGATGGTCATTAAATTGGTATAAAACCTCTAACACCTAGTTTGCATCAGTCCTCACTGTCCACAACACAAATACAAACACGAAATGTCAACTTACAGTTCACTACATCACTCACACACAAATACTATAGACTCAGAATAAGCTTCTCTTGCACTGCCAAGGCACTATGTGCTGCATAAATCGATTACCTGCAGCTGATATTGTTAAATGGGTAGCTAAAACGTGTGGTACTAATATCTATAGGATTGGCTATGCCTGTGTAGAAAATACGAGTTCATTGCCAATAAGACATTTTTCAAATGTAACTTGTCAGGCAGAAAAGTAAGAAGCATATGTCATGATAAACGTATATCTTCATAAGAAGGATATGAAAGCTTACAAAATTGATAAAGATTAATAATGCTTTTCAAGAAACATCACCACATTCTTCCAATACTGCTACAGTCAGCAGAAATTTAAAGGTTGTGAGCATGCTGCCAGTGCTGTGCTGACTTCAGTGTCAAGTAGTAAATACTAATCTCCCACATCTCCACTTGTCTGGTTACTAGATACCGTTTCCCACATATTTCCATTTGTCTGTTTTAGAGCATCATATTGACAAGATGTTTTATGCCCTAAGAGAATTGAAGTATTACATAGTTAACTAAAAGAAGAGCATTAAATAATAATAACAATTGGGGCTTCACTTGGCACTATGCAATCTTGGCTGTCAATGTTCATCCCCTACAGGAGTGCTGTTGACATGTTACAATTTTAAGCGCTACAGTACTGCAAATGTACTTAACCGTTTCAGTGTATTGGATCTACCACAAGCTACTAACAGAAAGGTGAAGATGCAGCATGATGAGTGATTTGGAGCTTAAATTTTAGTAAAGAGAAGAAACTGTATCATAACAGCATCACACAGAAACAGAATGTGTCACTGGATTTAAACTCCGTTCATATGTCATGATAAGCGTATAACTTCATAAGAAGGATATGAAAGCTTACAAAATTGATAAAGTTTAATAATGCTTTTCAAGAAACAAAATAGAACAGAGCTCAGCCATAATTAGCAAGGGTAAAATGATATGTTCAGGTGTTCTTAGTACGTTTTTGATTGTTTTCAAGGATGATTTGATCTTATTGAGGACTGTAGATCAACACAAAACACAAACTACCTTAACATTTGCGTACAGTTTTAGGCAATTTTTGATCAACACAACAGCGCAAAATACATAGATGTACAAGGGTGCGTCAAATGAAAACCTTAAATATTTTATTAAATATTATTTATTGTGCAGAAGTGGCAGAAAGCTGTATCACTTTTCAACATAATGTCCCCCAGGCTCAATGCAAGTCCTCCAGAGTTTACAAATTCCTTTAGAAAAAAGTTCTTTTGGTAGTCCGTGCAACCACTCATGCACCGCATGGCGTACCTCTTCATCAGAACGGAACTTCTTTCCTTCCATTGCGTCTTTGAGTGGTCCAAATGTATGGAAATCACTTGGGGCAGGTCTGGTGAGTATGGTGGATGAGGAAGACACTCAAAATGCAGGTCTGCGATTGTTGCAACTGTTGTATGGGCAGTGTGGGGCCTTGCATTGTCGTGTTGCAAAAGGAGAGCAGCTGACAGCAATCCACGTCACTTTGATTTGATTGCAGGCCTCAGATGATTTTTTAGGAGATCTGTGTACGATGCACTGTGACAGTGGCATGTAACGTTCCAAAATGACGCCTTTTTTGTACCAAAAGGGTGTCAGCATAACCTTCCTGCTGGTGGTTCTGTTCGAAACTTCTGTGGTTTTGGTGATGAGGAATGGTGCCACTCGTTGCTCGCTCTCTTCTTTACTGGTTGGTGGAAGTGAACTCAGGTTTCGTCCACAGTAACGATTCTTGCAAGGAAACTATGACCTTCTCGTTTAAAGCGCCGAAGAAGTTCTTCACAAGCATCAACATGTCGTTCTCTCATTTCAGGAGTCAGTTGTCGTGGCATGTAACGTTCCAAAATGACGCCTTTTTTGTCCCAAATGGGTGTCAGCATAACCTTCCCTGCTGGTGGTTCTGTTCGAAACTTCTGTGGTTTTGGTGATGAGGAATGGTACCATTCGTTGCTCGCTCTCTTCTTTACTGGTTGGTGGAAGTGAACCCAGGTTTCGTCCACAGTAACGATTCTTGCAAGGAAACCACGACCTTTTCGTTTAAAGCGCCGAAGAAGTTCTTCAGAAGCATCAACATGTCGTTCTCTCATTTCAGGAGTCAGTTGCCGTGGCACCCATCTTGCAGACACTTTGTGAAACTCCACAATGTGGTGTACTGACCCATGGCTAATCTGTAAACATACTGCAACGTCATTCAGTGTCACTTGGCGGTTTTCCTTCACTATGGCTTCAACTGCTGCAATGTTCTGTGGAGTCACAATTCGTTGTGCCTGACCTGGACGAGGAGCATCTTCCACTGAAGTCACACCTCACATCCTACTCCATTCATAGATTTTCTGCTATGACAAACATGCATCACCGTACTGAAGCTTCATTCGTCGATGAATTTCAATAGGTTTCACACCTTCACTACGCAAAAACCGAATAGCAGAAAGCTGTTCTTCCCTGGTGCAAGTCGCAAGTGGGGTGGCCATTTTTACACTGGTACTGCAACGGTTTGTGGCCCATCTGCATTATGCTGCCACCAACAGGCCATTCTGCACGCTGTTTGTAGCACACTTACCAACTTACAGGATAACAGCGTGAAATTTACATTTGTTATTACAAATTTAAAGTTTTAATTTGACTCACCCTCATATATGGTAGCTCTGGATTCTTCCAGAGATTGCTTAACTCAAGGGAAATATAAATGAGAACACCAGATCATTGCATCAAGAGGAGGAAAAAACAGAAATGTGGTGGTAATACCAGCGTGTTGATGCTGATATTCCTATCACTCATCACACATACCTGAAGCTCATTACACTATTCCCTTTGTGAGGAACCAATCCTCAATATTTAATTTACCAAAACAACTAAGCCTTATGGATGACTGGTAACACCACAGTTAACAACACCCAAAATAATTCAAATAATAGAACGGTGCCCTAGTTATGTTTTAGCATACTTAACACAACGCAGCTCAGGAGTTTTGTTGCATTTTCAGTAATGTCTAGCACTTGAAAAAAATGTACCAGTAAGTCATACCATATTTTATTATTAAAATTCTTACTGACACAGTTGCAGACATTTGAAGGAACACTGTTTTTACAAAAGTAATATGTAAGGAATGCGACAAACATCATCTGACAGCCTCACGTGTTCCTTGGCATAATCACCTTTTAAATTACAATCAGCAAGTTGCTGTAGGACAGAACACCTATGACAAATAGATCATTTTACTTTTTGGGAACACTTATAACAGGCAAATGCCAATATACAAGCTGAAACACGTAAGATAAAACCTGTTTCTGTGTCACATCAAGGTTTCAAGAGGACTTCTAAACTGTGTTGTTTTTCACTCATCATCCACTACATGCTTTACAGATGTTTCACCATCGCCGTGTGGGATTAGCCGAGCAGTCTAAGGCACTGCAGTCTTGTACTGTGCGGCTGGTCCCGGCAGAGGTTCGAGTCCTCCCTTGGGCATGGGTGTATGTGTTTGTCCTTAGGATAATTTAGGTTAAGTAGTTTGTAAGCTTAGGAGGAGGAGGATGTTGGTGTTTAACGTCCCGTCGACAATGAGGTCATTAGAGAGGAGCGCAAGCTCGGGTTAGGGAAGGATCGGGAAGGAAATCGGCCGTGCCCTTTCAAAGGAACCATCCCGGCATTTACCTGAAGCGATTTAGGGAAATCACAGAAAACCTAAATAAGGATGGCTGGAGACGGGATTGAACCATCATCCTCCCGAATGCGAGTCCAGTGTGCTAACCACTGCGCCACCTCGCTCGGTGTGTAAGCTTAGGCATTGATGACCTTAGCAGTTAAGTCCCATAAGACTTCACACACATTTGTTTCACCATCATCTGCAAGTTGTCTCTATCTTACTTAACAAAAAATTTTTTTTCGTATCCATAGACATGCACCGTCCTGGAATCTGGGAACTGCAGATTTAACATTGCCTACCACAACAAAAGCTACATAATCACTGTGTATCTTGGGTTTTTGCAGTTGTCACTCTTTTTACAGAAAAGCACACCAATTATTTGAGGTAGCTCTGATTTTGATGCTGATCTGTGGTCAAGATGGATACAGATCTTCATGGAACCTGGAATTCGGTTTCTGTCACTTCCTCATTCAGCACTTACCGAGTTGCAGAAAGGAGTTGGTGTAACACCATGGTGCATGGGTGCTGTCCCCAATACCCACCACATAAACTTGGCAGCGTTATACATGCCTTTCATCTACTCACATTTCCTGTAATGACACCCCTGCATCTGGTTATCTGGTGCGTGATATAGTTTACCATGTGTCTGTTGGAAAAGAAAATCCATGATGGTCTACTGATTCTCCACTCAGTTTTACATGAAAGAGCTATTGTAGTACAGTAATAACAACACAGTTATGCTAGATTATGGATGCCCAAATTGATTCTTAATCCCAAAAATATTAGTTGAGAAAAGTATGAAATTCCAAGGTCATAAAAATATGCTCTCCTGGATTGGGACTTTTGTCTGTTGGTGAAACACAGCCCCATATGTGGCATATTTGGCATACTACACAATAATGTGACAAACTGAAGGGATACAAATTAGCTTGGTGCAGTCCCAGGTTGCTAAAAGTTGATTCTACCAATCAGTCTGACAATGGTGTTTGAAGGTTTTCCACATTCATCCAGTGGGATACTGGCCCTAGGCTACACTTTTATCCAACAAAAAAAATGCAGGTTCAAAATCAATTTTCTTCAAATTCAGTTATTCCAGCCTGCCCTAAAAATGGGACTAATGAAAATGACGCAATAAGTCCATTAATGTGAAGAGATATGAAGTCTTGTAAGCAAACAAAGTCTTACAGACAATAACAGAGCTGAATAAACTTTTGTAAAAGTTTATTTCCTGTTCCTCCACTCTGATGTATATTAAAGTGACATTTTTGTTGTCATCCTACAGGATTCTCTCTATAATTCTGACTTTTTCCTTATATCAGGTTTTTAATTTTCCAATTCTGCATAACATAATGCAAGTCAAAATAAATCATTTTTGTGAACATTTTCTAGCTTTAGTTCGTAATGTGTTGGACATCCTACATTTAATGATAAGAGGATGTAATTTCAGATATGGTAGTTGAATCATAAGATGTCATCCATATTAATCTTAATAATATAAGTAGATGTTTTAGCATATACTATTGGAGTGTGCTTAATGTTTAGGTGCAAAATTAATGTGCCTTCAAAATACTAAGCAGATAAACACCCAAATGTCCAGCTTTTGAGGTACAGTAAGTTTTGTGTACTTCTTGTCTAATTTAGTTCATGGGGCTTAATACATTTTCATACCCACTTAATTGGTTACATTAAAACTAGTAAATTTAGAATCTTGCACCATCTTGGAAAAATTTCTGCAGATGCACATGTTCATATCACTGTCTGTCTTTTGCTCTACAACTGATATTTAATAACAGTTTGTCATTTTTGTTGTGGATGATTCTCGTTTCCACATTGCCAGAACTCTATGGACTCTACTTGCTTCATGTTCTGTTTCACAGATTAATATGTCATAAAAACTGAAAGAGTGCATGTTACAAATACAGAGGGGAATTATCAATCTTGTATTTTGTCATTGGGCTTTCTGTTGGTTTGCCATAACATGTTCAATGACATGATTCCTCAAGCCACTCCAAAACTTCTACTAGTTGGTCTTCCTGGCATTCTCCAAAATCAAGAAGATTCTGCTGCAGAGAGAACTGTGAAAAACATTTTGTTGGATAGCATACTGTGTTCCTCTTGATAGGTCCTGCATGGTTTTTGCTTTTTATCCCACTCAAGACTATTCTTTGTATTCACATTGTATAAGAAATCTCTCAGAAATAAAGTAATACAATAGTAATTTTGCTGCAACTGTTCCAGCAGCATAGTTTTCATTGACACTATGCTCTGTAGAAAACAAAACTAAAATACTCACAGGTATAAGGGTTTTCTCTAAGCTAAAAATAGTCAAATCTATCACAAAGATGAACAATTGAACTTGGAAACACTGGAACTTGGAGATCAGCATCAATGGGAAACTTCAATAGTTCATATGATTATTTAATTCAGGTCTGAAGAAGTCTTCCCTAAAGTACTAAGAGCTATGAAAACACAAAACAAAAATAACAGAGTAACTAATGAGATACAGAAAGCTGTAGCCTTCAAACATCTCAGCATCATAAAAACAAATAAAATGATGCCACATTTTGTAACTAATACCATTCATACAAAAAGACACATAGAAAAGCATTACCAACATAAAAATTATCTTGAAAGTAGTCAAATTTATAGGAAAGGCAGAAAAAAAAATCAGAGAAGTCTGGAATTCACCAAAGAGGAGACCAGTAGAAAAAAAACACAAGAAACACGCCATTTAAGTATCATGGTACCACAATATATGGTCCCAAGAAATAAGCACACATTGCAATTTAATACTTCAGAAACATAGGTACCAAGCTAAGTACAACAAAATTTGACAACACAGCCTGTACACATACACAACTATATGCCAAATACAATAATGCTGTTACCCATCACTACAATAGCCCTATGTGGCTTTAAGCACAGTCTAAAAAATTATGAAGTGCCTGTGTGCATACTGAAGGACTTCATAGTCAGCATGAAAAACTCTTTAGTGCAAATCATAAATGAATCTTTCATGGCTGGCTGCTTCCCAAAGACACTAAAGGATGAATATAGAACCAAATCTAGCCACTGCTTACTTCTCAGTAGGAAAAACAAAGAAAAACTACAGCACGATTTCCTACACAGTGGAATTACATATTACAACAAACTTTTGTGGTGATCAAAGAATGAGGAGAAAAACACATTCGTTCAAAAATACCCTAAAAATCTCTTAGAAAAGTGTTTCTACAGTTGCTGTCAAAGATTGTCTGAGATGGCATATACATTATGGTGACAGTTATGCTAATTATTAGCTGTTATGATGGAGAGACATTCTACAATTATTCATTATAATATGCTGTACAAACACATAGCATAGTGAAGCATCAAATTATGTCTGTACTTCCGTACATTTATATATTGATGTATCTGTATTGTGTACAGTTATGTGTTGACAATATGCATGCAATTCATATTGTTTGCAGGAAGAAAATCATAGTGCTATGAAGATTCTCTTTGCATTCAGTTGAAGCTAAGTGCAAACTAATCACTGCTCAATGTGTCAAAGTACATCCACAATTACTATTAAAACTGTGGGTAACAGTTTTTGGAGAGAGGAAATGTTCCTCATAGGCCATAGCAAGGCCAATAATGATTGAGAACTGGCCTCAGGCGTAGAATTTCTCAGTTAACTGTATCCTGAAGGCTCATAGTAGTTGATCCAGATACCACACATACAACCAGTGTGTATCCTAGAAACATGGATCCAGCAACACTGAGAAAGTATAATGAAAGAAAGAATAAATCAATGAGGAAATGAGCAATTCATTATTGAAACCCGCTCCAATTTATTGAAATCATGTCATTTCACTTTTTTCAGCAGAGCTCAAGATAACAGAAATCATTGAATTACATCCTACACAAAGAACAGACATAAGTTATGTTGAGGAGTCAACCTTGCGCTGTCTCAAAAGGAGATTAGATTAGATTAGATTAGATTAATACTAGTTCCATGGATCATGAATACGATATTTCGTAATGATGTGGAACGAGTCAAACTTCATCAGGAGTCAACATAGCACTTACAAAGAACACCAAAATAATGGCTAAGCTATTGTAGGTCTAATGCAATTATTTTTATCACTGACAAATCATGTGCATATAAGAAGTGCACTTTAGTCCTATCTTAGAGATACAACAATTTTCAGTAACAGTACACATTTCCATTGTTTTCTTACCCCACTTATGACTGAGATTTGGTCACTACTGTAGTGTAAGTGTAAACTGGTTTATTTAGAACAAGTAAATATGTGACTTGTAGGAATTTCATTGTGTTGGTAATTATCTGGATATTTTGAAGAAATCTGTGTTTCACTGTTCAGGAAACATTTCACTTTGAAAATGCCTGATTGTCATACTGAAAATGATTGCTACATAATGATTTCTTCATTGAAGGAAATGGGAAATGTCACTGGATAACATGTCAAGAGAATACAGGGCAATATTTGATAGTCAAATGTCTATGTCTAATTATATTAGGTGTTATCAAGGAGTAAAACACACCCTCAGACAGATTCCCATGAATCTTCATTTAGCAGCTGCCCCTTTACTTCAAAAAGAGATTTTGGTAATATGCTCATTTGACACTCTGCCTGTTTGCTGCTTGCACCACACCAAGACAAGTTTGTGTCATGGTCATAGTAATACACCAAATATCCATCCATAGTGATGAGGAGGCTAAGGATGTCATTTGGATGACCATGGAATAGCTGCAATATTTAAGCTGTGGTTTTTGTTTGGCATGCTTTTTATAATGATGTGAATAGTCATGGAGCCAACGTGTAGAAATATTTTTCATACTAATTTCCACTTTTTCCACTACTGCCTTGATTGTGTGCACTCTACATGGATTGTTGCCACATTTCTCCTGTTAAAATGTACAAAACAAGTCATTGTATGATATTCCACATTATTACAGGTCTACACCATTTTGTTTTGTCTCCTCGAGAAGCATGTTATGATAGGGATTATTGTAGTGTGGTGTTTTCAGTGTGTACTGAGACTGCAGAGATGCACCTCCAAACAAACACTAAACTAATTATGAAACATTATTTTTTGAGGGTATGATTAAAACTCAATGACTACTCTTCATAGTTAGCATCAACTTGAATTCCATTTCTCTAAAATGTAGACAGGTATATAACTTCTGCGAGATTCATGATTCACACCGAAGGACCAGAGCTGCAGAATAGCATAGATGGATTCGTGCTGTTGCAGGTAGAAGGCAGCAGGCCTGTGTCCAGTTAGTGTTAGACCCCCCCCCCCCCAGTTGCCCCATACCCTCCCCCTCTATGCCTCTCCTGCTTTCCCCAGCCCGCTAAAAGCCGAACAGCAGCATTACATCACATGAACATGGTTCAGAGAACCATGCAGCTACAATTTGGTTCGCCCTCTAGCAAAGCTCCTGTTCATGGTAAGGCACCACAACTAAACAGAACTCCTTGTTAATTTTTGGTGAGATGGAATACCAAAACACATCAAAATTACTGGATGTGACACTTTAGCAGAGGACGTTTGCAGAGTGCCATAGATGTGATTGAGCTGTTGCAGTGAGGAGCAAGCAGGGCTGTGGCAGTCTGGTGTTAGGCAGCCTCTACCCTGATCCTGGTCAGTCCCCACAATGTGTTTGCTGACACTGTCTGTCCCCAATGCACCAAAACCCGTGTATACTATAGTGTCTGTGTGCAACAGCAGCTGTAAATTACATGAAGGTAGCTCAGAAAAACATACAGCTACAATTTGGTTTCCCCACCAGCAAAGTTCCTGTATGGGGTTGAGCACTGCAAGTAAACACAAGCTCCTTGCTAATTTTGTGCAAGGTGAAATTCCAAAATACAAAGTGGCAAGTTCATTCTTCCATGTATTGTGTAGAGAATGTATCAGAATTACTGGATGTGACACTTCAGTTAAGGATAAGAGCTGCACAGTGCCTTAGTTTTGTTTGTGCTGTTTCAGGGAGGAGAAAGCTTGGTTGTGGCAGGCTGGTGTTAGGCAGCCTCCACCTCTAACCACACTGGGCCCCTCACAGCATTGCTCCTGGGTCTTGTCCCTGTTGGATCAAAAGCTGTGTATACTGCAGTGTCCCTATGCAACAGCTGCAGTGCATCACATGCAGCTACAGTTGGGTCCATCAACCAGAAAATCTTCTGTACGGGGTAAGGCGCCACAACTAAACAGAATGTACTTCCCAATTTAGTGCAAGATGCAGAAAGGGAACCCCCAGAAACATTCTTGCCGGATAGTGTCTCCAATGAATTGTGCTTTAGCTGTTCAATCCAAAAAATGCTCCTGTCTAGGATTATATCGTTTTGGGCAGCCATGAAAATAAAAAAAGGACCTTTTTCTTTTCTTCTAAATCCTATCTGACACATATGTATGTAAACTTCAGTTGGTGAACCATTTGAAAGTGTTAATGCCCTTTAACTGTGGTAACTTGGGCAACAAACTCATAGCGAACATATCCCCTCGACATCAGAAACAAAGAAAACACAACAATATTGCTTTCATGTTGGTTCTTTCCTGCTTTGTTTTCTTACCTTAGGTGGAGGTGCCAGTCTTCCACTCACTCACTTGCTCTTCATTTTAAGAGTCATTCGTATAAAATGATGTCTTGGGGCCCAAAATGATTTCTTGATAGAATTTAGATGTGATTACTGACCGTTCTTCTAAACCGTAGCACATGCTTACACATGGGTGCTTCTCTATCCACATTAAAGCACAAGCAGAAAGACTTTTGTTGCCACACTATTCATCCATGTATCTTCAGTAAATTGTTGTGGAATTAAATTCAGGATATTTCAGTAAATTTATATTCAGTTTGTTAGACATTTTGAAATGGTCAGATGAAGTGACATAACAGATTTTATTCCCTTTCTTAGCCGTTTCATAAGTTGAGGTACATCCCAGCAACATTTAATGTTTAACAGACATCCAACTACTTGGAGAACCAACAAATCACTCATTAACTGATACATTACTTAACATTGCCTCAATTACACATGTTAAATCAGAACAGAACCTTCTCCTGATATTTATTAGCATCAAACAGAACTTGATTTAACTGTATAGCTCAACTGAGAGTTTGTTAAATACCTGAAATATCATTCACAAAATAAGAAAGCAAGGTAGCTGCACTAGAATTTAATGACCAATTGACAGTGGAACAGGTTATAAACTCCAGTAGGAGATGGATGGGGAAGACCATTGGCTGTTTGCTTTTGAGAGGAACCATACCAAATTGCCCTGTAATAATTTACGGATACGATAGATAATCAAAACCTTGACTTATGAAAACAAGCACTTTGAGATGTCAGTAGCTAATGTTGCCCCCTGGATGGCAGTTTTTTTATTAATTAAATGGCAGTGTACAGTAAATACACCCTGAAGGAGAACTCATCACTAGACTGCAGGAAATGGGTTCTTGTTACCTGTGGACCTTAGCAGTCACTACCTCTGTTTCACAATATGGACAGTATTAGAATAGTAGTACTCAACAGCTATCTTGAAACTATGCATGCATTTTAAGACTAGCCCCTCAAATATCTTCTGTTATATGATAGGCAATTTCATGGAAATAATAATCACAAAAGGGCTTTGTACATAATGTTCAATATGTTTTTGTAATGTTATTAACCTCTCAGACAAAGGTGTCAACTTCAATATTTTGTGTGGATTTGTGGAGTAGGAATGCTGTCAAACTGAAATATCCTATTTTGCTTGCAGAGTAATGAATGATTTAGCACTAGGAATTTTATGTTACATGTAACGGAAAACTGACTTATGCAGTTAGTAGATGATCCGAATAGTTGTGTATTGTCGCTGAAGAGATTGATTAAATTGCAGTGAATTCAGTGTTTGTGTAAAACATCCTAAAAATTACTCGTGTTCTATGAATGTCAAATCTACTAGAGGAATATAGTTTAAACACACATTGAGTGGCACTGTATGTTTCGTCATGTGTAGTCTGCTCAAACAGAATTATGTAGCAGATGCAGAATATTGAAAGAAACGTTTTGAAACACTCACAAGCTTGAGTAGTCTGCAAGAGGTCATCACAGAAATGATCATTATCCGTCAGAGTCCCACAAGTTTTAAAATTCAGAGAAAATGAATTCTGAAATGAACCTAGAAAAGTTTAAAATGTTACAAAAATACCTAGCATAAAAACCATGACTGCACAATTAGATAAATTCCTGCATACTAAATGGCACATTGAATGTCATTCTTCCTACACATTAATTGGGAATGAAACAAGACAGGAGTAAAATGATACTGATACTGTATCCACTACAAACTGTATGATTATTTGAAGAGTACATAGATAATTTGAGATGTCGAGTTTACTAGCATAGGGAAAGAATCCAGCTGTGAAGGCATTCCAGCAATTGCTTGCCATGATATAGGGAATCCACAGAATATCAAACTCTAGATGCCAAGACAGGTATCTGAATCTCACTCATACAACTTACAGATCTACGGAGGTTACTAGCCATTACAGTGATGACAATGTTGAGAAGAGATACCAGTTTGATTATTGTTTTGTTCAGGTGTGGGGAGACATCATATTCAACAGTATAAGGAGAATAAGAAAGACATTTTTCCTCTTTGACTGTAACTTCAATTATACCTCCTCTTACTTACACAACTGTTTTTACCTTAAAATCCATTTAAGTGAAAGCATGATGTCTTATATATAAAAAAGGTAGAAAATTCATACAACGGCCAACTATGTGTGGTTTACAAATTATAAGTCAACAAAGAAATTTTATCAGTTATTGGTAGAAAAGATTACTCATATTGTCCAAAATAACACAAAAAATGAACTGTTGTAATAAACCTCAATAAATGAGGAACTGGCACACTCCACACCTGAGCAAACTCAATGATGAAAAGGTTGTGCACTATATCAAATTGCATCAGAGTCAATCTAAGAAGAAAACTTACACAGCATGTCAGAAATTAGGGTGGCCAGAAAGAAAGCAAATGACAACTATATACTCATCTCAACAAATAAGTGTGCATAAAACTATTAAAACAAAATTAAGGTCTAAAAGGAAGCACAAAATTCCAATCCAACCAATCATCTTAAATGCACACATTACCAGTTTTGGCTCAAGCTCTTCACAACAACGTTTCTCTTGAGGGTAAGGAAACAAGCTGCACAACTCTTCTGGAGTTGAGAAAAGCTCTTGACATTGTCTCCCACAGTATACTTATCATCAACTGCCAGGACTGCAGAGCTGGAGGGAGTGCTCTTCCCCTTATTGGGTCATGCCTAAGCCAAGGAGATAACTTAGTAATTATAATCAAATACAATTTACCCTCATTCTAGCCATGTGAGTCAGTACTGTACACAGATGGTAAAACTCCAATTACACAATTTGATTATATAGAGAAGCCGTGACATAACATAAATATATCAATGGACTGACATGCTACTTGGTTCCAGATGTTTTGCTTGCAAATTAATTATAATAAAACTGAAGGAATTGTTTTCAGTTTTAGTGTCTCCAATGAAGAGTATAAAATAATTTGACTGTTAGGTCTCTACATAGACCAGAAACTCAGCTGGGTGAGTAACACATAAAAATTGTGCTCCAAACTGTCTTGAGTGATTTATCTGTTGTACAAATTCAGACATAATGCAAATAAAACCCTCTTAGCATATGCATATTTTGTATTATTCCCCTCTCACCTTACCTGGGGAATTATTCTATGGGGTAACTGCTTTGGCTCCAAAATTGCTTTCAGGTGGCAATAAGAAGGCTGTTAGATTTATAGTAACAATTTTTAAGAGAAGCATGTGAAACTCATTTCAAAGATCTTAATATTATGACAGTTCCTAGCCTCTACATGTATAGTTATCTCCTCTGTATTAAAGAGAATTTAAATAATTTTAACCTTAAGATATCCATACAGAAAGGCAACACAGGGACTGGACAATCAGTTCATTAGCTGTACAACAGGCTAGCTAATATTTGTAGCAGCCACAACTGTCTTGGTCTCAGATATTTCAACAGACTTCCACAACTAACCCATTCTATAGCTAACAGTGCATTTAAAATTATTTTATCAGAGTGGTCTAAGAAATAAAAGAATGTAAGAAATCAATTTCAAGTTGCATTACATTCTGATAAATTACTACAACACCAAGTTGTCACATTAGAGACTACTAGCAGATACAAATAATCTACATCAAATGGTTTGTTAATGGGTTCCTGCATACATAATTTTGATGTTACATGTGAGAAACTATTGTTGAAGTAACTGTCACGAAATTTTAAGTTCTACTTCACTTAGCTTAATGCTGAGGTGATTAAAGTCATGGTATACCTCCTAATATTGTTTCTGACCTCCTGTTGTCCAGTGTAGTGCAGCAGCTAAACTTGGCATTGACTCAACAAGTCATTGGAAGTCCCCTGCAAAAATAATGAGACCTTCTGCCCCTATAGCCAACTATAATTGTGAATATGTTGCTAGTGCAGTATTTGGTGCTTCCTGATTATATTCTGTAAATGTTTGATTGCATTCACGTTGAGCAGTCTGGGTGGCCAAATCATTCACTCAAATCATCAACAATATACACTCCTGGAAATGGAAAAAAGAACACATTGACACCGGTGTGTCAGACCCACCATACTTGCTCCAGACACTGCGAGAGGGCTGTACAAGCAATGATCACACGCACGGCACAGCGGACACACCAGGAACCGCGGTGTTGGCCGTCGAATGGCGCTAGCTGCGCAGCATTTGTGCACCGCCGCCGTCAGTGTCAGCCAGTTTGCCGTGGCATACGGAGCTCCATCGCAGTCTTTAACACTGGTAGCATGCCGCGACAGCGTGGACGTGAACCGTATGTGCAGTTGACGGACTTGGAGCGAGGGCGTATAGTGGGCATGCGGGAGGCCGGGTGGAAGTACCGCCGAATTGCTCAACACGTGGGGCGTGAGGTCTCCACAGTACATCGATGTTGTCACCAGTGGTCGGCGGAAGGTGCACGTTCCCGTCGACCTGGGACTGGACCGCAGCGACGCACGGATGCACGCCAAGACCGTAGGATCCTACGCAGTGCCGTAGGGGACCGTACCGCCAGTTCCCAGCAAATTAGGGACACTGTTGCTCCTGGGGTATCAGCGAGGACCATTCGCAACCGTCTCCATGAAGCTGGGCTACGGTCCCGCACACCGTTAGGCCGTCTTCCGCTCACGCCCCAACATCGTGCAGCTCACCTCCAGTGGTGTCGCGACAGGCGTGAATGGATGGACGAATGGAGACGTGTCGTCTTCAGCGATGAGAGTTGCTTCTGCCTTGGTGCCAATGATGGTCGTATGCGTGTTTGGTGCCGTGCAGGTGAGTGCCACAATCAGGACTGCATACGACCGAGGCACACAGGGCCAACACCCGGCATCATGGTGTGGGGAGCGATCTCCTACACTGGCCGTACATCACTGGTGATCGTCGAGGGGACACTGAATAGTGCACGGTACATCCAAACCGTCATCGAACCCATCGTTCAACCATTCCTAGACAGGCAAGGGACCTTGCTGTTCCAACAGGACAATGCACGTCCGCATGTATCCCGTGCCACCCAACGTGCTCTAGAAGGTGTAAGTCAACTACCCTGGCCAGCAAGATCTCCGGATCTGTCCCCCATTGAGCATGTTTGGGACTGGATGAAGCGTCGTCTCACGCGGTCTGCACGTCCATCACGAACGCTGGTCCAACTGAGGCGCCAGGTGGAAATGGCATGGCAAGCCGTTCCACAGGACTACATCCAGCATCTCTACGATCGTCTCCATGGGAGAATAGCAGCCTACATTGCTGAGAAAGGTGGATATACACTGTACTAGTGCCGACATTGTGCATGCTCTGTTGCCTGTGTCTATGTGCCTGTGGTTCTGTCAGTGTGATCATGTGATGTATCTGACCCCAGGAATGTGTCAATAAAGTTTCCCCTTCCTGGGGCAATGAATTCACGGTGTTCTTATTTCAATTTCCAGGAGTGTATTTGAACTGAACTGTGAGCAACTGTGACCTGGTGACATGGTGCATTGTCACTACTAAAATTCCATTCCTTTTTGGGAAGATGAAGTTCATGAATTGCTGCAAATGGTCTCCAAGTAACTGAAAATAACAATTTCCTGTCAATGATTGGTTCTGCCCACACCATTGTGGAGCCACCACCAGCTTGCACAGTGCCTCATTGAGTTGTGTCTTTGACTTCATGGGGTCTAGGCCACACTCAAACCCTACCATCAGTTCTTAATAACTGAAACTTGGACTCATCTGACCAGGCCACAGTTTTACAGTCATCTAGAGTCCAAGTGATAAGGTCACAAGCCCAGGAGAGGCACTGTAGATGATGTCAAACAGCACAGGCACTCACATTGGTCATCTGCTGCCATAGCCCATTAATGACAAATTTCATTGCACTGTTCTAACAAGTACATTTGTCATACATCTCAAATTTATTTTTTGGTCTTTTCAGGCAGTGTTGCTTATCTGTTAAAAGTGACAACTCTCTGCTAACTCCACTGCTCTTAATCATTAAGTGAAGGCCGTTCGCAGTGGTGTGATCTGCGGTAAGAGGTCGTACCTGAAATGTGATATTCTCAGCAAACTCTTGACACTGTGGATCTCAGAATAAAGAAGTTCCAAGTGATTTGAAAAATGGAGTGTCCCATGCATTTAGATCCAACTACCATTCCACATTCAAAGTCTGTTAATTCCTCTCATGTGGCTATATTCATGTCAGACACCTTTTCACATAGTCAACTGGGTATAAATGACTGCTCTTCCAGTGCATTGCTCTCTTATGCTTTATGTACGTTATAGTACTGCCATGTGTATATGTGCATATCGCTATCCCATTACTTTGGTCACCTCAGCTTATATGTAAATATTTACACCAGTAACATGTAAAATATTTGATGATGAGTGAATAATGTAATAGAAATATTTCTCTTTGTTACAGTTTGTCAAATCCTGTCAATAGTTCTGTTGTTGTCATAAATATATTATCATTTGGTTGCTTTATTAATACACAGGGTGAACCAGAACTCCACTGATAAGCCTTAAGAGATTGTCCAGGGATACTTTTTTAATATTTTAGTATAAGGGTGTCATGGCCTCTGGTGATTCATTACAGAGTAGTAATGTTATTATAATCTATTTGGTTTGTTAATGCAGTCACTCTTGTGACTGTGAAAATACCTTCAGAATAATGAAGAAGTATGTTATGTGCAGTGATCAAAGTGTACACCACACAACACAGATAATGCTACAACCTTAAGATGGAACACATAAGCAATTATCACAGCTTCATTTTGCAGTTCTCACACTGCATTCAGTGAATTCATAAACCTAGTGCATATCATCCAACTCATCAGCAGTAAGCATACGTTTAATACTGCTGTGTATTATCATTATTGCATAACTAAAACTGCTGGAAAACAAAATCCTAGGTGGAATTGTGTGGTACTGAAAGCAATCTTGAGGACAATGAGGTAAGGAGGGTATTACTGCTGTTACTGCTATCAAAACTGTTTTCAGTGCAATAAAGATACTAAACTAATTGGAACAAGAAGGAAAACAAAATGCAGTAACTCTGTAATGAACTGTCAGAAACCACTGATACCCAGTACCAAAATACTCAGAAGGTATCCCTGAAGAGCCTGAGAAGGTTTATCATCAGAGTCCTGAATAACCCTGTCTGTGCCTTTGATTCCACAGCTACTGTTATTATTGAGGTTGGTATCTTCCTAAAACACATTGAAGCAGAGTAAAATTTTCTGTAAGTGTTCCTGAATGTTTCAAATGAATGACTCAGTGGAATAGCACATGAATAAACACTTACCCTAACATTCATACAAGCATACCACAGAAAAATTATGACCAGGTCATTTCATGTCAGTGTATACTTCTAGTATTTCAGATTGCGGAACAGCAGAAACAGCTATCTCAGCAATTGTGCAGAATGTCATCAGCAGCCACAGAACAAGTACCAATGCACTGCTTGTATGGGACTTGTGGCATTATCAGTGTAATTATTAGCCAGTACAGTGACAGGAATGTTGAGGAAAGATACCAGTTTGATTATTGTTTGGTTCAGGTGTGGGGATGACACCATATTGAATGTGTGCGAGAGGAATGAGAAAGATATTTTTCCTCTCTGGCTGTAACATCAATTATACCTCCTCTTACCCACACAACTGTTTTTACCGTAACATCTATTTCACCAAAAGCTTGATGCCGTGCACATGAAGATGGTAGCAAATTTACACAATTGGCTACTATTTGTGATGGTTTACAAATTATAAGTCAACAAAGAAATTTTTACGGTTTTTGGTAAGAAAGATTACTCCTTTTGTCCCAAATATCTCAAAAAACAGAAAATTGAACTGGTGTAATAAACTTAAAGAAATGAGGAATTGGCATGCTCCACACCTTAGCAAATCTTCACACTGTCTCCCACAGTAGACTTATCATCAAGTGCTGGTACAGTAGAGCTGGAGGGAATGCTCTTCACCTTATTGAGCCATAGAACAGTTAGTAACAATGATAAAATATTAGACTGCATATCTACTGTCAAAGGTATGCCAAAGGGCTCACTACTTGGTAATTTCCACTCATTCTTGCCATATGAGTCTTTATTATACACAGATGATAAAACTCTAATTACACCATTTTTATTATATAGAAAGCTGTGGCACAACATAAATACAGCAATGGACACCCATGCTAGTTGGTTCCAGACAAATTGCCTGCAAATTAATCATAAGAAAACTAAAGATACTGTTTTCAGTTTTAGTGTCTCCAGTGAAGAGTACAAAATAATCTAACTCTTAGGTCTTTACACTGACCAGAAACTCACCTAGGCAAGTAACACAGAAAAATTGTGCTCCAGACTGTCTTGAGTGATTTATGTGATGAACAAATTCAGGAATAACATAAGCAAAGCCCTATTGGTATATGTATATTTTTTATTTTTCCACTCTCACCTTACCTATGTAATTCTTTGATGGGGTAACTGCTTTGACTCAGTAATTGTTTTCAGGTGGCTATCAAATTTATGGTAACAATTTTTAAGAGAAGCATGTAAAATTCATTTCAAAGATCTTAATATTATGACAGTTCCTAGCCTCTATATGTATAGTTATCTCCTCGTATTAAAGAGAATTCAAATAACTTTGACCTTAAGATGTCCATACAGAAAGATAACACAGGGACTGGACAGTCAAATGATAATCCGTACAACAGGCTTGCTAATGTTCATAACAGGCCACAAATGTCTTGGCATCAGATATTTCAACAGAGTCCAAAATGTAGTCCATTCTTTTGCCTACAGTGCACTTAAAATTATTTTATCAGAGGGGTTGAAGAAAAAGTATATTACTCAAAAAAAGAACAGAAGAAATCAATTTTAAATGACATTCATCTCTGATAAATTACTCCCACATTAAGTTGTAATACTAGAGAATACTAGCAGATTCATATAATCTACATCAAATGGTTTGTTAACAGATTCCTGCTTACATAATTTTGATGTTACCTGTAACACTGTATTATTGAAGTAGATATCATAAAATTTTATGTACTCCTTCTCTTAACTTTACACTGAGGTGACAAAAGTCATGCAATACCTCATAATATTGTTTCAGACCTGCTTTTGCCCAGTGTACTGCAGCAGGTAAATGTCGTGTGGACTCAGCACATTATAGGAAGCCCCTGCAGAAACACTGAGCCGTGTTGCCCCTGTAGTCAATCATAAATGTGAAAGTGTTGCCAGTGCAGGATTTTTGTAGTAACTGAATTCCTGATTATATCCTTTAAATGTTTTATTGCATTCATATTGAGCAGTCGGGGTGGTCAAAACATTCGGTCGAATTGTCCACAATGTTTTTCAACTGAACTGTGAACAATTGTGGCCTGGTGACATGGCACATTGTCACCCACAAAAATTTCATTGTTGTTTGGGAAGATGCGGTTCATTAACGGCTGCAAATGGTCTCCAAGTAACTGAAAATAACCATTTCATTTCAATGATATGTTCAGGCCATACTAATATAGAGCATTCAGTGAAACAGTTTCTGCAATTAGTTCTTTTGTAGTGTTCCAACATATTTCTCCTGATATTTCAACTATAAATCCTATAGTCATTAACATGGAGTGTCTTCCATTGTCTTCTGAGATCACTGTTGTGTTGTTTCTTTGGGTACCAGTATCATAATACGAGGAAGTCTTCAAAAAATGCAATAACCATAATTAAAAATAGAACTGAATGTGGACGATGGAGGTCAACAAATCTTATGAATCAATTCCTGAGTCAGTCAAATTATGACAAGTTTTTGATTCACAAGAGGAATTACAATGACAGCAAATAAGGGATATGAGCAGAATCCAAGTACTGGAATTGCCTAATTTGAAACCCTCATATTGATTGCTTATATTTCTTGCTAGTTGTTTTTCACTGCTTCCTTAAGCTGACAGTTCCAGAAAGATGGAATGGTGGACAGTTTTTGAAAGTATTCATAGTTAATACAGTGGTGAGCAGAGGTGCAATACTGAGCCATAGCTGATTCATTCAGGTGAAGAAGAAAATATCAGCTGCCTAAGTTCATTTTGCTGTTTTTGTACAGTTTGTGTGGTTTGGCCAATATATAATATTTATCACAATGACACAGATCCTTGCTTTTCACTGTAGATTCTCTCTGACCTTTCCCAGAGAAGTTTCTGATGTAAGAAAGGTCACCCATATCAAACTTAACCCCTTGATCCTTACTATTTTTAAGAAATGGCTTCCCACACAGGGAAAAAAACACTGTAGAACTGACAACATCTCTGTTTAATTCTTCTTCCTTCACTCTTGATTACTACTGAGGCATGACTTGCACAGTTTTCTTAATGAGATATGGAGAAACTTCATGCTCATGGAAAACAGTCTTTAATCTTCTAGCTCATTTGGAGACTGTCAGCTTCAATCACAATATGCAACCTGTGAATCTTGGGTCCAAATGACCAATTTTGTATGTAAGGGATGGTGCTGAATTCTACAGAGAAAGAAAATCTAGCTGAACGGTTGTAGACTGGCACACAAGTCCTCTCAAATGCAAGTCTATGTGGAATGGTAGACAGTGCAGACAAATAAACATGGTACGAGAGACCAGTTTCTTAGTGTCATCTGAATGCAAAGCATATGTGTCATTACAAGCCCTTGTAAATATGTGATGAAAGACAATGACACATCAGCTGGGCAAACAATGCTAATTTACCCTTGAGAAAGGTCTGTAAGATCCCAGAATACCTTAGATAAAAAAATACCACAATAATCATTGAATTACTAGTGACTCAAAATAATTTCGCAGATATTGCAATACAAGTGAATGGTAACTGTGGAGGGAAATCCTTATCAGTACAAATTTTTTGCGAGTTTAAATATTTTATGCACATTTGAATATGATTTTAAGGTTAATCATTGCTCTCTAGAATGTAGCCAGCTGACAAGATTAGATCTGAGTAAGGCTTTACAACTTACCTTAATTAGGGGATAAAGATTGGTCATGGACATTAGCATCAATGGATCTAACACATCCATTCTGATGATGGAAAGAGGTCAACCAAAGAATCATGTGAGCCCAGATCATCACATTAACCATGCAATTAGCTTACTTGTTCTACACTGTAATAATATGGTAGTGACAGAATACCAGTATTCAATTGGGTATAGTCATTGTCAGATTTTTTCTGTGTACTTCATGCTTCTAGATTTCAACAACACCAAACTATTGGAGGAATTATGTTGACTAGCAGAGAAGCACCTTGTCCAGTGCCTGCATCTGGAATCCATATGATACCATATAGCAAGCCTTCAATTGAATACAAGACAAAATGGAAAATAGGAGAGTAAGTCATCACTCATTTACCTACAAAACTATAGCTAGTTACTGAGCATTATATGCTTCTTCTATTGAATTAGAGAAATGTGGACACATCATGATTGAAGTCTCTTTTATGATATTAAATCTAAAATTATCTGTATTGAGTAATATCAGTAGCCTAGAAATCACCTTTCACAAATATCTGTTGATCCAATGAACAGGTAATATTTCGAAATTTTGGGAGTAACACACAGGAAAGAATTTGTTTTTAAATAGATTGTCAATGTAATTCATCAACAGACACCACCAGCAGTTGCCTTTGAAAAATTAAATGTGAGCAGCTCAAGTATCTCCTCTAAAGCAGAAACAAACATTTTTCTGCCTCCATAGCTAATTTTACAGTGCATTTGATATGTGTTGAACTTGTGGCTACTACCTCAGTGGGAGTACTGGAACAGAGTGGACCCAGCTTTGTAATGGCAGCTGGGGTTCTGTTTGAGTGAAAAGTAGTAGCTCCAAGGTCTGGGAAGGTTTCAAAGGCTAGGAGAATGATATGCTGATCCCATGCCCTCTATACAGCATCTCAGTGACACCTTTGGTAGGGGATGACTTGGCAATTAG
Source organism: Schistocerca serialis cubense (assembly GCF_023864345.2). Lineage (NCBI taxonomy): Eukaryota > Metazoa > Arthropoda > Insecta > Orthoptera > Acrididae > Schistocerca > Schistocerca serialis. The sequence goes on from NC_064640.1 coordinate 720,865,941, forward strand.
TTGGTACTCAATGACCTGACACAGCCAGTAGATGTAGCTTTAGCTTTAGAGAGAAATATTTCCAAGGCATATTAAGAACATGTACAAATTATCAGAAATAGCTGTTCCTAATCTTTCTCGAGTTTCTCATCATCAAAGTCTCATATGTAGGTTAGCAATAATATGTGCAGAGAAAGTGTGCATTCCTTATGCTCCAAGCAAGTCTTCACTAAGTTTCAGTTGCGTGACAGGTCATCAAATGGTGTAACTATCACCCAGTAAGATATTGTTGTGGTGACATGGATGCTATTGCTGTATAATGATCCAAACTGCTTTCCAGAATGTGGTAAGTTGAAATTACACTGTGAATAAAATTACTTTTCACCTCTTTTCAGAAAAAAAAGATTTTTTAAGCCTGGATTTGTGCCACTGGGAACTAAATAAGGATAGAAACTTCAAACATGCTTTATTAAAACGAGGAAGTCAGTATAATATATACTGGGACTTGGATTTTGAGGTGATTTTAGTGGGCTGACACAGTAGAATGCCTGAGATTGTAGGATTTTACGAGCTCTAGTGAGCTATGTTGGTAGTATGATATCACACATGTGTCGTATCAGCTGCCAATAGAGTAGAATTGGTGGTCTGTGGGTGATAATGTGTGGCAGCTGGTGCAATGAACAGTTGCATTTGGGTAAATGGTTGACACTCAGTGGACGATTGACAGATGTCAGCCATTGAACACTAGTTCTCTTATGGGTGTATAGCTGTTTATAAATTGGCCTCGGCTACTTAGTCAGGCTTACAGATATTTCAAGTAGGTTATTTTTAAATGTTCTGAACTTCTAAGGATAGTCAGAGTGTCTTCTCCAAAGGAGAAGTATGACAAGGCAAAAGCAAAAGTAGCATAGGATGCAGTGTACTGCAACTATGCAGGACCAGAATATATGAAGCTGTCCTAAAGTAACTGGAACAGAGCAGAGTGAAGGCTCATGAGAATTACTAATGGACAGCAAAGTCAAAATGTGAATCAGTACTGGAGTCAGACTGAGAAAGCAATAACGGGGTATGAAGATCTATTACAGTTTCATGATAATAACAGTTAAATATCTGATTATTTCCCATGATAAGTTGAATAAAAGTTGAGCTTATACATAAGCTATTTATTAAAAAATATTGGCTAGCACCATGCTATACAAACTTGATATCGTCAGGGCCGCAAACAGCGTAAGTCTTTCTCCTTGTGCTCAGACTCTCTTCAAGTACACACTGCCTGATGTCATGTATACAAGCTATAGAAGTTGCATTCACTATATAATAACAGTGTAACAGACATCTGTGACCACATTTTTAACTACTTAATACATCAAAGTGGAGACTGCGAGTCATGTCATTGCAATAACACCCAAAACTTTGAAACAAATAATATGAACAACAAAATTTTTAAAAAAGCAGCCTCTGTGTAGTGTGCAAATAATGATAAGAACCAAAGTAAAAATTTTTAGAGCTATTCACAGGAAACAAAATGATGTGTACAGTAATAACAATAATAATAATAATAATAATAATAATAATAATGAAATGGTGAAGGTGCTCAGCTACTAAACTATCATAACAAAAACATTAGTTAAAAGCTAAAACCTGTTTTAAAATATGTACCCTTTTACTATGAAAGGTGTACATCACGTGGTTAGTATTAACTGCTTATGAGTAGCTTCTTTGCGTGGCCTTTCCTGGGTATGAATTCCAACAAACAAACATTTAATTATCATAATAAATGAAAATGTACCTAAAATCAATTTTAAACAAAAATATAGATCAGTTCTAGAGAATAGTAAATGTATTTACCCTGCTCCTTTGCATTTGTGTATTTGTAACTGTGAGTATTAACTCATTATGTGCCACTTTTCACCATTCATAATGATTATAAAACAGATAGGAATTTCACCTCAAATAAATAAATTTAGCACAAAAAGGTTCACCTTGATAAAGAAAAAGCCTTAAGAAGAGAATGATTTCCAATCATAAAGCACTCATCATGGAAATAACATGTGGAAAAGATAGGCTGATAGGATGACACATTGAGATACGGACAGGCACAACAAAAAGACACTTACACATTTGCTTTTGACCAAAGCCTTCATCAGAAAAGGAAAATCACGTACACACGTACACATTCATTCACACAAGCAAGCAAAATTCATGCACGTATGACCACCATCTAGAGTATATCGGTTTCAGCTGCTGGAGGTGGCTGTCATATGTGAATGAGGTGTACTCACTTGGGTGAATGAATGTGTGTGCATGTTTCATTTCCTGATGAAGGCTTTCACTGAAAGCTAACGTGCCTTTTTGTTGTGCCTGTCTGCAACTCACTGTGTCAGTTTTACAGTGAGTAGCAATGTATCTTTTCCTTATATTATTGACATTCCAACCTAAAGTTTCCATTGCTTGATTTTATCACAGAAAAAGATGTTTCTGTCAATAATTTCACTTTCACCACTTTCACTGAACTTGTTCTTCAGTTCCTGAATCTACTTTCTTAATGTCATTGTAGTCTATTTTCTAGCTACGCTGCACCACAACTGAACCTCCTATGAGACATCCAGTGCTCTGGCTCAGGACAACTTCAGTTCATTGGTCATACAAATCAGCCCAAATTAGCATCCATTCTAGTATCCGCTCAGAAGCAATGCCTGAATGCTCAGATCAGTGCCTTATCTCAGAAGTTGATCTCCAGAATGACACATGTAGTGGTGTATGTAATTGGTCCTGTTTATATTCCATCCAACATTAAGAAATAATTGTTATTTAAGGAAACACTTGCAAGTAAAAACAATGTATTCATTAATAGAGCTAGAACTATTGGGATGATAAATTGCTATCCCTCACATCAATTTTAACATTACCTATTCTACATAGCAGCAAACAAATTTTATATCTACATAATTAATAAAAATTATACTAACCACATCTACTCAATCATCTCATAGAAAGCTTATATTTTATGCTCACTTACCATTAGTCAACACATATTTTACATGCCCACAGAGCATTCAAATGGTCATAACTGTTTAATCATGAAGAACAATTAATGGTACCCCTTATATTTCTGCAGTAAGCATTCTCAACTGCAGCAAAACAGTATCACTTAACAAAAAAATAAGGCATACATTCCACCTGGGAAAAATATATCTTACAACAAAGATGATGTGACTTACCAAATGAAAGTGCTGGCAGGTCGATAGACACACAAACAAACACAAACATACACACAAAATTCAAGCTTTTGCAACAAACAGTTGCTTCATCAGGAAAGAGGGAAGGAGAGGGAAAGACGAAAGGATGTGGGTTTTAAGGGAGAGGGTAAGGAGTCATTCCAATCCCGGGGGTGGAAAAACTTACCTTAGGGGGAAAAAAGGACAGGTACAGGGCGAAATTGAAAACCACACAACAGCAACATTATCATGAGAAATAATTCTCACTTTTAAAATCGTATTACTTTGATGTACATCAACATACACATTTTTCACTGTTACATTCATTATATCACACTCATTCATATTATCTGGCTGCTGAAAACATTCACATACTTTACTTTCTTCCAATGGAGAACATACAGTTTTTGTTTGTTTGTGTGTACACTCGCACACACACACACATATCCATCCGTACATACACAGATAAATGTCTGCTAGTGTCTGTGTATGTACGGATGGATATGTGTGTGTGTGTGTGTGTGTGTGCGAGTGTATACTTGTCCTTTTTTCCCCCTAAGGTAAGTCTTTCCGCTCCCGGGATTGGAATGACTCCTTACCCTCTCCCTTGAAACCCACATCCTTCCGTCTTTCTCTCTCCTCCCCTCTTTCCTGATGAATCGACCGTTTGTTGCAAAAGCTTGAATTTTGTGTGTATGTTTGTGTGTCTATCGACATGCCAGCACTTTTGTTTGGTAAGTCACATCAGCTTTGTTATATATATATATATATATATATATATATATATATATATATATATATATATGAAAGAAAGTTAAAAGTCACATATACCTTCAGGTTTATTAAAGTCATGTAATTAATTTAGTGTATGAAAGTGACGAAGGGTAGATATAGTATGAATGAATGGTGTGTGTGTTTATATATATATGACTTTATTTCATTCTACATAAAATTGGTCTCAGTGTCAGACTATCTTTGTTTAACTTTTTATTGTGTTATTTTTTCTTCTTACAGTCCTTACATTTACATGAACAAATAATACGCAATTTATTAAAAATCACATTTATAAGCAACTGGAAGTATTATGATTATATTAGATTCCTTTTTCAGTGGATGTGTTTTCAACTCACCATCATTTCTACGGTTAAAAAACCAGTGGAATCTCTCTATAGTATCATGAACTTCCTGTCCTGCAATTTCTTGATCATCACATCTTAGTGTTCCATACCCTTCATTTTTCCAGCACCACCAGTGCTACATGCTATAAATTATCTAGAATTTTCTATTAATGCACTCACATTTCACCTTAACCCCCTTGATTTCGCAGTATTGTACTTTTTACCCAGCTGTTGCATCTGACTTCACTAACACAAGGACATCAGCCCCATTAACATTTTCTACATTATTAAAGAAAATCAGTTATATCACTGTCCAAATCACTACCAACTCCATTATCAACAGCTTCTTTGCCATTGACTTCACCATTAGCATAAGTAAAAACATTAAAAACAGCAATGACAAAATAGTTCATTATTGAATGGCTAGAGGTCAGTGGCTAATTGGTACAGTGTATTGGCAAAATGCCATATTCACATCACCAGGTGATGAAGGCAATGCTGAAATAGTGTGCCTATTGGACAGTGACAGCTTCTCATTCACCCATGAGCTATTCAATCATGTCTTGTACAGGGCGAAATTGAAAACCACACAACAGCAACGTTATCATAAGATCTAACTCTCACTTTTAAAATCATATTACTTTGATGTACATCAACATACACATTTGTCACTGTTACATTCATTATATCACACTCATTCATATTATCTGGCTGCTGAAATGGAGAACATACAGTTTCTTATTTGCAATCTATTCTGTAATGTACATTCTTTACTTTGCCATTGAACCTTATGTATTCACTTGAGTTACATTCTGTCCCAAACTTTGTTTTTAGCATCAGTGTCTCCCTTGGTTAATATACTTTTCATTGACTTGGTACTACTAATATTTATTTAAATGTTGGATTTATTATTGAATTGAAATCTCAGTTAATGAACACTAAATCATAATTGTTTTCTTAAAATAACTTTTTTCTGATTTTAATAACTAATAACCTGAAACTACAAGGTGTACAACTTTGCTACTGCTGTTTGCTGATAGGTGGCGACAACAGTAAGGCCATGTTCTACGTGAGTGACAGAAGTGAGTGACAGCTTCAGGTGACAAAACACAACCGCATGTGTAGTTACAGAAGTGTCCTACGTGAGTGACATCTGTGTTGCTGTCTGTCTTTCGCTGAAACTGGCGATGTTTGTATTCAAACATGTTTGAATCTTGTTGTTGCAGCACGCGTGACAGTGAGGAACAGCCACGTGTCTTCTCGGCAAAGCAGTGGAGCGGACGCGATGAACCACTTAACATGCGATTTTAAGGAAACTATTCAGTGAAAAAATTTGATTCTTCCGCAACCTACTGCTTGATTTCTTCAAACGATAAATGTCAATGTATTTTCGTTATTAGTCATAGTTACTGTGCTGCACGAAATTGAGTAGGGGAAGGAGCGGAATTACACACATGTGGGTAATCCCATGCAGGGTGATTTACGCAATTTTAATGGCACAAACTGTTCCCAGTTAGTGCTACACCCTGTCAGCAGGAGTAACAACTACTATACGGCTTACGCCAGCCATTTTCCAGTGGCATTGTTGGAGCAGTGAAGTATTGTTTATTTTTGGTGTGTCTCATGTATTTTTGGTCAACTGTATTTTGCAAGGTAAGTGCTACTATATGTTGCTTTAATGTAATTCTTGCATATCAACTACTAACCCTAGATGAAACCTTTAATTTAATTGTATATTTGTCCCGCTATTCGAATTAGGTGCCGAGTTATGCTTAGGTTAGTCGTCGAACCTACAGTGGGGTAATGCCATGCAGCTATTGAAGTGCATGGTATTCCACCTTGCGGGTTATATTTTCAAAACTAATGAGGTTTTTTTTTTTAAATTTCAGATGGGTAGATATAAAAGAAAAACCCAGAAAGCAAAATGGACGCAAGATGAACTTTGTAACGCTCTTGATACCATCAAATCTGTAAGAAAAATAAGAGAAGTATCAAGAGCTTTTGGCATTCATGAAGCTACTCTGTGAACGAGAATGAACGTTAAAAAAACCGAGGCTCCAAAACTTGCGAGAAACCCAACATTTTCGACAGAACAGGAAAATGAGATTAGGGATCATGTTATGACAATGGCCAAGTTGTTCTATGACATTACATGCATCCAGCTGCGAAAGATTGCATTTGAGTATGCAGAGGCTAACAACATTGCAAACAATTTTGATAAGTCATCTAAGTTAGCTGGAAAGGATTGACTAGCTCTATTTTTAAAAAGAAATCCTACTATTAGCATGAGAAAACCTGAAGCAACTAGCATTAACAGAATACAGGCATTTAATGAAGAGGAGGTTAACGCATATTTTAAAAACTTAGAACATGTCTTTGAAAAATACAAATTTAAAGAGGGGTCAGTGTTCAACGCCGATGAAATGGTCATAAATGCTGTACAAAAGCTCGAGAGAATTTTGCCTCTTAAAAGTGTTAAACAAATAGATGGGGCCACGTCTTAGGAAAGGGGGAAAAACGTGACTGTGATACATTGTTTCAGTGCTGCTGGTACCTACATACCCCCTATGTTTATCTTCCCCAGGAAGAGGATGACAAATTTTTTAAGTAAAGGTGGACCAGTTGGAGCATTGTCTGGTTGTTCCGTCAATGGCTGGTCCAATAAGTCATTATTTTTCGAATGGATCCAACATTTTCAGAACAATGTAAAATCAACTATTGATGACCCTGTGCTGCTGATTTTAGATTATCACAGCAGCCACATTTCACTTAATATTTTTTAATTTTGTAAAAAACATTCTATTGTCATGGTAACAATACCTCCACACACTTCTCACAAGCTTCAACCACTAGATGTTACATTCTTTTCTTCTTTGAAATCAGCCTTCAATCGTGAATGTCACATGTATATGAAGTCACATGTGTACCAAAAAATTACGCCATATGAGTTAGCAGAACTTTTTAATACGGCATATATTAAGGTCGCTACTATGGACAAGGGGCAGTCAGGGTTTAAGGTAAGTGGGATTTGCCCTATGAATCCCATCAAATTTCAGCATGACGATTTATAACAATGTGAGATCTTCAGAGATGTTGTCCTTGAAGATGAAGAGGTTCCGAATGCAACAAATGGAAATGAAGTGGTTGCATCTACAAACGAGCCACATATCCCCAAAAGGAGCCAAGAACAGATTCCTGGATCTTCAGCAGAAGATGTTCCACTTCTAGTAGGCCTAGAAGAGGACACAACAACATCAACTAAAAGTGCATGTGTCAAGCACGTTAGTGTATTTGAAATATCTCCTGTTCCAAAACAAAAACAAGTTCTTCCTAAGATGAAACAAGTCATGGGAAAGTCTAAGGGAAAGTCAGTGATCCTTACAGCAGCTCCAGAGAAGTATAAACTGCTAACGGAGCTTTCAATAAAGAAACAAAAAGAAGCCATGAAAAAGAAAGCAGAAGGAAACAAGAAAAGAAATCTTAGGGTAAAGCAGATAAGTGCAGAAATCTGCAACTTAAAAAGTCTCGAAGAAGAAACAGACATTATGTAAGAAGAAACACCACCTAGAAAGTGAAAGTAGCAGCGAGGATGACCTAAATCTAGACTTGCAGAACATTTGATATGACGATGAAATGAATGATATTGATCCATTGGCGATTTCAGAAGATGTCTGTTTAGTTTTTAGAGAGTTTGGGAAAGATGGAGAACTATCGTACCGATGTATTTGCTGTAGCAGATGGATTCATGAAGAATATAGTGGCTGGAACACTCCAAAAGGTTACGAGTACGATCTTTGATGTATGATAAAATGAACTCTTTTCATATTAATAAAATGTAAAGAAAGCAAATTATAAGAGATGTTTGTAGAATTACATTCTTTCGTTCTTAAATATACTGTTTACTATTTGTAGTAACTAATAAGCAAATAAAAATATCAAGTATTGTACATTTTTATGGTTTGTTTGTTTTACGTGTTATTACCCAGTACTTTGCGTGTCATTACCCTAAGGGGTGGGGAATATCACGCATTTGCACTTTTTTATTTAAATGTCCAAAATTAAGGTACTGTTTATAACTATTTACAAACGATTGGAATATGTGGTGAAATGTCCATTGTATGGTATGTACTTATTTTCGTACGTTTTAATGACGTAACGAATGGTTCACATCAGTTTTTCCTTAGGTGCATGTATTTCCCCTACTCTCCCCTACATGGCTGCACGAAATTTTTAAGAATTTGCTGAGGTAAAATCACATTGTGTAGACTTTCCGTATAGTTAATTTAAGGCCATACATTATCGCGTATGAAATGTAACCAATATATCGCAATTGTATTTAAAGTTGAGACCGGAATAATATCTCACTTCATTCTAGAGATATTGGTTGTTATGTCCGCAGACGGGTAACTCGCGCCGCGTCCGAACCTTTCCTGCACTTCAGGTCGTAAAAATTGTCGTATCTCATAAAAGATTCAAGATATCGAAACGACGAATTTTGGAAATGACAGCACCTAGAAATGACTAGTTTTCGTAAAAATCGTCGTATCTCATAAAAGATTCAAGATATAGAAACGACGAATTTTGGAAATGACAGCAATCAGAATGGACTATTTTCTCATATGATTAACACTATAGACGTTTTTGTAAATACTTGATCAAAGCGAAAACAAGACTCCCTATAACTTATACCTGAGGTTTTGTCCACATTTTCATAGCCAAACAAAAGAAGAGGAACAGGTAAACAGGACATCAAAGTGACCAGCATGAGGTCTAGTTTGGCATGAAAATGTTTAACTGCTTGAAAGTAATAAGGATAATAAACGAAAATATAATTAATGAGCTGAGGAAAACTTGAAATATTTCATGAAAAGCTGCTGCCAAGGAATGTAAATGAAGTGTCAAAAATTTCATCTGTTCAAGACCTAGCTATTTTGCACCTAAAAAGATATATTGCTGCAGTATTTAAATGTCAAAAAAGCTTCCTTCGAATCAAGTACTTTAGGAAGGCAAGCGATGAGTCATTAAGATCATGCTTTCGGAATAAAACTTGGAACTGATAAATGAAAGAAATCAGTCAAATAATTTATGAAATGATTTGTGTAAAAGAAATAAGTAAATCAGAGAAACATTCTACGTACCTTTGACTGATGCTCGAAACCATGAACAGAAAATGAGGTGCACTAAACATTTCCCTAATGTTTTATTTCACACATTTAGACAAATCATTACACAAAATTGTAAGGTTTACTTTTACAGACTAATTAGAGTAATTTAAAGGCTTGGCCTTAACATTGACTGCTGATGAATTACGTTCAAAACATCAAATATCTGTAAAATTTCATGGTTCATTGTAATTTATTAGGAATTAAATGTGTGTGATATACTGGGATACGTGTGAAGATAAAGCTCTTTGGCAAGACCTTAAAAATATATATAGCGATGCAGGGTAAGCAGTATACATAAAACTTAGTGTAGAGAATTGTAACTGAGTCAGTAAAAATATAAGAACGGGAGGGGGGGGGGGGGGGGGAGAATCGAACAGAGGACCGTTCCCTAACACGTTATCAACAACTTATGCACTAACCCTTCACCATAGCTAGCTATTGTTCAGTGTTATCAATCTGTGTACTTATACTTGTATTTAGCGTAGTTTGTCATGTAGTAGTCATTCCTCTGCATTTACTGGCTAGTAAAAGTTCTTGATCATGTAAAAAACATTCGTATTCAACTTATTGATGAGATAGTCGGATGCTCCTCTGCTCATTCACTTGTAATCGAAGAATTTGTCTGGTGATCTTTGCAGTTGATGATATTTATGAAATTCTCCATGGAAATTGCTCCCTTTGTAAATTTCATGCACGGCATTCCTTTTCACTTTATTTTCTTAAGTAAACGCAATTCTGTAGCCTTACTCTCCCACTACAGTATTCTACAGGTTAGGGACACCATTTTATAGAAACAGCTGATTGGCTCTAAGCAGCCATCTTGTATCGCGACATGGTCGCTCGCACGTAGGACACCCAAGCTTTTCACCCGATGCTGCTGCTTTTCGTTGGAGTGACGCATATCCAGAAGTCGCTCGCTTCTGTTGCTCACGTAGAACACGACCTAAGAAGTGGTCAAAAGAAACAGATTGCAGACATCATGCAGTTAGATTGGACCTCGGTCAACATAACCCCATTCAAACATCAGTCGATTTGTGTCTGCATCATAAAGTTATTCTTGACTGAAAATGTCAATTTATGAGCCTAATTCTCTCATTTGTGGGAGGTGTTACTCTTTTGTAGCAATATGAAGAAAACAGCAAATGGGCCTTGATGAATGGTCTCAAGTACGTATGGTAAGGACACTGTTAGTGAAAGAACGTGTCGTGATAGGTTTCAACGCTTAAAGAACGGTGATTTTAACGTCATAGACTAGCATATTGGTGGAAGAGATAATATTTTAAAGATGCAGAATTAGAGACATTACTGAGTGAAGACTCGTGTCAGACTCAAGAAGAATTGGCATGATTAGTGGTACTGACACAGCAAGCCAATTCAAACCGTCTCAAGGCTATGAACATGATTCAGAAAGAAGGAACTTGGGTCCCATGTGAGCTGAAACCAAGAGACGTTGAATGGCATTTGTGTTTGTGAACCGTTGCTTCAGAGGCCAAAACGGAAGAGATTTCTCCATCGTATTGTGTCTGGGGACGAAAAATGGGTTCATTATTACAACCCTAAACGCAAAATATCATGGGGATATCTCGGCCATGGTTCTACGTCAACAGCCAAACTGAATATTCGCGGCTGCAAGATCATGCTCTGCATTTGGTGGGGCCAGCTCTGCGTTGTGTACTATGAGTTTGAGTAGAGCATTAAAAGACAAATGGTCGCAATACAACGAGAGGCACGATAAAGTGGTTTTGCAGTATGCCAATACTCGACCCCACGTTGAAACAGAGGTCGAAACGTACTTGGAAACGTTAAAATGGGAAGTCCTACCCCAGCCATATTCTCCAGACACCGCTCACTCTGACTATCACCTGTTTGGATCAATGGCGCATGGCCTGGCTGACCAACACTTCCGATCTCATGAAGAAGTCACAAATCGGATCGATTCGTGGATCGCTTCAAAAGATGAACAATTTTTTCGACATTGGATTCGTACAATGCCTGAAAGATAGGAGAAATTAGTGGCCAGCGATGGAAAGCACTTTGAATGATACATGTGTAACCAATTCGTTTCATTAAAGACTCAAATGTTGGGAAAAAACGGAAGAAGCAAAGTTCTACACCAAGTAATTTAAAAAAAAATTGATACACATAAGCAAAATGCTGTGTGTGTGTGTGTGTGTGTGTGTGTGTGTGTGTGTGTGTGTGTGTGTGTACACAAATCAGTAATGCTGTAATAAACAAAAGTGTGACATTTTCTTTTCAGTTTTTGTATCAAATTTTAATTTTTTTGTGAATATTGGAGTTTACATTCAATTATTACTTAGAGTAAAAAGATGTGTTTTTATTAACAAAATATGGAGTAATGTTGGTTAATAAATATTTTGACTGGATGATAAATAAATAAATTAAATGAAAGAAAAACATACTGCCTGTGAGTATAAAACTAGTAACACTGGAGTTATGAGACTTACGTGCTAAGCACTCAGTTACAGCTGATGGATTTAATACAGTTCAATTTTTTACCAATTCTTGGAAATTTTCTTCTATTCAAAAACGATTTTCTTGAGTTTTTGAGAATTTCTTTAGGAAACTGATGACTGGGTTCTGATCATCAAATCCTAAAAGTGAGAAGCAAATTGAAGAGAACCATTCCATAAAGTCACTTCATAATTCTTATACAGAGAACTGGTGTACAGAGTGTAGTGTCTCTCTGTATGGCACACTTGCCATTACAGCAACTTCTTGTAAGTAAGTGTTAAGGAGGAGAAGCAAGTAATGGATTACCTCGATGTTAAATATGCTCACACAACTGTAGTCTTGTTGACAGTGAAGTTTTGCTTTTGATGGAGGCTTTATCTTCCTAACATAGTGGCAGCATTCATTTTAAATTGCACCTCTTGTAGACATAAGCACAAATGCCATCACTATGCTAATAATTTCAGCTCATCCACTTGTGTCCTGATCCCGTTCATATTACATTGGAGTATGGGCACTAGTTGGTTATTAATTTGTGTATGTTCCCATCTTATCTTGCTACTGGTATTTAAGACACGTGGCAGTTAATGTTCCCAAGCAGAGATCAGTTGTTTCTCTCCAACAGGCTACACATTCCCTTGTTTCTCTTCGTGGGTCAAATTTAGACTCATTACAAAAAACAAGTATGGAAACCTCTGATGATATCTTGATTTTCTCTTCCATGTTTCTATTTATGAATATAGCATTTATCATTTAGTGGTCACAATAGTGGTGATTAGCAATTTGACATTCTGCTGTAATTTGTGCCATTTTTTGTTGTGGTGTAGCCTGCTTTTTTTGTAACCTGATTGTTACTAGAGTGGAAGTTATGATTGATCTGGAGCTATACTTGAAGGTTTTAAGCTTCTGAATTGCCTATGATCACATAGTTGTGGCAATGTGTGTTCTGGAGCTTGTACACTGGAAGAGTTGATGCAGTTGTTTTGATTTAGCACTGTGTCTCACAACATGTCAAATCCTTCTTCTTTCCTTTTAAATTTCTATTGCCTCTGTCTCTACATCACAGCATAGCTATGATTGCACCTTGATAAACCTATTGTACTAGAGAAAGCCGTTTAGCTGTTACCTGTCTCCAGTGACAAGTTCACGTGGAACTTACTGCTAAATAAAGGAAACATAGCTGACTTTTTGGGAGTACAAGTCCGAGAACACCAACTGGCTGAGTCCATGGTCTCAAGCATAAGTCAGATGACACACAAACCAACTGTTGTGCTGTTATGTATTAACAGTTTGGCTTTCTGAGCTTGTTGGAGTTTGAAACTACTGACTGTATCTTTATAGTTTCTGATGATGTCTCCAATATTGAGAGGCAAAATGTTAGGTGCAGGAACACACTTTAGAATATGGCCTAATGCCCATATGCCTGCAGTATATAAGAAATTCTACATCTACATCTACACCTACCTACATATTCCACAAGCCACAGTATGTTGGAAGATACCATGTACCACTACTAGTCGTTTCCTTTCCTGTTCCACTTGGAAGTAGAGTGAGGGAAAAACAGCTGTCCATGTTCTTCCCTATGAGATCTAATCTCTCTACTTTCATCTTCATTAACCTGGTTCAATACGTATGTTAGTAGCTGCAGAATCATTCCAGTAAACATCAAATGTTGGTTCTTTAAATTTTCTCAATAGCGTTAAAGAATGTGACATTTTAGTCAGTGATTCTAATTTAAGTTCCCAAAGCATCTCATTAATATTTGTGTGTTGTTCAAACCTAATGGTAAGGAACCTAGCAGCTTACCTTTGAAATGCTTCAACATCTTCCTTTAATACGACCTGGTGTAGATCCCAAACACTCGAGAAGTACCCACCAATTGGTTGCACTACTGTCCTGCATGCAGTCTCCTTTACAGAAGAAGCATACTTTTCTAAAATTCTCCCAATAAACTGAAGTCAACCATCATTTGCTTTTCTTACTATAGTCCTTACATGCTAATTCCCTTTCATACTGCTTTGCAGTGTTATGACTAGATATTTAATTAATGTGACAGTGTCAAGAAGCACACTACTAATACTGTACTATAACATTATGGATTTTTGCAGATTTCTGCTTGCCCTGTCCAACAAATCACTTATTTGTATATAAAATAACAGCAGTCCTATCACACTTCCCTGGTGCCACACCTGACGATATCCATGTCTTGAACACATGCTGTTGAGGATAACATACTGGATCCTGCTACTTAAGAAGTTTCCAAGGCACTCACATACCTGGGAATCTATTTCATATGCTCGTACCTTCACCAACAGTCAGCGGAGTGGCATCACGTCAGATGCTTTACAGAAATCTAGGAATATGGAATTCACCTGTTGCTCTTCACCTATGGGTCACAGGATTCGATGTGAGAAAAGAGAAAGCTGTGTTTCACATCAGTGATACTTTCTAAAACCATGTTGATTTGTGGACAGAAGCTTTCCCCTCCCAAGGAAATTCATTACGTTCAAACTGAGAATATGTTTAAGGATTCTGCAGCAGATGAATGTTAATGATATTGGTATCTAATTTTGTGAGTCTGTTCTGTTCACCTTCTTATATACTTTTTTCCAGTCACTTGGGTCTTTGTGCTGGGTAATAGGTTAACAATAAATGCAAGCTAACTGAGGAGTCAATGCTGTAGAGTACTCTTTGTTGAACCAGTACTCTTTGTTGAACCAAACTGGGATTCCATCAGTACCTGCAACATATTTGCTTTCAACTCTTTCAGTTATTTATGTACACCATGGTTGCTCATTACTATATCCTCTGTATCTCATGGGTCTGACGACCTCACTATTTGGTCCCCTTCCCCGCATTAGCCCCCACCACCAATGTCATGGGATGATCAAACGACAGTGAGTTTCTGTGATTCTCCTGTGTGAATGATTTTTTAAATGTGCAATTTAAATCTTCAGCTTTAATCCCGCTGTCTTCTGCAGGCACACCATTCTGGTCAATGGCTGACTGGATTGAAGGCTTAGATCCCATTAATGATACTATGTAGGACCAGAATTTTCTTCGGCTGCTCGGCAAGCTCTATTGGTAATGTATGATGGTCTTAGTTGTTGTAAGCTTTGCATATCAGTCTTTTTACAGACGATCAAATTTGTATTAACATCTACCTGTCATCATTTGCGTGTACTGTTTTGAATTGAGAGTGCAACAACGTTTTCTTTCCCAGCAATTTCCCAATTTCATTGTTAAACCATGGTGGATCTTTTCCATCTTTACTCCACTTACATGGGACAGATTCCTCCAGAGTATGATATACAATCCATTAAAACTTTGCTCATAATTCCTCTTCATCCATTGTACTGGAACTAAATTATGCCAATTCATTGTCTAAGTAGGATGTTATGAATCTGCTATTTCTAGCAGAAATACTCTTATAGCCTTCTTGTTTGATTTATCAACTTTAGAGACCAAATATCATTATGATGACATCATGATTACTAATCCCCATCTCTATCTGCCTCATCATTATTCTTAAGCTCGTCACAAGGGACCACACCTTTACTCGAGTTAAGGAAATTGTGACTTTTCACTACAACTTGACTTCCTTTAACATTGTTGCATTCAGTGATCTGTGTAGCTATGGCTATTTCAGTAGGTAGTGGCCTCAGAACCAGTTTAAGGCCCAAGCAACACAAAAAAGGTTCAAAATGGCTCTAAACCCTATGGGACTTAACATCTGAGGTCATAAGTCCCATAGACTTAGAACTACTTAAACCTAACTAACCTAAGGACACCACACACAACCATTCCCGAGGCAGGATTCGAACCTGCAACCGTAGCAGGTGTGCGGTTCTGGACTGAAGCGTCTAGAACCACTTGGCCACATCAGCAGGCTAAGCAACACAAACTGCTGCTTTGGTGACAAGCTGAGAGGGACAATAGAGGCACTACAGCTGTAAGATTTATACACAGGACATATGACAATTAGTAGCACCAGGATCAAGCAAGTGGAAGATTTTATACAGTGCATATCACAATTACTAATGAAACCTGTCACAGGTGAAAGTGTGTAAGAAACGGATATTCCATTCTCGGCACTGCGCTGGTTATGCAGGGTCAGCTGAATTTAGCATAACTAAACTGCTATTGTTGTTGTTTATAGGTCCCCTAACTCTGACTTCAGAGCATTTCTACTTAAGCCCCAGACGGTTCTTGGTTCACTTTATAGGAAGTATCAAAAATTGTCTATATGTGGTGAGTTCAGTACTAATTTTGTGTGTGACTGTGCAAGAAAAAGGATGTTGGAAGATCTCCTAAATTCATATGATCTGATGCAAAGTGTGTTTTTTCAAAACAGGGTGCAAAGGAACAGTAGCACATGCGTAGACAAAACTTTTAAAAACTTAGTTTCTGCAGGGAATCATATAACTCTCTTGGAAAACGCCTTTCTGAGCCTGACGGTTGGAATACTTCTCTGTGAATCTGACAAGCAGGAGACTGAGTCAATAATTAAATCGCTGAAGACTATGGACTCTCAAAGATATGATGGAGTACCTAGCAGAATATTTAAGTACTGTACTGCATGTGTTAGCCTTGTTCTTAGCTATATTTGTAATATTTTCTTTTGGATGGTCTGTTTTGTGAACGATTAAAGTACTCAGTAGTAAAGCCCCTTTGTAAAAATGTAGAAAAGGATAATATGGACAATTTTAGACGTATTTCTATGCCATCAGTGTTTGCTAAACCTATGGAAAAAGCTGTATATGTAACGATAATTGATCATTTTATTTCATATAATTTGCTATCAAATGTACAGTTCACTTTTAGAAATGGTTTAACAACTGAAAATGCCATTTTCTCTTTTCTCTGTGAGGTACTAGATGGGTTAAACAGAAGGTTTTGAACGCTAGGCATTTTTTTTTTTTTTTTGATATAACTAAGGCGTTTCATTGTGTTGATCCCAAAATATTTCCCCAGAAGTTGGACCATTATGGTATTCGGGGAGTAGCTCGAAATTGGTTCACCTCTTATGTTAACAACAGACAGCAAAACATCATTATCCACAGTGATGAGAATGGCTGTGATATGGGGTCTGAGTGGTGTGCAGTGAAATAGGGGTTGCCCCAGGGGTCAGTGCTGGGGCCTCTCCTGTTCCTTATGTATATAAATGATATGCCCTCTAGTGTTACAGGTGATCCTAAAATATGTCTGTTTGCTGATGACACTAGCTCGGCAGTAAGGAAGGCATGTTGCGTGCAACACTGGCACTGTTTCGAATAGTGCAGTTCATGGTACAAGTCCATGGCTTCTAGAAAATAAATTAATGCTAATTCACAGTAAGCCACATTTTATACATTTTTTAACACACAATTCAACAAAACCAGACTTTTTAATTTCACAGAATGGGCACATGATTAGTGAATCTGAACAGTTCAAATTTCTTGGTGTTCAGATAGATAGTAAACTGTCATGGAAAGCTCTCATTCAGAATCTTGTTCAAAGCCTTAATGCTGCCATTTTTACTATTCGAACAGTATCTGAAGTAAGTGATAGTTCGAAACAAAAAGTAGTCTATTTTAGTTATTTTCATTCACTTATGTCATATGGTGTTACATTTTGGGGTAGCTCTTCACATTCTCAAAGCATGTTTTTGGCTCAGAAACGAGTGAGTGGTTTGGGCAATAAGTGGTGTAAGTTCATGAACCTCTTGTCATCCCCTGTTCACTAGTCTGGGGATTCTGATATTGGCCTCTCAATATATATATATATTGTTTCCCTTTTGTTTCTTGTTAACCATATCAGCTTATGCCCAAGAATTAGCAACTATCACTCAGTTAATACCAGGCAGAAATCAAATCCACATTGGGACCGCAATTCCTTGACTGTTGTGTAGGATGGTGTACAGTGTACTGTTGCACCCATTTTCAATAAGCTACAACAAGAATTCAAAAATCTTAGGAACAATCCATGTGATTTCAAATCAAAACTGAAGAGTTTCCGAATGTGACACTTCTGGTATTCTGATGATTAACTGATTCCTGTGGTATATTGTTGACTACGTTTTCATAAATTTATGGCTTATCGTATTTTGGGTCCATAAACATTTTATTTTATCTGTTATTACTTTTATGTTGTAAATTCATGTACTGACACGTTCCAAGACCTTGGAGATTTGCTCCTCCATTTGGTCCTACAGAACAATATGTGTAAAAATAAATAAATAAATAAATTTGTGAGTGGAGGGCAGTAGGGATGCTAAATGTGTGAAAGTTCTTGAATTCATCCTGTGCACAATTCCCAAGTTGGTTTACTGGTTTCACGGCTGTAGTTATTCATTTTCATGTTGACTATGACTGTGAATCTTTCTTCTGAGGCTGCCTGAATTGTAGCCTCACTGCTGCTACATGTGTTTGTTAATATTTTTTCCATGCTAGTACAGAGCAACAGAAAGAGATTAGTGTATAGTATGCAGCATACAGTCTCACTTATACATTACTGCTTACTGAATACCCATTTCACATGCCAAGCATGCATTATCAAGTAGCCTAGAAGAATCCAGCTTATTGACAACGTGCAGATCCTACAGTAAGTCTGTTTAGATAACTGACTTAGTAAATTAGTTACAAATAACAATTAAGCTACCACATTACCACAGAGATTGTGTAAGTATTTTACAGAGACATTAGAAAGAGCTAGATAGTGTAGACAAAGAATGTACAATTATAGTTGTTATAACATGTATATTATGATCAAATAGCAACTAAGACAATAGAGTAAATCAGCTAATTAGCAAAAAAGAGATTACTGTCGACTTCTGTATTGTTGAAGGGTACTCCTTGTCTTTGCACTGATGTAAGGATAGTGACCTCCACTTGCAGGTTACTTCCCGTTCATGCTTATTTTCATACAGCATGTGCAGACACTCAGAGACAGACTGACTGCACACCCCTCACGTTCCACCATTTTGAGCTAATCCTGTCGCATTCTATTTGTGACTCATGTTTGTGCATTGAACCTGAAGGACTACTTATTATTTTTCACTACAGTGGGGTCAGAAAGATGGAATAAAAACAATTTATTTTGCAGTCATCCAATTCCTTGAGTAGTGACTCAGGTTCTGTCTTTTTGCAAGCAAAAATTCTCAGCTTCTCAAAAACATGAAGTAATTTATCTTTTCCTACTCTGTGCAGAACTTTTATACTGTGCTGTCTACTCACACTGTCAAGGCTTAGGTTTCAGAGACTGGTACTTTATGATAATTTTGGTAATAGTATACTTCTGGTACTCCTTGTATTACATTCTAAAGTTCTTTCCAGTTTGTCCAATGTATAACACGTATAATGAAATTTTCACTCTGCAACAGAGTGTATGCTGATATGAAACATCATGGCAGATTAAAACTGTGTGCCTGAACGAGACTCAAACTCGGGACCTCTGCCCTTTGCGGGCCAGTGTTCTACCATTTGAGCTATTCAAGCATGACTCATACACAATCCTCACAGCTTTACTTCTGGCAGTACCTCGTCTCCTACCTTCCGAACTTCACAGAAGCTCTCCTGCAAAATTTGCAGAACTAGCACTCCTGGAAGAAAGGATATAGTGGAGACATGGCTTTGCTACAGCTGGGGGGATGTTTCCAGAATGAAATTTTCACTCTTCCATGGAGTGTGTGCTTATATGATACTTCCTGGCAGATTAAAACTGTGTGCCGGACTGAGACTCGAACTCAGGGTCTTTGCCTTCTGTGGGCAAGTGCTGTACCATCTGAGCTTTCCAACCACGACCCATGTCCCATCCTCACAGCTTTACTTCTGCCAGTACCTTGTCTCCTACCTTTTTTACCTTTTTAACCTCCAACATGTTCCCTATTATACACTATACACACCTGTTAGTTGAAATGAGTAATCAGTTCTTCTTTTCATAACATTCTGTAAGCCAGTGCCTAATATATCTGTTATGAAGAAGAACCTTCGCATTCATGTTCCTAAAGAGTTTTGCTACCTTATTAGGTACTTTACATTTACAGGACAGCTTTAAATATTTGTCTTTTACTCCATTTTCTCTTTGCTTTTAGAGTTGTACTGCTGTCAATCTGACACACAGTTTACATATTTTCTTCTGTTTGCAGTTGTTAGTGACCACCACCTGTTGAAGTATCTGAAATACCTTATGTGATATCAAATCTGAAATTATGTTGACATCTTTCTCATGATGGGTTACCAATTTTCATATCAGTGATGGTTGGACTTCTTGTAATGGTCAAATCTAAAATATTTTTAACATTTTCAGATTCATATTCTACTTTGAAGCACATTTTTGGAAATAGTCCCAATATTTGCATCTTTCATAGGGAACTTGGTGATTGGAAAGTGCCTGTAATTCCCATGTTCAGGAAGGATCACCAGACATAATTGTATACTTATATCACTGATATAAGTGTGTTGTAGATGTGTGTTTTATGCTCCATTAAAATCAAAATTAATTCCACAGGAAGAGATCTGATGAAATTCAGCACACACTGTTCATCCTTGAGATCCAATATGTCATGGGCAAAGGTGCTCAGGTTGTTTCCACATTCTTTGATGCCAGGAAGACATATGATACTGTTCCAATTTGCTACTTACCAGTTAGTGAAAAAATGAGCTTCCTGAGTATCAGACCAAATTTGTGACTGTATTTAAGCATTCCTTGCTGAAAGTACTCAACTCACCTTTTTAAAGGAATAACATTGACAAATGTAAAGGTAGGTTCAGGAGCACCCTAATAGGGTATGGCAGGGCCAATACTGTTCTGATAAACTGACCATTAATTATCTAGTTGACACTGCTGACAGCTCCATGACATCATTGATGGATGACAGTGTTGCCTGTCAGATGGCTGCAACCCATGATGAATGTAACAAAATGGAGGAAGACCTGCAGCTGGTAGAGGGACTGGTTGCTGAACCCGGAAATAAGTAAGTATAACATATTGCCCATGAATACATGAGGAGATCCACTACTGTTTGATTTTGCGATTGGTAATAAATCACAGGAAATTGTAACTACTATAAAATACCTAGGCGTAGCCATATAGAGAACCTCAAGTGGAATGACCACATAAAACAAACTGTAGGAAAACCGAGGTCAGGATAAGGTTCATTGGCAGAATCTTAAGGAAATGTAATATAGTATAAACTCAATAGCATGAACTGGTTTACGGTGAACACATTGTTATCATAAAAAAATGTTACCCTCAACAGAAATACATTGTTCTTATGGGAGGTTTTATTGGTTAATAGCAATTCTGGTTAAGATAATTTACAAACAATTTTTCAGTACCTAATGTAATTAAATTTCATTGTAAGACAAATTTCTGATGTTACAGTATTTTTAATTGTTAATTTTTTTCTGGATTGAATGCAAGGAATGAAACTACAAAGCTAACTACCCATTGTTGTCTTGTTTATAACATTTTGTAGTTGGCAGCTACGATTATTGCCTCAACAATCACTGTGTACAGTACATTTAAATAAACTTAGTAATGTGTGAGTAAACATTTACAAAAGTATTCAGTGCCAGGTGTTCTTTTCTTCATAGCCAAATGGAGTTAGAATACAGAATAAAAATCCGAAAATAGTAGCACGTGCAACATTGCAAAGAGGAAACAGGGAGCTCTAACTGTACTGGTAAACTCTGAGATTCTAGGTGAAGTGAACTGTGATACTCAGAAAACAGCAATTGCAGAGCAGTTTGGAATTTCCCAATCTACTTTATCTACGATAATTCATAACTGAGAAAAATTGATAAATGAAGCTCCATCGGGTTCCTGAAACAAATATAAATGACTTATGTGGCCCTTAGTACAAGGACATCAAGACATTACTGCTAGTATGGTTCAATCATATGCATTCACCAAACATATCTTTAAGTGGCCCTGTGATTCAATCAAAAGAAAATAAGATTGCAAAAAATATATGCATCATACTTCAGTAGTTCTGCTGGTTGGCTGTATTGGTTCATAAACAGACCTTCAGTTTCATCTGTACAAGTTTTTGGTGAAGCAAATAAAGTTGATGAAGAAAGTGAGAACAGCTGATTGCATGAATTTGGTTGAGTGAGGAGAAGCTATGCCTCATGTGATATGTTCAATATGGATGAAACTGGACTTTTCTACAAACGTTTTTCAAATCACACACTCGAGATAAAATCTACATCTACATCCATATCGATACTCCGCAAGCCACCTGACGGTGTGTGACAGAGGGTACTTTGAGTACCTCTATCAGTTCTCCCTTCTATTCCAGTTTTGTATTGTTTGTGGAAAGATAGATTGTCAGTATGCCTCTGTGTGGGCTCTTATCTCTCTGATTATATCCTCATGGTCTCTTCGTGAGATATACATAAGAGCGAGCAATATACTGCTTGACTCCTCGGTGAAGATATGGTCTCAAAACTTCAACAAAAGCCCGTACCAAGCTACTGAGCATCTCTCTTGCAGAGTCTTGCATCTCTCTTGGAGTTTATCTATCATCTCCGTAATGCTTTCATGATTACTAAATGATCCTGTAATGAAGCGTGATCCTGTGCTAAGTGCTAAGTGTCATGGTAGATTACTCAGCAAACAATATTTAACTGTTGCCCTTGGATTTAATGTGGATGACAATGAGAAGTTTTATCCCTGGATTATCAATAATTCTGAGAAACCATATTGTTTTAAAATGTAAGTATGGATATTTTACCTTATATCTTTCACCATAAGAAAGCTTGGCTCAACAGCACATCATTTCACAAGTGGCTTCTTCATCTCAACAGTCAAATGGTTTCTGAAAGCAGATATGTTCTTCTTATACTGGACAGATATACTGCCCGTAATGCACAGGATCTGAACCTAACAAACATAAAGGTTCAGTTTTCTCCACCAGATGCAACAAGGCACAAGTCAGCCCATGGACCAAGGCATCGTTTCTCTCAGGAAGAGAGGTTATTACAAGAGATTTGTAAGAGCTGCAGTTTGTGCTGTTGAAAACAATACTGCAGCCACAAACTGGAATTTGCTTGATGCAGTAACAGCAATCACAGCAACCTGAAACTCTGCTTCACCACATCATATACAGAGCATGGAGACATAGCAAAACTAAAGATATCCTTAAGTTAGATGATGCTATTTCACCTGATGAATGGACAGTTCTGCAAGATGTTGTGAATCCAGGGTTTAGTTTTGGGAAATTCGTTAGTGCACACAACATTGTTGCTGTATGCATTTCAGTGGAATCTGATGTGCCAAATGCTGTGACTGAGGTGCAACAAGGATCATCAGATGGAAGTGAGGAAGAGGAGAATACTTATACCATCCCACCCACCCATCAGGAGATGTGTACACTCTTGGACAGTTTGGAATGATTTGCTTCAACATCTGACATCACTGCTGGGTTTATGGACACTATAGTTACAATTCCTTGTGAAATTACAAGATATTTTCATTCCTGTTGACATCAGTGAACCATGCTCGAATTTCTTTCAAGAAGATACTGTAATTTTTGGGTAGTTGTACTTTTACAATCACTTAATGATGTTATATGTCTACAATAATATAATGTGACTGATAATATAGTGTATTACACAGTACTGTACTACAGCATATGCATACATATTAAAATCTGTGTTTTTCACTTAATACAATTTTTTTAAACAAGCCCTTCATTTTTTGATCCGTTGAAATTCATGATAATGAGCTTATACTGTACTTCCATGAAAGAAGTGCCTTTCATTTTACTTGTCTGGCAGATTTTTGAGTACTGCTCATCAGTCTAGGATCTTAATAGGTTAGATGGATAGAAGAGAATAGAAGTTCACATGGAGAGTAGTGTGCTCTATCTTAAGTAGTTTTTATCATCTTGGTTTGTTTAATTGGTGCAAGAGCATTACAGAGATGCTTGAAAAAGTACAGTGGCAAATGCAACAAGACAGGCATTGTGCATCACAGAGAGGTTTACTGTTGAATTTCTGACAGTGTGCATTCCAAGAAAAACAGGAAAACATATTTTTTCCTTTGATATTTGTATTGCAGAGTGCTTACACCAAGACAATTATATAACTTACAGTTTGTGTAGAAACATAACTACAAAAATTGTGTAGGAATGAGAGGAAATAGAGAGGTACCAAAAGTACCCACTGCTACACACCATAATGTGGTTTATGAAGTATAGATGTAGATGTAGATAATCTATATTTCTGTATGTGATGAGTTTATGAGTACTAGTCCTAACATTTGTCATGACACTCTCGAAATTGCTAGAATGATGGGGTTTGATGAATTGCTTGCCCTTGCTGCTGCAAGATCTGATTGAACATTTGCTGCTATTGTTGGTTCTTCTGTAGCTGCCACTTCAACAGTTCTTTTTTTTCTTATTTTTGTCTTGCTTGTGTTTATAGCACCTCTTGTTCTGCCTGCTATTATAGGATCAGTTGAAGTTCTTGCTTTTTGTTGTTTCAGGAGTGTGATTGCAGAATCCAATATGGGCTTTGATTTTGCCAAATGAAAGAGGCACACACTTATTTAACTGTTGTGACGTTTTTGTTTACTGTTCACCAGTTTACTGTTGTATAGTGGAGATCCCAGAGTAATGTATACAGATGGAAACAATGACAAGGGTAGAGCAGAACTGCAATCATAGTCTAAACTATGATCTAGTGTAGGAACATTTGAAGCAAAATCACACAATAACACAAGTTGTAAAACCAAACTTACAAGTAAGTAACAGAAGTGAAGTCCAAGAGACAACAAGTCCATAGTGATGATCTGATAGCTGCTGCAGTGACAAGGCATACACACATTCTCAGTGAACACTGGTTGCAGACTGTAGAGGTACTTGTTTCATGCACATACAACAACCATGGCTGCTGCTTCCAAGTTGTGATCAGTGTAGCATTTGAGGTGGTATCTGAAGTCTCACATGTGTAGCATCTTTGGGGCATATGAATAGTTATGGGCTTCATATTGCAGTCTGATGGAGATACTAAAGATACAGCAGGCCTTATTTCACAGAAACCTAAGACGGATGATGCCATGAATTCCCCACACTTTTTGTACCAAGCTTAGTATTTTTTGCCAATGTTGAATATTATATTAAGTTAAACCAAAAAGCAATATGCGTGGGTAGGTATTTGCAGAAAATTTATCCATAGAAGTAGGGGGACAAGACAAAAATTTTCTTTTTGGTATAAAATTGTTGGCCAGTTTCCAGACATGTTATGCTACAAAAAATAAATTTATAGGTGACACACCCATACCCACAAAAACACACACACACACACACACACACACACAGACACACACACACACACACACACACACACACACACAAAATTCATTGTATACCAAATAATTTCTTGTCATTCACTCAACATTTATTCCAGGTAGATTACTTTGATACTTAAAAGATATACATCCCTTCAAACTGTCTTCAAAGTACACCTATCTGTATTATTATGGAAGTGGCACATTTTTAATCTGAAGTTCTGAAATTGTGACATAGTGACATCCAAACAACCATAAGATATACAGCAATTGTTAAAGCTGTAGTGTTATCCAGTATGACCAGCCACATAATGCTACAAATCGTTAAATGAGAGTTTTAGTGAAATCATGGGAATTTCAGAGAATTCAGTAGGGAATTAAGAATCTGTAGTCCAGATCTGTGGGTGGGGGTGAGGGGGGGGGGGGGGTGGAGGAAGAGCAAGAATTTCAGAGTATTCAGTAGGGAATTAAAAATCTGTATTCCAGATCTGGGGGTGGGGGGGCGAGAGCAAGTGCCCCTCTGTTGTGTCCTCTCCTGCATCTTTGTGGACACATATGACTTTATGGACATTATACGAGAAGACAGATAGCATATAGCTCATGCTGAAGGACAAAATTAAGCAATAATTAGATACTTGTGTGGGACATGGAACTGACGACAGTTATGTGATCCAAGGGATCTTAAATGCTTTGTAAAGACTTTAAGGCAACTACAAATTCTTAGTCAGTAATATAAACACACTCAATAACTAGATCAGAAGAGTTTCTGTCAATATGAGCAAGAGAACAATGTTTTTAAAAATTGTATCTCAAAATTAAGTATTTACAGTCACCATTAGATAAGAGACCAACAAATGAATAATAATATTTAACACATCCTTCAGTCATACCATCACAAATACATTTGCAATATTTCAAATAAATGGCAGCATGATCCTGTCCTGCCTCCAGTGTGCATGAATAAAGTGCTGGCCCAACAAAAGCAGCTCCATACTAAAATAAGTCACATATTTAAGGCACGTATGTATAGAAATTAGCATTGCACCATCTAAGCAACATTTATCAGCAATTGACGCCCTTCCTTACCTCACCAATATTACATTATTAGGAAATGCAAACTTTATCTCCAGAGCTGTGAAGAGATTGAGGCCTCTTTATTTATTAATATGTAAACCATACAATTTGGGTGGTCTTGTTCAAAGAAGCAAGCATTCTTAACAGTCATGAGCAAGTTTCACTTAACTCTCTATTTGGCAAACTACATACACTATGTGATCAAAAGTATCCAGACACCTGGCTGAAAATGATTTTCAAGTTCGTGGTGCCCTCTGTCAATAATGCTGGAATTCAATATGGTGTTGGCCCACCCTTAGCCTTGCGGACAGCTTACGTTCTTGCAGGCATACATTCAGTCAGGTGCTGAAGGGTTTCTTGTGGAATGGCAGCCCATTCTTCATGGAGTGCTGCACTGAGGAGAGGTATTGATGTCGGTCAGTGAGGCCTTGCACAAAGTCAGCATTCCAAAACATCCCAAAGGTGTTCTATAGGATTCAGGTCCGGACTCTGTTCAGGTCAGTCCATTTCAGGGATGTTATTGCCGTGTAACCACTCTGGCAAAGGCCATGCATTAAGAACAGGTGCTCGATCGTGTTGAAAGATTCAGTCGCCATCCCTGCATTGCTCTTCAACAGTGGGAAGCAAGAAGGTATTTAAAATGTCAATGTAGGTCTGTGCTGTGATAGTGCACTGCAAAACAATAAGGGGTGCAAGCCCCCTCCATCGAAAACATGGCCACACCGTAACACCATCACCTCTGAATTTTACTGTTGATACTTCACTCGCTGGCAGGTGACATCCATCAGGCATTCAGCATACCCACATTCTGCCATCGGATCGCCACACTGAGTACCATGATTTATCAGCCCACACAACGATTTTCCACTGTTCCATCGTCCAATGTTTACACTCCTTACATCAAGCGAGGTGTCATTTGGCATTTACCTGTGTGATGTGTGGCTTATGAGCAGCCGCTCGACCATGAAATCCAAATTTTCTCACCACCCTTGTAACTGTCATAGTACTTGCAGGGGATCCTGATGCAGTTTGGAACTCCTGTTTGATGGTCTCGATAGAAGTCTGATTATTACACATTACAGCCCTCTTCAACTGTCAGCGGTCTCTGCCAGTCAACAGACAAGGTAGGACTGTACGCCTTTGCGCTGTATGTGTCCCTTCACGTTTCCACTACAATATCAGATTGAAGGTTGAGGGTTAATTTTGGGGAGGAGACAAAACTGCAAGGTCATCGGTCTCATCACATTAGGGAAGGATGGGGAAGAAAGTTGACCATGCCCTTTCAATGGAATCATCCCGTCATTTGCCTGAAGCAATTTAGGGAAATCATGGAAAACCTAAATCAGAATAGTCAGATGTGTAATTGAACCATCATCCTCTCAAATGTGAGTCCAGTGTGTTAACCACTGTGCCACCTTGCTTGGTATATCACATTGGAAACAGTGGACCTAGGAATGTTAAGGAGTGTGGAAATCTCATGTAGATATGTATGACACAAGTGACACCGAATCACCTAAGCACGAACAAAGTCCGTGAGTTCTGCAGAGCACCCCATTCTGTTCTCTCATGACGTGTAATGACTACTGGGGTTGCTGATATGGAGCACCTGGCAGTAGGTGGCAGCACACCGCACCTATGTAAGTTTTTGGGAGTGTCTGGATATTTTTGATCACACAGTGTGTGTGGAAAGCCCTTGGCAGTATATGGAGGTGCACATCAATATGGAACATGCACAGCTCTTTCACACCAGTGCACACAATTCCATACAACAAACTGAGGCACTTAGGGCAAGATAATGGTAAGCCATATTAAGTTAATTTAGCAGGACAGTCATGTTCATAAAGTTCATAAATCAGGTAATGGACATAAAAGGAGTATTTCTTATATTGTAAGATTCTACATATGTTACAGTCTTCTTCTCACATGAGATAAAACATTTTTAACTATTGCACACTATGAAAAACAATATTAAGTTTAAGGAATAGATACAGTTCTCTGGCTTGTGATAGTGTATCACAAATGATTCAGTGCCAAAATTTGGCTTTACCAATTGGTATTAAGTGTAATATGAAATATGGCCATCAGTTAATGTAGATTGAATAACCTGTTCTGTGGCTTTGTAGTGAGTAAGGGATAAATAATATCTGTGGTGCACTACAGGTATATAGGGAAGTAGGTCCATGATGATAGACAATTTCTCATGCTGCATAAGAATAGGCCTACAATAATCTGGTCATAATCTGTGAAATCTGTATTGGACAGCTATGCTTCTCAACATTAATGTCATGGAAGTCTCTTTGAACAGTGTGTTTCAGGAAAACTGAATCAGGATCTGAGACCAAAAATTTGAATACAGTAACTTCTAATTAGTTACTATAATATACTGTATATTTTTTGGTGTATTTCTTAATGTTATGTGCTGATGAGGCATTTTGCTGAACTCTA
Source organism: Schistocerca serialis cubense (assembly GCF_023864345.2). Classification (NCBI taxonomy): domain Eukaryota; kingdom Metazoa; phylum Arthropoda; class Insecta; order Orthoptera; family Acrididae; genus Schistocerca; species Schistocerca serialis. The sequence continues at coordinate 720,894,684 of NC_064640.1, forward strand.
GATAATCACCTTGTGTTATAACTGTCATGGCTAATTTCTTTTCTGCTCTGTTTTCCTTGGCAATATCAAACCACTCAGTGGGTGGGAAAACTCGGCTTGCATGTCTTCTTCAGTATTACTCAATGGTTGCAAAATTTCTATATCACAGGAGTTGTGTGTGACCAGGAATCAAAACCTGTTTCCAGTTTCTTTGAATATGTCTTTACATAGTAGTGATGATGACATGCACATAAGAGTCCAATTCTCCTTTTGTCCAGCACAATTGCCTGAATAGTATATTATTTTGGAAGCACTGCTGTTTGGATATAGAAATTTAAATATATAGTTCCATATCGTATCACTGCTGGTTCTTGCAACATGCTCAGTCCACATGTACATGAGTCCAGTGCCTGCTTCATAGTCATATTTATACATTTTGTACACCTGTAGTTTTCATTTGTAAAGAGCACTCTTACAAACCAGTTGAGATGATCACAATATTGAATCGGTTTCTACTTAACCTCTCTAATACTGGCAGTTTTTGTCCCTCACAGTAGGGTACATAGTAATTCCAGTATAATGTACTGATTGTCATCTCCCAATCAAGATAAACCTTTTTGGGATTCTCATAATTGCTTTAGTGACCTTGGTAGTTCAGAATGCTTTGAATGTGCTTGTGAACTCCTTCTGTCACTTCAGGTGGATATTTCTGAAGATTTTTATGGTGCCACCTCTGGTCTGTCTTTACATTATGGCATCCATCCATCCTTGAGGAATGATGGTGTAGCATGCTTGATTCAGAGTCTGCAGTGTCTGCTGTGGCTAAAAAGTCCCACTCGAGAGTGGAAATCCCTACTGCAGTTTGGACATGTAAAATTTGAGGGACTTCGAACAGAAGCCGCTCTGTCTCTTCGCTTTGTCCTCTTCCTGATTTGTTCCTGTGTGTGTTCGTCCTCTGAGAGCTTGACGCCGTTGCACACAGTTACTCGCCACTTGACATGATCATGTGTAATGCTTTCCCAGTGACTTGGATTGATTCTGGTCTTGGTCAGGACTCTCTTGCAGACATCCTTGAAATGAAGATGCAGTCATCCCACTGGCCTCACACCCTCCTGGTGTTCTCCATGCAGCAGTTGTTTCGGTATCCGTTCAGGATCCATGCGCCTGTTGTGTCCCAACCATCTTAGACGTCAATGACTCAGGAGTGCAAAGATGCTGGTTGTGCATGCATGATGAAAGACTTCGGTGTTGGGTACTCTATCTCTCCAAGAGATCTGAAGGATCTTCCAGAGACAGTGGAGATGGAAGCTGTTGAGTCGAGATTCATGCCCAGAAAGAGTTGTCCATGTCTCACAGCTATAGAGAAGGGTGCTTATAACACAAGTGCTGTAGACTTTTAATTTAGTTTTTGTGGTAAGCAGTCCATTGCTCCATACTCTGTTTTTCAATCTAGCCATGACAGATGATGCCTTTGTGATTCTGTTAGTAATTTCAGTGTCCATGGACAAGTTGCTACATATTGTGGATCCCAAGTAGGTAAAGTCATCAACTACCTGGAGAGGATTGCCATCAATGCTGATGGATGGAAGGAATGTGCCATGATCTTAGTCTGCTTCAACAGTAAAACAGCAGAAGCATTCCCTGTTAATAGCGGTGTGAATCAGGGGTGTGTGTTAGCTCCTACATTATTTGGGATTTTCTTTTCCCTTCTGCTCAGATTCGCCACACTGAGGTTCTGGGTAGATTATGGAAGCTAAGATTTGTAATCGCACTAGGATGACTCTTGCATAAGCTTTCCTGGCTATACTTAGTAATGAAATGCCTCGGTAATTGTTACAGTCGTTTCTGTTCCCTTTCTGTTTATATAGAGTAACTATCCTCGAATTCCGCATACTCATCGGGACATAACCATCTTCCCAGCTGGTTGTAATAAGTGAATATAAATGTTTGACAAGAACAGACTTGGCATACTTAATAACCTCTGCAGGGACCCCATCTTCAACTGGGGCCTTTCCGTTAGCAAGACAATCTATTTCTATACTAAGTTCTTCCATAGTAGGCATTGCATCTAGTTCCTCCATAACCGGCATTTGTTGGATGGCATCACATGCATCCTTGCGAACTTCATTCTAGGCTGCATACAACTCAAGGTAGTGTTCAACCCAGTGTTCCATTTGTTTGCCTTCATCAGTAATGACTACACCTGTCTTGGACTTCAGAGGAGCTGTTTTTCTGACAGTTGGTCCAATTGCTTTCTTAATACCATCGTACATTGCCTTAGCATCCCCAAAATCGGCCGCTTTCTGTATACCTGTACATAAATTCAGCCATTAGTTACTTGTGCATCTCCTGGATGTTTGCTGTGCCCTGTTCTTTGCTTCTCATAGGTCATCTCGAGTTCTTTCATTTGGGTTTCTTTTGTAAGCAAGCAGGGCTTTCCGTTTAGCCTCAGTGACTGGTTCCATTTCTTCCAAATTTTGCTTGTACCAGTCCTTATTCCTTTTTCCGTTTATTCCATAGGCCAATACTGCGGAGTTGTAGATTGCACCCGAGAGTTTTGCCCATTTCTTAACAACATTCCTTTCTGCTTGCATGTTTCCTGGGAAAGCACTTTCAAAATTACTGGCAAAATCCTGCTTTCTTTGTGTGTCATGAACATGATCTGTGTTGATACGGGGATGACCTCTCGGTTTAGCATGGTGACATTTCTTAGGAGTGAGCCTCAATGTGCACGCCATCAGGGCGTGGCCAGTGTTGCAATCAGCACTATCATAACTTCGTGTCAGTAGCACATTTTTGAGACTAGTACGCTTAGCTATGACTAAGTCAAGTTGATGCCAGTGATGAGAGTGCGGGTGTCTCCAAGACACCTTGTGCTGATCCTTAAGCTGGAAATATGTGTTTGTATTACAGAGTTCATAAAAGCAGCAAACTTCAAGCAGTCTCTGGCCATTTTCATTAATTTTTCCCACCCCATAATGTTCCAGGCAATTCAGCCATATTTCAATATCTGATGCAACTCCAGCATTTAAGTCCCCTAGAATATATAGTGTCTCGGTGCTAGGTACATTGGCTATTTTGTCGCTGAGTAAATCATAAAACAGACCCTTCTCTTCCATGCTGGATGATAAGGTGGAAGCATACACATTTAGGATGTTGACAGTGCCACTTGAGGAGCATATTTTCATAGCAATAATTCGCTCTGTTCCACCGGTTGGTGGCACAGCACAGTCCAGGAGGGTGTTTTTAACAGCAAATCCTACATCATGAAGTCTTGGCTCATCTTGAGACTTCCCCTGCCAGAAGAATGTGTAATTATCCTCCCTGATAGAGCCCGCATCCTGGAAGCCACGTCTCCTGCAGTCCTGCAATGTCAATATTCAAACGATGGAGCTTTCTGTCAATTACGGCAGTCTTATGGATGAAATCAACCTCTTGGGCATCGTCAATCTACCTTGGACACATGGCCCTAACATTCCAGGTGGCAATACGATATAGTAATTTCTTTATTATTTAATTTTTGTTGTTGGTAGGTGTACTATATCAACCCGCTTGTCAAAGATTACTTCTAAGCTCCACACACCCTGTGAAGCAGGCGGATAGTGGCAGGACAGCACCTTATTGGCTGGGGGCCGCCCAGCTTGAGGCGGATGGTAGCTGTCCAATGAGATGCAATGATGTCTCCCACCATCGGAAGTGGCCCCTGGCACTCGAGTCTTACGCCAATCAGACAGAGCTTATAACTGGTAACTGCCTCTTCCCGTGTTGTGTCGAAGTCCTTGGACATCGCTGAAGTGTCCTCTCCAGGATGCTACAAGCCTGAGCAATAAATATGAAGACTCATGAGTTGCCCAATCATCACGGTCTCCCTCTCGACCTAAATGATAATATCCAGAGGAAAGGCAAGCCAATACCTCTGGTTCACTTTGGTTGCAGGAGCTGCCGGAAGGGGACGTAGTGCGCCTTCCAACCGCCTTTTGGGCCCCACTCCAGATTTTCTTTCAGGGTTTTCTCCCTTAGCCTTCATCCCTCCTGAGACCAACCACAAGGCAGTGCTGTGTTAAGGTAATTAGGGAAAGAAAAGGAATGGTAACTGAGGAGAGGGTAGGGAATAGGATATATAGGATATAGGATATAAGACGGGTCATTGTGAGGCACACTTTGTCTGGCTCCTCTGCTGAGACCTGCCCGGCTAGGTTGGACCTGCCAGTAGCTACGCTACCACCGATATAGCTGTCAGCTTCCTTGGAGCACACAAACTCTCCCGCCCACATGGGCACTGCTATGATAAGGCAGTAGCTCATCGGAGTCGTGTCTTTACAAACTCTTTAATACTACTGACTTTCTTTGCAACATTGTCCACTATTCTTCTCAATTTGTGTAGCCTGTGAATGGAGAGAAAAGCATTTCTCTCCATTCACAGGCTTACAGATTTTGATATCTTCACCTTGCACCTTAACGGTGCAGATAGTTGTGATCTTCCAGGAAGGCTTATCCTTTTTCCATTTTTTCTTGTAGGAGTGTTTAGGAGGTGCCATTTGAGATACACAAAGAGGAGTGGTTGTTTTGTGTATCAACATTCTCTAAGTCTCAGACTCCATGTAATATTGTGAAATCTGCTTGTGCTGTCTTCATCATCCATTTCTGATGGCAGGCACATGGATGTCCCATTTCTTTTGCAGCTAATTTCATTTTTATAGCATCATCGTGTAATTCTGACTCTTAAAAAAGAAAATAACATTTGTGTTACAACATTTTTATGAAAAAAATCATGTTGCAAGTAATAAAAATACTAATACAGTATTATTCTGTTCTGGCTCTCCTAAATAATAATGTTAACAATTGGTGTTGTTTCAGTAAAATGATATCATTTTTAACACTCTTCAACTGTGGTCAGTAGCCCTTCTCTCAATTCAGGCATTCGCTGCCGCCATCAACACCTTCAATCCTTAACAGGTGAGATGGTCACCTCTCTAACAACAAATGCTGAGTCTCCCTCTTTGTGGAAGGAAAAAAATTAAAAATTATGAAGAGACTCAACCTATGAACCTACAATGAAAAATAGTGCAATTTAACATCTATATTGTGACATTACTACAACAATTTAACACTTTAACAGTTATTTAATGGAAAGCCATAATAACCCCTATAGCAGGCACCTAGAGATGTTCATCATAAGTATAAAACTGTTCATGGTTAATAGGCTCCATATAGTTATCTTGGAAATGTCCCATACATCACAATTCCATTAATTTCTAACTACTGAGAGCTTTCTCCACTGTCATGGTAACCCACATTGTCACATGCTTCAGTATAGCATGCCACATAATTATATTTTGTTGTTGCTTACCTCTAATCACATGGATTTTGTCGATAATCTGCATCAACAACACTCATCACAAGAGGATTCACTGTCAAAATGGTTGGCTTCTGTATCAGTCCTTAGTACATTTTTCCATGCAAACAAGTCACACTGTTTCCTCTGTGAGCCATCATCTTGGCTGTGGCTTGCCATACTAAAGCAAAAAAAATATGTACTTTGTCTCAGTGCAATACATAACAACAGAGTGTGTTAGCCTCTTCATATTCTACTCTGCCAGTGGTTTTCCACCCTCTAGCAGATATGAAAAACACAAATATCTCAATTTCACTGAGTGTGTGGCTTACCAGCATCTAGCCTTGAGCACTATTGTATTTGAATCTAATTCACTCAATGAATTATAATGTGATTACAGTTAGGCACAGAGACATTGGCAGTAGTATATACAACCCAGAAGTTCCATGTCTATTTCCATGACAACAAGTTTTTCCATCTAATCGACCTTGTCATGGAGCATTAATAACCATATTTGTCCCATGTAATATGGTACCGAAACAGATACATGGTCAATAACAAAGATGGACTATATTTCTAGAAGCATATGAACATAAGATTTTTTTATAAGCCAGTCATCCACAGTACCACCTCTAATGCTCTATTCAAACTTCCAGTAGACACAAAAGTAGCTCTAGCTACTAGCAAGAATCACATCCTAGTGCTAGTGATTCAAAAGGCCCAACAGGTGTGGCTCAAACATTCACCCGAGAGTGCATCACAACTTGTGCAGTATCACCAGTTATCATTAGCTAATGGAATGTTGATAGTCTCACTGAATCCAGAAGAATGTCAGATAGTTATTCCAAATCAAATATCTGTGGAAATTTTAATTATGGCCAGTATCTGTCATCCCTGGCACACTCACCTGGACAATTTGGAACTGTTTTTAAAGTATATATGGTTGGTGGTGGCAGGCACAGTGTCTAGTTACCCATACATCACCAACATGCTGTCAGTCACTACAGATCATATAATCTTAGGCCTAAGTAATTTTCTCATATTTGATGATGATGATAATGATGTTTAGTTTGTGGGGCACTCAACTGCATTGTCATCAGCACACATAAAAAGTCCTAATTTTTACACAGTCCAATTTTTACATCATCCAATCTAACCACTGTTACAAATGATGATGAAACGATGAGGACAACCCAATCACCCAGTCCCCGGGCAGATAAAATATCCAACCTGGCCAGGAATCACTCATGTTTGACGTAAGCCTACTCACATACCAAACAACACAAATCACCTGAAAATACCAACAGAGATATTTTATGGTGGATACCCATAAATGTTACTACACCTCCTCCACATTCAGCTATCTCCATCCTGCACCCAAAGACCTTGATTCTGGCAGCAGTAGAGAGCACCCATGGCCAGATCATGTTCACTGCAGCCACCTGTGATAGTTGTCTGTGGCACCACCAAAACTATCTCTGTCCATGGTGGTCTTGCCAACTAACCACTAACAAATGAAGAAAAACAACATCATCAAATAATATCCCATGAAAAATTTCACCAGACATCACAGATGATATGTGATACTGGACCAACAGCTTCACTACAACCAAGGACAGCACCCCCATACAGGTGGCACCTTCAAGTAAAACAGTATTTCTCAGAAAGATTCTTTTAGGGAGATCCAATGGAGGGTTGTCTATTGGCAGGTCCTGCCAATTACTGGTCTAACTACCCTGATATCTCCATGCCTATAAACACAGACTGTCAGAACAGTGCTCCAACACTGAACATCCACATACTTAGCATATTAATAATCTGCCAGAATCACTATCAGTCAAGTTGATTGTAGGCCTATTTGCTTTCCGTTGGGGTGAGGGTTTTCATGTCAGGTAATGTTAGTGAGAATAATGCTGTATCACAGATGCCACTAGACCTGGAGGTAACTAACAACAAGAGGGCACCTCAGGCCATGAAACCACCATGGCTTGATCAGCCAGCTTCATATTAATGGGACATGCATCCACTGACACCAACATATGACACCCTAATTGAACAGTAACCATAATCTTGTTGCTATGCTCATGGGAAGTACTCACCAGTCTTCTACTATTAATGTCAACTCATGTTCACTATGGACTTTAAATAAAATATTCTATGGATTGTTGCTGTGATTAGTGGTTTCAAACTTCGGTTTTGTTCATTGATTCTCTTCTGTGCCTATTTAGTTGTCATTGCTAAGTACTCATGCCTTCAATGCAGGAACTTGTAAACCTGTTCTTGAAATTAACTACATTAATATTAGTTATTTAATACATATTAGCATGTCACTGACAATCCAGACTCCTTTTGCTCACCATAATTAGGAGGTGGCAGCCCATAAGATGAACACTTACTGCTGTTATCTTGGTGTAAACTACTATTAGTATTGAAAACAATGCACAAACAAATTCATCAGACACCATTACACATTTTCATTGGACACTGGACTATGATTTGTGTCTTTGTAACTGCTAAAGGCTGATCATTACACTTAATTTATATATGCCAAAGGACTTTTTTTCTTTTCTTCAAACCACTACCAGTGAGGTTTTCCAGTGGAAATAATGGGAGCACAAGCTGAAACTTGTACTGGTGTTGCCCACATTGGTGAAAAAACAGCTGCAAGCTCTTCCATATTGTGGTATAATAAAAATTAGGGGGATTATATTTAATTAGATTCAGTTCATACATCTGTGAGCAGTTGTTTTTTTCCTTTTCAATATTTATTAAAAAAATTTAATTGTTCCAGATAATTTAGAAGATGCTTTGTGGTCTTTTGTAATCCAAGACAGCTAGAAGACTTAATTTTTTCCCTAACCATGTCAGATCCTGCATCATGGTACCAAATGGTAAGAAGGCAGTTTCTTCTGTACCTGCATACTGACACTCTTTGTGTACAGATGGGGCTTAGTGTCTAGAGAGATTTTAAGCCAAGTAGTCTCTTGTAGCCATGTATCTCATTTAAACATGAAAATCCTAACCATTTCCCTTCTGTCTGTAATGTATACTGTTTCCTTCCAATATTGTGTTTAGGAATGTAAAGACACAAACTGCTTCCTATTTGTCAAGTAGGACCTCATCAAATTATGGGCGGTGTCTCGAATGCCATAGTTCCACAATTTTTCATGCAATATGGTCGTATCAACACAGTCAAATGCTTTTTGTAAGTCTAGAAAGATGCCACATACATGTTCTTTGTTATCTATTGCTTGAGTGACACCTGTGATTAAGTTGGATGCTGCTGTAATGGTGGATGATCCCTTGGAAAACCCATACTGCCCCTTAGAAATCACTTTTTTTCATACCAGGAAGTTCCAGATTCTTATGTATATTACTTTCTCAAAGATTTTGGATATTCAGAAATGGGTCAAAAGTTTTCTACTCGATTTCTGTTTCCTTTTTTAAAAATAGGCACAACTCGAGCAATTTTCTATTCATCTGGAAATAGACCATCTTCCATATGAGAGTTGATAACTGTGGATAAAGGTGATGCAATTTCATATATACATTTCTTAAGAGTGTCCAGACTAAGACCATCATATCCTGCTGCATGGGAATTCTTTAAGCTACTCACTATTTTAATTACTTCTTCTTTACTTGTTGGCATCAAAAATATACTTCCTGACACTGGTGTTCCTCTGAATTTGTATTTATGATTTTTAACATGATTGTTTATGCTTGAGCCAAAAGAAGCAAAGTAATTATTAAATAGATCTGCTATCTTATTCTGATCAGTTTCTATTGTGCCATTTATCAGCAAGTGATTGTATGGTTCCTAGATTTACCTATTTCTCTATTTACTAGTGACCAAGATGTTTTGGAGATATTATTTGAGTTCAGAATGACACTTTCAAAATATTTCTGTTTTTTTCCAAAATTAGGAGGTCTACATAGTATTTCTGATACTTTTTGAACTCTTATTTTAATTTTTTATTGCTCAAGTAATTTAACATAGCATACTCATACCATGCTTTCGAAATGTGGTGCTACAGAAGAATGCTGAAGATTAGATGGGCAGATCACATAACTAATGAGGAGGTATTGAATAGGATTGGGGAGAAGTTTGTGGCACAACTTGAATAGAAGAAGGGATCGGTTGGTAGGACATGTTCTGAGGCATCAAGGGATCACTAATTTGGTATTGGAGGGCAGCTTGGAGGGTAGAAATCGTAGAGAGGGACCAAGAGATGAATACACTAACCACATACAGAAGGATGTAGGTTGCAGTAGGTACTGGGAGATGAAGAAGCATGCACAGGATAGAGTAGCATGGAGAGCTGCATCAAACCAGTCTCAGGACTGAAGACCACAACAACAACAACTCATACCATCTTAGTTTTTCTCTAGCCTCAGTGACTGAACTTGATATCCAGTTTTTGGTTACAGCATGTGACTGAATGCTCTTTTTTATGAATGGGCAGGCTTGGTTGAGAATGTAGAATAGTTCACTTGAGAATTTGCCATAATTATGATGTGTCTTTAGAGTACTGTTCCAATTCACATTCCATAGCATATTATTCAAATGAGTTATATTTTGGTCTGTATTCATCCTAATATATCTATAGCAACTGGGTGTAGGAACCTTTTTTATGTGCACACTTAGCTCTACTACATAGTGGTCTGACAAAGCATGTATAATAGCAGAAGACGTAAAATTGTAAAGATGAATACCAGTGATTATGTTAGCTATTGCAGACTGGTGTGTTTCAGTCTGCCTGGTTGCAGTGTTTATCAGGCATCTTACATTATATTCAAGCAGATTATTCTTGAATAGTCTATACAAGTCACAATATATGTTCCACCCTCCCACATGCATATCATGTGGTGGTTACAACAGTAAAATCAGTGAAATGTGTAGATTCTTTGAAGTATTTTAATAGTCATTCTGCATATTCTGCACCTGAAAATGGAACTGTACAGTGGTAAACCAATACTGAAGTACTGTGTAAGACACACTGTGAACTTAGTGAGTGCTTAGAAGCACACAAATGTAGTGGAATATATGGACTAGTATGTAATGGAGAAGGATTTGGACTGAATAGTGAAACAAAATCAAAGCAGATGACGGTGGAGTTGAAATCCACTTCTACATATTAATATAAGGAAGTTGATAGCCATAAGAAGCAAAAGAATATAATAATAGAGCCCAGTTTACTGAGGCACAAGAGGCACAGCTGTAGACGTCAACATCTCATATTAATGTTTCCGTAGTTTGAAAAAGGTTTTCCCAATTATATTACCTTTTTAAAGCAATATGAGTCTTGAAGTACAATATTTCAACTATAAATAACTTTCAAATTTGTTTCACTCACATTGCACAAGTGTACATTGTTTACCAAGTGTATGTGGTGTTTGTTTACACATAAAGCCCATAGGAGATTAGCAAACAGGTCAAACATGTTACACAAAAATTATTCATTGTGTAAGTGATAACAAAAACAGAAGTCTTGCAGCCAACATTTGGTGAAACATTCCAGAGTACAGCTGAAACCCAGTGGATGCAGATTATAGATTAGATATACCTTTCATTCCAATGGGTACATAGTAAGGAGATCCTCTGGGATGTGGAATGTGTCAGAAACAAAAAAAGGCCCTTAAGCATATTTACATTTAAAAGGATATAAAACTTGTTTCCTTAGGTGCATATGATAATGCTTAGACTACTGTAGCCATGCATCATCAAATAAAAAATATAAAATAAAAAACATTTTACAGCACTTATTTACAATGATCAGAGTACTGCACAAAATTTGTACAGAAGTCATTTTGTATGCAACATTCATATTATGTGATCAATAACATACACACATCAGTCAGTTCTGCTAAGAAGTTCATGAATGGAGTAGAAGGTTTTGGCCGCAAATAAACACTTTAGACTCTTCTCAAAGCGAAATTCATTATTAGTTTATCTTTTTATGACTGCTGGCATGTTATTGAAAATATGTGTTGCTGAATAAGAACACCTTTCTGAACCACAGTTAGTTACTTTCAATCTTTCTGAAAGTTGCTGTTATTTCTAGTACTGATTCCATAAACTGAGCTTTTGGTTTGAAAAATATATATATATATATATATATATATATATATATATATATATATATATATATATATATATATATATAGACACACACACACACACACACACACACACACACACACACACACAGACATATATATATATATATATATATAATGACAAATTTCATCAAGGAATAAATATATTTGAGAGCCATAGTTAGTATCCCCACTTCCTTAAACAGCCTCTGCAGGATGTTCTAAGGTTCACACCACAAATAATTCATATTGCATGCTTTGGGGGTTGTAAAACCTTATATTGGCTTGATGGGTTACTACTCCAGAAAATATTCCCATCTGTAATTATGGAGTGAAAGTATGCATAGCACACTAGCTTCTTTATTTTTGTATCACCTATGTCTGACAACATTTGCATAGCAAATAGAGATTTGTTTAGACACTCAGCAGTTCTGTGGTATGCTCCTCCTAGTTAAATTTGTTGTCAAGCTGTAATCCAAAGAGTTTAATGCCATCAATGTCTTCTATGTTGTTGTCATCATATTTTAGGCATATAATGGCAGGAAACCTTTTACAAGTTCAGGACTGCATATTGTATGTTTTTCCCAGGTTTAGTGACAGAGAATTGGCTAGGAAACATTTATTAACGTCCATGAAAATTTCATATGCAGACTTTTCTAAGGCTGTAATTGATTTACTGCTTATTGCAATGTTTGTATCATCTGCAAACAAAACATACTTCATATCTGGTATTGTTATAGATGGAAGGCCATTGATATACACAAGGAAAAGTGAGTGCCCCAAGAATATTGTGTGTACTTAGCATTCCAGACTGGAGACAATACAATGCAGCAGAAGCAGTTGTTACAGAAGGCCCACTTGATCTGACTACACTCGGCAGAAAAATTACCACAGTAACAGTGTCTGCCATAGATCAACCATAGCAAAGTAATTCCTTTTCATTGTTGTATGTGAATGAGTAAGCTTTCTTAACAACCATTCAAATATTCTGAATGTTGATAGAATGTATATGGGTATGTAAATTAACAACCACAATTTGTACAGAACTGGACCCTCCACTCATTTGTAGTAATTTCAAGAAATTATGGAACATATGAATCTAATTTTCTTGAACACTATTGCAACCCAAACTTGCTGAATATATGAACACAGTACTATAGCAGCACTTGTGTTATATTACCCCTGCAACAAAATTTGTGATCTGGTGCAAGTAATTTTAATATCTTACAACTTCAATAAATGAAACTTCCTGGCAGATTAAAACTGTGTGCCGGACCGAGACTCAAACTCGGGACCTTTGCCTTTTGCGGGCAAGTGCTCTACCGACTGATCTACCCAAGCACGACTCACGCCCCATCCTCACAGCTTTACTTCTGCCAGTACCTCATCTCCTACCTTCCAAACAATTTCATTCTAGAAACTTCAATAAATGTTTATCGATGGAATTACTTGAGATAATCTTTTATCTCAACCTTTAACACATACAAGTGGACACACTAATCACTGTTAACTTCCATAACCAGGTAAGCTTAACACACATTTGTAGCAAAATAGCCTGTATCGTTGAGAAATTGAAAGTGAGCAACACATATAAATCATGCACATTACCTGGAAGAAAATCTAAAAATAGAGAAAGAATAAAGATATCAGTTAATGCTACTCTCAAAAAGTCAGTATTAGAGAAATTTCATATATCAGGGATAAAAATCTATGCTCACACATCATAATGTAAATTCATATATAAGCACACACTTACGCTAGTGTTAAACTTATGTTGTGGACAGGTTGTGCAATTTAACTGAAGATATTGAAATAACTCAAAAACAACATTTTGGATCGAAAAAAATTTATAAGTAAAATTTGTTTGTCTTTGAGGGCCACATCCATATCAATCTCAACCCTCACACCACACCCAAGTGTGGGGGTGTGAGAGAGAGGGGGAGGGGGGGGGACAACTTTGAAATCTTAATTGAAAACCCCCATATTTTATTGTCAATGTGTATTCTCTGCAAAAAAATGAATAAGTTTTGTCTGAAATATTTTTTTTGTTACACAACAACTGCTGCTGTCATTAGAAAAATCAACATGGATAGAAAATTGTATTTTTTAAAATGTTATCCAGTGACACTCGTATTAGCCTCTCAACTTCACACTGTGAGGGTAGGATAGGCATTTATGTCATAACTGTTAATGGGACTGCACTGCCTGTTATAATAATTTTTAGTTGACTACATGGCCACAGTGATGCATGGGACAGTTTCCTTATCACTTTGTTGCAGGAATACAATGTATTATTGTGAAAGTTTTGCCTGTCCTACCCTTGCAGCATGGAGACGGGTGGCTAATTCAAGTGTTATTGGATAACATTTTGAAATGTATAATTTTTTACCCATTTTGAATTTTCTGATTACAGTGTCATCTGTCATGAAATGAAAAAATATTTCAGACAAAACTTATGTATTATTGTCTGTAGAATCCAAAAATGTAGCAACAAAGGGGGGTTCCATGGAGCAGCGTGGATGATTGAGTTGGGTATCATTGGATGATCCCTCTGAGATGAAAAAATTTTAACTGTGAATTGTTTGGATCCCGTGTGTAGTTTTTGAGATATTTCAATGCTTTCAGTTACATTGAACACCCTGTATATGCCCTGTTATGTATTCTACAGACTGACATAATTTCATCAGGTTAAGGTATTATGTTTTGTGTTTTAACTATTATTTTTCAGTAGTTTAAAGTATTTCACAAACTGTAGCAGGAGTCTTTTATTTAGATGTGATTCAAAATGTGGAAAAACATATTTCTATTGACCTAACCATCACAGGGAGTGAACGGCTATTTACAATTTGTACAGAAACCAGATGGCAGTTATAAGAGTCGAGGGACTTGAAAGGGAAGCAGTGGTTGGGAAGGGAGTGAGACAGGGTTGTAGCCTCTCCCTGATGTTATTCAGTCTGTATATTGAGCAAGCAGTGAAGGAAACAAAAGAAAAAAATTGGAGTAGGTATTAAAATCCATGGAGGAGAAATAAAAACTTTGAGGTTCGCTGATGACATTGTAATTCTGTCAGAGACAGAAAAGGACTTGGAAGAGCAGTTGAACAGAATGGATAGTGTCTTGAAAGCAGGATATAAGATGAAAATCAACAAAAGCAAAATGAGGATAATGGAATGTAGTCCAATTAAGTCAGGTGATGCTAAAGGAATTAGATTAGGAAATGAGACACTTACAGTAGTAAAGGAGTTTTGCTATTTGAGGAGCAAAATAACTGATGATGGTCAAAGTAGAGAGGATATAAAATTTAGACTGGCAATGGCAAGGAAATCGTTTCTGAAGAAGAGAAATTTGTTAACATCGAGTATAGATTTAAGTGTCAGGAAGTCGTTTCTGAAAGTATTTCTACGGAGTGTAGCCATGTATGGAAGTGAAACATGGATGATAACTAGTTTGGACAAGAAGAGAATAGAAGCTTTCAAAATGTGGTGCTACAGAAGAATGCTGAAGATTAGTTGAGTAGGTCATATAACTAATGAGGAAGTATTGAATAGGATTGGGGAGAAGAGAAGTTTGGGGCACAACTTGACTAGAAGAAGGGATCAGTTGGTAGGACATGTTCTGAGGCATCAAATCGTAGAGGGAAACCAAGAGATGAATACACTAAACAGATACAGAAGGATGTAGGTTGCAGTAGGTACTGGGAGATAAAGAAGCTTGCACAGGATAGAGTAGCATGGAGAGCTGCATCAAACCAGTATCAGGACTGAAAACCACAACAGCAACAACAACAACCATCACAGATCCTCCACCATGCTTAAGAAGAAGAAGAACACAATTTATAGTGGGCACACTCACTGGTGTTCTTTGTATGTTATCAGTTCCTAATGTCTCAAGTGTCAGATTCATTGAATAACATTAAATGCTTCCATATGCCACTATAGGCTTGCACAGGATAGAGTACCTGTGTGCTGGCAGGAACACCATAATAATTTAGCAAATATTTCTCATCATAAATCCATATTGCACAACCTGCTCTGTAGATAAATTTTGACCTCAGTACTCTCTTATATTTTACTTGTTATTTTGTTATAGATAAGAATCGTAATTTATGGTCTGTTTTTATTACGGTGCTCAGATTTCCCTCCACTATTGTGCTTAGCAGGTAAAGATTTATCATTCATTTGAGATATGTGTTCACACGAGATACAGATAAAATTACATGCCTCTAATAGATTAGAGGTCAAAGTCATAAAAACATAAGCTGAGCAGACATCAACAATTTGTCCTTGACAGAGATCTGTAATGTTCCACATGAAGTAGATACAGGATGCAACTTCAAATTATCTTTCACAATTAATAGTCCTTTTACGATTGACCTTTCAAACCTTACTGACAAATTTTGTACATTTTTAAATATATTCTCATGCCTCTTTGCTTTACTGCTTCTAAAAGGCTTCCTTGATAGATTGACTGTGCTCTTTGCAAATGAGACTTGCAGTCAGGATATCACCCATATACGCTGCTAATTTGGACAGTAAATCATTTTTTAGTACCTGACACCATCCACTTATGAAGACACAAATGCTAAAACAAAAACAAAAAGGCCAATCTGCAAACTGGTAAAACACCTCTTGTACATAAAAGCCATGTGCTTATGAGATTTGTGTGTCCCCAATGTACATGTCTTTCAATACCGAGAGAAGTCTTTCACTGTGGAGCATATTTTTACTAGTCAACATTAAACCATAGAGCTGCTCTCAGTCTGTGACTTTTTTTTTCTAATGCAAGATCAAAACTTCCTCCCTTCCCTTACATAATTTCACTGAATCCAGGTATATGGACTATAGCTCTGCAGATGACGGTGGGCCCAATTTCAATGTAACGCTTATCCTGGACTAGCATTCAGCTATCTTGAAGCCTTTCATTACATTACAGAAATCACCTTGCTAGGCTACCTTCTGCCTACATATTGAGATAAGCCTGTACTAAGAACTATTCATTGATTTCAGTATTAAAATATGCACAAAGTCACAATACTTCCCTTTATTTGTTGTGCATATGATATGTGTGGCCCATTTGCTCACATTTACAGGTTTGACAACACAGAGATTCTGGAGTTACTCTGACTCCTTTTTTATTATTGGTTGAAGAGAAATTAGTACAAAGACTGTTCCAAAAAGCTGAGTATTTGCTGTTGGTTTAAATGTAATATGGGCTTTGAAATCATCAGAACATCCAAGGTAGATCTCAAAGTTCTTCACAAAGTTCCTCCAAATTGAGAAATTGAATGTCTTATACCACATTACACTTTAAAGAACTGGATACTTTTTATCACTTGCTTTTGCTGGCTTTTGCTCTGAGCATAAGCCTGAGTGGTATTCTTTTCTTGTTAGAAGAAGTTGTACAGTTGTCGGCTAGTGACAGTGGTGGTAAACCTGTTTTTTAGTACATTATCGCGTTAAATAACGTTACTGTTGGTCTTGTGTCTACTTGAAATGATAATAGCTGTTTACTGATGTCATAGAAATATCATATGGTGTACAACAGTGTACTACAAAATTTTATATATTGATGAAAACTCTCAAATTTTGTACTTTGTTTGAGGCATATTAGAAAACATTGCATCTGTGCGTAGTAGAAAGCTACTTAACTAAACTTTCTCCATTGTTGCAGGGGTGATTGTTTATGATCTTACTTCACTACTTTGCATTCCATAAAGGAACATAAATGTAGCACTCTTATTAATGAAATGACATGTGCTACGTGCTGGTTTCATTTTCACTTTACTGCCGAAGCTACTTAATTGATTTTGACAAGCTTTTAATGCAGACAGATTGCAGAGTACACTGAACTGAAGATTCAATAAACACTAACTGACTTGGCAGGCTTTGCAAATTTACCATAAATAAAGTTAGTCAATCCTGACCTTTAGCGATATTTAAACATGCTTTATTTTGGTTAGAGGCAGCTGCAATGCTGGTAGATTGCATTACAATAAACCAATGTTTTCATTCATGCTAAATAAAGCAGTGCATGCAAAAAGGCAACTGTGGTTCATGAGCAAGAAGGCAACTGCTGTTCAGAGTGGTTTAGTAATTGTTTAAAATGCTTGCTGCTCCAATATCAAGTTTACACTCAATTCTTTAGTTAGTGTGGTGCATGCCTGGGGCATGCTTGCTGCAGTTGCCAGTCTCAGCTCTTGTCTGATGTGCCAAGTATCTGCAGTACATTTATGTAATTTGCACATTAACACTATTTCTAGTTGTCGTTATTGGTAATACTTGATGTAGTAAAGGGGACTGTAATTTTAAGGAATTGTGTCATATCTCCTCCATTTGTCTCATACTGCGTGAGTCTGTTTGAATAAAGGAACCCATATATGTTTTCTGAGATTATTGGCATCTAAAGAAATATTTATGTCCGAATTTCTGTCAATCTGTTGGTAATGATAGTATGCTGCTAGTGACACACTCATTTATACAAACGACAATGTTTCTGGGTCTGCCACTGGGGCTAGCATATGTAGTGAATTAAACACCTCTTGTCCAGTCGACAACAAAAAGCAGGCTATTTGACTGACACTGTCTCATACCTGACAAACTGGAAAATTCTGTTGCAGTGGCAGTGCAATGGATAATACCTATGCTAAAGGAGATTTATGCATTTATAAGATGTAGCTCAGGAATATCTACTCTTCTGTCAACTACACTATCCAGTCACATTAATGTGACACTCTGTCAAAAGCCGGAATAACCACCTTTTGAAGTGTGACCATCTGTGAAACATGCTGCAACAGAGTCAATGAGGTTTTGGAGGGTACTGATAAGAAAGTGGAGCCATGCAGACTCCAGCACTGTTGCCAACTGTACTAAGTTTTTTAGCTGAGGATCCACAGTGAAAACAGCCTGATCAACATGGTCCTACAAATTTTGGATTGTGTTTAAATTTGGTGGCTCTTCATACCAAGCACAAGAATTATGACCATATACTTAATAGCTTGTTTGTCCATATTTGGAATGAAATACATTACTGATTCTGTGAATCAGGGATCTAACGCTTTGTTGCTAGGTTTGTGATGATATGTGGTATTAGATGTCTCTTCACAGGTTATCTAATTAGCATTAATAATGGGCCGATGATCTGCGTACACAGTGATGCAGCTGATAACATCACAGATGGGTTCCACAGAACTTACATCAAGCAAATTTGGTTGATCAGACATCAACATGAGTTCACTATAACACTCCTAAAACCATGTAGCATTGTTCTTGCTCTGAGAAATGGACAGTTATACTGCTGGAAGACGACATCACCATCAGGGAAGACATCAAGCATGAAAGGATCCAGGTGATTTGCAGCTGTCAGCATGTCTTTGATTCCTACCACAGGTCCCATGCTAGCTCAGGATAACGTCTCCCATAGCTTAATACTATTTCCACCAGCTTGCATTCGTGGCTTGCGGCACGTTTAGATCCACCTTTCACTTTGACGATAGTGTTTTTGGAGATGACAAGTAACCTAGTGTAGCAAAAGCGTGATTCACCCAAAGAGCTCACACATTTCCACTGATCAACAGTTCAGTCCCTATGGTCCCATGGCCACAGGTTTCGTAATTGATGATGTCATTGGCTCAACAAGTGAATGCATAGGGATGGTCTGCTGTGGAACTCCATATTTAACAATGTATGATGAACAATGTGCTCCAAAACACTTGTGTGATCTTTTGGCAGAGGTGCCACAGATCACCATGTATCCTATTACACAGAGCAGACTAGCCTCCCAACCCGATATTTTGTGGAAGTCATGGACATCCAACCATTTTGTGCCTAGTGGTAGTTTCACTGTACTTCTGCCTCTTTCCATAGATTCTCCCAACATGAGCAGGTGAACATTTTCCAGCTTTGATGTTTTCAAGATACTAGTTCACAGGCTATGCATAATAATAATCTGACATTTTTCAAAGTCGCTTATCTCAGTGGGTTCCCCCATTTGCAGCCCATACCTTCACTAGGGTGATTCCTCATTCATGTCTTCTCCACTTATGTACTTTTGTTTCCGCATCACATGCCTGCAATGCCATCAGATGGCATCAGATATCATGGTGGGCAGTGGTCATAACGTTTTGGCTGCTCAGTGTACACTGCAAGCTGTGTGACACATTGCATTGTCCTGCTGGTAGATTCCATCATTCTTAGGGAAAAAGAAACTGCATATAGGTATGGACATGGCCCCAAAGGATACATGCATCTAGTGTGCCTTCCATAACGATGATATCACCCAGGGAATCCCACAAAACATTCCCTAGACCATAACACTCTCTCCTTCAGCTTGGATCCATCCTATGATTGTTGGAGGGTGTTTGCTTTCAGACTTTTAATGCTGTACACATCAGTGACCATCTGTCTGATGGAAGACAAAACGTAATTCTTCTGAAACGGCCATTTGTCGCCACTTACTAGACATCCAGCTGTGGTACTGGTGTGTCAATTCTAGCTTCCTTTGCTGATATACAGCAGTCAGCGTGGGTGCATGAACTGGGAGCCTTTTTGCAGAGGCCCACATCAAAAATGTTCAATGAATGGTCTTTGAAGAGACACTGTTGGTGGCTCCATGGTTCATTTGGGTAGTTTGCTGCTCAGTTGTTGCATGTCTGTTTACCCATACATGTCTCTGTAGCCATCATTCACCCCTGTTCACCTATGGCCCATGTTGTGCCACAGCTGCATTGGAACCAGTTTTGTATAGCACCATTTTGCCATGCTGGTGTACTTCAATGTCTGCAGCATGCAA
Source organism: Schistocerca serialis cubense (assembly GCF_023864345.2). Classification (NCBI taxonomy): domain Eukaryota; kingdom Metazoa; phylum Arthropoda; class Insecta; order Orthoptera; family Acrididae; genus Schistocerca; species Schistocerca serialis. The sequence continues at coordinate 720,914,881 of NC_064640.1, forward strand.
ACAGTTTACAAACTTAGCCATTTGGCCATTTGGTATGAAAACCAATGATCTTGACCTTTTGGATGTCAGATAAATTGTTACATTTCCACATTACTACACTGAGTTCACTGTTTTCCACATAACCCCACCATTCTTTATATACCCTCCACTGCTTGTGCTTGCACCTGCCATCTGTGGGTGGTTATTGCATATTGATGTCAAATATGGGAGGCAGCCATATTAATGTGAATGGACCATGTATTTGTTCTGTTATTCTTGTTGTTCTTGCTGTGGTTCTTGTAGCTGCTTCAGTTGCTGTTGCTGCAATGACTACAAGTCCGTAAAATACCAGCATCTGCACTGTTATTGGTCAGTCCACAAATAGCGTGTGATGCATTTCATCTCCAAGCAGTTAATTACCTTGGCTCATGATTCTCTTTAAACAGATGAAAGCCATTGCAGGCTAGAATATCACAACAAATTTTAATGTGTTCATTCAGTTACCAGGCCAAAGAAAGGGTCTGTAAACCATCGCAGAGCAGGTTGTTAGTAGCATGGTCACAGTCACTCCAAATAACATCCACAAATGTAGCCTAGGTAGATCAGTGCCATAATCCATAGAGTAGTCTGGCAGGCAGCTTGAGTAAGCAGTGTGAGTGAGTGCTGAACATCATGTGAAGTGATCACTCTGTAATGGGAACTTTTAACAGTGTCATGATGTCACAGTGACACCAGCTATTGCTATGGCTTACACTTCCACGGTCAGCAAAGATCTGCCTTCTGGTGAGAGAGTGTCTCTAGCTCTGGTGCGACATTGATATCATTATGCAACAGTATTATTGTACTGATTTTATAATGGAGTCAGAGTGGTGAACAAGGATTCTGCTTGTTGGCCAGTGCTGTCCAGTAGTTGGAGGAAGGCAGGCCTTGTCTGGTGTCTGTTGGTCATCCATTTTTGTATTATAGGGGATTCAGAATTATGATTGTGTTATCACAACTGTTGATTATGATGAAAGGTGAGCTGACTCTGTCTTCAAACATTTTGGTACCATCAGTAGCCAATGAAAACACCCTGCTTTCATATATGCATGCGGATATGTGAGCTCATGTGGTAAGTAATATTTTTGTGACAGTGGACCACGGGCTTGCTGGGTAGGATATGGCAATTGAAACAAAATAAAAACCTAAGCACATGCAACTGATCTACAGCCTGTCACAATTAATGGAGATGAAATGATATGTTGCAAAGAAGATTGTTAAGCCTTCTTCAGCCACAGAAACACAGTTGATAGTAACATTTTTCTTCTTTGGACAATTTGTGGCATTTTTAATTAGATACTGCATAGAACAGAATGGTAATAAGATGCTGACTATAACTGTGGTTGCATTTAGAGGACCTCGAAAAGTCCGAGGAAGGCAGTTGTGGGAAGTTATCAGAAACCATACTATGTCGTTTTCTCTTCATGGAAAATATATTTCTCACACCAAAGATTGTAATGCTATTAGTGATGGCAGTCATCTGAACCACATACAGAAAATATGAGATGGCTTCCATTACTAGTAACCATATAGTTCCCTTGAATGAGTGTGCACGTGCTCCCAAGGGTGGTCACATCTGAGCCAGGGGGAAATATGTGACACAGGGCAGCCAGAGTCTGAGCACATGCATGTAGGCTTGCACCATTTTTTGAGTGTCAGTGTCACTGCCTGTCCATCAAACATGACGTCATGCTCTCATGTGTATAATTCCCCTATGTAACCTTCGCAATAATTGGAGTACAAATGGCTGGGATCTAGGCAGGGCAATAATCCTACATTTGTCATACTCCATAACCAACAACATAATGAAACTATTTGCTCTGGCCCTATGTTGTAGTGGGAAGTATGTTATAAAAGATGGCAGTAATTGTTTTGGCAGATGAACTGGCAACCCATACTTAACCGATGATGCAACTCTGGAGAGTAGCATGGTTACCCCTGTACATGGGTCTATATTGTTAGTAGTAAAAGGGAATTCCACTATAATAAAATACACATTGTTATTTATTTGTATGTGCATTGCCTTTTGTGGGCAAGTGCTCTACCAGCTAAATATGAGTCATTATCTATCATCTCAGCTTTACTTCCACCACTACCTCATCTGTACCTTCCAAACCTCACAGAAGTTCTCCTGCAAAACTTGCAGGGCAAGCAGGTCTGGAAGAGAAAGGATGTTGTGGAGACATGCCTTAGCCAAAGTTTGGGCATGTTTCCAGAAGTTTGGAATGTAGGAGATGAGGTCCTGGCAGAAGTAAAAATCTGATGATGGGTCACGAGTCATGCTTGGGTTTCTCAGTCAGTCAAGCACATGCCTGTGAAATGCAAAGGTCCTGAGTTTAAGGTTCGGTTCAGCTCATAGCCTTAATCTGCCAGGAAGTTTCATATCAGCACACACTCCACTGAACAACGAAAAATCATTCTGGAAACATCCTCCAGGCTGTGGCTAAGCCATGTCTACACAATATCCTTTCTTCCAGCAGTGCCAGTTCAGCAAGTTTCACAGAATTTCTGCGATGTTAGGAAAGTAGGAGGTGAGGAAGCAGCTGAGTTAAAACTGTGATGAATGGTTGTGAGTCATGATTGGGTGGCTCAGTTGGCAGAGCCCCTGCCTGTAAAATGCAAAGGTCTCATGATTGAGTCTTGCTCCACCATATAGTTTTAATATGTCGGGAAGTTTGATTTTTGAACCTTTTATGCACATTTTGATAACTTAGATAAGGCCTAAACGTGCCTTGCGTATATTTGGTTTTGTATTAGCTTTGGAGCTTTTTCTGTGAAGGAATTTCAGTTGGTTAGATATAAAATGGTAACTATAGACTTTAAATGACAGAATAATTTGAAAGACTTATTAACTTAAACAGAGGTATGTATGAAACAGACAACAGAGGGCTAAAAGTTTTGAAAGTACATGACTTGAAGAGTGTTTATACAGCTATAAAATATGGTTAATTGTGATGGGAAAATAAAATGGCGTGGGATTTTTGAAGAAAAAATCCGATTTATAGCATAATGTGACTGACATGCCTCTCATGAACACGTGTCCAAAACAAATAATAGTTAATACGGTCAGAGAGCGGTAAGATATCAGTTTAGTGGTGCTACATTGAACTGTAAATTATTACTCATTTATTTCAGACAATTGTGATTTCAGCCCAAGTGCAGGTTTAAATGTCTTAGAATGTCTGACCTGCTTAAATGATCAAGCAAGTTACATACCAGTGTAACAACTGACAGGTTAGAAATGAATGCTGTTTTTTATACATACATATCTATAGAAAAAACGTTTCGGAAGGCTGCTGTAAATTAATTTTAATATTTACTATTTATTCAGAGAATGCCTGATATTTATGTTAACATAGGCATTCTTTTGAGGCATTAACTAGCCAGTAAGTACAGCACCAGAAGATATGGCATGAGGATGAAGTGCCATCTCTAAATGGTGATTAGTTATGAATACATATACTGACTCAGAAAGAATTCCTCTTTGGTGTGATAAATGACAACTTGCTGCAACTGTGTAAAATATAGTTAATACACATTAGTAAGAGAAACAAACCTGCGTTGTTCAGATATAGTGTTACTAATGTACTTCATGGCACAGTCACATTGATTAAGTATCAGGGGGTACATTTGCTAAGTGATATGATCTGGCACAACCATATAAGGTCAGTTGTAGGACAGATGAATGGTTGACTCCAGTTTACTGGGAGAATTCTAGGAAAGTGTAGCTCATCTACAAAGGAAACAACATATAGAACACTCATGCAACCCTTTCTTGAGTACTGCTCAAGCATTTGGGATCCCCACTAGGTAAGATTAAAGGATGATATTGAAGCAATTCTGAGAAACACTGGTAGATTTATTACTGGTAGGATTGATTAACACATGGGCATTACGGAAATTCTCTGTGTACTCGAACAGGAAGCCCTGGAGGGAAAACAATGCTGTTTTCATGAAAAATTATTGAAGAGAGTTTGGAGGAACACCATTTGTGACTGAGTGCACATCATACACAAGAACCAAAAAAAGAGGCTAGGAGAAATTAGGACACATACTGAGGCATATATACATTCTTTTTGTCTGTTCCATTTGTGAGCATAGCAGGAAAGGAATAACTAGTAGAGATCAGAAACAGAGTGAATATGAATCTAATCTTTGGGTTGTATGTTTCACAGATCAAGACACAGCTGTTACTTCAGTGTTAACAGCCTTCGTTTGTTCATCCTATATCTTCCTGTAGTCACTCAGTGACGACTCTTTCCTGTACACTACAACATCAGCTAACAGTCATACATAGCTGCTCACCTTATCTGTCAGATCATACTTCCCTGGGACATTCCAGGTGATGTGCTTGTCTCTGATGAACACTCACTGTCCAAGACCAAGTACCTTGTTCTCTTACTTAAAAAGTCTTCAAGCCACTAACATACCTGAGAACTGATCCCATAAGCTTGGACCTTTGTTAATAATCAGTAGTGGAGCACTGTGTGAAATACTTTCCAGAAACCCAGGAATTTGGAATCTGCTTACTGCCCTTCATCCATGGTTCACAGAATATTGTGTGAGAAAAGGGCAAGCTAAGTTTAGGGAGACGGATGCATTCAAAATCCATGCAAATTTGTGGGTAGAGGGTTTTCTCTCTCAGGAAATTTATTACATTCAGAGTTAGAATTAGCTCCAGAATTCTGCAGCAAACTGATGTTAAGGAAATTGTCTCTAATATAGTTGGTTCATAATTATGTCCTGGTCATGTATATAATCACCTTTACTTTTTTCCATTGCCTGAGACTGTGTGATAGATAAGATGTTCATGATAAACACAAGCTAAGTAAGGAATCAATGTTGAAATGTACTCTCTTGTGAAAGCAAATTGAATTTAATAGCACCCTATATTACTATGAGAGATGCAGTTCAGCAGCTACAAATAAAATTACGTTCTGGGTATATAGTCACAAGGTTTGTGCAACCAAATGCTAGTCTTAGCCAAGTAACAGAAAATAAATGTGTGCCTTAGGGAAGCTAGCAAGTGAATTCACAAACATGCAGAGTGAATTCTCTGGGGCCATTGGGGTCAGGTGAGACAAATGTACTTCAGTTAAATTAAAAAATCAGACTGCATTAAAGAAAATAAAAATGTGCGCAATTTCACTTAATTACCTAAGAGTAGAGTGAAACAGGAAGTTAGTATGATTCATGTGAATATTAGGGAGGTAAGAAATAAAGTAAATGAGTTGTTAGTCTGTTTCAAAGATCTCAGCGTTTCATAAGAAACTGATATCATTTGTCTCTCTGAACACAATGTAACCACTGGGATAGAGATATTTGTAGTAGGTGGCTACATGTTAGCTGCCTATTCATGTCGATTGTCTATGGAGAAAGGAGGAGTTTCGCAAAAATGCTTGTAAATTCAAAAGCACAGAAATAATTGAACTTTCTGTAGACAGTGATATAGCAGCAAGTGGTCGTCAGTTAGTACTGAACCATATAATAACAATGTTATTGTTACGGTATACAGGTGACCACAGGGTAATTTGTGCAGTTTCATAAAAAATTTAGATATCCTAGGGTGCTGTCTGTCAGACTGAAAGATGGAATTATTGATTTTTTGTGCGTTTACTGCAAATCTCTTAAAGGAATCTTACAGGTTTGATGATATTAAACTTAGAAATTTTAGTGTCACATCTAAGTTGACCTATTTGCATGGCTCATGATAATAGTACACTGACAGATAATGTATTCAGACAATGAACTGAAGTTAAAGAAACACAAATCTTCCCTGTGATAGATACATTACATAACTTAGCTACATGTAAAGTCCAGAAAAACTCAATGGATGCAGTAAAGATGACCAATGACAAACCAATGAAGATTTTAAGGAAAAACATAAGAACATATTGACTGGAGTGAAGCTTACAAAGTGCCTAATACCAGCTCCAAATTCAATGTTCATCTTATTAAGTTTTCAACCATTTTTAAAATCATTTTCCTATAAAAGTAAATAAATCGAAGAAACTTTGGGTCACTAAAACTATTAAACTATGTTCAGAATAAAAAAGAGAAATGTAGAAAATCATAGAAAACAGCCAAACTGGTAAGGATCTGATTCTGATACTTTATTAATCATTTTGTATAAATACATTCAATAAATATATGTAATCTGGAGTACAGAATTTTTATTCTTTACAAAATTCACATTAACTTCTAGAAATGAGTGGATAATCAAAGATTTGACTTTTTCCTTGTGCCTTTGTCCTGCATTTGCACAGTATTTGCACGGTTATTAACAGATTGGGCAGGTTTATTTTAGGGAATTCCTGGATACTCTTTCTATTGCCATCCACTGAGATGGAATATCTGTATCTTAACTGTCTGTGTCTAGTGCTATTCATATGAAAATGAATGAAAGTTTTCCAAATATTTATGACTCATATAACTGAGGTAGGACTTACCTACTGGGATGTGGAAAATTGCCTAAAAATCACTTCCAGACTGGCCAGCACACTGACACTCATTGTTAAACCTCCTGACCGGCTCTATCCAGGACCAGTGCACCATTCATCCTCGAAGCAGTGCTTTAACATGCTCAGATTTCCTGGTAGGTAGCGGATACCCATATCTCTTGTATACAGTAAGTTATTTGTGTCACCTATAAAATTTAATTGTTGTGTGTCGACATGTAATGAAACTAACCAACTCTTTTATATAATAAATGACAACTGGCAATTCTGGTATCTTTTTAGCCATTTTCAAGTTATACCAAATTAGTTAAGCACCTTTACCTCACAATACATTGCGATTTTGTGTTATTCAGTTGGCCTGTGTTTTGTGTTATTTATTTTAGAAATGCTATCAGCCTATGGTTCAATAAAAAGTAATTTGTGATATTATGCATTCCTAGAAACAAGTGTTGTACACAAAGACTGAGTCAGTCAGTACATGGAAAACAAAATTTAAATAATGTGTAGACACTTGTGTGAGTCAGTCTGTGCAAATGTCAGAATGTACATTTATAAAGTTTGTTTAGCCCACTGATACCAAAACATAGACCCAGTGTTAGTAGTTAGTGCTAAAATCATGTAAATTCATGTATTTGTCTTGAAACTTTGTATGTAGGCTTTCGCAGGACCTTCAAGTACTACCGGATCTGGTAATCCTGCTTGACACTAACCCATGAATCGAACAAACTTTTGACTATTAATGCTTCCTTTCTTTTTGCACGTTTGATATAATGCCTGATGTGGATCCCAGTCACTTGAGTAATATCATAGGATGGATCATTCAAGTATTCTATAAGCAGTCTCCTTTGTAGATTGAATGCATTTTCCAAGAATACTATGAATACATTTTTGATGGTGTACAGTAACCAGCATTTTAGGGTGGCTACTGTACATCATCAACAATTTGTGTAATATAGGAGCCATGATCTCTAACCCAGTGGTGGATACATATGGGGGCATGCAGGGCACGTGGCCCCCCCTCTTCCCCCCCCCCCCTTGCGGAGACATCCACATTTCCACCCATGCCAGTCAGCCCGCATGCTATTCATTCATTTCTTTCGTCAGTCGACTCGACTGAATCGAGTAGTTGTACTTTCCTATGTAGCACGCGCATCCATGTCATCATATTTTATACGTTTCTCTCTGGCACATAGATAGCTAACATACACTGATTCTGTTATGCAAGTGTTGTCTGTTTGTCCTTGATCTGACTATCCTATTTTGTACGTGCTGTACAAAATACTTGCTTGTCTAGCTGCATCTATTGCTACAGTAGAAAGAAGTTTTTTAACAGTGTGGCATACAAAGACATGGCTGAGGTCGACAACGAGGGAGAATCGAATTAATGGCTTAGCGCTGTTGAACACTCAACCTGACATTGATTGTCCTATTGATGATGTAGTTATCCAATTTACGAGGAAGAATACGAGCATAAAATTCATCATTTAAGGAACAGAACCACAATTGTAACTATTTTATATCATATGATGCCATTCTCTTGTATATGCGTATAATCAGTTTAAAAAAAAGCTTTCTTAAAGTTTGCATGTGACTTGATTATTTTTTATTGCAGTAAAAGTAGCCTAAAGGTATCTTTAGCGCCCCCTCCTTGAGGTTTTTCTGCATCTGCCACTGCTCTAACTACCTCCTTGTGTGACAAAATTGCATTATCCTATTACTGAACTGAAGTCAGCTTTCAGATACAACTAAGGCTGAAACTACCTCCATAGGTTGTAACAGTCAGGTACTTGAATGAGTTGACTATTTCCAGTTGTAACTCACTGATATTTTAGTCAACGGATACTACGTTTTTGCATGTTTTGAAGGGCACAGTTTTACATTTACGATCGTTTAAAACTAATTGCCAGACTCTGCCCCATTTTGAAATCTTATCAGGAACTGTCTAGACATTTATGCAAGCTGGCCGGTGTGGCCGTGCAGTTCTAGTCAGTCTGGAACTGCGTGACCGCTACGGTCGCAGGTTCCAATCCTGCCTCGGGCATGGATGCGTGTGATGTCCTTAGGTTAGTTACGTTTAAGTAGTTCTAAGTTCTAGGGGACTGATGACCACAGATGTTGAGTCCCATAGTGCTCAGAGCGATTTGAGCCATTTATGCAAATTGTTTCGGCTAGTCCTTCATTATATACGACAATATCATCTGTAAAAAGTACATTTCGAAAACACTCAGTCGTGCGCTGCCACTGTTATGTTATTACCGACACGCGCCACCACTCTCGTCAAATGGCCGATTGCGAGTTAGCTTGCTGCGCCACACAGTACTTCCATTCCACGGTAGAGGACGTCTTTGGAACCTGTTTTCTTTTAGTTTCGTGCACTTTCGTTTGTAATGAGAAACAAAACCCGAAAAACAGGTGCCTTTTATGTGTGTGCAGAATGCCTTGTCAATGTTCTCAATTCGTTGTCTGTAGAAATACTACTGTTTAAGTAATGCATTGAATATGCATCTGTTTCGAAACACTGTAAATATAAACAGATGAATGAAGTTACATGATGGATATATTAAGTAACTAAATCAACAAGCTTAAAAAAACGGCCGTCTTACCTTTTAAAGTTTTATTAACATACTTAAGAAACGCAAGGCATATGATACATTACTGTGCATTTCTTTCTTCCCATGTAACCTTTTAGCAATTTTGTTGCTTTTCAGAATATTGCATGTTTCCTTGCACATGTATTGCATGTGTTCTTATTAAGTTTTTGCTCTCCCTAGGCATTCATACCTGGACTGACGCAACAAGTTTCATTGGTTTGAGCTGAGTACCAAGTGCTGGCTGCATATATAATTATTCCAATCTTGTATTAGTCCATCTCTCACATTCGCCTCTATGTCCATCTCTTCCTTTCCCTCCTCTCTGATCATCCTCTTCATCCCCTCTCTCTATCCAATTCCCCCACCCCCTCCACCCACTCTCAGTGCATCGACTCCTACCATTGTGTAGAATGTGATAAAATTTTCCCTTTCGTCGTTTTGTGGGTGTTGTCTGCGTAAACAGATTAAAAAAGGTTTGAAATTATGTGTAAAGTTTGTCGCAGGTCACAAAGTGGTCTTATTGTCAGATACTGGATCAGTAAAGTATGAGTATTTGTTAGTCATGGACTATTCTACTTTTCACCCCCATCTCTATCTGTTATATAGGTAGCTGGTTCTTATCCTCACAGTGATTCTTTCCAAATGGTAAGTGATACGTGTACCAAGTTTGGTTGAGATCAGTCCAGTGGTTTAGGAGGAGGTGTAGAACATTAATACATACAACAATTTATACAGAGTGGTCAGTAACAGTCTGGAAAGCTTGTCAGGGTGTTGCAGGGTATGTTGTGCTGATAAATAATTACTAAGAAAAAAATTCGATACGTTTCGCCGTTTCCCAGTTAATTAACATTGAAGATAGCCAATCAGTCCGTTGCGTGTGCAAATTACATTCTTGGCTTTGTATTATACGCCCAAACGAAGTTGACACTCGGTGTGGTGGCTGATGGGAGAGACCTTAAAGGCATTTCTCTTTTACAATCACTCCCATCAGCCACCGCGTCGAGTGATAACTTCGTTTGCGCGAATAATATATAGTACGGTACACATTTTGCCTCTTTTGAAAATAATTTTAATACAGAATCTAAGCATCTGTCATATATGACTTACTCTGCTTCTTAGGTAAGTACATACGTCCATTTCTTTTATCATTGCTCCTTCCATTACTCAATGAATAAATACGTTATGAGTCAGTTCGTGTGGTGATGTCGTTTACGTAATCTCTGGAACAAACTGGACAACCACGCATGTGAGTAGCTAAATAATTAATTTCTAAGTGATTACCTTTAGCATTTCGCCATACTTTGGTTTAGTAGCATCCGCAGTGTGCCTGTAATACGTGATTTGGCTGTTCATGAATTTTATAGATACATTTCAACCTCTGTTGGCTGCTTATTAACAACTGCCATGTTGTGCTGAGAAATAATTATAAAGAATAAAATTCGATACGTTGCACCGTTCCCCAGTTAATTAGCATTGAACATAGCCAATCAGTCCGTTGCGTGTACAAATTAGAATCTTGGCTTTGTATTTTATGCCAAAAGGAAGTTGACATTCGGTGTGGTGGCTGATGGGAGAAACCGTAAAGGTATTTCTCTTTTACAATCACTCCCATCAGCCACCGCGTCGAGTGACAACTTCGTTTGCGCGAATAATATATAGTACGGTACTCTTTTCGCCTCTTTTGAAAATAATTTTAATACAGAATCTAAGCATCTGTCATGTACGGCATACTCTGCTTCTTAGGTAAGTACATACATCCATTTCTTTTATCACTGCTCCTTCCATTACTCAATGAATAAATACGTTACGAGTCAGTTTGTGTGGGTGATGTCGTTTACATAATCTCTGGAACAAAATGGACAACCGCGCATGTGAGTAAATAATAAATTTTTAAGTGATTACCTTTACCATTTCGCCCTACTTTGGTTCAGTAGCATCCGCAGTATGCCTGTAATACGTGATTTGGCTGTTCATGCATTTTCTAGATACATTTCAACTTATGTTGGCTGCTTATAAACAACTGCCATTGCACTTACTTCACGAGTTTTTACGTATTATTGATTGAAAATACAAATTTGGATATATTAGTGGCACTATATAATTTGGCTGTTTCGCAGCATATGGTAGTTCAGTGGGTATTCGAGCACCTACACCGAAATGTGTATATTTTATACTCTAAGTCACCAGCATCGATACAAATACGTGTTTTCTGCTGATAGTGTCCAAAAATTTTCAATACAAATTTACACATGTTTATTGCACCATAGAATTTTGCTATTAGGCAGTATAGTTTAGTGCGTATTCGAGCACCTACACCGAAATGTGCTATACTTTATGCTTCAAATCCTATAGGAATTTGTGTTTTCCACTGTTAGTGTCAAAAAATTCCTATCGTAATGGGAGAAAATGAAAACGGAAAGACAAGTATCATAGAAAATGAAAATATCGAACGGTAAGGTGAACAATAACTGCAGTTTCACCCCATATCTGAAGTATGGGATCTGTACAGGAAAGGGGTAAATACGCAATTCGAACATAACGCAAGGAAGAGAGACTCAAAAATGTATTGGACGTATTACTACCTCACTTATGAGCAATGTAGCAGGTGAATTTCACAAGTAATCCATTAAAGACGCGTCATTTGGACTCTGTTTAGTAGGGGCGATCACTTAGGCGCTTCGACGTAGATCAAAAAATAAATAAAATTAAATTGAAAAAGTGAAACGTCCCCTTTGAACAATTGTACAGGACTGTGCTTAACCTGACACACAATATTTTTAGCGCAACGCAATCTGACTTTCAGAAATCCCTACAAAAGAATACATTAACCTATGCATTTCACAAATCGCTTACCTCACAAAAATCTTGGTTACTCGAACTACTGCAATACAGCGAGCGCCACTACTGCCAGCTAAATAAAAGATTCAAACTATGGAAGGCACTAACTACTGATAGGGATAGTTAGCAAATGAAAGATATTAATAGAGAACAAACAATGTATTTACCTTAATATCATCAAAAGTCATAATATATATAGCAGTTCATCACAAATTACAAAACTCCGCCATCTCTCTCCCCACATCCACCACTGCTGGCGGCTCACCTCCAACTGCGCAACGCTATGCGCTGTTCACATCCTGCTGCCGCTGCCCAACACTACAATGGCAGACAACAATGCAAACTAGACACAGACTGCACACAGCACAGCCAGTGATTTTTATACAGAGGTGGCGTTACCAATAAAAAAACCTAAACAGCCTACTTACATAGCCCCCACGCTCCCCACAAACAATTTTACAAATTGTTTTGGGCAGTGGCCAATAATGATTTCATAAAATTTTTCATAATTACAATAACAAAGATATCAAATGCACACACTTATTGATACAATGTTGGTCAAAAGCTAAAATTTTCTCACAGTAAAATTACAGTGTTTTTCTTTTTTTTTTTTTCAAAGTCTGAACAGTAAAAGAGAATGCACACAGAAATGTGGATTTCCATGCAGTCTTGAAGAAGTAGTGTTGTCCTTCCAAAGGAAAGACAGTGCTGACTCTTGACATGCAGACAGGTAATGGGCCAAAACAGAGCAAACCCACAGCAGAGTCAATCGAAGTTTTGAAGAGTATTGGTAGGTCATCACAGAGCAGACCCACTGTGGTCCTGGTAGAGATTACGGTACTGGTGGGCCACCAGAGGTGCAGACCCACTGCAGTCCTTGTAGAAATAACGGTATTGGTGGGTCATCAAAGGTGCAGACCCACTGCAGTCCTTGTAGAAATTGGTGGGCCATCAAAGATGCAGACCCACTGTAGTCCTTGTAGAGACGGCCAGCAGCCATCTGTTGCAAATGTGCAGGTGCACAATCACCATCGAAGAGTCTTGCGGACAATATAGCAAGTCCATAAACCACCACTTGTGCACTCACAAAGTTTCTGTAATTGTGCTTAGAACCAGCAATGCTGTTATCCAGTCCCTTGCTGAATCATTAACACACGTGCAAACACTATCAGTCCCTACTTCTCACATATTGTCCATATACTATGACCAACAGAAACGTGTGCAGTGAAATGTAAGTTACAAGTTACTTAATTTGATGAACTGGTCTCAATTACAATATTATAACATGAGAATACAATAACAAAGGTACAAAATACATCATTAAAGAACATAACAATACAGATAACATTTGTAAAAAACAGGCTTTACAGAAGAATAGAAATAAACATATACATCAGTGTTACAAAAATAATGACATAAGTACATACATAAAGATCAGAATAACTTTTGAAACACCAACTTCACACATGAGCATGAAAACAAAACAGAATCAATAATGTCTAACATCTTTACAAAGTAAATAAGATATTATTAATGCCAGTTATATTTGCAGATAACAGTATTCCTCATCATAGTGAATGTAGCTTAGTATTAGAAGAGAAAAAAAATTCTATGAAACAGTACACAGAGACAGGAAGAAAACAAATACACAAGGGTACACAAACACATAGCATAATAATACAAAAGCAAAGGACAGGGTTTGTTTTACTGCAGTATTTTGCAAACAAAGCTTTCTTTACTTCTTGGAGATCTCCCTTCGTTCTTCATTATTTCTAAAAGTGCTATCTATACCTGCTTTCTGTATTCTATTCATATTTATTTCAAAATAATTATTTCTCAGTGTACAATATTTATTTTGGCCCAAATCTTTTTCATATAACTTCTCAATGCATTTTTTTCCTATTGTCCATAGTCAGTTTCTTATGTAGTGTACCCCCACTTAAGCTAACTTAAATCTACTGAGCTCAGATGCTAAACTAAGGGACGAGGCAATGCAGCAGCACAAAACAATTAACACAAACATCAATGACAAAAAATTCAAAATAGCAAAGCAATTGCAATATTACCACTAATATAAGGAACTGTGCAGCAAACAAGAAAAATAAATGCATAGTAAACTGGCTTAACAGCGTAATACAAAGTCAAATTCAGTAACATTATGCCTGGCAAACAGCAGCAGCAAATAAAAAAAAACATATATCTAAACATGACATAGCTCAAGCACAAAACAAAAGTACACTAAAAATGGCCATGTCTAATACCTATGTCACATCTTAACGCTAGAGTGATGCATCACAATTTATTCTACAAAAGAAATTACCAAGTACTTGAAAAGAAAATTATGAATGCAGTTCCTGTGAAGGTAAATGTCTTTTTGTGCTCCCTTATTTTTTTAAAAAAATTATTATTTACTCGATCTGTATACAGAAAATATTTATATTAGTACATCTATAAAATTTTATTTTAACCAATGCTGCAGTGCCGCTAGAAACTAGATATTAAACAAAATTGGCAAAGCAAGGCGTCAAACGTCATTCACTATCCATATGGCATTTCATAATGCAGTAAACAATCTTTCAACTTGCAAGACAATAGACATAAAATGTTTCTCATCATTTCATTTCAGTAAATATCATAAATTAAGAACTACACAGTGTAATCATATGTTTTCAAGTTCGAGCATGTCGTATTTGCGATGCTTTTTACAAAGGAATGTCAATAGCAAGGCTAATGGCCTCCCTTTTTTTTTCTCCACCTAATGGCTTTCTTTTGTCAGGCGACAACCTCTCAGCTGGGCGCCCAAAACGCATTACGTCAAGGTCACTTACCTTTCTTACTGAAATATTTACGACAGCAGTTTCCGCTACAATGATAGTCTCATATAAAAATTTCACAGATCGAAAATTTGCGTTACAAATGTGTCGAAACAAAATCCTGTAAATATACAGCGTCCAAAAAATTTTCGCCAGCATTGTGATACATTCACGCATATACACACATTTCATAACTCTTAAAGTACGATTCTTGGTTTCCAACATCCTTTTTCACAAACCAGAGTCCCTAACCACTACTCATTATTCCTTACCTTATTCGTCGACACTTCTTCAATATTTTACCATAACAGATACGTAACATAATCAAATAACTCATATACGGTAGCATCATCTTATTGATCATAAACATACCTCAATAGCATAATACACATCGTCGTCGTAATAATAACATCATAACACCTCAGTCAAATCTTGCAATCGTCGTAGCTTCCTCCAATAATTTCAAAACCTAAAAAAATCTCTGCCACTTCAATAGTGTCATCTACCTCAAACTTACTTTAAAAATCATGATCACATACCAAATACATCATTAAAAGCTCTCATAGTATCACAATGGTTCCGAAAAAATATGAACAGTTCGCAAAGTACAGACAAAATACAATTTCGTAAGTGTGAAGTTATCCAACAGTCTAATTACGTAAACATCTGTCACTGCTGTAGTAAAGAGGTTTGTCTCTCTCAGTTAAATGATCAGATAGGTGTGTAATTATGTGTTAGAGAAATATGGTACCGATGTGTAAAGTTGTGTAAGCATATACCATATAAGCTAGGGCTCCTTGTGCTTGCCAAACACATGATACACAAAGTAAGCGTGTACCCCCCTAAGGATTAATGTAATTATACCCTCAGGTGTTACAGATTACAACAATGGAATGAAATGTATTACGGAAAACCTTTGTATCATTGTACTTCAAATATCTTTAAAAATAAATGATTTAAGTACAAAATTAATCACTCAAATACGTGTCCTGTAGCGCTAAATGTGCGTCTTGCTGTAAGATAATCTCTGTGACAGTGTCGTAGTTATTGTCCTCCGAAAGCTAAGTTCTGCAGAAGCCAATGTACTTACCTCATGATACACCAAATTTCAAGTAAACCAAAATGTTGCATTAAAATCTCATTAGCAGTACTGGTAAATGTTCTAAGTATGTGAGCCTTATAGTCGTTACGTAATCGTGCAACTAACAAGCAAGAAGGTACAAATAACAACATTGTGTCGTCTGTTCACTATAACAATGCATTCATAATTTCTGTTTAAAAATGTTCCCTAGGTTGTAGACTGGATATTTAACTTCAAACATTGTTGCACGTTAACAGTTTCTAAAGTCTGACAAAGCATACTAGAAATGTGAAGTGAAAAGTTTTATACCGAAGACTAAGTTAAAAAGCAGATTATCTCTCAATAAATGGTTTTAAATGTGAAATGTGGTGTAAACCTTTACTCATCCTAGTACTCACAGTTTGATTTGAATGCAACTATCATGTTGTATACGTCGGTAAGGAATGCTAAAATTTTTCTCAAGGTTAGCGTGTATACTATTTTTTCCTGAGCCAGCTGGCGCAGGTGGCTGCCTGGGGTGCGAGTCATTGTCTGTTTCTTTGTTGGCGCGTGCCGTTATTGGGATTAGGAGACCGAACTTCTACAAATTGACGTTGTCGAAAGGGCCCTGCTCTGTTAGAATCCCTCCAGTTCAGGTCTGTCGTTACGATCATATCGTCTGTCGTCATGTCGGTAGATGCCATAGTTTCTTTCTTCTCGGTCACGTGGTGGAGAATTTCTCCCTGAATCGTAACTGCGCGCTGGACCGTTGCGTCTAAAGTTATTCAGTCTCCCTTGATAATAATTATTTTGTTTCCCAAATTGTCTGTTTCTCTGATTGTCTCTGTGATAGTCACTACCGCGGAGAGGTGATCTTTCTCTGTAATTATTACTACTCTGCCAATGGTTGTCATACAGGTGATGTCTGTTTTGGTCACGATATGTGTTGTGAGAATAGCCTTGTCGTGTCCAGTTATTATTTCTGTTATCGCGGAATTGTGACGGATGTGACCTGTAATTGTTGTGCTCCTGTTTTCGTGTTCCGCGAATGTCAGTGTCAATTTCCAGTTCTTGTAAGAGCCCCTGAAAAGCTTCAATGTCGTCTTTGCAATGTCCTGCCAAAATAATATGCCGTAAATGTTCAGGTAATTTGATTAAGCAAATGCGGATGAGTTCTGAGGGGCTGTATGGGTTTGAAAGACACTGATTCTTGTGCAACATGTCTTCAAAATATTTCACAAGACTGGAAAATTCAGATTGTTCGAAATGTTTCATCATTATGATGCCATGTTTTACTCGGTCTTGTGTGGCTTGAGACCAATATGCTGAGAGGAAGGCATGGTAAAATTCTCCTTCACTGTGGCAATCGTGAATGACCGATCGCATTCTTACAGCTGGTTCATTCTCTAAGTAGCCACACATAAATTCTAATCTGTGCTCCAATGACCAGTTGGGAGGAAAACAATGAGAGAATTGATGGAGCCATGCTTGTGGATGAATGTCGTTGCCAGAATTCTTAAATATTTTGAATTTACGTGTAGTAATGAACAGCTTATAGTCAAAATAATCGTGTCGGCGAGTCGCATATCGGTCATTGTTACGTCGTGTCGGCGGTTCCATCTCAAAATTCGGTGCACATTGCCAATTTCTTTCATAATTTCCGAAATGCCCTGTGTAATTATTTTGCGGCTTTTCCGTATTTCTAAGTCCCTCTGCCCGTGTTGGTGTGCGAGTGTCCTCTGAAATATGTAATTCTTGTATTACCTGCGTCAACTGATCTTGTACTTCCCGGATTTCTCTTTTGTACTGTGTATTGATTTGATTTTGATTTTGTTTGAAGTTTCTAATTTGTTCATACTCTCCTGTGTCAGTGAAGGCTACGGGTCTTGTGTCATTCAGATCATAATCTACCTTTGTAGATAACTTAGTGAACTGATTCAAAAGTTCAACTACTTTCTCTGATAATGTACTAATTTCCTCCATGTGTCTTTCTACTGTGTCCTCTAAGTTTTCCTGAGTTTTTGCAAGTTGAGTAACCGAATCGGTAGATGCAACTGAGTCAATTTTAGCTTGCAAGGTCTCATGATTTTCATGAACAGTAATTTGCAGTTCTTTTATGGCTGCTTCGTGATTCTGTAATGCATTTTCATGCCGCAAAAGAATGGCTTGAAAATGCTCACAAATTTGTGTTTTTACGTCGTTGCAGACTTTTTGACATTTCGATTCGATTTTATGTAACTCAGTAGTTAAATCTTCACGTGTTTGTTCAAGTGTGGTGTCTAACTTTTGAAGATTTTGTTCCATTGTGTCTAACTTTTGAAGCTTTTGCTGTGTTTGTCTCTGATTTTGTTCCATTGTGTCTAACTTTTGAAGATTTTGTTCCATTATGTCTAACTTTTGAAGCTTTTGTCCCATTTGTTGCATTAATTGTAATAACAATGCACTGGTGTCTGAAACATGTTCCTCAGTGCTATTCGGCAATGCATTTGAACCGGCAATATTCACATTTGGCAAGCAGAAGATGTGTCTTGACTTATTTGAGAAAACAGTGAGGACGCAAAACCTGAATCTACAGTATTTGCAAGATTGTGTCCTGTCATTTCGGATTTCTGAGGCGAGCTGTTGCCGACCGATCGACCGATAATGCTTCCCTGTTCACTAATTGTTTCACTGCCTACGCCATTGTTTGCCGCCCGCTCCATTTCCTTATGCACAATTACCAAATTACTATGTTGAACATTAGTTAATTAATTTCACAGTGGCGCTAACACACTACTTTCGTCTTCACTGTCACTTCTCAGTTTACTTTGGAGCCTAGTATTACGTTTTTCACACACCATTATTGTCACAATATTTCACACGACGACACGGAAAAACACAATTTGAAGAGGAAAAATAGGGGAACACATTAACATAACACTGAAAATAATATCTAGTTAATTGCAAGCGCAGCTGCGAAATACTTGGTGCAAATCTACATGCATCCCACAACTGTGTACGACAATGAAAAACTACAACTACAAAGGAAATTCTCTCTATATTTACGCGCTAGCAATAAACAAAAGCTACACTAATTACACAAACTACAAGAAAAAATCAGAAGATTCCAGTGAGGTATCCTCGGCTAAGGGTCGACATATGAAACGTCCCCTTTAAACAATTGTACAGGACTGTGCTTAACCTGACACACAATATTTTTAGCGCAACGCAATCTGACTTTCAGAAATCCCTACAAAAGAATGGCCCTGACTAACATTAACCTATGCATTTCACAAATCGCTTACCTCACAAAAATCTTGGTTACTCGAACTACTGCAATACAGCGAGCGCCACTACT
Organism: Schistocerca serialis cubense; assembly: GCF_023864345.2. NCBI lineage: Eukaryota > Metazoa > Arthropoda > Insecta > Orthoptera > Acrididae > Schistocerca > Schistocerca serialis. Next base: position 720,933,996 of record NC_064640.1, read on the forward strand.
GCCAGCTAAATAAAAGATTCAAACTATCGAAGGCACTAACTACTGATAGGGATAGTTAGCAAATGAAAGATATTAATAGAGAACAATCAAAATAATTACCTTAATATCATCAAAAGTCATAATATATATAGCAGTTCATCACAAATTACAAAACTCCGCCATCTCTCTCCCCACATCCACCACTGCTGGCGGCTCACCTCCAACTGCGCAACGCTATGCGCTGTTCACATCCTGCTGCCGCTGCCCAACACTACAATGGCTGACAACAATGCAAACTAGACACAGACTGCACACAGCACAGCCAGTGATTTTGTACAGAGGTGGCGTTACCAATAAAAAACCTAAACAGCCTACTTACAAAAGATTACGGTCTCAGTAATGTTGAATATCCCTCAAAATTCCATTTTAAACCTTGAGTGACATTTTCGACCGACAGGAAGTGTTCCTAATAGGCCATAACAAGGTCGACCAAGAGAAAGAACTCCATGGTACCGGTACTACCTGTAATCACGGCGAAATTAAGAAATGTATTACAAATGTGTGCTTGAGGCTCAGAGTAACTGATATGTACCCGACACACGCAGTATGTACGTGTAACATATAGAAAGTACAATGACTGAAGGAAGGAAAGGGCTTTCCAGATCATGTTGTAGAATTCTTCTCTCGTCAGTAGACATCGAGGTAAACAGATATCATTAGATAACATTACACAGTGAAAAGAGTCACCAGTTGTGACGTTGAATCAACCTTGTAGTGTCTCACAACGAACATTTCCTGTCATTCAGCAAAATAAAATCCGTCTGAAGATTCTACCATGCAAAGAGATGTGCAGATGGTGTCTTTGTAACACTGTCTCCAAAAACTTCATCAAGCAGCAACACTGTGCTTACAAAGATAGTGACTGGTACATTCTGGTGCAGTCCTTTTCGTTTTTTTCCTATCTCGATTACCCTTAACACTTATTCACTAGCGTAGCTCAGGTTATTGTGAAAAGGTAAATCAATGTCTTGTATGAATTTAAAACAGTATAACAAGATACGATGCTACGTTTCTTATAGAAAAACATAAGGGGTAGCCATAATACCTGGAAAAGAGAAGACCTTGTCTGACGCCTGATTTTTGGCTGTTCAAGCAACGTTGTACCTCGCAAAGCACCTCCTTGTCATCTTGTCAATCTGGAAGTGCTAGCTCCACAGTAGTTTCTTTATCTGAGGAAAGGGGAAGACGTCAGTGGGTGTCATATCAAGAGGACGTTGGAGGTGAGACAAAATTTGATGACACAAAGAAGCTGCATGTGTGACTGTGTCGTGCCTAGAATGAGCTACGACACTGACATGGAACAGATTAACCCCATCGACAGCTTGCCTTGCTTGTGCTAACAGCCTCCAGTAACCTTGTCAAGACATTTTAAAAGTATGCTCCAGTGACGATTGTCCGTTCTGAGTGTAATCAGTTTGCACCACACTATGTAAGTCCCCTCTGCCCCCCCCCCTACAAAAAAAAAAAATTCAGAATCATTTTTCTTGATCATTGTTCAGTCTTGACGTTATTTTGGGAATGGCGAATTCACATGTTTCCACTGCTTCCTCGGCTTCTTTGTTTTGGGGTCATAGTAATATGCAGAGCGTTTGTACATGTGATTATGTAGCTGAAGAAGTCATCTGGACTGTTCTGAGATAGCTGTTGTAGGCCCTATTGTTTTGATGTGGTTTTGCAACTGTCGTAAACAGTCATGGAGACGAACAGGTGTTGAACTACGTAGTGATCAAAAGGCGTGTGTGAAATTTAAGACTGATCTTTGTCAGATTTTCAACTCTCCCACTATTGCTTTGATTGACACATGCTGGTCTTCGAAGACCAGGGCCTCCACTTTTCTCGTGATTGCTGTTCTTCACAGTGAGATGGTGTGCTACTGAAACTCATTTACACAGGTATCTGCCAAGGGTGGTGAGAGGGGGCACTTACCCAGTTCTAGTATCTGGGGATAGGTTTCTTATTCGTTACAGAATTCTTGCGAATTTATAACAGTATCTGTCTGTGTACCAGGACTGCAGACATGTACATGTAAAAAAACTGTATTTTTTATGTCATAATAAAAACTTTATGTTATACTGGTACCTCCTAGTTACCTCCAAACTGCATTCCACTTCTCTGGAAATGGAGAAGCAAGCAGAGGAGAAAATATGTAAATAACTGCTGGGAGGATAATGGTCCACAGCTAAGGATTAGCCAGGGAACAGAGCTGCGGAGTGGGACAGATGTGTTTTTGTTGTTGTAGGGAGAAGCAAGCAGCACTGTGGCTAGCTGGTGGGCGACAACGTCCAACTGTGCCAGCCAACACGTTCACATTGCTGCTGTGGCCTCTTCCCATTCCATCCAAGGCAGTGCATACCAAGCTGCCCCTGTGCAACAGTGGCAGTATGTCACATGAAGATGACCCAGAAAACCGTCTACAATATTTAACTACAATGGGGACTACCCACCAGGAAAACGCATGTGCAAGATAAGAGACACAACGAAACTGAAACTCCATGTTATTTTGTGTTAAATATGGCACCAAAATAGAGTCTCAAGTTCGTTCCTCTAGAAAGTATACCAAGACCAGTGGATCTGGTTAGAGCAAAAATAAATAAATGAATAAATAAATGTAGATTCTGTTATTGAGAACAGACAATAGACATGCAATTTGCCATCTGGTCAGCTGTAGCTTGCCTATGTGCAGCTTCCAGTCAGGTGTAACAGAGCAAGAGCTTCGAAGCATAGACACTTTACAGCAGTTGTCTTCAACAAAGCTCACACAGTGCTGGGCAGCTACCTCAATGAAATAAGATTGGGGATCCAAAAGAAATTACAATTAGTAAGTTATTATTTTTCGTATTTCACACGCCATTTACAACAATGCATTGTTTAAAATATAGTGTTTATCAGTTATACTGCACTTACCCTATCTCAAAGTTATACCCATTGATGGAAATCACTTTTTATGTCTTCCAGCGTTATGCTTTGTAGAAAGCACTTACATTATGAGTGGCACTCCCCTCCCTCATCCCCTTTCCCCTAGATAAAGATCTTTGCAATCATAATTTGCATCCTGCCCCATTACACAGATATACATATGAATTAAGTGTCAGTATCAAGAAATCTACGGCATCTAATGGGTATAGATTAGTATAAGGGTGTGCCTAGGACTGTTTGTCTTGAAATGGCATTCACAGTGAAATTAACATTAGTTGCACCACTCTCGCCTTGTTCTCAGTACATGTTCCAGGTACATTCTGGCTGCATAATGACTCCAACACATTGTGTTTCAACAAATCTGCCCTGAAAACCTTTTAACATTCCAACTAAATTCAGTGATCCAATATTTATCTACTCCACTTGCTCAAAATTATAGACCCTGATTGAACTGATTCTCAGCTGACTGATGTATTTCTTCTGTTAACTGGAATTTCATGTGCTTGCAGTCTGTCCCTGGTTTCTATTGTCAAAATCCCTTCCATAGTTCCTATCTGTACCATTCCCATTATAATCTATATTAATTCCACTATTATGATATTCATTCCTAAGACTTTCATATTCTCTACTCCCTTGGCTTCCCACCATTAAAGTCTGAATTCCATCTCGCATGCTGATGATATCTGTGATTGGTATTTGATCTATTACCCCTCTCCAAAACACTATCAAGCTTGTCCACATACTTTAAAAATTGTTCCAGTGGGTCATAAGGTCCATAAATTAAATCCCGTTGTATCGTCTGTGGTATAGTTTCCTTTTGAATCTACCATTGTGTGTCATTTCGTCAAATGGCCTGTCTAAATGTACTAACCTTTTTAACCAGTTTTTGCAAAATTCCTTCATTCTCATTTCTTCCTCTGTAGTTAGGACCATTTATTAAATATTTACTCTAGGTTCTGGGTTGTTCAAACTCTGACAAAGACTTATTTAAAAACCCCATGTCAGATTCAGCAAAAGCTACCCTCTGATCAAAATTTTGGTTCGCCAAGAAAAATCTTCCACTTCAAAAAACTTCTAAACAGATTTAATTTTTGAACTGTCTTTCAGACCAGTCACAAAGTTATGTTTACAATGTCGAAGATAAGACTATAGCATGTAAGACATTACTATGAAAACTTTTCTCCGGAATATTGGCCCATATAACACTAATGTTATCACACAGATTTTTAGGCAGTGTACCCTCTGGAAATTGTACTAGATGTTTGCTAACATTACGCTACTCATTTCCTGTCACAATCACAACTTTAGTTACATTGTTTTTGACATCACCTAAATGTGCATCTAATTCACTAAGATTTTTCTCTGTTTCAATAATTAAGCTACTCATTTTGTTTTCTAAGGTACCTTTTACCTTGCACTGTTCTCCTTTTACCTTATCATTCCTCTTTAATAATAGAAATGATTTTATAAAACTTTTATCCAATTTAAAACTTTCTTTAACAAACTCAGTTTCGAAAATGATTAATTTATTTTCTATGGTAGGTACTCCGGAATTGATCACCTATAAACTAGTATAAGAAAGATTTTTGTCTTTGGTAGAGTATTGTCAGAATTTTACCTTCAATTTCATCGAATTTGTCACCTGCTGAGTTCATTTAAAAGCCTAAAAGTGTCCACTGTTGCTTTGTGTTAATCGTGCTTCTAGCTTCTCGCTTTTTCTTGAAGTTTTGCATCTAAGTGTTCACTTAGCATTGTTCTCTACTTTGAAAGATCAAACCTGTTCGCTGCTTCTGCTTTGAAATTTGTAAAAATCTCGAATGCAACTGGGTGTGGGCTTTGTTATTGCTTGCATCCAACTTACTCTGCCGAACTGCAAATCCACCCAACAATTTTGTTGAATCAGGGGTATTGACTTCTTCTGAACCAGGCTGATCGAATATATTTCCTGGCACCCTACCAAGCAAGGTGGCACAGTTGTTGGTACACTGGACTCACATTTGGATGATAGTTCAAATCCTTGTCCAGTCATCCTGATTCAAGTTTTTCATGATTCCCCTAAATTGCCTGAGGGAAATGCCAGCATGGTTTCTTTGAGAAGGGCACAGCCAGTTTCCCTCTCCATCCCTTCATAGCACAAGCTTGTGCTTCATCGCTAATGACCTCATTGTCAATGGGATGTTAAACCCTGATTTTCTTTTCTTCTTCGTGCACCAAACTATAATTAAATTTCTCTCACGATCCATTTTTGTTACGGTTATTGATAGTCCAAAATAAAGTGTAAAGAAGTGTAAAAAAGTTAAAAAAAGTGTAAAATCTATTATCTTTCCTGCTGAAAGACAGTTTACTAACTGTTTTCGACAATGTGAGTCTAGTCTAGCTCAGTTTGTCTGAATTTTTCATATTCTATGCACATTATTCTTCTGTAGTCATCTTGTACTGTTTTGTACGCATTTTGGAAATTGTTTTATATATGCTGCTGACAAACACAATAATAATTAGAATTTAAGTCTATGATTATCATACCCCGGCAGCAGCACCAAATTCCAACAGAGCTACCATGTGATTGTTAGACAAGGAAATCAATAAATGAAAGGTATTAAGGTACCATGCAATCATAGTGTAAACCACTAATGTTGCATTTATGTAGACAATTTTCTGAGTAGTCTTCATATAGGGAGAAGGTGAATTACTTACCATTCACTGACAGCAGTCATAAAAGGGCTGCAACAATCCATTTGGGATTTCCATTACTGAGGCCTAGATTTTAGCGAATGGTGGAAGTATTCCTTCTGCTGTTAACTTTTCAATCTGTTATGATGTTTTCATTCAAAACTATCATGACATGTCTGTTCTGAATCACACCGAAAGGTTAACAAATATTGCATTCCATTCCAAATTCAGACTCCCAACAAATACAGTGATCAGCATTCAACTTATTGTGTACAACATGTCTGCCTATTTTGGTGCAGTGACGTGACCTAGGATATTGACGTATGGTAGATGAATTATGAACATAGAAATATAGACTGTGTTGGCGAAGAGTTCTCGGGCTTCCAGCCGGGTGGCGGTGTCTTCAAACAGCGACGTTTCGACGAGTGACATACTCATCATCTTCGCCAGAAGATGATGAGTATGTCACTCGTCGAAACGTCACTGTTTGAAGACACCGCCACCCGGCTGGAAGTCCGAGAACTCTTCGTCAGCTGTATACGCCGGGAAAGCATACACTTACATTATAGACTGTGTTACTCACTGTGTACAATAAAAATAGTACTCGTGTATCAATTTGGGGTGCAAAATCATTCCATCTCTTAAAATTTATGATTTTGCTTACTTTCATTTACACTACTCATAAAAGTATCAGAATGGCTAATATTGTAGAGTTTTCATATTCTCTCACTCGAAACACAGTTGCAAGACATTTTTACTAGCTTCAAAAAGATAAATAAATTGGAACAGCAAAGAAGTATATTAATATACCAAGCTCCCTGTAAAATCTAAGACTCGTGCAAAGTCGACCAAAAGAGGCTTTGGTACATTCATGAGAGAAGGTGGTGGTGATAGATTCAGTTCACACTAAAAAGCTCAAAACTGGGTTCAGTACATTGTTAATTATCCTTAATGGACAGTAACATAGCTATTGTGAGGATTCAAAGAGCTTAACCAAAGAGTCACGTAAGCCGAGAACATCATACTAATCAGACAAGAAGCTTACTTTTTCTATGCTGTCATAACATGGTAGTAATAGAATAACGACATTCAGCTGCACACAATCTTTGCCAGGTTTCTCAGTCTACTTCATGCTTATAGGTTCCCACAACAAAAAGCAGAAATAATGAAATTGGCCATAGGAGAAGCAGTCTCTCCAGTGGCCGCATCTAGCATCCACCAAACACCATTTGGCAAGCCATCAATTGAATACATCCACAAATAAAAGAGAGGAGAGTGCCTTTCATCAGTGCTATACAAAACTAAATAAACTTATTGAGCATTGTCAATGATTGTTACTGAAGTACAGAAATATTCAAGCATTATGACTAAGTACTTTTTCAGAATATTAAATACAAAACACTGTCTGTGAGTAATCAAGGAATCTATTAACAACTATAAATGTTTGTTATGAAATGAGCAGGGAAGACTGGCAGGTTGTGTGAGTATCATATAACGATCACTTTGGTTTTGTAAGCATTGTCAGCCTAACTCGCTAACATAAATGAGCAAGTCTCCTTTGAGAAATGGAATGTGAGCAGCTCATTCATCTCCTCATAATTAGCAATATTAACCATAAATACGAAAATTTGTAGAAAAAGAACTGATAATTTTACCATGAGTACGGACAGGAAAAGTTCATTTGAACGGTAACAAGACGAATAACGTGAATTCAGCAGTTTTTAAGGAAGTAATGCGAATTCGGCTGTTTTTAAGGAAGTAACGCGAATTCGGCATTTGTTAAAGAAGTAACGCAAAATCAGCGTTTTACAACAATATTTTTCTGTGTCCTCGTAAGAAGTTTCGTAAATCTAATGATGTCAGAAACGTATTTAACGTTGAAATGATCCATGTTCCATCGTCGTACTACTTTTTGTAGTTGTGACGTCACTAGTGGCCTTTCGACTATCGACTTTTGCGAGCGCGTACGAATGACCACTGTGCGAATTTCGATTATTTGTTTTGCAGTGTATTAGCCACAGTATGCCGTTTCAAAGCAATGGCGTAATGAAAATCTATCACAAACACATCACATTGACGAAGCCTACAGTAACCGCTGACAAAATGATAAGAGAATTTGAAATCGGTGGTTTATATGTTCCTGATAAGCTAACAGTATTTTGTAAATTCTGCAATGTCAGAGTTTCATGAGAGTGTGGCGACCATGGAGGTAAGAATAAGGGAAGATGGCGCTACGTATCCCAGCCGTACTACGTTTTGAAGCCATGGGGCCGTGGCTTGCTGCCATGACACTCTGACCAAAACATTGCCAGTGTACTATAGCGCTGCGTGTATTAAAGTCGCTAATTGCACCATATACGCATGTAACGTCATCAGATTGGTTGTTTCAAAGTTTTTGTTTAAAATTAAATCTCGTAAAGGCGAAATTCCGCGTTTCTTCTGATTAAAAATAATTTTTAATGTAATATTACGAATGGCTAGTCTTCAATGTAAACGATACAATTTTGTTAATTCAGTAATCAACGTGTATCACAAACTAGGGTTCATTCTTTACTTATTCTTACGATCATCAGATTGGAAGAAGCAATGCCAGATTTACGAAAAGTGACGTCATCTTTTCCGATTTTCGTGACATACAAACCAAAACTTTTCAGTTGTTTGAGTTCAGAATGATGTATTGTAGCAGCTATTTACTAATGTGTAACAGACTGATTGCGGTTCTGACCACTACCTATATCTGAAGAGGTAACCAAGTGATCTGTCTTTGTTGTTAATTATGTAAACAATGAAGCACCAGATAAATAAATCTGATAAAATAACTCAATGTGTGTTAATGTTTAGCCAAGAACCTGTCACATTGTGCACAACTTCATTCTGTTGTCAAGTGGAATATAACTGCGGAGAATCCCAAGAAATATAGATTAGGTGTTTGTTATACACAAAACAGGTACTTTCAGTTTGGATAACATTGACCCTGAGGAAGAAAACAAAACGCTTTGCCATACAGTTCATACACACTTCAATACATACCACATTTCTTCTGTTAAGGGATATGCAGCAGCTCTAATATGAGACTACGGCACTTTTTTTAGTAACTAACAAATCAACTGCAGCAGCAGCACTTAAATGACATGTCTGTTAGGAAAGGTAGTATAACAGTGTTCCAATTTTCATCTACTATGGGACTCGTTTTAATATTAGTAAGGAGTTCGACTTATTGCTTACTTACCGTAGGTTCCCATTTCTTATTTTGGTATGGAAGAGATTTCTTAACAGGGCAACAATGTCCCAGTGTTTTTAGGTAGCTTAGGCATAAACCATTCTACATTGAGCTTTGTTTATGTCATTCCCTATTTTATAATTTTCATTCTTTTAAATGCAAGCCTTTCTTGTCAAGCTGACAGGTATTTACAGTGGTTCAAAATGAAATGATGAAGGGATTGAGACAGATCATGGAGCAAAACTTTACATCATAGTTTGAGAAGTGTGGAATGTCTCAATCAATAAGCAGAAGCTTCATTGCTTGCCAATGACAACGTTTTACTAACATTGAAACTAGGCTTTGCTTTTGAAATCATTGTCCTAAAAAATATAGGCTATATATTCCTTATTCATTCATAAAAAGTATGGGAACTGGGAATGAAATAAATCATAAATATTAGGTACCACATTCAGAATTTTATTCCAGCAAAGAAGCTTTTCTTGCTCTGTTATTATCCACTTTTTTGAACTGCTTGTTACAGGTACACAGAAAAATTATTACAATGTGACTTTTCAGTTAACTGCCTTTTTCACAAGATTGTGGAATTTAAAAATAACACAGTTCTATGTAAAAAAAAAATATTATATGAAATTGTAACAAAGTCCACATCATTGCTTGTTGAGAATGAAACAAATGTCTCAGTCTCCTGACCGATACAAATGTAATACTATTTACCATTCCACATACCTATGATTTATCACAGTGGTCTTGTATAAACCAGGAAAGTAGTCAAGCAAACAAACATAAGAAAATATGCAATCATTTATAAAATATGTCTTACTACAGATATTAATATTGTGGGCTGTAGTTTCTGTACAACATATGGGTTTTCATTTCAATGGATTAGGGGAGAGGCTGGTAGAAAATTTAGTGCCCAATTAAGTAGTGAAAAACCAGTAACGCTCACCTGCGAACACTACTATCTCTCATTTTTTTAGGGTAAACCACTGTTGGACTAGATAACAAAAAATATAATTTGTAATAACACACAAGCAAAAACCATAACATACCACACAATGATGGGAATGCATTTCAATGTGCCAAGAATGAGGCAATTCTGATTCTCATTAACATGTTGTCACTCGTGGAAACTTAATTAACAACACTGGCTAGAACATACTACAGCATACTCTGCCAAACAATGGCTAAATATTTCAAAAAGAAATGTATGTCCCATTTGGAAGCACACAGATCACAAGCTATTGCTCAACTAGTACTGCATACTGGAATGGTGGGGTATCAATCACTTGGAAACACTCTACATATAATGTAGTTCCAAATTTTGGTTTGAGGAAGATATATTTGGAAGGTATTACACACACACATAAAATTATAATTGTCTGACTCTACCACACGCCAGGAACAAATTTTCATAGATACCCTGAATATGCTAGTACTAATAGTTTTAAGATACACACATCACAAACATTTTGTAGCTGGTTATAAAAGCATAGACATAACGGAAAAGGAAGAATGTGCATCATTTATTAATTACAATAAGGTTACATTCCCAGTTTGCCTCAATATAATGAGTGCTTTATACAAGATGCCTCACACACTAGACCTCTGTGTACAAATATCAGTTACTGACCTTTAAAGAGTACCAGTTTTGTATAGGTTGCCCTGATTTTATTTTCATGCAATGTATCACTTATTCTCTTGGCTGCATGATTTTGCCGCATCAGGAGGTATCGTGTGGCAATTGCTTTAATCTGCAGTATCATATGATTGTCCAAGGGATGCTGATTTTTCTTGTGGTCTGCTAACTCCTTAAACACTGGCTTGAATATGAATTCACTAAGCACCTCAGACTCACATTTGGAAAACTGATTTTTCAAAGGAACTTTAGAATTACCTGTAGCATAGCACCTGAACACTTTTTCTGCACACACACAGATGTCAACAACATCATTCGATGGTAAAACCAACCATCCCCTACTCTTTCTATGAATGAGAGAATAAACAACATGGCTACCATCCCCTCTCAACACGAATAAACATGGTTCACATTTTTAGGTTTTTTCTAAGCGACGCACCACAAATCCAGCTATATATACTACAATATGGACTGCCACTTCAGATAGATAAATTCCAGTAGCAAAGTAATCGTGGCCGTTGTCAGTTGTCGCTGCAATATTTTCTGTGCTTAGTAACTGCCACCATTCCGAAGTGTTAGCCACTTTCTTCTTAAGTCGTCGCTTAGACTGTTGAAGAGTTTTAATTTGTTTTTTGTACTGATCAGTTTTTCTTATGAGGTGTTCACACTTCGTCTTCAGTTCCTCACTTTCAGAGAATGTCTGACTACGTTCTGGTGGTCCTGCAGTGTACTCAGGAACAAGAGCAGGAACTTCTTCATCCTGCACTCTGCTGACAGCAGCCAAAACTGAAGATGGAAAGGAAGAGCTCTCCTTCCGCAATGGTGGCTTTCTCTTCTTGTCTCCCTAAATGAAATAAACGGATGGAAAACATTAAGAACTGTTTTTAACAGATGGTTGAAGGTGTTACAGTCTTTGTCATGAACAGCATGTTACAGCCTACTAATTACTCTTATTCTTAGTCCTTTCCAGAAATATAAATTATATTTTTCCAGCAGTTATTTATCATGTTCATAAAATACTCATTACTCTAACAAAAACCGTTGTTGTGTTCAGCAGACAACTTGAAATGCCTCCCATGTGTGAAGCTACAAGTAATACACACTTATTGAAAAAATATAAACTTTGAACATGTAAAATATTTCTGCTGGGGTGTCTTCTTTAACTATCACACTGTATCGCTATGGGTGCTGTTGGTTAACAAGTTCTCAATACAACTGGTCCAACAGTTAATGATATAAAATTGTGTGTTATATCTAATTTGGCATTAGTGGTTGGTGCATATTCAATGTTCCACAGTAGTGGATAAAGTTAACAAGAAGGTACTGCCAAAGCTTTTTAATCAATGATATCTTTCAATGGAGAATGTCAATGAATAGTGCATCAAACAAAAGAAATGTTCATTTGCTGTGCTTAACCCAAATACAGAGTTATATTTAACACAGCCCAAGTGTTAATTTCTGTAACTTCACTAAATAATTACACCAGACAAACTTGTTAGCTTCAGTAGTCTCATAATCTAAACAGCGAACCTGAATTTTCTTCTCGAATATTCTCTTGTGTGCAGAGGCTGATGCTCATCAAAAAGGAGCTTCATAAATTTGTTTCTACATGAAAATGTGGAGAAACAGATTATCTCTTTATACCTTACTGTGTAGCTGCAGAAACACTTCAGTGTTCCAGCACCTCCCCTCTTAAATTCTATATACAGCATGGAATCATTCCTAGGCAAAAGCTATGTGTAAGGACCTAATCAGGTGGAAAGTGAAATTAATGTATTCAAATGACCTAAAGGAATCCTCTCAAAAGAAACATAAATAAGTAAAACTAGAGCTGTATCAATTACTCCTAAAACATAACTGCCATTAACTAGCAAAGACAGTGTAATAAAAATGTTGTACAACACAGTAGACCAGGCAAAGTGAGATGTTCACAAACTACTGCCTTAAATATTCACATAACTGATATAATTTACTTCACACATGTATTCCATTACTTTCGGAGTTAGAGCTAAATAATAGAAACTGAAAACTAAGTTAGCTGTACCCTCCCTCCAAAGCCCCATAAATACATCTTGTTTGTAATAAGTTCTGGGACATTTCAGTTACGTTACACTACTGGGAAACACTGTTCATTACCATCAATATTTACTGAAATACGGTACATAGAATGGCAAATCTACACAGTGTCCTGTTTAGGCCTATACTTTACGCCAGTTAATGTAGTGTTAGCTTTTAATTTGGTACATGAGGAAGACAAAGTGAGTTACTCAACACTTCGATTATCGATGATACGTACATATCATACTGAAACGTGAACTTGAAAACTGAGACTTTAATTCTTTGAATTAACATACCTTTTGCAAATGTTTTGGGTGTGTAGGGAAAACTGATGGTACAGCATTTTCTCGGAGCCTTACTGTTGAAAGGGAAGTTCGGTCTATGTCCTCTTCTCGGAAGAGATCATATAGTGCTCCGTTTAGACGCACGCCAATTCTTCCTCCTCACGGCATTCTCCCACAGAGCTTTCCGACTTTCATTTTTAGGAAATGTAAAATCATACAGGAGAAAAACACACTATAGTACAAGTACTGATGTATCACACGTTCTTCACAATGAAGTTGTAAAATCACACTTAACGAGACAACTGACACATGAAATGTTATTCCCTTCGATTTTGCATCACAATCAGAACGATTCGTACACCCGAACACCACACAAGTCACCATAATAGCGCAAAATCCTTCCAAATGCGAGCGACAAGCCTATGCACACAAGCTTACAGCAGCAATGTTTTGGTCGGACTGAGATGGCTACCCTCGGCTTCACATAACTTCGCAGCTGTGACGTCACGGCGTCTCCTTCTATTCTTACCTCCATGGTGCGACAGTCGACCGCCAGTAACTTCACTGGCGAAGCGCAGAGTAAACAGTCTTTGGAGACTCGAGATTCTTTGGCAGTCCCGTCTGCTACTTGACTGAGTGATACACGTGACGTGAAATTCTGCACTCTTTTTCTTGTGTTTCTGTAATTATAGGAACCTTAGTAAAAGTGTCTTATCGTAATAAGTTGGAGTTTTCGGTGCGTGGTCCGCCACTATAGGCAAAAAACCCACATTGGTGACCCCGAGTCGCGAAAATACGTTGCAGTCACTCGTTGTGTATCACCGGTTTCGTGCCAATAGACAATGTCGCAGCATCCAGTTTTTACAGCAGTGCACGATGCCGCGACCGCAGAATGGACATTTGACTGTGAAGCGCAACACTTTACCCCGTGTGCTACTAATACACCGGGAATGTTCATATCTCCCGTGTTTGCCTCGCCTGTCCGGACGACCCTAACCTCTTCCGGCATACCACACCGGGCACTGTACACATCATTGCGGACACCTTCTATGGCGTTCTACACTCGACAGAACGCTCCTCCAGCACAGGACTCTGGAAACCCCAAGTTTCTACAGCACAACATGGACCACGCGGCTGTCCAGTTTCTGGGTCCACACGCACGACCGCCGTTTAACGTGTCCCCCTCCGCGCCGGTCGAATGGAGACTCGTGCCAACCGCTTCGAGCCATTTATACGCCTTTCCCTCCTGCCACCCCGCGCATACCTCGGGCGACGCACCTGCCATGGTTCCGCCCTGTCACTCGGCGCTCAATCGCGATCTCGCGTCTCTGCTCAAGATTTCGGCTGCATCAGCAGTTTATCAGCCCGCACCTGCTGCACTGTGCTCGTGTGGCCATACAGATTCCGTGCCTACAGGTTGCAGTAGCTAGTGGGAGATAAAGAAGCTTGCACGGGATAGAGGAGCATGGAGAGCTGCATCAACCCAGTCTCAGGACTGAAGACCACAACAACAACAACAAGGACTGGATACCACATCTCACCTAAACAGCTAACGGATGTTCAACACAAGACATCGCCCGTCACTAAGGCACAGTTTGCACCAGTGAACACCATGCAGAATCCACGTATGTTTTGTGGCTTTCCTACAGCCCCGCAAGCACTGGCCCCCGGCCTTCTTCCGAAGCTGCCGCCATTACAACCAGACAACCCAGTGACGTGGTTTACCTTGGTGGACAACATGTTGGACATACACGGTATTGCGGATGACAGCACTAGTTTTGTGTGTTTAGTGAACCACCTGCATGACCAACCTGATCTCATCAGTGGCTTATTGCTGAACCCACCTCAGAGCAACAAATATGTCTTTGCTCGTGCATTACTCATTGAACGCCTCTCTCGTCTGCTGGCTGATACAATTCACAACATAATTTACGAGGAGATTTTAGGTGACAGAAGACCCTCACAGCTGTGGGGATGCTTGTGTGCACAGGTCAGTATTGAGATCTTCTTCGAACTTAGCGCTCTGGACATCGTCATTGGTGAAGCTGCCGCAAGAAGTACAGTTACATTTGCTTCCACATACTGCAGCGTCACTCGAGGATAAACTACGGCTGGCAGACCAGGCATACACCATTATTCGAGACAGTCACCTCCCTCCATGCAGCACAGTGCCTGATACCACCGAGGTTGGTAATCCTGGGGTTATAAATTCCACCGTCGGGCGGTAGAGACCAAGCACGTGCATATCGCAGACGGCACATGGAACAACAGCCATCTAGCCACCAAGACCTGGAACTGCCAGTGGGTCGGCAACCACCTCTCCCCACCCCAACTGGGCTAGGGCCTGCCCGCCCCACCTTACGCTTCGGCGGGTGGGCCGAGTACAGCTTACTCATGCATATGCTGGTTTCACACCACTTTAAGGGACGCTGCTCGCAACTGCCGTCTGCCCTGCATGTTCACAAACACCGCACGTGGGCCGCAGTAGGCGCCACGGCCCGTGGATACATGCAGGGGCACCCACAGACATTGCATTCTATCAGATCCCCCATCTCATGAGGACATCTGTACATCTTGGATTTAGGTTCGCACCGGTATTTTCTCATCGACACTGGAGCAGACATTAGTGTCATACCTACCACATTTTCTGTAAAGGACACGACACCAACCAAACTGTCCCTTCGATCAGCAAA